>NC_090275.1:71838584-73038584 GCF_040414725.1 Anabrus simplex | reverse complement strand
GTAAAACCGGAGTACCCGGAGAAAAATCTGTTCCGCCTCCGCTTTGTCTAGCACAAATCTCACATGGAGTGACCGGGATTTGAACCACGGAACCCAGCGGTGAGAAGGCCGATGCGGTGCCGCCTGAGCCATGGAGGCTTCAGCGTAGGCCTACTACAAGGTAGCGGGATTACTGGAGCGGTAGTCCGAAAGAACTGTGAAGCTAATAATGTCTGAGCGGTTAGGGTCGCGCAGCTGTGAGCTTGCATCCGGGAGATAGTGGGTTCGAACCGCACTGTCGGCAGCCCTGAATATGGTTTTCCATGGTTTCCCTTTTCCACACCAGACAAACGCTGGGGCTGTACCTTAATTAAAGCCAAGGCCGTTTCCTTCCTACTCCTAGGCCTTTCCTGTCCCATGGTCGCCGTAAGACCTATCTGTATCGGTGCGCCGTGAAACAAATAGGAAAAAAAATGTCTGACAACATAAAAGAAAGGGCGTATGCTTGCGCTATATACGTTGTGCCGCTACCTTTTAAATCCAGCATTTACAGCTTTAAAAACGGCGTTAGTGCAGATGATAACGGGACTTGACAGGGGAAGAATGGGGGGATTTTTAAGGTTAGAATTGATAATTCCATTTTTAGTAAAAACTCGCAACATTTCAGTGATAGCAATCACCACCACCACCTGTCACAGGATGTCAGACTGTTACCCTGGCCGACCCGATCACCGGACTTGTCGCCAATCGAAAATGTATGTGGGATAGGCCTTAACCCTTAATAGCAAACAAAAATCGTCTTCATTGTGACGCCACGATGGTAACTGAAGCACTAAGGGAACTGTTTAATATAATTCCTCTAAAATAATAATCATTGTTACCTCCCTTGATAAACTATTGTTCTCTTCAATTTTAAATCCTGAATAGTGTTAAGAGAGAATGGTAAACCAGTTGTACACTCATGTTCATAAGAAACAGCAGAACACCTTGAACGACTAGAGATAGGAAGTTCATATTATCATGACATGTTCATCAGTATGTTCTGCATGAACGATTAGCATTTCAGTCACCAAGGTTGAGCATGTGTCCTGCTGCTTAGTAGGCATTGGCCACTGATAACTGGCTCCATGCGTGATGCCATCGACGCGTATAAGGCGCGAATGCCGTCCTGGGGTATAGCCATGATGCTGCATTCACCTGGTTCCACAGTTCGTCTTTGGTAGTTGGCATTGGGTCACAGCGCCTATCCCCACATACATTTTCGATTGGCGACAAGTCCGGTGATCGGGTCGGCCAGGGTAACAGTCTGACTTCCTATGACAGGTGGTGGTGGTGGTGGTGATTATTGTTTTAAGAGGAAGTGCAACTAGGCAACCATCCTCTATATAACACTAATAAGAGAGAAAAAATGGAAGGGATCCGACACTTCGAAAAATGAAGATATCGACCAAAGGAAGACAAGGGCCGCGAAGGGCGTGAAAATAAAAGACTCCCTAGGCCTCCATACGTAGGCTAATACCGTCGGGATCGGAAAAGGACAAGAGTTGACCAAGGGAGGGCGGATAGGACAGATGAAAGTGAGGAGCCTGGCACAAGTAAGTGGAAGCAATGCCAGGATTCAGCTGAGGGCCCCGTGGTCGCCAACCCGCACTCCAAAGTTCAGAGCCTCTGGATCCCCTTTTAGTCGCCTCTTACGACAGGCAGGGGTTACCGTAGGTGTTATTCTACCACCCCCACCCACAGGGGGACATCCTGTGACAAGAAGAAGGCACGTGTTCGTGCAGCAACATGTGGTCACGCATTGTCCTGTTGAAGTATGGCGCCTGGGGTGTCGTGGAGAAATTGTATGGCTACGGGTCGCAGGATGTCATTCACGAAGGTCAACTGGTCACAATGTCCTGGACATGCGCCAACTGTCTGCGGCAAACCAAAATGTGGCCATCATTTTCTAACTAACAGAACCTGAATTCGTTCAAAAACACTATCTGCTGCCATTCCTGTCCCCAGTGACGTCGTTCCATACACCATTGCAGTCTAGCATGTTTATGCACATTAGTCAAATGTAGGCGAAGTGGACGACGCGCCGGTAACCCAGACCGTAATAAAGGGCGACGGACTGTCACTCCTGATAGTGTACGATGTGTTACACTGTTCCACTGTTGTGCCAGAGCCGAGGAGGAGGAAGATCTGTCCTACAATGCCATTCGGATGAGGTGTCGGTCTTCTCGGGGGTGGTCTGGGTGGTGCGACCAGACCCATTTCGTCGTGTTCTACGGCCTTCTGTGAACCATTCTGTACACACCCGCTGCACTGCCGACACACTTCGTCCCACACGAGCATTAATTTCCCGAGTGGATGCATTACGTTCTTTCATGCTGTATCAAAGTCACTCATTTGACAGTACGGCTCTCGCATACGTCTGAGAGGCGTCCTGCACGTCTGCTCAAGTCACACTAATCTTTCGGTTTATAGCAAAAACGAGAGCCGCAGGTATATTTTACCAGTCGGTGGTGGTGCGCCGAGATATCGATGTGGGCCTTGAAGCTGAGGGCCGACATGGTTCAACAGAACATACTGATGCACATGTCCTGTGAATATGAACTTCCTACCTCTAGCCTTTCAAGGTGTTCTGGTTTTTATGAACATGAGTGTATTTCCCCTGAGAACAATAATCACCACTATTTATCTCTAATGTTCTGTTATAGATCGCTGCAGCAGTTGCGCCCAACCTCATCCCGATCTCAGCCCTCGCTGGTGAAAGCCCAACGTTCTCGCAGTGGCTTCTTGGACACCATTTACCGCCTCAGGTGGTTCACAGAGCAGGCCGTGGCAGCCAAACGCGCCAAGTCCAAGGCAGCTGAAATCCCGTCCTCTGGGACAAATCTCACTGATGACAGGGCTTAAGAGCAACTCACATTAAAGGGAATGATTGTTTGTACAACCCAGCCATTATTGCGACCACTTTAGTCTCCTGTTCTGAAATATTATTTAAACTAGGGGCGGGGGGCGGTAGAATGCATCCACTGTATCTCTTGCCTGTCGTAAGATACGACTTTTATTCTATACCCCCACCTCCAAGGGGAGGAGAAGGAAGTTTTACTTGATGGCATTTAAGATGCCTTTGTATCAAATTCGACGTTGACTTTGCGTTTCACCGGAGCACAATCGGGGCGAACTATTGCTAAGTTTTATCACTGATTTTGTTGGGGGAAGACAAAGTGTTACCTGATATCTATACTAATATATAAGGGGCGATCAAAAAGTCTCCCTTTGACGGCCGTACAGTCCTGAATCGGGATGCTAATCAGACAAAATCGCCGTGGGCATTGAGGTACTCATCCAAACGATGCACCAGCTTGAAGATCCCCGTGTGGTAAAACACCGTGCCCTGCTGCGTGAAGAAGTCTGTAACCGCCTGCTGCACATCCTCCTCCGACAGAAAGCGTCGACCCTTCAGGGCATTTTTGAGGGCACCGAAAGTGTGACAATCGCATGGGGAGAGATCACGACTGTAGGCTTCATCCACCACCCTTTGCTGTTGTCCATAATGGACGAAGCTGGTCTCGCAGGTCAACTGGTGTCTTCTGTCGAAACGCGAGCCGCACAGAACTTGGCACACCATTCCACAACGGTGGCTTTCGACAGACATGCTGCCGTATACAGTCTTCATTCTCCGATGGATGTCCACCGGTGTTTGTCGTTCGGGAGCCAAGAACAGAAAACAGCACGTTGGTCCTGTTTGGACGCATTTGGTAATGACATCGCCATAGTTCATGTGGCCGCATGTAACACACATACCTCGGCACGACACGACTGCCACACTAATCCCTTTGCCTGCATGTCCCTCCTCAGCCATCCTCCAGGCAAATGCCGGGATGGTACCTAACTTAAGGCCAAGGCTGCTTCCTTGCCTCTTCCTTGTCTATCCGTTCCAATTTTCCCATCCCCCGATAAGGCCTCTGTTCAGCATAGCAGGTGCGGCCGCCCGGGCGAGGTACTGGTCATTCTCCCCAGTTGTATCCCCAACTCAAAGTTTCACGCTCCAGGACACTGCCCTTGAGGTGGTAGAGGTGCGCTCTTTCGCTGAGTCCGAGGGAAAAACCAACCCTGGAGGGTAAACAGATTAAGAAAGAAAGAAAGAAAGAAAAAAATGAAATGGCGTATGGCTTTTTGTGCTGGGAGTGTCCGAGGACAAGTTCGGCTCGCCAGATGCAGGTCTTTTGATTTGATGAGGACGAAATGATGATGAAGACGACACATACACCCAGCCCCAGTGCCAGCGAAATTAACCAATTAAGCTTAAAAATCCCGACCCTGCCGGGAATCGAACCCGGAACCCCTGTGACCAAAGGCCAGCACGCTAACCATTTAGCCATGGAGCCGGACAGAAAGAAAGAAGAAAATGTTTAATAAATAATCTACAAAATAACGGCAAAAATCCAGTAAAATGATCCGAAAACTTCAAAAAATTATATAAATTGTAAATGAAATTTTACAATCAATTTATTAATCGAGTAGGTATAGCCTATATTTTATGTTATAGACATTAGAATAAGCTTTTGGAAGTCAAAGAAACAAGGTGAAATTCTTTACGTTTCGCATTGAACTTTGCTCAGCGTCTTCAGAAGATAATCTCGACTGTTCCCGAGGAAGGCTTCTCCAATTGGAGGTGTTTCTCCTGGAATGTGGCCATTTCCAAGAAGTAAGTGGTAAAGAAAGTTTCTTTATTTCCCAGACTGACAAAGCGTTGTGAAGATTCTCAAGTCTCCGTAGTCATCCTCACTTAAAGTTGCGATAATATCCAATACCACACGTGTAAATGTGCTCGTATCAAGCAGAATGTCTGTCTGTCTGTCTGTCTGTCTGTCTGTCTGTCTGTCTGTCTGTTTGTCTGTCTGTCTGTCCGTCCGTCCGTTTGTCTGTCTGTTCCTTATACAAATTCATACCGTTCCACGAATCTGAACCAAATTTTGTATACTTACCTTTTTGAACCCTGCGGGTAACCTTATCTACAAGAAAGTTTAACAGCCCACTCCATTCCCTAGATTTAGGCCCTTTGACGCACAAGGACGAGCTAAAGATAATTTTAAGCTTCACGACGCGAAGAACAATGTTTTAAGGGCCTGAAACTAATCGTTATGGAGGTATTGCAATCACAATACCCCGCTCTAGGAATCAAATGACGAGCCGTAACCAAGGCAACGTCAGCTCAAGGATTCTACAGTAAAATACAGGCCTGCGGTTCGAAGTAGGCTAGACCAAGGAGAGATTCTGCTACACATATGACTGGAAAAAAAAAGCACGGTGGTGATAAGCCACCCCTATGGGTTGGTGGTAGGGAGGGCGTGGCATATACAAATAAAATGTTGTCGAATCCATAGGTTTCGGGGTCACTGAGATGAACAGTGACACTCCGCTTGTTGTTGAAGTCCAAGTTCATCTCCCATCAACATAGGGGGTAAGAAGGGGTGAAAGAAGTCGCAAATGGCTCATATAATGGATTTATGTTTGTGCACCCCTCTGGGCGTGAACGTCACAATAACGAAATTACAAAAATTCGCTTAACACATAATTAACAGGTAAACAATCAATGACCGGGCGAGTTGGCCGTGCGGTTATGAGCGCGCAGCTTGCATCCGGGAGATAGTGGGTTTGAACTCCACTATCGGCAGCCCTGAAGATGGTTTTCCGTGGTTTCCCATTTTAACACCAGGCAAATGCTGGGGCTGTACCTTAATTAAGGCCACGGCCGCTTCCTTCCCACCGAGCTCGATAGCTGCAGTCGCTTAAGTGCGGCCAGTATCCAGTATTCGGGAGATACTGGGTTCGAGCCCAACTGTCGGCAGCCCTGAAGATGGTTTTCCGTGGTTTCCCATTTTCACACCAGGCAAATGCTGGGGCTGTACCTTAAATAAGGCCACGGCGGCTTCCTTCCCACTTCTAGCCCTTTCCTGTCCCATCGTCGCCATAAGACCTATCTGTACCGGTGCGACGTAAAACAAATAGCAAAAGATAAAAGAAAACAATGGAGTGCCGGGCAGCGCCGGGTAACATAGCTAACAGTCTAATAAATTCCATAAAATGACCAAATAATAAAGCATTATTTTAGAAAATGAACTAAAAATACAAAATGGAAAAAAAAAATGACAAAAATTGCTTAATATATTTGCATTTCTACAATATGGGAACTATGATGAGGATTTCTGTACAAGTTAGCAATGTCTGTTGTGAGCCAATTAAAAGATGACATGTCATCAAAATCATAGCTCTGGTTGTAACTCTCCCCTTTATTCCCGATTCATTTCATCTTTCCTCTTCTCTATTCTCGCTGCTCTTTTTCCAGTCTCCCTCTTTTTCCTTCCGATTCCCCGATTTGCTGAAGCAGTGATTGTCGGTTCTTAATGTGCTAGTCCCGTGGCGGTGCTAAGCTAGAGACGAGAGCTCACCCGCGCAATCTGGCGGCAGCAAACAACACGAAGACCGTGCTGTTAAATGCCATTAATTTCCAAACTTTCTTATTAATTTTGTACGTAATATTTCTGCTCCCCATCTCTCCACTGCCCCTCGTGATTCATTGCCACCCCGAGCTCTTTCTCCATTTAATTAATCTAACTAAGAAATTTAATTTCACCTTTTGACTGTTTTCTTAAACTCTCTCTTCTTCTTCTCCACGAGATGAATCCCATACATCTGTGTATTAACAGCTGCACAATACAAACCTCAGTGATCATTTCTTGACGCAACACTGCTAGTCAATAAGTGAAGGAACGATACACGGTAGTAGTAACTGCCAGGCTGTAATAATAATAATAATAATAATAATAATAATAATAATAATAATAATAATAATAATAATAATAATAATAATAATAATAATAATGGAAAATAACAGCACACCTGGTGGCAGTGATCGTTAAGGCGTTGAAGTCTAAACGGTCTGACACCGTAGTTAGCCGGTTCGAGTTCCGTTGGTCGAAAATTTTTCACCATCAGAATGTTGGCCGGCAGGGTAGGGGAGGGGGTGGTATACTAATCACTAAATTGCGTGCCAAAAGTCTGGATTAAATTCCAAACCTTTCCTCCCCCTGCGGGTGGGGGCGGGCCCCTGTCTGTCGTAAGAGGTGACTAAAAGGGGCGCACTTTTGAGCTAGGTTGGCGACCACGGGGCCCTCAGCTGAGTCCTGGCATTGTGCGAGGCTCCTCACTTTCATCTATCCTATCCGATCTCCCTTTGTCAACTCGTGTTCTTTTCAGACCCCGACGGTATTACGTATGGAGGCCTAGGGAGTCTTCCATTTTCATGCCCTTCGTGACCCTTGCCTTCCTGTAGCCGATACCTTCATTTGTCGAAGAGTCGGGCCCCTCCCATTTTTTCTCTCTGATTAGTGTTATATAGAGGTGGTGGTGGTGGTGATTATTGTTTTAAGAGGAAGTACAACTAGGCAACCATCCTCTATATAACACTAATCAGAGCGAAAAGTGGAAGGGGTCCGACACTTCGAAAAATGAAGGTATCGGCCAAAGGAAGAAAAGGGCCACGAAGGGCGTGAAAATGAAAGACTCCCTAGGCCTCCATACGTAATACCGTCGGGGTCTGAAAAGAACAAGAGTTGACCAAGTGAGGTCGGATACGACAGATGAAAGTGAGGAGCCTGGCACAAGTAAGTGGAAGCAATGCCAGGACTCAGCTAAGGGCCCCGTGGTCGCCAACCCACGCTTCAAAGTTCAGAGCCCCTGAGGCCCCTTTTAGTCGCCTCTTACGACAGGCAGGGGATACCGTGGGTGTTATTCTACCGCCCCACCCACAGGGGGTTGTTATGTAGAGGATGGTTGCCTAGTTGTACTTCATCTTAAAACAATAATCACCACCACCACCATCACCACCAAACCTCTCCGCAGTGCTCGTATGGAGTGAGGGCATATGACGCTGCTGATGGTGATTCGTCCGTCGGATGGGGACGTTAAGTCTTGAGCAGACCCCTTAGTGCTATTCGACAGAAGTAGGCTATGTGCCCGCACCGGGTTTCACCCTATCCCCACTATTATATATCACGTCATTCATTTCATCTCATTAACTCCTCTGATGAGGTTGACGTCAGAAAGGGCATCCAGTCATAAAAACCCGCCACGATAGATTCATCTCACCTCATACCCGACGCCGTAGGGAAACGAGATAAGGGAGGATGACACTGTGCTACTTGCAACCAATCTCCAGGATCTACAGGAACTGCTTAATGCTGTCACTGAAGCCAGCAGCGCAATGGGCTTGAAGCTTAATGTAAAGAAGACCAAGTGGGTGGTTATAAGCAGGAAAGAAGATGGCATTCGAGGTAATCTCACAACAGCGAAGGAACAGATCGCGAGAGTAACAACATTTAAATACCTGGGATGTCACATCAATGATGACTGGGACTTTACTCACGAGATCCGATGCAGAATTGAGCAGGCCAGAACTTCTTTTCAGAGACTTAGGAAACTTTTGACAAGCCGTGACCTTTCCATTTCACTACGGACACGACTATTCCGGTGTTACGTTTTCAGCATTCTGTTATACGGCGTTGAAACCATGTGCAAGAGATTGCAAGCATTTGAAATGTGGACGTACCGAAGGATGCTGAAGATACCTTGGACAGCTAAAATGACCAATATAGACGTTTTGCACCGTATGAACAAAGAACCAGAAATTCTCACTACCATCAAGAGAAGGAAACTAGAATACTTTGGTCATATGATGCGGAACTCTAAATACCACCTTCTGCAAGTAATTCTCCAAGGGAAAATTAATGGAAAACGTGGTCCGGGGAGAAGTAGGACATCACGGCTCGGCAACTTGAGCCAGTGGTTTGGGGTGACAAAGCTTACTCTGTTCAGAACAGCTATAAACAAACAACAGATCATGCTACTGATCGCCAACGTTCTGCAAGGACATGGCACATGCAGAAGAAGAAGAAACACACAATAGAAAAATAAGCTTGAACTGGCCTGTCAACTAACAAAAGATACACACAACAAGAAATCCCTTTCATAGGGGTTCTAAAATTAAACATTATACAACAGTAATAAAAGCACTATACGCAGCAGAAACAGGCCAGATGGAGAAACTCGAGCTAAAAGAAAGGAAAATTTCAAGAAGGATCATTAGACCAAAATTTCAGGATAATAAGATAATATACAGGGTATATCCGTGATGATGTTAACTTTCAGGGATGATTGAGGACGGCAGATGGATCAATTTGAGATAAGGAACCATATTTCGGAAACGATCGAGTCAAAAGTTATTCAAAATGCCACTCCTTTAATCCCGTTTACGTGCACAAGTTTCACAAGCTGCTCCAGTTACAACAAATGTTGGAAATGACGTACCCCTGTGTCGCACAAAGTTCTGTCATACCCGTTCGAATACCCCCCCCCCCCGTGTCGTTTGAACAGCGAGAATTCTTTCCCAGAGATCCTCTTCAGTCTCGACAGGTGTATCATACACAAGGCTTTACACATGGCCCCACAAGAAGAAATCAAGTGGGGGTGAGATCAGGTGAATAAGTGGGCCACGAAACAGGACCTCCTCTACTAATCCCTAGTTAACGGGTTCAAACGCGACTGAGGTCGGTGGTTTTTAAGGGTGTTCAAAGGTGACAACCTCATGTCCTTGGTATAGAGGAAGGTTGCCTAGTTGTACTTCCTCTTAAAACAATAATCACCACCACCACCACCGTCCTTGGCTTCCAGCACATTAAAGAACTATTGCAGACGAAATTCCAACACCCCGACGTCTGTTAAGAACGGACGGACGTTAAACACCTTGGATTATTAATAACTTTTTTGACTCGAATGTTTCCGGACTACGATTCACTGAGCCCCCCTCATCCCTGAAAGCTTGTAACATCATCACGGATGCACCCTGTACATCAAGAATGAAACACACTACAAGAAAATTGAAAAACTCTCAGATACTATGCAAAAAAGGATACACTTTTACGGTCATCTTCTCAGAATGAACTCTAATAGATTAACCAAACAAATCGTCGACTTCTTCCGTAAACGCAAAACAAAACCCAATCGGTTTAAAGAAACTGAAACAGACCTAGTAGAATTAAGTTTACAGTAAATTCACTACTCGATCGAATAGCTAAATTAATAACTAAAGACGAAAAAAGGTTCCAAGACAAATTTACATTAAAAGCCAAGCGGAAGATGAAAGGAAACGAAGGTCAGAAAGAATGACGAAATACGGGGCACGAAGAAAATAACAACACGCAGAGAAATGATTGATTCATCGTACCCCCAAAGAGGTTGAAACTAAATAATAATAATAATAATAATAATAATAATAATAATAATAATAATAATAATAATAATAATAATAATAATAATAATAATTGTTACCGGGTTTTTGTGGTAGTTATGCGTGAAAGAAGGTGCGGGGTGGTGAACAGGTCTCAAGCTACTAAAGTAAAATTAATTTAAAATTTAACAAGGTTATATTTTCTTTTCAAAACAAAGAAATAACAAGCATGTCAGGTACAAAGTAGCAAGTCCAAAGGGTAGTTACAATATTTACAGGATTTGGGCTTCGCACCCTGACTTCACAATGCTAGGGCAATCAGCTCAGTTTTACCCCAAACACAAGTTTCAACAGAGGGGCAGAAAACCCCATTCATGCCTAGGAGCCCTTGCTCCAATTTACACCGAAAAGCCTCCACGAGGCATACAACACTCAATTTTCAAAAGAGCCACTCGCTCTCAAATTTAAGCCTCTCCCAGGCCACACCAAACTCCACCTTCAAGCTGTCCTCAACGGACGTAAACACAGGGGTAAAATACCCAATCTACTGAGGTCTATTAAATGAAAAGAAGGTTAATTAAATGACCTCTAAAATAACAATTTGAGAGGAGGCGAACTTGCACTCCTAATACACTTTGATTAAGACCTACTTGGCACTAGGCCGTTAATACAAGGGCTAATCCCATACTACAGAGGTGACTTAAGAAGAGAACAATTTGTTTTACGTTAACGAAGAATAGGTTGAGAAAAATAAGTTCACCTCAAAACAATATGAGTGGGAGCTCGAGAGGGTTAGCACTCTCTATCCCAGTATGTAGCTTTAAAAGAGAACATATGAAAAGAGTAGTTACATTTAGGAAAAGATTACATGGTGGAACGTTTCGAACCCGCCCCGAGAGTTAAACTGCTGAGCTAGCAAAGAAAGAAGTTATTAATCGGCCATTACCTTGTTGTTGACCGCTGCCGAGGAAAGAGGCGCTTCCCGCCTCCTGCTATGTACTTAATACACTGAAAGATGGAACAGAAGTGGCCCGGAGACCCTAAAATCAGCAGTTTAAATACTCTCGCGGAAGGTTCTAGGCGTTAGGGGAATGAGAACACCCTCCCACGAGGATTTTATTGGTTCATCAATAAACCCCCTACACAATACTAAGAAGAAACACATAATTGGTGGAAAATTAATTTAAGAAATTCGGGATAGGTTAGATTTAAAACAAGGGGAAAGGAGGGGTTAATATTGCCAACTTAACCAATGACTGAAAGAAATTTAGCAAAGAACAAACATTTGAAATAAAAATTTCTCCAACAAAATAGTTCTTTGACTCCGCACTAGGTTGCACTATTGTTGATCTTCAGTAGTGTCCTCTAGAAAAGAAAGTTCACACTTCTTACTTCAAGCGAAACAAAAACACATCAAAAATGACACAGTTCAAAAACTCAAAATTTTCCACGTGGTGACATCTTCTGAGAAGGTAGAGAATTAATAGCGTAGATAAAGTTCAGACTTCCTCCAGCAGAGGAGTTTCACCTGGCGCAATTTTTAAATTAGCGGCGTGGAGGTGTACCGCCCGGTACAATAATAATAATAATAATAATAATAATAATAATAATAATAATAATAATAATAATACCGGGCGAGTTGGCCATGCGGTTAGGAGCGCGCGGCTGTGAGCTTGCATCTGGGAGATAGTGGGTTTGAATCCCACTGTCGGCATCCCTGAAAATGGTTTTCCGTGGTTTCCCATTTTCACACCAGGCAAATGCTGGGGCTGTACCTTAATTAAGGCCACGACCGCTTCCTTCCAACTCCTAGGCCTTTCCTATCCCATCGTCGCCATAAGACCTATGTGTGTCGGTGCGACGTAAAGCAACTAGCAAATTAATAAGAAGAAGAAGAAAAAGAAAAGAAGAAGAATATGCCTTGCTATGAACAAGAAAGACCTGATAGAAAAGTTGGAAATTAAAGAAAGAAAGGAAAATATTTGGCCCAATTAAAGACAAAGATGAATATAGACGACGGTATGACCATGAGCTGTATACTCATGTCCAGGAGATCTCTGACGTAATGCGGAGAAGGAGAATTGCATTTTATGGCTACTTGCTAAGAATGAAACCAACGCGATTATCGAGCCAGATCTTTTCCTACTTTAAAGACATGAAGACCCAGCCAACTTGGTTCAAGGAGGTGGAAAGGGACCTACACGAGATGGGTGTCGCTGTGTACCATCCACAGACATGTCACCTGCGTCCACCAGTACCATATCCAGGCGGATAGCAGAGCAGGATCAGTCGTCATGGCGTCTCTTGCGACGTCTTATCAATACGACCTGAACATCACCCAGCACATTGGTACATATGCCGAAAACAGGCAGCATGACAGGTGCAAACTGGCGACGAGTGGTGTTCAGCGACGAATTCGAGTCTGAAGGCGTCAAGGCCAGCACAGTGATTCTAGAGCGGGCACACCACCCAGTGAGAGGTGTCATGGTGTGGGGCGCCATATCTTCTGATTCTAACACCCCACTAGCGGTAGCTGAGCGAACTCTAATGGCGCGGCGGTACATCCAGAAAATTCTGCGACCGTGTATGCTTTCCTTTCTGGTAACAAACCCGCTTTCCATCAGGATAATGCCCGACCTCACACTGTGGACTGGTATCTCTGGCCTGTCTTCGTGATGACAACATGCTTCCTTGGCGTCTCGCTCTTCGAGTACTTTTGGGACCGGTTTAGACGGCAACTCCGGCAGATTTGAAAGGTCAGTTGCGCTATCTATTGCAGAAACTTTCTCAGGAGAACATCCCGACCGGATCGCCGCCTCTCTCTGTGCTAAGGGTGGTCCAACACCGTACTGAGTGTTTGTTGCTCTGCAATGACTGAACAGCGTGGTACAATATTTTGATGTTTCCTTTAATACTACAATGCCCTGAGTCTGTAGTCACGTGCCCCCGTGATAGCTCTCTCAAATGCAAGGTGGTCATCAGCTCTAACTGCTCCAAGTCGCCTAGCTATTTTTCATAAATAAATTATATATAACACTATCGTTGACTTCACGGCAAATTTGTATTACCGTTGATTTTGGGATATACCAATCATTCACCTAAGTTCCATTGAGCTGGGGCTGTACCTTAATTAAGGCCACGGCTGATTCCTTCCCGCTCCTATCCCTTTCCTGTCCCATCGTCGCCATAATACGTATCTGTGTCGGTAAGACGTAAAGCAACTTGTAAAAAAGTTGCATTGAAATATTTTGGGTCCAACCGAAACAGTTCTCTTGTAAGTCTGATGGAGGACCAAGTCGCTCGAACGAACTCTACGGCTGCGGTTATGGAACATCTCGCTTCTACTAGCACTTCAACATCATAGTAGCCAGTAAACGCTCACGCGCTTGTTCTCGATAGTTGACAGGATGCCAGTCTGAGTGAGTTCTTTACATGCGATAAAGTTCTCTGTAGGTGAAGAGATTTTTATGAAAATAGTTTTCTGAAATCTGGATACAGCAGAAACTAAGTTATCCAAGGGACCTGGAAATTTGTGTCGTTATAAGCCAGTGTCGTAATAACCGAATGAAAAATACAGTGACATAAACTTAAGTAGGCTTCATCCACATCGCTCCGTTCAGGTTTACGTAGCCGCTTAATTTTCGAACCATTCTGTTTAAATGCATCAAAAATTTTATCCTTGCTCTTCCAAATCATTTGTACTGTTGATTTAACAAGGCCAAACTCACGACACACTTCAGCTTTTTTTTAAATTCCATACTCAATGTTGAGAATCATTTTAACTTTTTCTTCCAACGTTAAAACTCTTCTTTTATTAGTCATACTGCGTTAAAGTGCGTGCACTTAGAGGAAATTTCCAGACGAAACAGACCGCACGCAGGTACCGTTAATACCGCAAGAATTCGGCGGGCGCGGGGAATCTGCCTGCATTCCCGAGGGCTATGACAAAAGAAGGCAGGAAAGAACTTCCTAGGTTACAAGATTTTAACAAAATATTTCTTAAAATACTTTGGTTCTTAGAAAATTGTATGCCGAACTGAGAGACGCATATACAGTACATTTGTCGTACTAAGCAAAGCTGAAAAAACGTTTCTTATGAGGAATATGTACATACCATAGAAAAACATAACGTTATGGACGAGTTGTAGCAAAAACCGACGTCGTTATACTAAAGTTTAACTGTATTTACATAGACGAAGGTATTCAGTGCACCCAATTTATGAAAATCGATGTGACCTCCGTGAATAATTCCATAACTTGCATACAATGCATAATAACGACGAACAAAATTTTCTCGATAGTTATGGAATAAGGTCAGTCACAGTTTACTACATTTTAGATAATATAAAAGAACTTAATACAATACACAGAAAAACATTCCATTTCAGCAGAAGAGAAATCTGGAGTAACATTGAGGCAAAGTAATTGATTAAATTAAAATATTTTGGAATATAAACTACTATAATAATATTTTCAGTATTTCCCTTCGTATTATAAATCATTCTCTGAAAATGTTAAAATCTGAGTGGAATGGAATGAAATGAAATTGTGTTTGTTTATTAAGTTTTCGCAATCAATCAATCAATCAATCAATCAATCAATCAATCAATCAATCAATCAATCAATCAATCAATCAATCAATCAATCAATCAATCAATCAATCAATCAATCAATCAATCAATCAATCACTACTGATCTGCATTTTGGGCAGTCGCCCAGGTGGCAGATTCGCTACCTGTTGTTTTCCTAGCCTTTACTTAAATGATTGCAAAGAAATTGGAACCTTATTGAACATCTCCCTTGGTAAGTTATTCTAATCTCTAAATCCCCTTCCTATAAACGAATATTTGCCCCCCCCCCCCACTTGTCCTCTTGAATTCCAACTTTATCTTCATAATGTGATCTTTCCTACTTTTAAAGACACCACTCAAACTTATTCGTCTACTGATGTCATTCCACGCCATCTCTCCACTGACAGCTCGGAACATACAACTTAGTCGAACAGCTCGTCTCCTTTCTTCCAAGTCTTCCCAGCCCAAACTTTGCAACATTTTTGTAACGCTACTCTTTTGTCGGAAATCACCCAGAACAAATCGAGCTGCTTTTCTTTGGATTTTTTTCCAATTCTTGAATCAAGTAATCCTGGTGTTGGTCCCATACACTGGAACCATACTCTAGTTGGGGTCTTACCAGAGACTTATATGCCTCTCCTTATAAATCCTTACTACAACCCCTAAATACCCTCACAACCATGTGCAGAGATCTGTACCCTTTATTTACAATCATATTTATATGATTACTCCAATGAAGATCTTTCTTGATATTGAGATCTAGGCACTTACAATGATCACCAAAAGGAATTTCACCCCATCAACGCAGTAATTAAAACTGAGAGGTCTTTTCCTATTTGTGAAACTCACAACCTGACTTTTAACCCCGTTATCATCATACCATTGCCCACCGACCATCTCACAACACTATCGAGGTCACCCTGCAGCTGCTCACAATCTTATTTATTACTCTGTACAGAATAACATCATCTGCAGACAGCCTTATCTCTGATTCCACTTCTTTACACATATCATTGATATATATATAAGAAAACATAAAGATCCAATAATACTGCCTTGAGGAATTCCCCCCTTTAATTATTACTCTAATTCTCAGAGTTCTATTTTCAAGAAACATAGCCACCCGTTCAGTCACTCTTTTGTCAAGTCCAATTGCACTCATTTTTTCCAGTCGTCTCCCATGATCTACCCTATCAAATGCCTTAGATTGGTCAATCGCGATACAGTCCATTTGGCCTCCTGAATCCAGGATATCTGCTTTATCTTGCTGGAATCCTACAAGTTGAGCTTCAGTGGAATAACCTTTCCTAAACCCAAACTGCCTTCTATCAAACCACTTATTAATTTCGCAAACATGTCTAATATAATCAGAAAGAAAGCTGTCCCAAAGCTTACATGTAACGTATCTCAAACTGACTGGCCTGTAATTTTCAGCTTTATGTCTATCACCCTTTCCTTTATACATAGGGGCTACTATAGCAACTCTCCATTCATTTGGCATAGCTTCTTCATGCAAACAATAATCATATAAGTATTTCAGATACGCTACTACAGTATATCCCAACCCATTGTCCTTAGTATATCCCCCGAAACCTTATCAATTCCAGCTGCTTTTCTAGTTTTCAACTTTTGTATCTTACTGTAAATATCATTGTTGTCATAGGTAAAGTTTAATACTTCTTTAGTAGTAGCCACCTCCTCTATCTGGACATTACCCTTGTAACGAACAATCTTTACATACTGCCGTCCGACTCGTTGGCTGAACGGTCGGCGTACTGGCCTTCGGTTCAGAGGGTCCCGGGTTCGATTCCCGGCCGGGTCGGGGATTTTAACCTTAATTGGTTAATTCCAATGGCACGGTGGCTGGGTGTATGTGTTGTCTTCGTCATCATTTCATCCTCATCACGACGCGCAGGTCGCCTACGGGAGTCACATAGAAAGACCTGCACCTGGCGAGCAGAACCCGTCCTGGATATCCCGGCACTAAAAGCCATACGATATTTCATTTACATACTGCTGACTGAATACTTCTGCCTTTTGAAGATCCTCGCATAAACACTCTCCTTGTTCAGTAATGATTCCTGGAATATCCTTCTTGGAACCTGTTTCTGCCATAAAGTACCTATACACACTCTTCCATTTTTCACTAAAATTTGTATGACCGCCAATCATGCTTGCCATCATATTATCCTTAGCTGACCTCTTTGCTATATTCAATTTCCTAGTAAGTTCCTTCAATTTCTCCTTACTTCCACAGCCATTTATAACTCTATTTCTTTCCAACCTGCACCTCCTTCTTAGTCTCTTTACTTCTCTGTTAAAATATAGTGGATCTTCACCATTCCTTACCACCTTTAAAGGCACAAACCTATTTTCACATTCCTCAACAATTGCTTTAAACCCATCTCAGAGTCCGTTTACATTTTTATTCACCTTTTTCCACCGATCATAGCTACGTTTTTTAAACTCCCTCATGTCTGTTTTATCAGCCATATGGTATTGCCTAATAGTCCTAATTTTAATATCTTCCTTTCTTTCACATTTATTTTTAACTACGACATAAACAGCTTCGCGATCACTAATACCATCTATTACTTCGGTTTCTCTGCAGAGCTCATCGGGTTTTACCAGCACCATGTCCAGGATATTCTTCCCTCTAGTTGGTTCCATCACTTTCTGAATCAGATGCCCTTCCCATATTAACTTATTTGCCATTTGTTGGTCATGCTTCTTGTCGTTCGCATCACCTTCCCAATCGACATTTGGTAAATTGAGATCACCCGCTACAATCACGGTCCTTTCCATGTCATTTCCCACATAGCTGATTATCTTATCAAATAATTCTGAATCAGCGTCTGCGCTACCCTTTCCCGGTCTGTACACTCCAAAGACATCAAGTTGGCTATTATCTTTAGAGATGACCCTTACACCTAGAATTTCATGTTTGTCATCTTTTTCGTAGCCTACAAATTCTTCTTTCACCAGAATGATTATTCCCCCTCCTACCATTTCTATCTCTACGATACACACTCCAGTTCCATGAGAAAATTTCTGCATCCATTATATCATTTCTCAGCCATGATTCAACTCATATTACAATATCTGGTAAGTATATATCTATTAAATTACTTCATTCTATTCCTTTCTTTACAATACTTCTACAGTTCAGCACTAACACTTTTATGTCCTACTTGATTTCCAGTTCCCTGTTCGCTTAACACCGCTCCCTAAACCACCCCATTTTCATGAATGTACCTGCCTATAACCCTTCTAAACAAATTTCCTAACTTATATGTACCACTGCGGTTTAAGTGAAGGCCATCTGAGCGCAGATCCTTATCTCATACCCACCCATTAGAATCTAGAAATCTCACTCCCAGTTTCCCACATACCCACTCCATAGTCTCTTTTAAATCCCCAATCACCTCCCAGTCAGTATCCCTCCTACACAGTATTCCACTGACAACAATCTCCGCTTCCTTAAACTCCACCCGTGCTGCATTTACCAGGTCCCACACATCCCCAACTATGTTGATACTTACACCTGCCTGTCTTACGTTGTTAGTACCAACGTGAAACACTACCACCTTCTCCTTTCCCTCCTCCTCCTCCTCTTCTACTTTCCTCAACATCTGCCTTAACTAATTCCTGGATAACACTCTATCCTTTCCTCCACACACTTTCTCAATATGTCTAACAATGGAATCCCCAATGACCAGAGCCTCAACGCTGCCCACCTCATTTGGTCCCCTCTCCTCCTGGTCAGTCCTATCTTTGTTTGTTTACATATGCATATTTAAAAGGTTTTTTTTTTCTGTTTTCACTTGTACGAAAATTAGATTGCGTACGAATATTTGTGACCGTAATTTAAAGAACGCTCTCAGAATTGTCAGCCGATCCCTTTTTCCAAACATTACTGGTATAATAGCAAAGAAAAAAGGGAAGGAAGAGCTAGAGAGGATGAATTGTCTGCTCAAATCAAATTGAAGGAAGAGATTTTTTAACACCGGTACCCTTGTCCCATACATCGGAGTGTCTCCGCTCATCGCGCGTAAACATTTCGCAGTGAGGGGAGAAACAGCGGGGAAGGTGAGGAAGGAGAAGACGTGCCGAACGGTTGAACAGTTATAGGGAAAGAGGAGTGGGTTTTGCACTCTGGTCAACCTGGTGCAGTCGTCTCCTGCACCTTGCGCCGTGCAGTGCATCGGCGCATGCACCCTGATAGGCCCTGGTTTAGAAAATGTAGCTCTAGCTAGCGCCATCTCGTGCGGGTAGCCGCTAGTTGTTCCGTAACCGCAGCCTAACACAGCATTGTCAAAAAAGGCTACTGGCGACCCTCGCTCGCACAAGCCTGTGTCCACAGCTCGAAGATCAGCTCTTTCGGCACAAAAGTTGTGAAGTGATCAGTATTGACAAGGATATGAACCGACACGGGTTTAATATATTGGGGCACGTTCAAATACCAACGGACTGAGCCAGGATCAAACTTGCCAACTTGGGCTCAGAAAGCCAGCGCCTTAACACTCTGAGCCAGTCAGCCCGGCATATCGTTAATTTCCCAACAACATTGTAACCAGGACAATAGCGCCATCTTCTCACCGTGCGCTTTCTTGCTGTAACTAAGAGCTTGAGAAAATATCGCATGAAGTGAACGTCGTTCTACCCGTCAATCCAGAATCAAAATCCTTTGTTGGGGCTGTACCTTAATTAAGGCCACGGCCGCTTCCTTCCAACTCCTAGGCCTTTCCTATCCCATCGTCGCCATAAGACCTATCTACGTCGGTGCGACGTAAAACAGATTGTGAAAAAAAGAAAAAGAAAACTTGAACTGGCTGGAAAACGAACCCAGGGTCTTGAAATAACAAACAGGTACACCACTCTACACCAGAGGACTAGTATTATATTTACGAGCCATTTTTCTTTCGATTTATTAGAACTCTTTTATCTCTCCTATGGATGGAGTCAACGAATACATTATCTGTACCCCTGCATGTCGTGAGAGCCTACTACTTGTAAGAGGGGAACAACCAAAGAATCTGTATTCCCTCTCATGTCTTCTAAGCCCAAGAACAAATCCGTGTAGCGGAGCAATTTATTATTATTATTATTATTATTATTATTATTATTATTATTATTATTATTATTATTATTATTATTATTATTATTATTATTATACAAGTGTTCGCATCTTTCCTTCAAGTATTATTTTGCAAAAAGTCCATAAGATTTCAGGAGGATCACCATGAGTGAAAGCCATTCGAACCAACCGGATTCATGTTTGACTCCCGAATGGATCCAATAATATCAACTCATTCCTTCTTAAGAAAACGTAAATGAAAGCTTTGAGCTGCTGTTTTCTCCAGATTTAATGTGATGCAGACAGCGTAAGCTAGCGGCTTTACGTCGCACCGACACAGATAGGTCTTATGGTGACGATGGGACAGGAAAGGTCTAGGAGTTGGAAGGAAGCGGCCGTGGCCTTAATTAAGGTACAGCCCCAGCATTTGGCTGGTGTGAAAATGGGAAACCATCTTCAGGGCTGCCGACAGTGGAATTCGAACCCACTATCTCCCGGATGCAAGCTCGCGGCTGCGCGCCCCTAACCGCACGGCCAACTCGCCCGGTGACAGTGTAAGAGAAAGCTTTCAGTTGGTGGTTGGAATTACGCTATGTATTTACTCGTAGAACATAACTAATTAACAGCTTTCTCATTGATTAGGGTAACGAATGAGAGAGATGATGTTAAGGGGGCGCCGCGCGCAACACCCGGAAACTCTAACAAATTATATCCTTGGCTTGGAAACTCGTGCTCAATGTTTTTCATTCTATTTTCTTTGCGGTAGAAACATCGCCCCCCTCCTTCAACCTCCAGCCGCACACCAACAATAACGTCCTACCGAAAAAAGGAAAAAAACAACAAGCTCTTCTTCTTCTTCTTCTCCTACACGCGAAAATGTTCTACAATGGGAAGTTTGGAAGTATCAGAGAGACGTGAGGAGGACGGAGAGGGGGCTCTAACAGGGAGAAGCTACAGTCCGAAGTTCCGGTCGCTTACAGCGGTGTGTTGGTGGTGGATGTATTCGAATCTATGTCCTCCGCTTTTAATCCAAACAGGATTCCGTTATATATATTTTTACTGGCTAACGCCGGACAAACGCAGGTACGTTTTTGATAGCGGTAGAGATTGTTTTAACCCTTATATGCGCTGCATTGCATATGTGCAAAGGAGAATTTACTTTCTCGCTATATATTCTCCTAGAGCAGCGTTTATCAACATTTTTACAACCTACGGCACACATAATGTGTAATTTAAAATTCCTCTGCACACTCTTATGATCTTACGCATTATTCTCAAATAAGAGTAACATTAAAATAAGAAGACAGACATGTAATTTAATGAGACAAATGTACTACACTAATTGTTCCGGGGATTCAGAGGTGAAAGAAGGTGCGGGCACGAAAGGGTGGATAGAGAAAAGACGGAAGATTAATTTTAAAAACTTTAAAATTTGTGATAAATTTCTTTCCGTAGTTTTATTTTTTCTTTTCTTTTCAAACTTTACACTTTGCTAAGCAAATAACAACATCAGGTGCAAAGTCTAGTTCGTGAGCTTGAGTAACAATACTAGAATAATCAGATAACAACAATTTAACAACATGGGCTTGAAGATCCCTAGTTACAAATTTAACCAGAGCACTACTGCTCTCTTCAATCAACATTAAGGGGACCGAGTTCCATAATTTACAATGACAGAACAAGAGCGTCTTTGCTCACAGAATTACTCACTAGGAGAAGTTTCTCCCAAAATTTACAGGTTTAGACCTCTTAAAGGTACACTCTACATTTAACAAAACCAACAGTAGACGCTGTTATATCTGATCAACAGTCGAAATTACATGAGAACAGAGGCAATAAGTGCCCATTCTCCGTGGCCTTAGTTAAAAAAAAGGTAAAGGTTAAAGTGACTGACTGAAAATCAAAATGTTAGGAGGCGGCACAATAATAACAACAGTAAGAAGGCAAAATTACGACATCATAACACAGTAGTTAAAACAGAAGCACTTTATCCATCGGAAACTATTATAATTGTCCGCCTCTGTGGTGTAGGGGTTAGCGTGATTAGCTGCCACCCGCGGAGGCCCGGGTTCGATTCCCGGCTCTGCCACGAAATTTGAAAAGTGGTACGAGGGCTGGAACGGGGTCCACTCAGCCTCTAGAGGTCAACTGAGTAGAGGTGGGTTCGATTCCGACCTTAGCCATCCTGGAAGTGCTTTTCCGTGGTTTCCCACTTCTCCTCCAGGCAAATGCCGGGATGGTACCTAACTTAAGGCCACGGCCGCTTCCTTCCCTCTTCCTTGTCTATCCCTTCCAATCTTACCATCCCCCCGCAAGGCCCCTGTTCAGCATAGCAGGTGAGGCCGCCTGGGCGAGGTACTGGTCATCCTCCCCAGTTGTATCCCACGACCCAGAATCTGAAGCTTCAGGACACTGCCCTTGAGGCGGTAGAGGTGGGATCTCTCGCTCAGTCTGAGGGAAAACCGACCCTGGAGGGTAAGCAGATTAAGAAGAAGAACTATTATAATTGGTGGCAGATCTGGAATAAAGTTTATCGAAAAATAAGAAAGAAAAACCCTCAGGAAAATCTTAGAACAAAAATGCGAAAATGGAATTTGGATGAAAAAAACCACGTGAAATCTATCAAGTTACAGAAAATATCACAGATACAATCAGGAGACGGTGATTGCATATAGAATGGATAATAACAGGCTCACAAGGAAAATTTTGAACTTAACTTGTCGATGAAAAACCGCAATAATTGGCTAAAAGAAATCACTAAAGACCTAAATGAAATTGGCATTAATGAGGAAACCTATCAAGATAGAATAAAATTCAGAACCTTAATTCACAAACACAAATTTTCTGTAAAGCCCACCCGACTAAATACAGGATGAACTGAACAACGTAAAAAGGAGAGAATGATGAGACATTGGGAAGAGAAGAAGAAAACCAAAAAAAGTGCTAATAAGTTTAAATGCACTCCTTAGTTTGGCATAACGAATCAATAATAATAATAATAATAATAATAATAATAATAATAATAATAATAATAATAATAATAATAATAATAATCATCATCATCATCATCATCTGTTTACCCTCCAGGGTCGGCTTTTCCCTCGGACACAGCGAGGGATCCCACCTCTACCGCCTCAAGGGCAGTGTCCTGGAGCTTCAGACTCTTGGTCGGGGATACAACTGGGGAGAATGACCAGTACCTCGCCCAGGCGGCCTCACCTGCTATGCTGAACAGGGGCCTTGTGGAGGGATGGGAAGATTGGAAGGGATAGGCAAGGAAGAGGGAAGGAAGCGGCCGTGGCCTTATGTTAGGTACCATCCCGGCATTCGTCTGGAGGTGAAGTGGGAAAACCACTTACAGGATGGCTGAGGTGGGAATCGAACCCACCTCTACTCAGTTGACCTCCCGAGGCTGAGTGGACCCCGTTCCAGCCCTCATACCACTTTTCAAATTTTCGTGGCAGAGCCGGGAATCGAACCCGGGCCTCCGGGGGTGGCAGCTAATCACGCTAACCACTACACCGCAGAGGCGGACAATAATAATAATAATAATTTGTTATTATTTGCTTTACGTCGCACCGACACAGATAGGTCTCATGGCGACGATGGAACAGGAAAGGGCTAGGAATAGGAAGGAAGCTGCCGTGGTCTTAATTAGGGTACAGTCCCAGCATTTGCCTGGTGTAAAAATGGGAAACCACGGAAAGACATCTTCAAGCCTACCAACCGTGAGGTTCGAACCCATTATCTCCCGGATGCAAGCTCACAGCTGTGCGCCCTTAACCGCACGTCCAACTCGCCCGGCAATGATAATAATTGTTTTCCGGGTGTGAATGCGTCGACAGAGAAAAGATCTAAGTCTAATTTAAAACTCCAAAATTTGACATTTTATTTATTTCCCTTTTTTAAATTTAAACTTTGATGAACAACACCAAATAATAGTTGGATAGACAAAAGGTGAGTTCGTCAGCTCTTGTAAAAATAATGATTTGAAATTCTAAAACGGTGAGGTACTTGTAGAGAAAATTGTTGGTATAATTAATTCCAAGAAATGAATTTTTGTACTAAAAAGTTACACTATTCCAAAGAACACCTTTGCTCCATACAATTACCCTCTAGAAGACTGAGCTCTAAAATTTACAACATTCCAGCCTCTCCAAGGCCCAATTCTCTTATCAAATACGAGATCAATCTAGAAAACAGAGTTCACTGTCTTTTCTGCTCGACAGTGTGATCTACTATAGTCTATGAGTAATAAAACAATTGAACAGAGGCAATAAGTGCCCATTCTTTAGTGGTCAAAAGGAAACGTTTAAGAAAACGGTCATAAACAAAATGCTAGGAGGCGAAACACTTGGATTCCTTTTGAAATACACTAGAAAACACTTAAAACCCTATATGGGCTTATTGCCCTAACTTACAGAGGCCAATCCTATATTACAGAGGTGAATAGATGGTGACAAAATTTAAGTTCCAAAAACAGAGTTCAAATTTGAAGTTTATCAAAATCATAGTGACCCCAATACCAAGTTGACTGGGAATTACAAGAGGGTGAACACACTCTATTCTATCTTGAATAAAGCCCTTAGACTTGTTTGAGAATTTACATTTAAAAGATGATGAACTTTACATTAAGAAAGAATTTTTGATACCTTCCCCTCAAGTCAGCTTTCTGAAACTATCACATACTACTTAAAAGATGTCTGCCATTACCTTGAGCTGGTGGGTCTTCCGACGGCGGGCAAGGCTTGCCCCCTCCCTCCACTACGTACGCACTCTAAACATCTTGACTGGAGTGATGGCAAAGACAACGTGACCCAAAAGGTCCCAGCTTTTACAGCGAAGGGGAAGGTTCCAGAACTCTCTAGGCCGAAGCCCTGTACACGCACTCATTTCTGATTGGTTAATTTTAAAAATATCCAAAATTTCTGATTGGTTGATAATTCCATGAAGAAGGAAGAGATAGCAGTGCTAGTAACCTTAGAACAATCTAAAAACATTTCAGTTATGTGAACCTAGAAACTACAAATTTCTTTGAAAATTAACTGTCCATCCTCCCACGGGGGGGGGGCACATAAATCGATAGTAGAGACATCTGAAGATAAAGTTCGAAACTTCTTCTGATACACAGCTCAAGGTTCACATTACAGATGGCCTTCTAAAAGGCGCTCATTTTAAATGTACGAAGTAGATGTACCTGCGGTACAATAATAATAATAATAATAATAATAATAATAATAATAATAATAATAACTTTTCTTTTACGATTTGCTTTACGTTGCACCGACACAGATAGGTCTTATGACGACGATGGGACAGGAAAGGGCTAGGAGTTGGGAAGGGAGCGGCCGTGACCTTAATTAAGCTACAGCTCCCAGCATTTGCCTGGTGTGAAATTGGGAAACCACGGAAAACCATCTTCAGGGCTGCCGACAGTGAGTTTCGAAGCCATTATATGCCAGATGCACGGTCTCAGCTGCGCGCCCCTAACCGCACGACCAACTCGCCCGGTATTAATAATAATAATAATAATAATAATAATAATAATAATAATAATAATAATAATAATAATAAAAATAATAAAAGATTAAGAAAAAGGAAACGAAGTTCCTCATAAAGACTTTTGGGCCCTAAGAAAGCCCCCTAGCGGTTTTTCTTTCACCCAGGGTTTCACAGGGAACTGTATATGAGAATCGAAATGATCACCACCGTTATGGAGAAACGAAGGTTACCTTTTTTGGTCACCTGAAGAGACTGAACTCGGAGATATTAGAGTACAAAATTGCTCTCTTTAAAGGAAAAATGGCAATCTCATCCCCGCTGGCTCAAGGAGGTGCACACTGACATGTGGATAAATGATATAAGACCGGAGGACATAACGGAGAGGACCATCTTTAAACAGAAAGGTGTGGGGTTGAGGGATGTTCCAGACAAAGAACCTGCTAAACCGCGGAACATCTCGACAGAAGAATGGCGGAAAAGGAACGTGAGGTTGAAAAATGTTTGGTTACCAGTGACGTGTGCTGGGATCAAGACGTGGGCTACAAGTAGACTTAAATTACCCCTTTCCGATGGTTGGTTTAGTGAACGCCAAGCCTTCAGCGTTTTGAGCTGCAGCCAATAGCCAACGGAGAAGCCTGTTGTGTTGTGAAGGCTGCTTCACAAGCTACTGCCCTGGTCTCTGCCACTGCCAATGCCCAACCCCTGATCAGTGGAGATGGTAGCCTGATGTTTAGCAAACTGAAGTCCGGTTTTGTGGTTAAATGGATATAATGCTTGCCTTTGGTCCGATGGCCCCGGATCAGTTTTCAGAATAAAACCCCTCATACTGTTAATTCCTCTGGCTGGGGAACTTTATGTTTATGACGTCTTCGCCATTCATTTTATCCTCATTAGGACACCACCAAGCCTATACAGATGTCATGCACCATTATTATAATTATTATTATTATTATTAAATACAAATGCTGAATTTTACAGCGGTCGTACCCATCGTTCACTGATTTATTAGCTTCCTCGGGAGATCAGTTGTGGTGTCCGACCCATGATCACGGGTTCGATTCCAACCAACAAAAGAGAACCTGAAAGATAGCATTCCATTTTAGCAGATCTACTCCTATAACAGCAGTCCTGCAGTGTCTTCCTACAAGAATGTAGAAGTAAACGGGAGTGAAATACCAGCACTCTGTTATCTACGTGATTAAGTTAGAAGTATGAGGTGAGGAAGTATATACGATGAGAAACTAGTTAGCAATGGCGATCTGACGGAGCGAAGCCTAGCACACCTATCCCCTTCGGTCCCCGCTCCTATCCAATATACAGCAGCAAGTCGCATGGGGCTGGTAGAGGAGAGAGAGAGAGAGAGAGAGAGAGAGAGAGAGAGAGAGAGAGAGAGAGAGAGAGAGAGAGAGAGAGAGAGAGAGAGAGACGACAGTCTGGGCTGCGATATTAGTCTCCCATGCCCAGCTCTCAGAAATACGTACGACTTTTCTTTTTTTTTACTGCTTTCAAGTTTTGTAAATGGAACAATCTGTCAGACGCTTACATTATAATGTGCTTTAGATTTTCATCATTCTCAATTGAGGTTTGGGCTTCACCGATAACCTTGGTAGCCCTCAGTATACGCCACAGTTGGTTACTAAGTATGCAGGAAGGTGTTGGAAAATAATTATATCGGTAGGACTGACCACAAATATAAAATTAGAAGGAATTTTAGCAGAAGCGATTGGGGTAAATTTTCATTCATTGGGAAGGGTGTGAAGGAGTGGAACAGTTTACCAGGGGTAGTGTTTGATCCTTTTCCTTTTCCAAAATCTGTACGGATTTTCAAGAAGAGGATAAATGAAATGAAATGTTAGAGGGCATTGGACCAGTGCAGATTAATGTGTGTGAATAAATTAATTCCACCCCCTGGTCTAAGGAGTTTGGACAGCCAAAGTAGGGGACTGCCTGTAGGGGTGAAGTACAGTGGGGTCTTCGAGGGCCCTGGGACCGCTACGGTAGCTGTGAAGGCCCTTCAGGAACTCTGAAAAGTGGTGGCAAAAGGGGCTCTGGTTAAGACGCAGCAGGTCGTTATGCTACTTAGGTTCCAGAATGGGTAAAAAAAAGTAAATAAATGCAATGTAAATTTTAATCTTATACCAGTTGTACAGTGTCATTTGGAGTAATTCCACATACTGTATATCAGTTGACTATATTTGTAAGTAGTATAGGAGATATTATAAGTAGAATTTTGTAAACAATATAAATTTATTAAGGATGAGCTGTTTAATAGAAAAAATTGTTAGCGTAAATTGTATAATATTGTATTATAGGAAAATTTTCTTCTCTTGTTAATTTAATATTCAGTGCTTGACAATAATGTATTTTAGTGTATCATTTGCCAGCGAGGTAGACACCTCATTTGCAAATAAAGAGATTTTGATTTGATTTGACAGAGACGCAGGTAGTTTGTGTAACCGTAGTCCACAGTTGGATGTATCGATGTAAATAATAATAATAATAATAATAATAATAATAATAATAATAATAATAACAATAATAATAATAATAATAATATAATAATAATAAATAGTACATTATGCAACAAGCCTATAATTAAGACACGACTATGTTTATAAAACGAGCGAAGCGATAACAGTGCGAAGATCTGAACTTCTGAATAAACGACTAAATCTGGATTCTGTTCACTTAGTTTGTTGAACACATTCACAATGCACTGCCTATGGTCACTTCTGAGCGGTTTTCCTGTTTTGTGCTTCACTACACGCGATGGTCCTACCTCTTGCTCCATTTCTCTCACTATGAATACTGATTCACTGACTGCTGCTGCAAGATGCAACACCGTATCTCCACGCTGTACAGCTTGGGACTTTCCCTTACTACGAGAAGACTTCCAGTATTACACCACGCCTTGTGCCTTTATTTCTCGTTATTTAATCACTATTTTATTAAAAAAGCATATATATACCGGTATATATGACAACCATATTTTAATTTGATTACGTACTCTTCCAAACTTTCTAAATGTAATAAAATAAAATAAAATAAAATAAAATAAAATTAATGCGACGTACTACTTTTCTTCGAGCTCACATACAGTCGAGTGAGTGCGACGGTTGCTTCTCCAATCAACTACGTCCATGTCCACGCGCAAAGGCAACGTGCTCCGCCTGTTTGTTTACATCAGGATTAAACTCTCGCGAAAAGACACATACAAACCTTTAAAGGCATTTCGCTTATTATTGCTATTGCGAAAAGTCACCGCCCGCTTCACAGGAATGCCTGTGTAGCCGGGCATCGTACTACACATGGGGAGACATGCAGGGAAATGTATTTATTTTATAAATTCTCTGTAACTCTAACACTATTTGTGTTATACTGAGAGTCAACTCAAGACCTTAGCGGTCCCTTTGATGTTAGTCAGACTTCTGGTCGGTGAAAAGGCTTCCGCAGCGCCAAATAGATCCCTAGGTTTGTTACTTGTTCCTGAAGTCAGGAGATTCCTTCAGTTTGGTTAGATATTCTGGTGAACAGACTTGACGAATCAAAAATTTTTGTCCTGTATAAATATGGAAAATATATCACAGGTTGTATGTTATTCGGGTTCGTTACCAACTCTTCTATGTCATACGTAGATGGCTATGAATAGTTATTCAGCGGTTCATATAGCAACATAATAATTGTTTAATATGATATTGATATCTTATTACACTGTGTGCTTAGTAAGCTTTGTTCGAGTTCATTCAATTGCTGATAAGTTCGCATAATATTTGCGACGTTGAAGATGGATCCAAGAAAACTGTTGGCAGTACTGGTTGCAACAGCATGTCCATTGTCCAGTATTCATAATGGCTGCCAGCTGTAACACGTGTGTGATGCTGTGGCGCTTGAGTCCCCTGTGAAATACTTTAAAGCTAACAAAAGTGGAGAAAAAATAAGTAGGAAATCTAAACAAATTGTTTCAAACGTTTACAGTAGCCTACGAGATTAGAATCCGCTGTGGACTGTGGAAGAGTTCGTGAAAAAACTGCGCAGCTGACCGGCGTTTCTGTGTACCGGTACAGTGTTTACGTCGCTCGCGTGGAATTTAAACTTCACGGAAAATTCAAGTCTCCAGCGAAAGGTCGAAAGGGAATTCTTATGTTTCCTTGTGGTACTATACCGTATACTCTCCTGTGGCTGTTTATATATGTCGCGAGTCTTTCCGATGACACGTTTCTGTAAAGTCACTGAACATTTAGTTTTAAGAAGTGTCTCAGTATGTAAACAAATAATCAGAGTGATAAAGAAAATGTCACTCAACTAAGGTGCATGCAACATTTATGTGATAGAAAACGTTTGCTCGTTTGGCTGTTCGTCAGTAGGCCTACGTGTCAGCTCAGTTCGAACTATGCACTCGCTGTAAATAAAACAGGAAGGGCCTTAACACGGAATGGAAATCGGATCCTTGGCATATTCGCTGGCTGATAATAATAATAATAATAATAATTTGTACTTTACTTTATATTCGTAACCGCCCTCTACCTGCAGAAATGTTGTCATGAAGGGATCATGAGTTCGTTTTTACCCTCCGAATGGCGGGACTACAATAAACAGCATACCTGGAAACATTGCATTTTGCAATCCCACTCACGGGTGGGTTTTTCTGCTTGTTGAACTGTGAGAAACTGCCACTGACAGTCGTAGCACGAGAGCGGAATCGTATGCTTACGTTGTAAGTCCCCATGCGCCTCACACAAATTGCTTTATGAAATTAAAATAAACCTTGCTTCTCTTGCCTCGTTATTCGTCAGTAATCTTTTCCTAAGCTCTTGACTTGACTTTCAGTATAGAATCATGAAACTTTGCACACTGATTTAAAATACAAACAATAATCAGTTAACTTAGATTTTTAAAAATTGAAACAAATATTTTTTTCAAATTGGAATTATGGTCATTTTAAGGTACCTTTTCCTCAACAACCGTGAGGTGCAGGACCTTTTAATTTGTTTTAGACATTACTAATGCCTCGATAATTTAACGCTTGAAGGTGTGCCCATTTCATGCCTATTTCGATTTTTAAGAAATAAATTTACATTTTAATTTGGAAAGTTCAAAAAATACATATATATGAAACTCTGAAGGGTATAAAATTATATATTTAGCAATTCCCTTGCGCGAAAATGTGTGACAATGTTTATCCTCCCTGTATATCAAGTTTCAGATTGATATCTTCAGTAGTTCCAGAGTAAAATGTACGTTTGTTATGGAGAAAGGAAGTCCAGGAAATGGCAACTGAATTTCTCAACACGCAACTTCGCACTGTATCTCTCAAATCATCCTTTCTTATTATATTAGACATGTTTGCAAAATTGATAACTGGTTCGATAGAAAGCAGAACGGGTTTAGGAAAGGTTATTCCACTGAAATTCAACTTGTAGGATTCCAGCAAGATATAGCAGACATTTTGGATTTTGGAGGTCAAATGGAGTGCAGGGTAGATCTGGGAGACTACTGGCAAAAATGAGTACAATTGGACTAGACAAAAGAGTGACAAAATGGATGGTTACATTTCTCGAAGACAGAACTCAGAGAATTAGAGTATGCGAAGCTTTATCTGACCCCGTAATAATTAAGAGGGGTATTCCTCAAGGCAGTATTATTGGACCGTAATGTTTTCTTATATATGTATCAATGATACGAGTAAAGAAATGGAATCAGAGATAAGGCTTTTTGCAGATAATGGTATTCTGTACAGAGAATTAATAAGTTACAAGATTGTGAACATCTGAAAAATGACCTCGATAATGTTGTGAGATGTACAGTAGGCAATGGTATGATGATAAATGGGGTTAAAAGTCAGGTTGTGAGTTTCACTAATAGAAAAAGTCCTCTCAGTTTTAATTACTGCGTTGATGGGGTGTAAGTTCCGTTTGGGGATTACTGTAAGTATCTAGGTGTTAAAATAAGAAAAGATCTTCATTGAGATAATCACATAAATGAGATTGTAAATAAAGGGTACATATCTCTGCACATGCTTATGAGGGTATTTAGGGGTTGTAGTAAGGATGTAGAGGAGAGGGCATATAAGTCTCTGGTAAGATCCCAACTAGAGTGTGATTCTAGTGTGTGGGACCCTCACCAGGATTACCGGTACTTGATTCAACAACTGGAAAAATCCAAAGAAAAGCAGCTCGATTTGTTCTGGGTAATTTCCGATAAAAGAGTGTCGTTACGAAAATGTTGCAAGGTTTGGGCTAGGAAGACTTGGGAGAAAGGAGACTAGCTGCTCGACTAATTGGTATGTTCCGAGCTGTCAGTCGACAGATGCCGTGGAATGATACCAGTAGACGAATAATTTTGAATGGTGTTTTTAAAAGTAAGAAAGATCACAATATGAAGATAAAGCTGAAATTCAAGAGGATAAATTGGGGCAGAATTCGTTTATAGGAAGGGCAGTTAGGGACTGGAATAACTTACCAAGGGAGATGTTCAATACATTTCCAATTTCTTTGCAGGTTCGAACCCCACTGTCGGCAGCCCTGAAAATGGTTTTCCGTGGTTTCCCATTTTCACACCAGGCAAATGCTGGGGCTGTACCTTAATTAAGGCCACGGCCGCCTCCTTCCCACTCCTAGCCCTTCTCTGTCCCATCGTCGCCAAAAGACCTATCTGTGTCGGTGCGACGTTAAACAACTAGCAAAAAAAAATTTCTTTGCAATCATTTAAGAAAAGGCGAGGAAAACAACAGATAGGGAATCTGCCACCTGGGCAACTGCCCTAAATGCAGATCAGTCAGTAGTGATTGATTGATTGATTGATTGATTGATTGATTGATTGATTGATTGATTGATTGATTGAACTTTCCGCAGTAATCGCCATGTTTAACCAACTGGAAATGGAGCTTCGCAGCCTTCTTCAGTACTCCTAAGTGTGATACCGTCAACTGCTTGACGAAAGAGACATAAAGAATTTAGCGAAGATGAAAATTACCAATGTATGGAAAAGGGGCGTGGCACATGACGCACAGTGTTAGGAATTTAAATTTTTAAGTGCGCTTAGGTACTGAATTCAACCAGATACATTTGGAACTAAATTACCAATTTAAAAGCGAGAAATTTCTGCCAAAAAGATACTTGTTTTGAAGGGTTTCGTGAACGTCTCCCCTTTTGTCTCCATACTCGGTCGTGAAGGATTCTCGTGCATGCCACACTTTTAAGTTAGAAGATACGACAGACACATACAGTAGTAGTTCTTACCGCAGAATAGATTTTAAAACAGAGAAGGGAGATAAGCATGCTAGACCACACGATTTATACGACTTAGTAAATGAAAGCGAATGGTCCTGGCACAACACAACAGAACACAAATTCCATTAGGGGTTCATTTTCTTAAAACGGACCAAACCAGATTTGTGTCCAGACTCCCTCCCATCCTCAATGTCCTAATGCATTTCCACACCCTCCGATCTCCCCTTTCAACGACGTCTCCTCTTAGCACCAGATATGTACATTCTTGTTGTCTCGACATGAAATAAAAGAAAACAAACCTATTTGTTTTGCTTACGTGATGAATTCGGTGAATCTTAAAAGTACACACGCTGAGTGGTAGCTTCCTCCTGTAAGCCCTCAGACAGACTTGATGAATGCAACATTCACCACGCAGTTCGAGATGGGGGAGCATATTTTTATGGCTCCAGGAAAATAGAGCAATTTTCTGATTACCTTACACGGACAATGATGGAAGCGTGTTACACCTTTCGAATGTCATATCATTTGAAAAATTAAGCTAAGATCTTTCAAATGTTAAGTTCACTCTAACTGAAGTAAATTCAATATTGATTTGAAATGTTTAAGAAAACTAATGAAGGTTATCAAATTCGTTCGTCCCTTCTTATTGTTATTGTCCTTCTTCTTCTCCTTCTTCTTCTTCTCCTTCTTCTTCTCCTGCCGGGCTGAGTGGCTCAGACGGTTGAGGCGCTGGCCTTCTGACTCCAACTTGGCAGGTTCGATCCTGGCTCAGTCCGGTGGTATTTGAAGGTGCTCAAATACGTCAGCCCCGTGTCGGTAGATTTACTGGCACGTAAAAGAACTCCTGCGGGACAAAATTCCGGCACCTCGGCGTCTCCGGAAACCGTAAAAGTAGTTAGTGGGACGTAAAGCAAATAACATTATTATTATTCTCCTTCTTCTCCCTCGCATTTCCTGGCCGTATATGTACCCATAAAACGGAAACTCCCGAGCTTACCTAGTGTCGGCTCGTCTGTCTCGGAGAGAGTATGTCCGACGGTCTTGATGATGATGATGATGATGATGATGATGATGTTCGTTGTTTAAAGGGGTCTAACAGCTAGGCCATCGGCCCTTAATGGTACGAAGTGCAACGAAATGAAATGATAATTGAAACTTCAAAATGTATCCACTGACTAAAATCTAGAACGAACGATAATGAATAAATGACCATGAATACAAAACAATCCGTAAATCCACTTCACAATGCCTCATGTTCTGAGATGAAGCTTGTTGTCCAAAGGCCAAAATTCAGGTCACCGCCCCCTTATAATTGTACTAATCACTGGTAAAGCGGAACTATAGTGTTTCTCCTAAAGTGGTACTAATCACAGGTAACGCAGGCTCATGGTGTTCCTCCTATAGTGGTACTAATCACAGGTAACTTAGACTCATGGTGTTTCTCCTAAAGTGGTACTAATCACAGGTAACGCAGGCTCATGGTGTTCCTCCTATAGTGGTACTAATCACAGGTAACGCATACTCATGGTGTTTCTCCTAAAGTGGTACTAATCACAGGTAACGTAGACTCATGGTGCTCCTCCTGTAGTGGTACTAATCACAGGTAACGCAGGCTCATGGTGTTCCTCCTGTAGTGGTACTAATCACAGGTAACGTAGACTCATGGTGTTCCTCCTATAGTGGTACTAATCACAGGTAACGCATACTCATGGTGTTTCTCCTAAAGTGGTACTAATCACAGGTAACGTAGACTCATGGTGTTCCTCACATAGTGGTATCAATCACAGGTAACGTAGACTCATGGTGCTTCTCCTGTAGTGGTACTAATCACAGGTAACGTAGACTCATGGTGTTCCTCACATAGTGGTATCAATCACAGGTAACGTAGACTCATGGTGCTCCTCCTATAGTGGTACTAATCACAGGTAACGCAGGCTCATGTTGTTCCTCCTGTAGTGGTACTAATCACAGGTAACGTAGACTCATGGTGCTTCTCCTGTAGTGGTACTAATCACAGGTAACGTAGACTCATGGTGCTTCTCCTGTAGTGGTACTAATCACAGGTAACGTAGACTCATGGTGTTCCTCACATAGTGGTATCAATCACAGGTAACGTAGACTCATGGTGCTTCTCCTGTAGTGGTACTAATCACAGGTAACGTAGACTCATGGTGCTTCTCCTGTAGTGGTACTAATCACAGGTAACGCAGGCTCATGTTGTTCCTCCTGTAGTGGTACTAATCACAGGTAACGTAGGCTCATGTTGTTTCTCCTAAAGTGGTACTAATCACAGGTAACGTAGACTCATGGTGCTCCTCCTATAGTGGTACTAATCACAGGTAACGCAGGCTCATGTTGTTCCTCCTGTAGTGGTACTAATCACAGGTAACGTAGACTCATGGTGCTTCTCCTGTAGTGGTACTAATCACAGGTAACGTAGACTCATGGTGCTCCTCCTATAGTGGTACTAATCACAGGTAACGTAGACTCATGTTGTTCCTCCTGTAGTGGTACTAATCACAGGTAACGTAGACTCATGGTGCTCCTCCTATAGTGGTACTAATCACAGGTAACGCAGGCTCATGTTGTTCCTCCTATAGTGGTACTAATCACAGGTAACGTAGACTCATGGTGCTTCTCCTGTAGTGGTACTAATCACAGGTAACGTAGACTCATGGTGCTTCTCCTGTAGTGGTACTAATCACAGGTAACGTAGACTCATGGTGTTCCTCACATAGTGGTATCAATCACAGGTAACGTAGACTCATGGTGCTTCTCCTGTAGTGGTACTAATCACAGGTAACGTAGACTCATGGTGCTTCTCCTGTAGTGGTACTAATCACAGGTAACGCAGGCTCATGTTGTTCCTCCTGTAGTGGTACTAATCACAGGTAACGTAGGCTCATGTTGTTTCTCCTAAAGTGGTACTAATCACAGGTAACGTAGACTCATGGTGCTCCTCCTATAGTGGTACTAATCACAGGTAACGCAGGCTCATGTTGTTCCTCCTGTAGTGGTACTAATCACAGGTAACGTAGACTCATGGTGCTTCTCCTGTAGTGGTACTAATCACAGGTAACGTAGACTCATGGTGTTCCTCACATAGTGGTATCAATCACAGGTAACGTAGACTCATGGTGCTCCTCCTATAGTGGTACTAATCACAGGTAACGCAGGCTCATGTTGTTCCTCCTGTAGTGGTACTAATCACAGGTAACGTAGACTCATGGTGTTCCTCCTATAGTGGTACTAATCACAGGTAACGTAGACTCATGGTGCTCCTCCTATAGTGGTACTAATCACAGGTAACGCAGGCTCATGTTGTTCCTCCTGTAGTGGTACTAATCACAGGTAACGCAGGCTCATGTTGTTCCTCCTGTAGTGGTACTAATCACAGGTAACGCAGGCTCATGTTGTTCCTCCTGTAGTGGTACTAATCACAGGTAACGCATACTCATGGTGTTTCTCCTGTAGTGGTACTAATCACAGGTAACGTAGACTCATGGTGCTCCTCCTATAGTGGTACTAATCACAGGTAACGCAGGCTCATGTTGTTCCTCCTGTAGTGGTACTAATCACAGGTAACGCAGGCTCATGTTGTTCCTCCTGTAGTGGTACTAATCACAGGTAACGCATACTCATGGTGTTTCTCCTGTAGTGGTACTAATCACAGGTAACGTAGACTCATGGTGTTCCTCACATAGTGGTATCAATCACAGGTAACGTAGACTCATGGTGCTCCTCCTATAGTGGTACTAATCACAGGTAACGTAGACTCATGGTGCTCCTCCTGTAGTGGTACTAATCACAGGTAACGTAGACTCATGGTGCTCCTCCTGTAGTGGTACTAATCACAGGTAACGCAGGCTCATGTTGTTCCTCCTGTAGTGGTACTAATCACAGGTAACGTAGACTCATGGTGTTCCTCCTGTAGTGGTACTAATCACAGGTAACGCATACTCATGGTGTTCCTCCTGTAGTGGTACTAATCACAGGTAACGTAGACTCATGGTGCTCCTCCTATAGTGGTACTAATCACAGGTAACGCAGGCTCATGTTGTTCCTCCTATAGTGGTACTAATCACAGGTAACGTAGACTCATGGTGCTCCTCCTGTAGTGGTACTAATCACAGGTAACGTAGACTCATGGTGTTCCTCCTGTAGTGGTACTAATCACAGGTAACGTAGACTCATGGTGTTCCTCCTGTAGTGGTACTAATCACAGGTAACGTAGACTCATGGTGTTCCTCCTGTAGTGGTACTAATCACAGGTAACGTAGACTCATGGTGCTCCTCCTATAGTGGTACTAATCACAGGTAACGTAGACTCATGGTGTTCCTCACATAGTGGTATCAATCACAGGTAACGTAGACTCATGGTGCTCCTCCTATAGTGGTACTAATCACAGGTAACGTAGACTCATGGTGCTCCTCCTATAGTGGTACTAATCACAGGTAACGCAGGCTCATGTTGTTCCTCCTGTAGTGGTACTAATCACAGGTAACGTAGACTCATGGTGCTCCTCCTATAGTGGTACTAATCACAGGTAACGTAGACTCATGGTGCTCCTCCTATAGTGGTACTAATCACAGGTAACGTAGACTCATGGTGTTCCTCACATAGTGGTATCAATCACAGGTAACGTAGACTCATGGTGCTCCTCACATAGTGGTATCAATCACAGGTAACGTAGACTCATGGTGCTCCTCACATAGTGGTATCAATCACAGGTAACGTAGACTCATGGTGCTCCTCACATAGTGGTATCAATCACAGGTAACGTAGACTCATGGTGCTCCTCACATAGTGGTATCAATCACAGGTAACGTAGACTCATGGTGCTCCTCACATAGTGGTATCAATCACAGGTAACGTAGACTCATGGTGCTCCTCACATAGTGGTATCAATCACAGGTAACGTAGACTCATGGTGCTCCTCACATAGTGGTATCAATCACAGGTAACGTAGACTCATGGTGTTCCTCACATAGTGGTACTAATCACAGGTAACGCATACTCATGGTGTTCCTCACATAGTGGTACTAATCACAGGTAACGCATACTCATGGTGTTCCTCCTGTAGTGGTACTAATCACAGGTAACGCAGGCTCATGTTGTTCCTCCTGTAGTGGTACTAATCACAGGTAACGCATACTCATGGTGTTCCTCCTGTAGTGGTACTAATCACAGGTAACGCATACTCATGGTGTTCCTCCTGTAGTGGTACTAATCACAGGTAACGCATACTCATGGTGTTCCTCCTGTAGTGGTACTAATCACAGGTAACGCAGGCTCATGTTGTTTCTCCTGTAGTGGTATCAATCACAGGTAACGTAGACTCATGGTGTTCCTCACATAGTGGTATCAATCACAGGTAACGTAGACTCATGGTGCTTCTCCTGTAGTGGTACTAATCACAGGTAACGTAGACTCATGGTGCTCCTCCTGTAGTGGTACTAATCACAGGTAACGTAGACTCATGGTGCTCCTCACATAGTGGTACTAATCACAGGTAACGCAGGCTCATGTTGTTCCTCCTGTAGTGGTACTAATCACAGGTAACGTAGACTCATGGTGCTCCTCACATAGTGGTATCAATCACAGGTAACGTAGACTCATGGTGTTCCTCACATAGTGGTATCAATCACAGGTAACGTAGACTCATGGTGTTCCTCACATAGTGGTATCAATCACAGGTAACGTAGACTCATGGTGCTTCTCCTGTAGTGGTACTAATCACAGGTAACGTAGACTCATGGTGCTCCTCCTGTAGTGGTACTAATCACAGGTAACGTAGACTCATGGTGTTCCTCCTGTAGTGGTACTAATCACAGGTAACGTAGACTCATGTTGTTCCTCCTGTAGTGGTACTAATCACAGGTAACGTAGACTCATGGTGTTCCTCCTGTAGTGGTACTAATCACAGGTAACGCAGGCTCATGTTGTTCCTCCTGTAGTGGTACTAATCACAGGTAACGTAGACTCATGTTGTTCCTCCTGTAGTGGTACTAATCACAGGTAACGCAGGCTCATGTTGTTCCTCCTGTAGTGGTACTAATCACAGGTAACGCATACTCATGGTGTTTCTCCTGTAGTGGTACTAATCACAGGTAACGTAGACTCATGGTGCTCCTCCTATAGTGGTACTAATCACAGGTAACGTAGACTCATGTTGTTCCTCCTGTAGTGGTACTAATCACAGGTAACGTAGACTCATGGTGCTCCTCCTATAGTGGTACTAATCACAGGTAACGCAGGCTCATGTTGTTCCTCCTGTAGTGGTACTAATCACAGGTAACGTAGACTCATGGTGTTCCTCCTGTAGTGGTACTAATCACAGGTAACGTAGACTCATGGTGCTCCTCCTATAGTGGTACTAATCACAGGTAACGTAGACTCATGTTGTTCCTCCTGTAGTGGTACTAATCACAGGTAACGTAGACTCATGGTGCTCCTCCTATAGTGGTACTAATCACAGGTAACGCAGGCTCATGTTGTTCCTCCTGTAGTGGTACTAATCACAGGTAACGTAGACTCATGGTGTTCCTCCTGTAGTGGTACTAATCACAGGTAACGCAGGCTCATGTTGTTCCTCCTGTAGTGGTACTAATCACAGGTAACGTAGACTCATGGTGTTCCTCCTGTAGTGGTACTAATCACAGGTAACGTAGACTCATGGTGCTCCTCCTATAGTGGTACTAATCACAGGTAACGCAGGCTCATGTTGTTCCTCCTGTAGTGGTACTAATCACAGGTAACGTAGACTCATGGTGTTTCTCCTAAAGTGGTACTAATCACAGGTAACGTAGACTCATGGTGCTCCTCCTGTAGTGGTACTAATCACAGGTAACGCAGGCTCATGGTGTTCCTCCTGTAGTGGTACTAATCACAGGTAACGTAGACTCATGGTGTTCCTCCTATAGTGGTACTAATCACAGGTAACGTAGACTCATGGTGTTCCTCACATAGTGGTATCAATCACAGGTAACGTAGACTCATGGTGTTCCTCCTATGGTGATACTAATCACAGGTAACGTAGACTCATGGTGTTCCTCACATAGTGGTATCAATCACAGGTAACGTAGACTCATGGTGTTCCTCCTATAGTGGTACTAATCACAGGTAACGTAGACTCATGGTGTTCCTCCTATAGTGGTACTAATCACAGGTAACACAGACCCATGGTGTTCATCACAGAAGGGCAACGCATACCCTGGTATTCCTCACTTAGTGGGACTAATTACGGACTCCGGTATTCCCGTGGTGTTCCTGGCGTAGTGGAAATAATCACAGGCCAGATATACTCATGGAGTTGCTCATATAGAGATACTAATCATAGGCAATGTGGACCCACGGTGTATCACACATGATGGTACCACCCAGAGGTAGCACAGACCTACGGTTTTCCTCACATAAAGGCACAACACACAGGCAACACAGACACATGGTGATCCACACATAGTACTACTAATCGTGGGAATTGCACATTCCCGTGGTGTTCCTCACTTACAGTAGTAGTACTAACCACAGGTAACGGAGATCCCTGGTGCTCCTCATAAGTAACGCAGACCCGTTCTGAATGCAGGGGAACAAACACAATTCAGCACGGCGCACAGCAGCTCCTCCCGCATGGACGAGAGTCTGTGATGTCGCGCGCCCGCTCCCCCGGCTCGGTGGAATACACACGATCGTACTAATCACAGGCAACACTCAGACCCGTGGTGTTCCTCACATAATGGCACGAATTGCAAGTAACGTCGACCGATGGTGTTCCTCACATAATGGCACGAATTGCAAGTAACGTCGACCGATGGTGTTCCTCACATAATGGCACGAATTGCAAGTAACGTCGACCGATGGTGTTCCTCACTTAATGGCACGAATTGCAAGTAACGTCGACCGATGGTGTTCCTCACATAATGGCACGAATTGCAAGTAACGTCGACCGATGGTGTTCCTCACTTAATGGTACTAATCACAGGCAACACTCAGACCTATGGTGTTCCTCACTTAATGGCACGAATTGCAAGTAACGTCGACCGATGGTGTTCCTCACATAATGGCACGAATTGCAAGTAACGTCGACCGATGGTGTTCCTCACTTAATGGTACTAATCACAGGCAACACTCAGACCTATGGTGTTCCTCACTTAATGGTACTAATCACAGGTAACACTCAGACCGATGGTGTTTCTCACTTAATGGCACTAATCACAGGCAACACTCAGACCTATGGTGTTCCTCACTTAATGGTACTAATCACAGGTAACACTCAGACCTATGGTGTTCCTCACTTAATGGTACTAATCACAGGCAACACTCAGACCTATGGTGTTCCTCACTTAATGGTACTAATCACAGGCAACACTCAGACCTATGGTGTTCCTCACTTAATGGTACTAATCACAGGCAACACTCAAACCTATGTTGTTCCTCACTTAATGGTACTAAGCGCAAGTAACGTCGACCCATGGTATTCCTGACATAATGGCACTAATCACAAGTAATCTAATGGTTCCAGTTTCATCATCCCTTGGTTGCTCCTTTTTGTTGGCTCTTACGACAGGCAGGAGATACCGTGGGTGTATTCTTCGTCTGCGTCCCCCTCCCACAGGGCGTGCCTTGCGGTCTTGCACCAGATGTAACGGCACTTCACTTTTCCTTAATGTAGACGCAGCGGTTCGTTTGCAGGTTGCCTTAGGAGGATGGGAACACGCCACCATATTTTATGAAGTACCTTTCTTGCTAGGAAGCGCATAACGTTATTAACTGTTATCTCGGCATATATTGACACCCTTGATTAGGATCCTCTTGGTAACATTGCAGAAATTATAAGGAGATTTTCGAAATCTTTGACGGTTTACGAGTTTTTGAGATGAACATTTTAGCTGATTAACCCGGTATATACTTTTTTTTTTTTTTTTTTACAAGTTACTTTACGTCGCACCAACACACATATATCTTATGGTGATGATGGAATAGGAAAGGGCTAGGAGTGGGAAGGAAGTGGCCGTGGCCTTAATGAAGGCACAGCCCCAGCCTTTGCCTAGTGTGAAAACGAGAAAGCACGGAAAACCGTGGGGTTCGAACCCACTATTTCCCGAATATTGGATATTGGCCGCACTAAAGCGACTGCAGCTATCGAGCTCGCTGATGCTCCTCTTAACAATTTGTAAGTGTTGAAGTTGTTTTCTCCATAGAAATTGGCGGTAGGCTGTCGATATTGTAACGGCCGCAAAGTTTGAAGGGTTTCGTAAAAGAGAAATATTGTTCAATGTAACATGGTAATAACTCGGTGTAGTATGGGTCTGTGATATGAGAATCCTCATCAAATCATTCTTTTCCATTATTAAATTTGTCATTCTGTACAACTGACCACGATGTATTCACAACGACAGCTAACCTTCAACTGAGCGCGCGAGTCAATACAGCGCCATCTTATAACAGAGTATTCGTGCGACGTCACATATTGAGCACAAATTTTGCCCTACTTTCAAGCGCTATTTCATGAAAAATACGTTCAAATTTTCTATTATTATTATTATTATTATTATTAGGGGCTGAATGGCCGAGGCGGTAAAGGCGTGCTTGGTTCGCTCGGAAGGACGTGGGTTCGAATTCCCGTCAGGAGGTCGTAAAATTTAAGAAACGAGATTTCCACTTCCGGAGGTGCATATGGCCCTGAGGTTCACTCAGCCTACACCGAAAATGAGTACCAGGTTGATTCCTGGGGGCAAAGGCGGCCGGGCGTAGAGCTAACCACTCTACCCCAACACGTGCCGAGGTTACCAATGGTGGAAGCCTTTACCATCCACTCTTCCAAGGGCCTTCATGGCCTGTACGGAGGTGACTTTGCTTTTTATTATTATTATTATTATTATTATTATTATTATTATTATTATTATTATTATTATTTCTTTATTTCTTCTTTCTTTCTTTCTTTCTTTCTTTCTTTCTCTTTCTTTGTTGCTTTCTTATTCTATTTACTCTCCAGATTTGGTTGTTCCCTCGGACTCAGCGAGGGATCCCTCCTCTAACGTCTCAAGGGCAGTGTCCTGGAGCGTGAGACTTTCGGTCAGGGTATACAACTCGGCAGGAAGACCAGTACCTCGCCCAGGCGGCCTCGCCTGCTATGCTGAACAGGGGTCTTGTGGGGGGATGGGAACATTGGAAGGGACAGGCAAGGAATAGGGAAGGAAGCGGCCGTGGCTTTAAGTTCGGTACCACCCTAGCATTTGCCTGGAGGAGAAATGGGAAACCACGGAAAATCACTTCGAGGATGGCTGAGGTAAGAATGGAACCCACCTATACTCAGTTGACCTCCCGAGGCTTATTGGACCCCGTTTCAATACTCGTACCAGCTTTTTCAAATTTATTAGCAGTCCCAGGAATCGAACCCTGGCCTCCGGAGGTGGCAGCTAATCACGCTAACTACTACACCATTGAGGCGGACTTATTATTATTATTATTATTATTATTATTATTATTATTATTATTATTATTATTATTATTATTATTATTATTATACAAATACTCTTGGCGATATTCGCGTTCTACCCAAACACTAAAAGCGTCTTGAAATTTTTATTTCCGCGCGCCCGTTCTCGAGGAACATTATAATAGCAATCATATTCACAACATAAAAATAACAGTTATATTAATACCCCAATCCGAAGATCTCTCGTAGAAACCGGAAGGTTTCAGGCCCGAATACAGTGAATAGATTGTTGAAACAATGAAATGTCACCCTAGACGACTTCTGTCATTCAACCAGGCTGTACTCACCCCAGACGCATCATGCATGCACGTCGACAGCCGTCGTGATGGATACCGGCGCGTGGCGTCGCGACGAACGATTAAACATTCCTCTAGCCGACGTCTCTCTCTCCCCAGGACGATGTGGTGGCAGCCTGTTGCTTAGCGAACACTCTCGAGCTGGGAATTGCACATTTCATTCACATTCTCACCAGTATCGATTCATTTTGCATCCCAGATTGATTAGCTTTTCTTCTTCTTCTTCAGTGCTTTGATTAGTCCTATCCCAAGTTCTCAGCTAAACTCAGCGTTGCTGCGACTTTCCTGTGTCACTCTCCTTTTCTCGTCGATCTCCCTCGGTAAATATCCTGAGGCTCTGAGCTAAAGAACTTTATAGTTTTCGACCACGAGGCCTCTAGCTCAATATTTTCCCTATAGCAGCCATTCCCAAACTGTGATCCGTGGACTCCTGGGGATCCGCGACGATAATCGAAGGGGTCCGCAATACAGTAGAATTCCATTAGTCCGACATCCAACAGTCCGGAACGCCCGATGGTCCGGCACCATTCCAGGATTTTTTATGTTAATATCTCTTAATAATGATCCCTCCTGAACAATTTAATGCATTATTTGTGGAAACCAATCGAAGAGTATTTTTTACTATTTCAAAGTTAATAGTGCAAATGTATCTGATACAATCCATTTGTTATGCATTGACTTACTTAAATATCTCTATCTCTGGAAATGTTCAGCCTAGAAGGCTGTGTGCTATACTGAGTACTGGAAAACCAAGCATATGATTTAAGAAAAACAGGTTTCAAAAATTGAATGTATGGGCCACGTTCAAAAGCAGATGAGAACATGCCTTCAAAAATTGAAGCAGACAGAAGGAAAGAGAAGTGGTAGATGGAATTAAAGGAAGACTTACAAATAAAAACATAGATGAACTCCGGCATTATTATGGAATGGCAATAAGAAACAATACGTTTGAAAAGACGAGTGTGTTATTAAACTAATGATTCTGATGATCAACATTTTACTGCAAAACGCCGTGTTCCAGCTGTTTTTGCTGTACGCCTTAACCTATATCTTAGTAAGAGGTACTGCCCGATAGTCCGGCATTTTCGGTAATCCGGCACCGGGCCGGTCCCGAACGTGCCGGACTATCGGACTTCTACTGTAATAATGTAAATTGTAAGTATTTGAAAAGCGACGTTTTATTGTACACACACAATTCATAGACCTTCTTCTTCTTCTTCTTCTTCTCCTCCTCCTTCTTTTTCTTCCTCCACTACCGAGCTCGATAGCTGCAGTCGCTTAAGTGCGGCCAGTATCCAGTATTCGGGAGATAGTAGGTTCGAACCCCACTGTCGGCAGCCCTGAAAATGGTTTTCCGTGGTTTCCCATTTTCACACCAGGCAAATGCTGGGTCTGTACCTTAATTAAGGCCACGGCCGCTTCCTTCCCACTCCTAGCCCTTTCCTGTCCCATCGTCGCCATAAGACCTATCTGTGACGGTGCGACGTAAAACAACTAGAAAAAAATCTTCCTCCACTTTTTCATACTTCTGTGGGGACGGGGGTGCAAACTGTCCCACATATGTGGATTTGGCCCCGTTTTAAGGCCGGATGTCCTTCCTGACGCCAACTCTATATAGAAGGATGTAATTACTATTGCGTGTTTCTTTGACAGCTGGTAGTGTAGTGCGTTGTCTGAATATGAAGAGGAAAGTGTTGGGACAAACACAAACACCCAGTCCCCGGGTCAGGACAATTAATCAGACGCGATTAAAATCTCTTATCCAGCCTGGAATCGAACCCGGGATCTTCTGAATTGAAAGCGGCCTCAACGCTGACCATTCAGCCAATGAGTTGGACACACAATTCATAGACCATTCTACTAAATTTAGGATCTATGACTTCACTGTTGTATAACATTCATACAGTCACAGCTGTCTCGATCCTCTTATACTGCCTGCTCTATGCCAATAGTTTAATGCCTATTGCTCACGGTAAAATGTTTCGTAAAATTTGTTGTACAATTAATTTTATAAAAATTTGGTGAAAACAAGTTGTGTTGCTCACGGTAAAATGATTTTATAAAATCCGTGGAAACATCACGATGGCCATCTATGAACTTACTTTTGAACTAAGATGTGTATGTGCTGCTATCTATCGATAAACTTTTAAACCAAGAATCAGCTGTTCAACTTACAATGTGTTTGAGAGTATGGCTCCAACAAACAAAGCAAAACTTGCTGCTTTAGCTACAATTATATGTTGTACAGTGGTAAAAAGGAAGAAAAGAAATGCCAGGAAATGCTGGACTCGGGATTGGATCAAAAGAAGAAAAGAAGGTAGAAGATTGCTGTCCTTGGTCGAAAATTAGTTGAGGTTAGAAGACCAGCATTCATATAGGAATTCGGCGATTGTGTTTTATACCTCTCTTCTTGCATTTCTGTTGTGGTAAAGTGGCGTTTTAACCTCGTACAAACATGGATATTCCTGGTATTCGTCCAGTAAAACACTAACAGCTTCCTTAGTCCACCCGGATCCTGCCATTTTACAAAGAAGTGTTTGTTTACAATAGAGCTTCGCAATCTTCTCACAACGTAGCGCCAGCATCATCGTGATGTCAGATTCGCTGATTGGTTCGTTTCGTAAAATTCATTTTACGGAATAGAACATGTCCTATTTTATGAAAAGTTTTATCAAAGGTTTTATAAAACTTGAATTTGACCGTGAGCAACAGAAATTTCATAAAATTAAATTATTGTACAAAAATTTGACAGAAAATTTTACCGTGAGCAACAGGCATAACGCAGGAAGGCGCGAATACCAATATTTCTTCAAGTCGCCATAAGAGTGCAGTCGTAGACCCACAATCTTCGTGGTCAGTGTGGGTTCTTGATGCATACATGTGTGTGAAAAGCTGAGTTATTTCGTAAAACGAGTAAACGTGCCTGTTCACTTCCATTTGTATAAGTGATATTTTGTATCGAACTGTGAAATTATTTACTCATGTTATGCTTTATGTTTTAAGAGTTATTTTAAAGTGTACTTGTTTTATTCCGTTTGTGCAAGTTTTTTTTTTTTTTGTTGAACTGAATCTTCATACTCCCCCCCCCCCCCCACGAAATATTCAACTGTTGTGTGCCATTTTGCAAATCTCAACAAGATGGTTCGCAGCCAGAAGAGATGCGATTCCATGAACTACTGCCTAGAAGGTAATTAAGAGAAAAGTAGCTGTCGATTGTATCTGGGTAAGGTCCTAATAAAGGAAGTAGTTGAATATCCTGAGATTACTCTCGCATCTGTAGCCTTTACACCTTATTTCAGAAGGTGTTTAAAGCCGTAGAAGATAGTGAATACCTTGTGATAAGAATTGTGACGGACAATCACAAAAGAAACGTCTTCGTGTTCAGACATTTTTGAAAACCTCAAATATCCAAATGATAATGTCCCAATCACTCTAGAAACAGAAAATCAAATCCTAATTTGCGGGTATTTGGTTCGTGTTGTTGAAGAGAGGATGGAGTGTTACATTTGCGTCAGCAACGTCTCACTGCCTAGAGCTTCGACACCAATAAATGGAACTGATTATGCAACAGTTCAGAGGAGGACTTCGATACACAAAACCTTGTTTTGCTACTCTGATGAAGCATCTGCAGGAGTTTGTTGAAGCTGCTTTGCCCTACTGTCGGACGTTCTTCAAGCTTAACAGCGTAATACGACGACTTGCTACTTCTTCCCTTTCAGAATGTCTTCTTTTACAGCGTGAGGTCAAAGAATATCGGCAAACTATCAGTGAAATTAACCTAACCAAGATTGTAAGACCCTTATTAACTGATATTGCGTTGACAAGAACACAAAATATTAGCCGCCCGATGTATCATTCCAGGAAACTCTTTAAATTGTGACATGTTATGACTTCGAATTCAGGAAATCTGCTAGGAATGTACGGGTTTTCCGGGGATTTTTCGATGATACAGACCACTACCTGATCTGTAGTGAACTAAGTATCTCTTGGCCTAGGATATAGAAAGTGAAATCTGTCTGCAAACGAATAAGGGTAGAAAATATCCAGGACGAAGAAATTAGACAGAAGTACATGGATATGATTAGTAAGAAGTTCCGAACAGTGCACAGTAAGCAGGTTTAGGATATAGAAAGGTAATGGGTGGCATACAGAGATGCTGTAGTAGAAACAGCAAGGGAATGCCTAGGAACAACTGTGTGTAAAGATGGGGAAAAGCGAATATCTTGGTGGAATGATGAAGTGAGAGAAGCTTGGTAAACGCAAAAAAGGAGGCTTCTCAGAAATGGCTCCAAACAAGGGCCGATGCAAATAGGGGATTGTACGTAGATGAAAGAAACAGAGCGAAACAAATAGTTGTTGAATACAAAAAGGAGTCGTGGGAAGATTTTGGTAATAACCTGGAAAGGTTAGGTCAAGCAGCAGGGAAACCTTTCTGGACAGTAATAAAAAATCGTAGGAGGGGAGGGAAAACGGAAATGAATAGTGTTTGGGTAATTCAGGTGAACTCATAATAGATCCCAGGGAATCACTGGACAGGTAGAAGGAATACTTTGAAGATCTTCTCAACGTAAAAGGAAAACTTTCTGGTGACGTCGCGAAAAACCGAGCTCATGGGAGGAGGAAAATGATGTTGGTGATATTATGATTGAGGAAGTGGGAAGGATGGTAAATAAACTTCATTGTCATAAAGCAGCAGGAATAGATGAAATTAGACCTGAAATGGTGAAGTATAGTGGGAAGGAAGGGATGAAGTGGCTTCATAGAATATTAAGATTAGCATGGTGTGTTGGTAAGGTACCTTCAGATTGGACAAAAGCAGTAATTGCACTTATCTATAACCAAGGAAACAGGAAGGATTGCAACAACTATCGAGGTATCTCATTGATTAGTATATAAGGCAAAGTATTCACTGGCATTTTGGAAGGAAGGATGCGATCAGTGATTGAGAAGAAGTTGGATAAAAACCAGGGTGGTTTCAGACCACAGAGCGGCTGTCAGGATCAGATCTTCAGTATGCGCCAGGTAATTGAAAAATGCTACGAGAGGAATAAACAGTTATGTTTATGTTCCGTGGATCTATATAAAGCATATGACAGGGTACCGAGGGAAAAGATGTTCGTCATGCTGGGGGACTATGGAATTAAGTGTAGATTATTAAAATCAGTCAAAGGCATTTATGTTGACAATTGGGCTGCAGTGTGAATTGATGGTAGAATAAGTTCTTGGTTCAGGGTACTTACAGGGACCTATGTTGTTCGTAGTTTACATGGATCATCTGCTGAAAGGTATAAAGTGGCAGGGAGGGATTCAGTTAGGTGGAAATGTGGTAAGCAGTTTGGCCTATGCTGACGACTTGGTCTTAATGGCAGATTGTATCGAAATCCTGCAATCTAACATCTTGGAACTTGAAAATTGAAATGAAGTGTCGTATGGCTTTTAGTGCCGGGATATCCCAGAACGAGTTCGGCTCGCCAGATGCAGGTCTTTCTATTTGACCCCCGTAGGCGACCTGCGCGTCGTGATGAGGATGAAATGATGATGAAGACAACACATACATCCAGCCCCCGTGCCATTGGAATTAACCAATTAAGGTTAAAATCCCCGACCCGGCCGGGAATAGAACCCGGGACCCTCTGAACCGAAGGCCAGTACGCTGACAGTTCAGCCAACGTGTCGGACACTTGAAAATTGGTGCAATGAGTATGGTATGAAAATTAGCCTTTCCAAGACTAAACTGATGTCAGTAGGTAAGAAATCCAAGAGAACTGAATGTCAGGTTTGTGAAACAAACCTGGAACAGGCAGATAGTTTCAAGTATTTAGGTTGTGTGTTTTCCCAGGATGATAGTATAGTAAGTGAAATTGATTCAAGGTGCAGTAAAGCTACTGCAGTGAGCTCAGAGTTGCGATAAACAGAATTCTGTGAGAAGGGATTTTCTAACGATTTGATGATAACAGGTATGGAACTAAATAGCACTAGTTACAAATACGGGATTGTAGCGGCTGTTAGTAAATTCACAGGGTTTTGCAGACTGAACGCTGAAAGGCGTAACAGTCTATAATGATGATGTAAGTATGTATGTATGTATGTATGTATGTATGTACTGTATGTATTAGTGTTAATAAGAGGACGGTTGCCCAGTTGTACATCCTCTTAAAACAATAATCACTGCCACCAACCGAACGGATCAGGAAATGTTAGGCCTAAGTCATACGGACCGGAGTGAAATTTACGGAACAGAAATAGTAAAAAAGGAAAAAGACTGTTTGAGCGGCTCAGGCGGTTGAGGCGCTGGCCTTCTGAGCCCAAATTGGCAGGTTTGATCCCGGCTCAGTCCGGTGGTATTTGAAGGTGCTAAAGTACGTCAGCCTCGTGTCGGTAGATTTACTGGCACGAAAAAGAACTCCTGCGGGACTAAACTCTGGTACCTCAGCTTCTCCGAAAACCGTAAAAATAGTTATTGGTACATAAAGCCCAATAACATTATTACATTATCAGAAATAGTAAAGTCGACATTTGGGTTCACAAGTTTTAAAGTCTGCATCTGGCTCAGGTGCGTTTTCTGAAAGCGTGTCTATACTTCCCCAATCTCAGAGCATTCATTTTATGCCTACTTATAGAATTTTGGCAATATTGATGGAAAGTTAAAATCCTACGTCCTTCCAGATGGTTAAATCTGATTAGAGAAACTCTAAAGGCAACATTACACAGAAAGCTAAACTAAGCTGTGTTATGTTACGCAACGTAACGAACAAAATCACAATGGCACGCACAGACTGCTGCGATAAGCTACGCTAACCTAAGCCATGCCAAGCTAAGTTTTACAGATCACCAAGGAGGCGATTTTCATAGCTGTAGCTGGCTTCGCGAATGCACACGATGACCTTTTTATACGGCATCTAGCACACAGTCGTTTTACGTGTGCTGCTTTCCTGAATTACCTCAGTTCAGTAGCTATTATATTGTTTAATTGTTTCTGTGCTTGTTAAGTATCATGGAAGGCAGCCGGAAGGAAGAAATACTGATTGAAGAGGTATAAAAATACACTTGTCTCGTGAAATTATTAAAGATAACTGTTGGCAAGAAATAAATGAAACTCTGGAAGTTTATTTTACGTATAATTTATTGCTTTTACATACGTTTCTACCATACGTTGTACAGTTTGGGTGATTCATATTCATTTTTTCCTATGGTGAATTCCATCATGAATTATTTCACGTATAAGGAATCTTCTCCTATTTCTTATTTCTTTCCTATTTCTTCATCTTTCCACGACAGTGGCCAATAAAAAAAGCTCCTCTTGAATTATTCCGCCATCTGTAAACGGCTGCCTACAGTCGTTTACCTTAGCTTTTTATTCGTGACATAGCACAACATAGCTTTGTGTATACTAGGGCCCTCGAGTGTTGGAGTCTCATGTTTGCCGCCACCGGCGAGAAAAAGATGACACCAGGCAAATGCTGGGGCTGTACCTTAATTAAGGCCACGGCCGTGTCCTTTCCAGTCCTGTCGTCGCCATAAGACTTATCTGTGTCAGTGCGACGTAAAGCCAATAGCTTATAATAAAAATCCATATCCCGAAATGCAAAATTAAGGCATTACAGACAGCACTGTAATCGAGTCTGAAGCACTATATGCATCTGAAACAATGATTATTGGGGGGAAGATCATTGATTAAGGATGTAGAAAGGCAAGAAATAAAAATTATTTTTGGATCAGTCTGTACAGGGAAATCTGGATGATAAAGGAAATCTCATGACCTGTACCAACACTCAGAGAAAATCTCAAGCGCTTGAAGTTTTACGGACATATTCTCAGAATAAATAATCGGAGATTGACCAAAATAATTCTGAACCTTGCCCTATCAATGAACAAAAAAAAAGGCTGCTCAAAGTTGAAAAAGATCTTCAGGAAATCGGCATCAAAGATTACATTGTAATAGACAGATCTAAATTCAGAAAAATTAGTCAACAATCACTGCTCTACGCGCCATTCAAGCACTACCACCAACAAAACCTGGTCAGAAGATCGCAAGAAAAGCCACGGCGAGAAGATGAAGAGATTTGGTGGGGAAGAAAAAGGGCAAAGATATCCACTAAGTAAGTTCAATCGCAAGGTTCTGTCATATAAGGGTTAATATTGTGTGAATATTGTCAAGGAATTCTCCCTCTTCATAATGTAAGTGCTGCGGGTCAGTATTTCTCGAAATATATTACGTCGACATCTCGAACTTCCATTACCCGAATTTTCAGTATCTTGAAGTAAGTTAAATTTCCCGTCCGTTTGTCCTATTCTTCACGTGCATTTATTTCTCTATTACTGGAAATTCGGTTACACGAATTTCTCTATTTCTTGAAGCAAATGTTTCCTCCCTTGAAGCAAAAAAGACTCTGTAACTCGAATTTTGTGCAACATTAACTGTGCAATACAGCATTTGTGGTTTGTGAGGAACAGTTAACAAGTAAAGAAAGGTTTACAGTGATGCGGGGAATTAATATGACGGGAATTGAAAAACTAAAACTTTGTAGCGATCAAAAAATCGGAGAAACCTCGCTGTTTCTCAGGTTTGAATTCATTGCCGGTCACGTACGAAAGCAACCCCCGAAGTCGCGTATGACAAGCTCCATTTACGAATCTCGGCTGCGTGGTATTGACGAGAAGTTTCAACGTGAAGGGAGGAAAGGTTAACAGTAACAAACAGAAAAGACTAATGGTGTTAACCGAGGTATGATTCTTGTTTCACTACTGTATCCTGTCTTCTAAAAAAGTCACTATAATAAGTGTTAGAATTAAAGTGATGCCGTAAAATAGAGTTTGTATATTTCTAAATACTGTTAAAAATAATGTATTCAGTATAAGCCCATCTGCCTGCTGTCATTTCTTGATGGATACAGTACTTTTGCATCCATCTCTTGGCGCAGGCTAGAGCAAAGTGTAGCTTCCACTGAAGTCCCAGTCTCATCCATGGCTGTGACAATATGAAAGCTGCTGGAGTACGGGTGGTGCTGATTAATGACATTCGGAGCACAACCAGTGTGTCTGAGTGTCATGAAAGGTGTTGCTCATAGGGTTAGATGTGCTACAATAGCACTGGCCCAGTGAGGAAAGCAATGGCAAACTACCTCACTCCTCATCTTGCCTAGTACGCCTCATTTTGGCACTGCCATTGGTTTTTGTGGTTTCCCTATAACTGCATAGTCTTTGGTGATGCTATTTGAGTATCCAACCAGCCTCTGGGCTGATGACCTAACAGACATAAGCCCGTAGATACATATTATTCAATTATATGTTATACATGCTCAAAAAATGTATTTTCTATATCTCCAAACTTCGATAACTCGAAATAAAATTTAGCTTCCAAGGTGATTCGAGATTTCAAGGTTCTACTGAACTACTAATAAGCCGTATTCGCGGGCGCGAAGACGATACTTCTAAGCCAACCTATAATTATATTTTCTTCCATCTATTGTGACACAGTATCTTAGCATTTCAAAACTGATCTGAAAACTATAACTGGTTCTCCTGTAAAATTTCTAAAAAGTGACTTAGCAACTTCTAATCATTGTAGGTGCCTCAATTAGTTGAGATCGGACGTCTAGCGATGAGCCTGGAGCACATTTTAGTAGGAGTAGTGTGTGTCGCGGGCTGTGGAGAAGTACGAGAAGTGTGGCGAGGGGTAGAAGAGAGGAGAGGAGTACACAACTGATAAAGAATCTCCCGAACTTTTGCAACCTATTGTTGTAGAGCAGGTCCAGCTTCTGCCGCCTCTCCGCCCCTCCTTTCCCCTTCAATGGCTACTGCACGCTCTACACGGCGGTTCAATATCTGCAGTACGTACCCCCGAGAGATGCATTACTGGTTACGACGCTGATAGTGAATCTACAATACATCTTCACAATGATAAGGTAGAGAATTGAAAAATCAGTTCTCTGATAGTGCTAACCACGTTGTACACGTATTCTTACATACATCCTACAGTGGGTGGGGAAGATAGAATTCATCCTCAGTTTCCCTTGATAATCGTAAAAGGCAACTAAAAGGGTAACCTCCAGGGGGTCTCAAAGTTAGAAGCGAGAATCAGTGACCACGGTATTTCTAACTAAATCTAGCCCGTTCTAATAATAATAATAATAATAATAATAATAATAATAATAATAATAATAATAATAATAATTCAATTATTTCTTTCTTTCTTTCTTTCTTTCTTTCTTTCTTTCTTTCTTTCTTTCTTTCTTTCTTTCTTTCTTTCTTTCTTGCCGGGCTGAGTGGCTCAAACAGTTGAGGCGCTGGCCTTCTGACACCAACTTGGCAGGTTCGATCCTGGCTCCGTCCGGTGGTATTTGAAGGTGCTCAAATACGTCAGCCTCGTGTCGGTAGATTTATTGGCACGTAAGAGAACTCCTGCGCGACTAAATTCCGGCACCTCGGTGTCTCCGAAACCCGTAAAAGTAGTTAGTGGGACGTAAGGCAATTATTATTATTATTATTATTATTATTATTATTATTATTATTATTATTTTGTTTCTCTCTTTCTTTCTTTCTTTCTTTCTTTCTTTCTTTCTTTCTTTCTTAATCCGTTTACCCTCCAGGGTTGGTTTTTCCCTTGGGCTCAGTGAGGGATCCCACCTCTACCACCTCAAGGGCAGTGTCCTGGAACGTGAAACTATGGATCGGTGAGATACAACTGGGGAGGAGGACTAATACCTCGCCCAGGCGGCCTCGCCTGATATGCGGAACAGGGGGCCTTGTGGGGGGATGGGAAAATTGGAAGGGATAGACAAGGATGATTGAAGGATGTGGCCTTAAGTTAGGTACCATCCCGGCATTTGCCTGGAGGAGAAGTGGGAAACCACGAAAAACCACTTCGAGGGTAGCTGAGGTGGGAATCGAACCCACCTCTACTCACTCGTACCACTTTTCAAATTTCATGGCAGAGCCGCGAATCGAATCCGGGCCTCCGGGAGTGGCAGCTAATCACGCTAACCACCACATCACAGAGGCGGAAATAATAATAATAATAATAATAATAATAATAATAATAATAATAATATAATGTTATTTGCTTTACGTCCCACTAACTACTTTTACGGTTTTCGGAGACGCCGAGGTGCCGGAATTTAGTCCGGCAGGAGTTCTTTTACGTGCCCATAAATCTACCGACACGAGGCTGTCGTATTTAAGCACCTTCAAATACCACCGGACTGAGCCAGGATCGAACCTGCCAAGTTGGGGTTAGAAGGCTAGCGTCTTAACCGTCTGAGCCACTCAGCCCGGCAATAATAATAATAATAATAATAATAATAATAATAATAATAATAATAATAATAATGTTAGTTTTAAGTCCAACTAACTACCTTTGACGGTGAGACGCTGAGGTGTCGAAATTTTGTTCCGCAGGTGTTCTTTTACGTGCCAGTAAATCTACCGACACGAGGCTGACGTATTTGAGCACCTTCAAATACCATTGGACTGAGCCAGGATCGAACCTGCCAAGTTGGGGTCAGAAAGCCAGCGTTTCAACCGTCTGAGCCACTCAGCCCGGCTCTAGCCCTTTCTTATGCCAGGTTCCTTACTTTGATCTGTCTATCCGACCTTCCTTGTTTAGCTGTTGTTTTCCTCCAACTGCAATGCTATTATCTTTACAAAGCCTTTATAATCACCCCTTATTAGTAGGGGTGGCATAATTACATCCATTTATTCCCTATCCTTGTAAGAGGCGACAATGACGGGCCCCCAGGGTTCTTAACGAGGGAGCGTGAGTTGGCGACCACGTGCCCCTGAGCTGAGTCCTGGCATTGATCCTACCTTGCAACTGTACCATATGACCTCCCTTGGTCAACCCTTGTTCTTTTCCGACTCCAACGTTATTAGGTTTTTGAGGTCTAGGGAGTCTTTCATTTTCATGGCCTTCGTGACCCTTGCCCTTTTTGCTGATACCTTCTTTTTTCTGATTAATATTGATAGAGAATTGTTGCCTAGAACAATAATCTCCACCTCTCTACATTCCCTTCCTTTTTAAACGGTTTGTCGCGCTTATTTTCCCACCTTCAGTTTTACGTTGTTTAATTTTGATCGCGGCAAGTGCAGAATTTTTTTTCAGCACAAATAAAATGGTCAAAGAAAGGAAATTTCTGCCACTGATAGGAGGGTGGGGGGATGCTCTATTTTCGAACTACACCGAAATCAGAATTCTTGCTGAAGACTCAAACCAAATCCTGTCTATTTCTTGGCATCAACCGGTTTCTGTCAAGCAGCAATCAGACAGCGGAGTCGGAATATTTTGGTAAGTATTCCCCAAGAGGTGAGATGTCTTTCTCCTTTGATTAGTGATTTTTCCATTTAAAACAGCATCCACCACTATGATTTATGTGAGTGGCACATTTTAGTATACAGTACAGTTTCGATCTAAGGCTTCTCCTATGTTCCTGTTCTCTCAAACCATCCAAATTCGCCGTGAGATACATTGTATAGGCCACTCTTTTGACTGGACTGCAATGCGTGTAACATACTCTGTAGTATTTCAGGGGAATCAAATAAACCCGTTATAATGAAGTGCCGGTACGTGAAATATAAGTTTTGTCTGTAGAACATCGAATAACGATCACTTTAAGAGGCTAAAATCTCTTCCCATAACACAAACAAAATCTCAGAAACCATCGGTTAAATTTCTGTCACGAAGATCACGACTATCATCTGGGCACGTTTCGGAATATATTTTACTATTGTGATCAGTTGGTACTGCCACCCCGCGATGTAGGGGTAGCATGCTTGCCTCGTACCTTGGTTTGATTCCCAACCAAGTCAGGGATTTTTACCTGGATCTGAGGGATGATTCGATGTCTACTCAGCCCATGTGATTACAAATGAGGAGCTATTTAACGATGAGATGTCGGGCCCGGTCTACAAAGCCAAGAATAACAGCCGAGATGAGTCGTCGTGTTGACCACAGGACACCTCACAATCTGTGGGAATTCAGGCTGAGCAGCGGTCACGGGGTAGGCGATGGCCTTTCAGGGCTGTAGCACCACGAGGTTTGGTTTAGATCACTTGGGATTAGGCTAATCATTGTCCGGCCGCTTGAGTGAATAGTCAGAAGAATAGTCGTCTTCGGTTCAGAGGCTCTCAGGTTAGATTCGTGCGAGGGGCGGGGATTAATTCCTCTACGTGGTCTGTGTGTTTGTGTTCGTTTTAATACACATGTCTTCATTTATACGCAGGAGTTCTTCTTCGTTTCAGTAAATCTACGACACGAGGCTGGCGTATTTGAGCACCTTCGAATAACACTGGACTGAGCCAGAATCGAACCTGCTAATTTGGGGTCAAAAGATGAGCGCTCTATCACATGAGCTACTCAGCCTGCCAAGAGAAAAAAAAATTGTGTGAAATATCCCTTTGTGAAAATAAAATCATCATAAATATGACTTTCAATAAACGAAACTGTGATTAATAACGATTAATGTATTTGCATCTAACGATCCGTTTTCGAGAGACATCTCTATAAAATGGGGAGTGGACAAGTGTAGGAGTCAGTGCATCGAAAGGGGGAAACTGACTCAGGGCCTATGAAACTACAGTCGAACCTCGATATATCGAACCTCCATTACTCGAATTTTCAGTATCTCGAAGTAACTTAAATTTCCCGGCCGTTACTCGAAATTCGGTTACACGAATGTCTCGATTTCTCGAAGCAAACATTTCCTCGCTTGAAGCAAGACATACTCTGTAACTCGAATGTTATTGCAACATTAACTGTGCAATACGGCATTTGTGGTTTGTGAGGAACAGTTAACAAGTAAAGAAATGTTTACAGTGATGCTGGGAGCTAATATGACGGGAACCGAAAAACTGAAACTTCTAGTGATTGAAAAATCGGCGAAGCCTCGCTGTTTCTCGGGTGTGAATTCATTACCGGACACGTATGAAAGCAACCCCCGAAGTCGCGTATGACAAGCTCCATTTACGAATATTGGCTGCGTGGTATTGACGTGAAGGTAGGAAGGTTTAACAGTAACAAACAGAAGAAACTAACGGATTTTTTTATAGGTGTTAAGGGAGGTGTATTTCTTGTTGCACTACTGTATGTACTGTATCCTGTCTTTCAAAACGTTACCATGATAAGGATTATATTAAAGTGATGCAGTTCTTTGTATATTTTTAAACAGTGTTAAAATAATGTATTCACTGTAAGCCCGTAAATACATATGATTCAATTATGTGCTATACATGCTAAAAACGGTATTCTCTATACAGTCGAACCTGCCCTAACGGACACCCTTATTCAGCGGACACCTCCCTATACGGACAATTTTCGTCGGAACCGATTTTATTTTACACAAGACAAGTGTTAAAATGGCCTCATTTAAGCGGACACCTCGAACTTCGGACATCGTAATTTGTCCCGTCCACTTGACTTAAGTGGACACTTTACACGTTGCAGGACAGTTTATTACGCCGGATCACATGTCATCCTTTCTTTTAAAATCATTCTTCAGTCATAAGGAAATCCCTTTTGAATGTTTGTACTATTTCAAGTGCAAGGGGAGAGTAGGTACATCGGAATGCAGTTCTGCCTATTGGTGTACAGATGCATTCCGAGAATGCTAATTGCCCAGAAATGCTGCCAGAGACTGTTGATTCACAACTTACCTGGGAATTGTCTTCCCTTCTTGTATCATTCTATTCATAACTCGGATTGTCGCTGATAAGGTCGAGCTCAGGTAGTCAACTTGAGAAGGAAAAGACAGTACAGGCGCTAATTAGTGAGAGAGAAATACCGTAGCATTTCAGTTGTCTGTTAAACATGAGTAACAATGGATTACTTCACGAAGCTGTAATGTTTTTAAATGATGTAAAATCACTTACAATAACTCTCTATAAAATACTAACACAGAAATGACTTAGAATAATACAAATAAAGACATGTATGCTTATATTTAAGGCGGATGTTCTTTGCCGTTAAAATGTCCGATTTTTACAAACTTGTTTTAGCGGACACCTCTCGTAACGGACATTTTTCCTCGAAACCGACGTTGTCCGCAGAAGGGAGGTTCGACTGTATCTTGAAATTTCGATAACTCGAAATAAAATTTAGCTCTCGATGTGATTCGAGATATCGAGGTTCCACTGTACCAAGAATGAAACAAGTTCTCTAGAGTCTAAACCAGTTTCTGCAGGACTCTAGTGGGAACAATGGCAGGAAGGTAATTGGAATGATGGTATAGAGACTAAGTTAGGAATTAACTCAATGGATGAATAGGTTGTGTGAGCTGAATGGGGAGAATAGATTACAAAGGAAAAAATGCACTCCGGCATAGAGGGTAAGGGACGTAGAAGGGGTTACTAAGGCGACGACGGATGGATTCAATTTGTAATGAACTAAACCTAGCCACAAAGCTTGTTGCAAATAGAGGACTGTGTAGTTAATTCATAGAGGCTTGCAGACTGGACACTGAAAGGCATAACAATCTATAATTAAAATATATGTTCTTTCTTTCTTAATCTGTTTACCCTCCAGGGTTGGTTTTTCCCTCGGACTCAGCGAAGGATCCCACCTCTACCGCCTCAAGTGCAGTGTCCTGGAGCGTCAGACATCGGGTCAGGAGATACAACTGGGGAGTAGGATCAGTACCTCGCCCAGGCGGCCTCGTCTGCTATTCTGGGGATGGGAAGATTGGAAGGGATAAACAAAGAAAAGGGAAGGAAGCGGCCGTGGCCTTAAGATAGGTACCATCCCGGCATTTGCCTGGAGGAGAATTGGGAAACCACAGAAAACCACTTTGAGGATGACTGAGGTGGGAATCGAATCCGCCTCTACTCAGTTGACCTCCCGAGGCTGAGTGGACCCCATTCCAGTCGTCGTACCACTTTTAAAATTTCGTGGCAGAGCCGGGAATCGGATCTGGGCCTCCGGGTGTGACAGCTAATTACACTAACCACTACACCACAAAGACGGACAAAATGTATATTATTATTATTATTATTATTATTATTATTATTATTATTATTATTATTATTATTATTATTATTATTATTATTATTAATGTCCGCCTATGTGGTGTAGTGGTTGGTGTGATTATTTGCCACTCCCGAGACCCCGGTTCAATTCCCAGCTCTGCCACGAAATTTGAAATGTGGTGCGAGGGCTGGAACGGGATCCACTCAGCCGGAAGGGGTCAACTGAGTAGAGGGGACTCGATTCCCACCTCAGCCATCCTCGAAGTGGTTTTCCGTGGTTTCCCACTTCGTATCCAGGCAAATGCCGGGATGGTACCTAACCTAAGTTCACGGCCGCTTCCTTCCCTCCTTCCTGTCTATCCCTTCCAATCTTGCAATCTTCCCATCTCCCACAAGACGCCTGTTCAGCGTAGCAGGTGAAGCAGCCTGGGAGACGTACTGGTCGTTCTCTCAGTTGTATCCCCCACGACTAAATATCTCACGCTCCAGGACACTGCCCTTCAGGTGGTAGAGGTGGATCGGTCGCTGAGTCCGAGGGAAACCCAACCGTGGCCGGGAAACAGATTATGGATATGTTGCTAATGAGTCTAGCGACATTTAGCATGCACCACCGTGAAAAATGTCATATGATCTACAATTCCCTGTGGCGAATAAACATCAATTCGTTTGAGAGTCGATGAATGTAGTAATTTTGCTCGTGTAATTCAATGTGTAAATCTTGTTTGTTTTCACTATATCATTACAAAGTGCGTGTGAGCAGTGTTTCTGTGTGTACGTGTGGGCGATGTGTGGGCAGTAAAATGTTATGATATGTACCGCCTACTCACACACGTACCTTTATATCCCGGTACTGTTCAGTGATCAGAGCAGCATTACACTCTAAAACAGATTACAAGTCCACCAGGGGCGTTGTGCAGCTCTGCGCGATAAACTGTTTGCAGATCTGATGTTCCAAACATTCCAGAGCGCCTGGTGGCCATGATCATCAAAGCGTGAAGTCTCTATCGTATGATATCGTGGTTAGCCGGTTCGAGTCCCGTTGGAGGGAATATATTTTCACTATCAGAATGTTGGCCGGTAGGTTAGGAGAGGTGGCGGTATACAATTTATAATCACTAGATTGCGCGCCAAAATCCTCCATTCAATGCCAAACCTCTCCGTGGTACTGAAATGGGATGAGGGCATATGACGCTGCTGATTGTGATTCAACCGTCGGATGGAGAAGTTAAGCCTTGAGCAGAGCTCTTGGTATTATTCGACGGGAGTAAGCTATGTGCCGCACCGGGTTTCACCCTCTCCGTACGTCAATATCGTCATCTCACATTCGGATACTAATGTCATCCTCAGACACTCCCGGCTTTAATAACCATACGCTTCTTCTTCTTCTTACTCGGACATTCCCGGCACTAAGAGCCATACGCTTCTTCTTCTTCTTCTTCTTCTTCTTCTTCTTCTTCCTCGGACACTCCGGGCACTAAGAGCCATACGCTTCTTCTTCTTCTTCTTCTTCTTCTTCTTCTTCTTCTTATTATTATTATTATTATTATTATTATTATTATTATTATTATTATTATTATTATTATTATTCCTCGGACATTCCCGGCACTAAGAACCATACGCTTCTTCTTCTTCCTAGGACATTCCCGACTCCAAGAGCCATACGCTTCTTCTTCTTCCTCGGACATTCCCGGCACTAAGAGCCATACGCTTCTTCTTCTTCTTCTTCTTCTTCTTCCTCGGACATTCCCGGCACTAAGAGCCATACGCTTCTTCTTCTTCTTCTTCTTCTTCTTCTTCCTCGGAAATTTCCGACTCCAAGAGCCATACGGTTCTTCTTCTTCTTCTTCCTCGGACATTCCCGGCACTAAGAACCATACGCTTCTTCTTCTTCTTCCTCCTCGGACATCCTCGGCACTAAGAACCATACGCTTCTTCTTCTTCCTCGGACATTCCCGGCACTAAGAGCCATACGCTTCTTCTTCTTATTCTTCTTCTTCTTCTTCTTCTTCCTCGGACATTCCCGGCACTAAGAACCATACGCTTCTTCTTCTTCCTCGGACATTCCCGGCACTAAGAGCCATACGCTTCTTCTTATTATTATTATTCTTCTTCTTCTTCTTCCTCGGACATTCCCGGCACTAAGAACCATACGCTTCTTCTTCTTCCTCGGACATTCCCGGCACTAAGAACCATACGCTTCTTCTTCTTCCTCGGACATTCCCGGCACTAAGAACCATACGCTTCTTCTTCTTCCTCGGACATTCCCGGCACTAAGAGCCATACGCTTCTTCTTCTTCTTCTTCTTCTTCTTCCTCGGACATTCCCGGCACTAAGAACCATACGCTTCTTCTTCTTCTTCTTCTTCCTCGGACATTCCCGGCACTAAGAACCATACGCTTCTTCTTCTTCTTCTTCTTCCTCGGACATTCCCGGCACTAAGAACCATACGCTTCTTCTTCTTCTTCTTCTTCTTCTTCTTCTTCTTCTTCTTCTTCATCGGACATTCCCGGCACTAAGAACCATACGCTTCTTCTTCTTCCTCGGACATTCCCGGCACTAAGAACCATACGCTTCTTCTTCTTCCTCGGACATTCCCGGCACTAAGAACCATACGCTTCTTCTTCTTCCTCGGACATTCCCGGCACTAAGAGCCATACGCTTCTTCTTCTTCTTCTTCTTCCTCGGACATTCCCGGCACTAAGAGCCATACGCTTCTTCTTCTTCTTCTTCTTCTTCTTCTTCCTCGGAAATTTCCGACTCCAAGAGCCATACGCTTCTTCTTCTTCTTCTTCCTCGGACATTCCCGGCACTAAGAGCCATACGCTTCTTCTTCTTCTTCTTCTTCTTCTTCCTCGGAAATTTCCGACTCCAAGAGCCATACGCTTCTTCTTCTTCCTCGGACATTCCCAGCACTAAGAACCATACGCTTCTTCTTCTTCTTCTTCTTCCTCGGACATTCCCGGCACTAAGAACCATACGCTTCTTATTCTTCCTCGGACACTCCCAGCTCTAAGAGCCATACGCTTCTTCTTCTTTTTCTTCTTCTTCTTCCTCGGACACTCCCAGCTCTAAGAGCCATACGCTTCTTCTTCTTTTTCTTCTTCTTCTTCCTCGGACATTCCCGGCACTAAGAACCATACGCTTCTTCTTCTTCCTCGGACATTCCCGGCACTAAGAACCATACGCTTCTTCTTCTTCTTCCTCGGACACTCCCAGCTCTAAGAGCCATACGCTTCTTCTTCTTTTTCTTCTTCTTCCTCGGACACTCCCAGCTCTAAGAGCCATACGCTTCTTCTTCTTTTTCTTCTTCTTCCTCGGACACTCCCAGCTCTAAGAGCCATACGATTCTTATTCTTCTTTCTCGGACACTCCGGGCACTAAGAGCCATACGCTTCTTTTTCTTCCTCAGACACTCCGGGCATTAAGAGCCATACGCTTCTTCTGATTCTTCTTCTTCCTCGGACACTCCCAGCTCCAAGAGCCATACGCTTCTTATTCTTCTTTCTCGGACACTCCGGGCACTAGGAGCCATATTCTTCTTCATTTACTTCATCGGACACTCCCGGCACTGAATGTACGTATTGGTGTCGGTGAATCGCTTGAGTCTAGTAAATGGATGTTACGTTTGCATTTCATAAATGTATTTAATAGCATGAAAACAAGTGCATACTTAACTGCATATTTCACCCCCTTTGCAGCATAGTTGCATGATCATATTGGTGATTTATACAGCCTATAAAACCGATGTCAACTCATTCTTGGTGTAAATGTTGGTACTGATCAGTGGGGGCGTGTAGATTTGTATAGCATACAACCTTACTTTTGATTGTATAGATATCCCCGCCATTCATGTCACATTCGTATCGCATGGAGCACCGTATCGCCTATCGAACCGCACCAGCGTGTACACCAGACAGATACAATATTTGAACGATAAGATATATGTTTTAAGATAATTTTGCTGCAAACCAAAATGATAAGAAATTGCTTTCTAGGGAGAAAGCTGTTGCGTTATCCTATTGGGTTTTGCTTTTGTATTTTTGTCATAGAAAAGAGACGGGGATACTAGATCCATCCTTACAACTTCCGTAACGTGCAGCACAGATCTGCAGTGGTATAAAAAATCTTGCCACTCACAATGACAAATTTAAAGAATTTTATAGATCGAGCGTTGATTTTTTTTCGAACAATCTTAATCTAGAATTGAACAAAAAGGACACACATTATAGGCTGGACTTTTGTCGAGTATAACTGCTGCTTATAACCCTAATGATGATCTTGTCATTTCAAGGCTAAATACTACTACATTCAAGTATGAGAAAGCACACACTACCTCACACCACAATTCACCATTTTACAGATTGTGTAATAGCTACGTACAACAAAGCTGTTCTGAAGGAGCAAACGCAAGACCTAACTTTGTCTATCAATCTGTTCTTAAATATTTTCACCACACTGACACAAGACTAACATGACTGACAGAAGACACTCCTTAATTTCAGTTTACTTTCTTAGTGCAATTAGAGCTCTTGCAATCTTTCTCTCTTTATTTTTGTACCGCTTTTAACCACACTCATGGGGTCACGGGTGCGAACTGTGTTGCATATGTGGATTTGGCCCTGTTTTACAGCCGGATGCCCTTCCTGTCGCCAACCCTATATTGAGGTATATAATTAGTATTGCGCGTTTCTGTGGTGGTTGGTAGTGTTGTGTGTTGTGTGAATATGAAGAGGAAAATTTTGGGACAAACACAAACACCCAGTCCCCAGGCCAGAAGAATTAATCAGAGGGGATTCAAATCGCCGACCCGGCCGGGAATCGAACGCGGCACCCTCTGAACCGAAGGCCTCAACGCTGACCATTCAGCCAATGTGTCGGACAATTAGAGCTCTTGCAATATAATAATGAATATCCACAGCCTGTTTCCAGTCATTCGAACCGGGTCAGGAATAGAATGACTGAAAGCCCTCTCTAGCAGCGAAGGAAAACCTGTCCCATCTCCGCTTTATCCAGCACAAATCCCACATGGAGTTACCGGAATTTGAACCAGGGAACCCAGCGGTGAGGGGCCGGCGCATTGCCACCTGAGCCACGGAAACTCAGCTCTTGTAAAATATGTATATTAGAAATAGTTTTAGGTTGGATTATAATTAAATTAACATGATGCTAAAAATAATTAGTGTACAGTAGATTATTATAATTGGGGTGATTTCGTCTGTTGTAAACCAGAGAAAATAAATAAATAAATAAATAAATAAATAAATAAATAAATAAATAAACGTCGTTTCGCGACCACGGTTCCCCGACCTCCCTTGGTCAACTCGTATTCTTTTCCGACTCCGACGGTACTAGAGCATACGACCGGGGGAGTTGGCCTTGCGGTTAAGGGCGCGCAGCTTGCATCTGGGAGATAGTGGGTTCGAGCCCCACTGTCAGAAGCGCTGAAGATGGTTTCCATGGGCGCTTCCTTCCCACTCCTAGGCCTTTCCTATCCTGTCGTCGCCATATGATCTATCTGTGTCGGTGCGACGTAAAACAACTTGTAAGAAACGAGCATTCAAGGCCAAGGGAGTCTCATTATTACGCTTCCCTTTCTATTTGCCGATACCTTCAATTTTCGAAGTGTTGGTCTTCTTCCAGTTTACTTCTGATTAATGGAGGATGGCTGACCAGTTGTACTTCCTGTTGAAACAGTAATCAGCACCACCACGTACGTCCCTCTAATTACTTTTACCGTTTTGTGAGGCGGCCAGATGTCCATTGCTTTACAGTATATGAAGCCGGAATGAGAAGCTCAGGCGGTAAAGGACTGGTCTCCTGAAGTCAAGTTGGCGAACAGGTGCCTTGTGTGGGGGATGGGAAGATTGGGATCGGTAGGGAAGGGAGAGGGAAGGGAGAGGGAAGGAAGCGGTCGTGGGATTATGTTAGGTACCATCTCGGCGTTTGCTAGGAGAAGAAGTGGGAAACCACGGAAGACTACTTCGAGGATGGGTCAGGTGGAAATCGATCCTCGCTCTACTCAGTTGACCCTCGCAGGCTGAGTGGACCCCGTTCCAGCCCTCGTGACCACGTTTTAAATTTCATGGCAGAGCCAGAAATCGAAATCGGGTCACTGGGGATGGCAGCTGATCACACTAATGACTACACCACAGAGGCCGACTAATATTATTTATTTATTTATTTATTTATTTATTTATTTATTTATTTATTTATTTATTTATTTATTTATTTATTTATTTATTTATAAGTGGCGAAGTTAAAGCTCTTGGCCCTTTCTCACACTTAGTAAGACGATTATGACAACTTCGAGGATGACTGTAATGGGGGAGAGCTGCTTTTAACAAACAATTATTATTATTGTTACTATTATTATTATTATTATTATTGCCGGCCCCGTGGTGTAGGGGTAGCGTGCCTGTCTCTTTCCCGGAGGCCCCGGGTTCGATTCCCGGCCAGGACAGGGATTTTTACCTGGACCTGAGGGCTGGTTCGAGGTCCACTCAGCCTACGTGATTAGAATTGAGGAGCTATCTGACGCTGAGATAGCGCCCCGGTATAGAAAGCCAAGAATAACGGCCGAGAGGATTCGTCGTGCTGACCACACGACACCACGTAATCTGCAGGCCTTCGGGCTGAGCAGCGGTCGCTTGGTAGTCCAAGGCCCTTCAAGGGGTTTGTTTGGGGTTTATTATTATTATTATTATTATTATTATTATTATTATTATTATTATTATTATTATTATTATTATTATTATGAAGAGCTAATTTTATGTACCCTGAATTTAAAACAAGATAAAATAAATAGCGGTATGGAATTAGGGATTTTTCTTTTTACAACCTGCTTTACGTCGCACCGACGCAGATAGGTCTTATGGCGACGATGGGATGCGAAAGGCCTGGCCATGGCCTTAAGTAAGGTACGTCCCCTGCATTTGCCTGATGTGAAAATGGAAAACCACGGAAAACCATCTTCAGAGCTGCCAGCAGTGGGATTCGAACACACAATCTCCCGGACGCAAGCTCACAGCTGCGCGCCCATAACCGGACGGCAAAATCGTCCGGTATTATTATTATTATTATTATTATTATTATTATTATTATTATTATTATTATTATTATTATTATTATTGTATGTATGTTGGGTATTCAGTCCAAAGGCCGGTTTGATCCTCTACAGCTCCACCAACAGCTGTCATAAATAGCCCAGGTGTCACTGAAGAGGCATACTAGAGAAATGAGGAGTGAGGTAGTTTCCCGTTGCTTTCCTCACTAAGCCAGAAGTTGCTATTACATATCAGTCTGCCAAGCCTACTGAAATGCATGCACCAGCTGACCCTATGAGTGATATTTTCACACCATTCATAACAGGGACTGGCTGCATAAGGAATTGTATTACTAGAATTGCTCATACCTCGGTCACTTTCATATTGTCAAAGTCAAGGATGAGACTGAGACAGGGCAATGAAAGTAAAAAAAATATTCTAGCCCATGCCAGAAGTCATAATGCATTGTAAACACTACATCCCGCCAGCAAAGACATTTATTATTATTATTATTATTATTATTATTATTATTATTATTATTATTATTATTATTATTATTATTATTATTATTATTATTATTATCGGTTCTTATGAAGCGCAAATTCTGTGTGCCTCGAGTATAAAAGAAAATTAGATTAGCGGTAGAAAATTAGTGCAAGACTGATAATAGCGATGTTAGTGGGTGATAGGTAACAAGTGTAAGAGTCAGGGGAGCGGTAAGGTGCGGAAGCACGTGCTACAGTGATGCTGGAAGCTGGCAGGCACCACGCTGTCTGAGCAGACCCCGATCAATACGTGTCCTCCTAGAGACACACCTGGCTACACGTGTCGTGGGTTCCTTGCCCCACTAACACATACAACAGTTCACCTTCTCAGGGCATGACACTGGATCAGACAGAAATTGAAAATACTAAATATGTACGTAATTTAGAAAAGGAAAAAGTCATAAACCTGATATGCATACCTCTACACGGCAATGCGTCGGAGATAGCGTGATCAACTATTGAAGGAAGGAGTGAGAGACAAGACAGTAAAAAAATTGGGACATTCCACAAATGTTTTTGTTGGGAGCGCAGATAGATTTTTAGTTCTAATTTTAAATATTTTAACGTTTTCAAAAGCATTGCGTTGCCAGTTTCCATCTTTTTCTGGACCAAGAGTACTGTTACTGAAGATCTTGGACAGCATGTGGCACTTGAAAGATGGGAGAATATGGATAAAACCAAAAATGGAGAGAGAAGGTTTTTTTCTTTTTTTTTTCTTGCTATTGGCTTTACGTCGCACCGACACAGATAGGTCTTATGGCGACGATGGGATAGGAAAGGCCTAGGAAGGGGAAGGAAGCGGCCGTGGCCTTAATTAAGGTACAGCCCCGGCATTTGCCTGGTGTGAAAATGAGAAACCACGGAAAACCATCTTCAGGGCTGCCGACAGTGGGGCTCGAACCCACTATCTCCCGATTACTGGATACTGGCCGCACTTAAGCGACTGCAGCTATCGAGCTCGGTGAAGTGCATTTTTAGATGCGTGTTATTAGAACTAGGACATCGATATTCCTTCAACGTATCTAGTTTGCATTTATATTCTGTGTCAGTAAGAATTAATTACACACAAATATGTTACGCACAAAATAGAAATACTTTTTGTTAAAGTTAAAAAATCAGCTTTATTGTCACTTCTAAATTCAACATTAAATTAATTGAGGATATTACATTTGGTTTAAGTCTTCTGAGATCTGTGTGACACCTCATAGTTTAGTACAGCAGTAGTTTGGGTTACTTTTTAAATAGCAACAGATTTTCTTCAAATACAAATTGAGAGGAAAGCCCACACAAAACCTTTCAGTCTTGTGTGGTTGGGGGAGCCCCACCCCGCTCCCTCAGAAGCGTGGTGACCAACCCGTGTAATATATCGCCTCCGCCTGCCTGTAATACCATACGAAGAAGCAAAACGGCAATGAGGTTTGAGGAGGTGGGTGGGGGAGAGAGATTGGATTGATTTTAAATTAAATATAAGATGATGATTTAAATGAAATGTTTATGATGATGATGATGATGATGATGATGATGATTGTTGTTTAAAGAAACTTAACAACTAGGTCATCAGCCCCAATTAAATGCATTGATTAAAACTTTACTTAATTACCCGCACAAAATTAAAAGATGATGGATCCCGGAAACAACCGGGAAAAATACATTTAGTCTAATGGCTCCGGTTGGTGGCAGACCCTTCTATACTGTTCGCCCTTGGAGCTCCATACTGTTTGTATCAAGTAGTAGCTCACTTATTTCACTCTAGGCTGTGTGAGTCCTGAGCTGCGGGCACAACCTTAGCCAAAGGAGATTCCTGTAAAGGGCTCGTGATTGAACTTAGCACCACCATACAACAGCCAGACAATCTAAGCGATTAATTGTTGTGATATTATTGTGTAAATTCTCCCTATCCAATAATATCATGTAGTATGAAATATGTATATCACATCCGGTCAAACTCAGCACACACACATAACCCACTCACCAGACCACCCAACCACCCACACAAACCTACCTGCGCACCCTTACACAAACACACATCTTAGCCTAATTCTCATCTTCTGATGATCATGTGATGAATCCAAAATCTTCTGATGATAAGTTGGCGACTCCAAAATCTCTTGATGGCCGGCTGGAGACTCCAGAATATTTTGATGATGAACTGGCGACTCCAGAATCTTCTAATGATAAGCTGTTGACTCCAAAACCTTTTGTTGGCCGGCTGGCGATTTCAGCAATTTCTGATGGTCAGCTGACGACTTCAAAATCTTCCATCTTGCTGGATACAGCAGTCCTGCTACCAAAGGAGGTCGGTTATAGAAATGAAACTACCTCGCTGACATGGCTCTTCTCCTAACAACAGTGTAACTTCCGACATGGAGAAGGCGAAAAGTGCTAAAATATGACCCTAAGCACTCATTGGAGGTATATTACTTCGTATGATATTATTATAATGCGTTGTTGATGATCGTAATCTTTATGCAGCCAAGGTGTGAACCGTACAGTGAACAGCACCGCACATCAGTAATAAGTTTATTATTTACTTCGGGCGTTAAATGTTCCCCGAGAAGAAAGTCTTTCAGGGGTTCCTTTATCCTGCGTGTCAGACATTTCTTTTATATCTGAGCAAATGTATGCCACTATACAGTAAATATTATGAATGAATAAATCCAGAATTTGATGGATTTTCATTGAAATTAGATGTAAACCTATTCGGCATTTATTTGATTTTACTGTTAAGTGTCATTTATCTTATGATACTATTTCTCAGAGTATATTTCTCGTATAATCATACATTGTTAATCTCTTCGGAAGGCTAAGAAAATTTAATTAGACCATAATCTTCATAGTCGAACAATGAACACGATATCAACAACAATTTTATTCAAAGAATAAGAAATGTTTCCATGGAAACTAAAAGTATTTCCTAGTGATGGGCTGCGAATGGACTCGCGAAGGGACCGTAAAACTCGAGGTACTCGATTCCGGAATCGAGGCCGTGGACGCTGTCAGCGTTATCTAAGAGCCATATTTGGAAACAACACGATGTATAATATATTCGGTAGGCCAAGGACAAGTATTGTACCCGTTTCCTAATAATGCATAGTGATATAATGTACGACATAATGTTGCGATGCGGCAATGAACATCACTTTAAAGAAGTGTGCACACAGTCACGCTTTGAAACAGTCGTTAATACCAAAGCTTACATACGGGACTTTAGCGAACAAATAAGCACGATATTACTACGGAAGGACAAAATACCGGAGGTGGAAACAATATAATTATTTTACTCTATTGGATATCTCACCAGATGCCCAGAGCATCCTTTCAATCAATAGAACGTTGTTTACGCTGAACTAGAGCATTCATTGTACGAGTGAACGACAAGATATACAGCCAAAAATGTACATTATTCCACATTTACATGAATGTATAGGCCTAGACAACAAAACCTTATTATAACGTAAACTAAGGAACGTGAGGACACAGGTACTCATGCACCGGTGGTGTGCATTACGTGTTCTTCCAATTTGTATTTAGAAATACAATCATATTCACCATATATCCATGCAAATGATTTCACTAGTGTTCCAGCCTTGGAGAAAAGTCGTTCACAAGATAAATATTTTGCCGCAATGTGTCTCCAATAATCCAGTGGATTTACCGAGCAGCTTTCGTAAGGTTCTTTCAGGTATCTTTGTACCTCGACCGTAGCTTCTGCTCTAACGTTGTGGCGTAGGTTTTCGTCTGCTATACGGGCATCAAATGATTCCCAAAAGGAGGTGGCGTGTCCAGCTGTGTTCCATGGTGTAATGGCCTGTACGGGGTCGTAGGCCATCATCTACACGCTTCGTTAATTAGTATAATCACTGCTTGATCGCGTTGAGCACCACTCATAAAAGGTAAAATCTTAAATCTCAGATCGAGAATTGTAGGCAGTGAAACCGGTAGGACACTTTCAACATTGATGAACTTCCTTTTTATGGCTGAATGCAAGTCCGTTAACACCTGTTTCACTACGGCAGGGTATTGAACCATGGAACACATCACAGAATGAATTATGTAAATAAATTATTTTGTCTAGGATTTGAATTTAAAAAGAAAGAAACGAGTAAATAGACAAGCGAATTTAGGCTCTATCAAACTAGAAAAGTTTCGGAAAACACTTCCGGCCTAAATGAAGTTGAAACCCTTCCGGGTCCTTTGGCTCTTCAATGTTCGGAATAAGTGAGGAAATTCCTCAATTTTTCGTTTTCCGTAGTATGGAGACCCCTAGTTTGTCCGCGAAGAAATATTTTCAACATTTAAAAACATTTTCCGGTAAAAGTTCAGTCTTACTCACGCAAGTTTATAACATAGTAATCATAGCTGACGGTGGGCGAATGGACACTGCCATTGGTTGAAGGCTAGTCCAATGAAATGTCGTTCCCATAATTCAATACAGGCAGAAGTTATGACCAACTCACGCGATGGAAAGACCTAAGAGTGAGGCAATGTAAAAGAATAACCATATGAAACAAATAAGAGTAACAATATCTGCCTATCTTGAAGTATGGCAGCGACATTTCATAGGGCAAATCTTCAGGCGATGGCAGAGTCCATTCGTGCCACCGCCAGCCACGATTATATATACAATATAATTACGATTCTAAACACTACAAACCATACAAAGAAAGTATTTTTTTTCTAGCACTGGCATACCAACCACATTCCCGACCCCCTTGTACTCGGCGACGACATGAAAAAACAACACGATTGAACTTCTCATTCACTAATAATTTAACGTCACGGCCACACCTTTCACGTACTCTGCTATTTGAAATCAAATTGTGACGTACATACAATTGAACTAAATCATTAAAGTTGTTCTTGTAATTAGATGAAAAACTTGTAACATTAATAACGCATCCATCACACGATGCCATGTCAATAGAATTAGGTTTTCTGTATCAACAATGGACAGATGCACTGCTGCCCAGATCTGGAGGCGCTATGTACGAAGAAAGACATAGTACGCTTTGCTGCTATCAATCGTATCAGTTCCTGACCAGTAACCCACATAGAATGCCGTGGTGTAGTAATGTGAAAAGAAACGTGATTGTGGTCCAGGGCAAATTGCCGTAACATGTGAAAAGAAAGGTAATTGTGGTCCAGGGCTCAGTACCATAACCAATCCAGACCAATGGTCTCATCCATGCCCTACCCTAAACAGTACAGACCAGGGGCCTTACGCCCCCAGACCCCCTTTGCTTGCCGTTAGCGACTTCAGACTGGGGGCTTACTCCCCCAGACCCCCTTTGCTAACAGATGGACTAGTTCCTAAGTACAGTGGTTGGCAGCTTTGTGCTTCGTCATCGGCGAGTCGTCTGCGAGAAATAAACATAGGACAGTCATACCGCGCGTAGATATTGCCGATGCAAGCGGTAACCATGGTACTAATGCTGCGTGAGATGGACTGAACTTTTAATCATTTTCCTTCTGATTAATGTTAATAGAGGTTGGTTATCCAATTGTAATTCCTCTTGAAACAAGGATCACCACCTCTCAGACCGCAACCGTCCCAGTCATTAAGCACTGCACTCTGTTCAGCTTAAACACGTTCCGCTAGAATGCTGATGTCACACTTTGAACTTTGACTACGGAAGTTCAGAGCTGTATGAACTTTATGTAGGAAGGTACGTGGGAGTCTGCGGGTGAATCAAATGTCTGTGTGGGAGACTCATAAACAGTGTCCTGTAATTACATTAACAAGTCTCGCGCGCACGAATAATGGAGATGAACGACATTTCGGTATTAGAGATATCCATTGGGAGAGATGTGATCCTTCTCGATACGTCAGACAGACAGTTGAAGACATGAGCTGAACACTCTTGCTCTGAATTACCTATATCAACTAACTTCTAATATGGCAGCATAGTGCGGTAGATTTAAGCTCTACATATAAAGTTCACCCTTTTACATGCCAACTTTATCGCATTTAAATTTACAGAATAGTGTCTCTCCGTTAATAGAACAACTGATTTTCTTCCGTGAGCACACACTTTTTATCTTATTGATAAATACCATATTGGTAGCTTATATTATAGGAAGTTTAATATTCAATAAATTTACACATCGTTACCTTCTTGAAGGACAAACAATTGTAGTAATCTGAACAAGTCTACCTGCCATTATGCTTATCTTTATTGCTCTCCCATCCCTTCGACTTCTTTACCTCCTTGACGAATCTATGGATCCACTTATTACAGTAAAAACTGTTGGATACCAAAGAGACTAACACCAACTTTCTTTTTAATATAACTCAATCTTCATCATTTAAAAGTTGAAATGAAGTAGAATTAAACTCACCCGTTATTGAATCGTTATCGGAACATGGAAGATTTAAATCTTACCTTGAGCGATTTAAAATCCAAATTACAGATGGATATTTATGCTTTTGTGGAGACAGTGGATCATCTACATTTCTCCTGCCCCGTATTTGGAATGAAAAGACTTATATTTGAGTACCACTTGAACAGTTGTGATCTTATATTTTCTAAACCATAGCGTGGTATTTTCAAGAAGCCTTGTTGTTATAAGCAATTGTTGACATTCATTCAGCACATCGTTAACAAATTGAACTCTTAATCTTCCGTTTTAAAATATTCTCTAAGATTTTAAACTACAGCCCTAACGTACTCTTGTGAAATAGGGCTTCATGCTGTACTGGATATAGTATGAATACTGAATCTATATATATAAAAGCAAGTCGGGCTGGAGCGATGTATATATAAATATTTAAAAATGAAAAAAGACGTGAATTAATGAGGCACTTCCAGAAATCTCAGATATTTGAAACTTGGTACGGAGGAAACTGATGCCCCCAGGATCCCTAGAAAAATCGGAAATTCTCAAAATTCCCTGAAGGGGGCACGCTGGGGGGCTCAAATTTTGGGCTCAGCATAAGAACACAGTCGTATAGTATATCCAAAGCGATAACCTATAGGTTTCGTGGGCTTAAAAATTTTCGAGAATTTCCTCATTTTTATCCCATATCCCCCCAAATCAAAATGGCGGCACAACCTGCCAGACGAAGTAGACAATTGAAATTTGGTGAAATTATAGCTTTTGGTCCCTAACCGACGGGAAAATTCCAAGATGTTCAAATTTTTCACTTTTTACCCCCCAAAGATATCGGAATATGGAGGCAATTTTAATGACTGTGCAGACATTCCTTTTGAGCTATTTTTTGGCTAAACGGTAAGTCGTATCACAAAACGGATGGCACAATGTCTCTTCAATTCGGAGTGATCTACAACTTTGGTCCTGTGACATTTTGTCGTATCTCTCTCCCTTATACGTTAAATTTGGCCGTATTTCTGGATTGTTCGTAAATTTGGTGATTTTTACAAGTATATTTCATTGTTTGACACACTTATAAGAATGATAGGATCATCACGTTGTGTGCGCACATTGGCACGATTAAGGGACATATGTGTACCAAATTTCATGATTCTAGCTTATACATAAGTAGGCAAAAAGTAATGTAAAATGTTAAAAATGCACCCAAATTTCACCCTATTCAAAATTTGATCTCAATTTACCCCCTTAATATGGGAGATACGAGGAAATGGTTTAGAAACAAACATGTAGAGCGATAAATGAGGCGTCTGATGGCGCAAACCGTTTCTTAATATCATAAACCGTTTAGGAGATATGAATCTCGAAGTGGAAGTCTGCACTTTTCAACGTGCTCATGCTTATCTGTCATCTATCTATATATATAAAAGCAAGTCGGGCTGGAGCGATGTATATATAAATATTTAAAAATGAAAAAAGACGTGAATTAATGAGGCACTTCCAGAAATCTCAGAAATTTGAAACTTGGTACGGAGGAAACTGATGCCCCCAGGATCCCTAGAAAAATCGGAAATTCTCAAAATTCCCTGAAGGGGGCACGCTGGGGGGGCTCAAATTTTGGGCTCAGCATAAGAACACAGTCGTATAGTATATCCAAAACGATAACCTATAGGTTTCGTGGGCTTAAAAATTTTCGAGAATTTCCTCATTTTTATCCCATATCCCCCCAAATCAAAATGGCGGCACAACCTGCCAAACGAAGTAGACATTTGAAATTTGGTGAAATTATAGCTTTTTATCCCTAACCGACGGGAAAATTCCAAGATGTTCAAATTTTTCACTTTTACCCCCCAAAGATATCGAAATATGGAGGCAATTTTAATGACTGTGCAGACATTCCTTTAGAGCTATTTTTTGGCTAAACGGTAAGTCGTATCACAAAACGGATGGCACAATGTCGCTTCAATTCGGAGTGATCTACAACTTTGGTCCTGTGACATTTTGTCCTATCTCTCTCCCTTATACGTTAAATTTGGCCGTATTTCTGGATTGTTCGTAAATTTGGTGATTTTTACAAGTATATTTCATTGTTTGACACACTTATAAGAATGATAGGATCATTACGTTGTGTGCGCACATTGGCACGATTAAGGGACATATGTGTACCAAATTTCATGATTCTAGCTTATACATAAGTAGGGAAAAAGTAATGTAAAATGTTAAAAATGCACCCAAATTTCACCCTATTCAAAATTTGATCTCAATTTACCCCCTTAATATGGGAGATACGAGGAAATGGTTTAGAAACAAACATGTAGAGCGATAAATGAGGCGTCTGATGGCGCAAACCGTTTCTTAATATCATAAACCGTTTAGGAGATATGAATCTCGAAGTGGAAGTCTGCACTTTTCAACGTGCTCATGCTTATCTGTCATCTATATATATAAAAGCAAGTCGGGCTGGAGCGATGTATATATAAATATTTAAAAATGAAAAAAGACGTGAATTAATGAGGCACTTCCAGAAATCTCAGAAATTTGAAACTTGGTACGGAGGAAACTGATGCCCCCAGGATCCCTAGAAAAATCGGAAATTCTCAAAATTCCCTGAAGGGGGCACGCTGGGGGGGCTCAAATTTTGGGCTCAGCATAAGAACACAGTCGTATAGTATATCCAAAACGATAACCTATAGGTTTCGTGGGCTTAAAAATTTTCGAGAATTTCCTCATTTTTATCCCATATCCCCCAAATCAAAATGGCGGCACAACCTGCCAGACGAAGTAGACAATTGAAATTTGGTGAAATTATAGCTTTTGGTCGCTAACCGACGGGAAAATTCCAAGATGTTCAAATTTTTCACTTTTTACCCCCCAAAGATATCGGAATATGGAGGCAATTTTAATGACTGTGCAGACATTCCTTTAGAGCTATTTTTTGGCTAAACGGTAAGTCGTATCACAAAACGGATGGCACAATGTCGCTTCGATTCGGAGTGATCTACAACTTTGGTCCAGTGACATTTTGTCGTATCTCTCTCCCTTATACGTTAAATTTGGCCGTATTTCTGGATTGTTCGTAAATTTGGTGATTTTTACAAGTATATTTCATTGTTTGACACACTTATAAGAATGATAGGATCATCACGTTGTGTTCGCACATTGGCACGATTAAGGGACATATGTGTACCAAATTTCATGATTCTAGCTTATACATAAGTAGGCAAAAAGTAATGTAAAATGTTAAAAATGCACCCAAATTTCACCCTATTCAAAATTTGATCTCAATTTACCCCCTTAATATGGGAGATACGAGGAAATGGTTTAGAAACAAACATGTAGAGCGATAAATGAGGCGTCTGATGGCGCAAACCGTTTCTTAATATCATAAACCGTTTAGGAGATATGAATCTCGAAGTGGAAGTCTGCACTTTTCAACGTGCTCATGCTTATCTGTCATCTATCTATATATATAAAAGCAAGTCGGGCTGGAGCGATGTATATATAAATATTTAAAAATGAAAAAAGACGTGAATTAATGAGGCACTTCCAGAAATCTCAGAAATTTGAAACTTGGTACGGAGGAAACTGATGCCCCCAGGATCCCTAGAAAAATCGGAAATTCTCAAAATTCCCTGAAGGGGGCACGCTGGGGGGGCTCAAATTTTGGGCTCAGCATAAGAACACAGTCGTATAGTATATCCAAAACGATAACCTATAGGTTTCGTGAGCTTAAAAATTTTCGAGAATTTCCTCATTTTTATCCCCTATCCCCCCAAATCAAAATGGCGGCACAACCTGCCAAACGAAGTAGACATTTGAAATTTGGTGAAATTATAGCTTTTGGTCCCTAACCGACGGGAAAATTCCAAGATGTTCAAATTTTTCACTTTTTACCCCCCAAAGATATCGAAATATGGAGGCAATTTTAATGACTGTGCAGACATTCCTTTAGAGCTATTTTTTGGCTAAACGGTAAGTCGTATCACAAAACGGATGGCACAACGTCTCTTCAATTCGGAGTGATCTACAACTTTGGTCCTGTGACATTTTGTCGTATCTCTCTCCCTTATACGTTAAATTTGGCCGTATTTCTGGATTGTTCGTAAATTTGGTGATTTTTACAAGTATATTTCATTGTTTGACACACTTATAAGAATGATAGGATCATCACGTTGTGTGCGCACATTGGCACGATTATGGGACATATTTGTACCAAATTTCATGATTCTAGCTTATACATAAGTAGGCAAAAAGTAATGTAAAATGTTAAAAATGCACCCAAATTTCACCCTATTCAAAATTTGATCTCAATTTACCCCCTTAATATGGGAGATACGAGGAAATGGTTTAGAAACAAACATGTAGAGCAATAAATGAGGCGTCTGATGGTGCAAACCGTTTCTTAATATCATAAACCGTTTAGGAGATATGAATCTCAAAGTGGAAGTCTGCACTTTTCAACGTGCTCATGCTTATCCGTCATCTATATATATAAAAGCAAGTCGGGCTGGAGCGATGTATATATAAATATTTAAAAATGAAAAAAGACGTGAATTAATGAGGCACTTCGATTTGTCTTGCAGAAGGCAAGGGATCATGCAGTTTTGTTCGAAAGTCCCCTACTCTATTGAGTTTGGCTTTAGGCCAGTGTGCCCGCCATTATAAACAAATGTTCCAATCTAAAATTTGACTAGCATTAGGCATAGTGGCCTGCTATTTTCATGGAAACTCACTAATTCTGTGTGACTGGCAGTATGCTGGCTAGCAGCAGTAAAAAGGGACTGTCATTATAATGATAACTGCACAACTCAATTTTAACTGGTGGTAGGGAAGTTGCCTGGTATTATAATAAAAACTCCTCAACTGTGACCTGTCTGTAAGTAGGAAATGGGTCTGCCATTGTAACTAAAACTCCCCAAATCGATTGTGACCGCGCAGTAGGCATTGGGGCCTGCAATTATAATGTAAACTTGCCAACTCGATTGTGAATGGCAGTAGGCAAGTGAGCCTGGCGTTATCATCACAACTCCGCAACCCTCACTTTACATTGGAAACAACGTATGTGGACCTCCCCATGCTATTTCTCGGATAAGGCTAAGAGACATGCAATTTTAAAACAATCTCATTTGCTGCACGCACAGTATTTACGTCGATATCCGTATACAATGTAGAATACCGTAGCGAAGCACGGGTACATTTGCTAGTAATAGACTAATCGCAAATAATAACGCACTGTTGAACCTATGGAGAAAAAATATTTAAATAAACGAAACTGCAATCTCTAAAATTAAATCCTTAGAATAAAACCTATCAAAAAAGGTATTCCACACAACGCGAGATTAGAAATATTGAAACACACAGCCGTTAACGGTATTTGATTACAATATTTCCTATAAACCCCGTTCCCATAATTGTGACAACGTGGATGATTTACCACAGAGAAGGAGTTCGTTTTTTATTGAGATGGAACGTATTTTTGTGATCAATGCAAACACTCCTTCATTTGGTGCTCGGCTTTAGTCATCAGTAAGGCCCGGATTTTTGTGTAATATCAAAGTATTATTTATTGACTTTATTTATTTATTGACTTTAGCAGTGGCGAAGTTAGGGCTCGTGGCCCTCTCTTACACTTAACCACATAATTAATCTACAGATAATACACATATAAAATAAATGTACTATTCTATCATAAAATCAAAGATAAGCTAAAAATTACAGATTTGGACAACATATAATGAAGAAAGAAAGCAGAGTTCAACAAAAAAAAGAATAAAATTGGAGCGTATAGATAATGAGAGACAAAGTCATAATGAAAAAGTAAGATAAAAACTGAACAAAATAAGCAATGCAAAAAGAGAACACAATAAGTAATAAAGTAAATGGAAATATAAGTATGGCCATAAAAGTGATCTATGTACATGAGTAAGAATCTAAAATTATGTACATTACACTATAATAATAATAATAATAATAATAATAATAATAATAATAATAATAATAATAATAATAATAATAATCACAATCACACAACCTTTCATACGTCATCATACACACGAGACAATCAGTGGTCTTCAACAGGTAATTTCTACATGAAGTCTTAAATTTCGATATTGAGTTTGAGTTCCTGACAGCAGCTGGGAGTGAATTCCAAACTCGTGACCCAGCCAGCGTAATATATACATAAAAATGTAGGAAATATCGGTGAAATATGTAATTAAATATATAATATCTATGGAAGTATGGGCTTCATTAACGTAAGTTCCAGATTTGCAAGTAAACATAAATGTTTCTTCATTTCCGAACAGGAAAGAACATACATATTTATACTTTTCTGAACATTTGAGTGTGATTTCACCGAACCTGATGATGATCTTTCAAGAACGAAACTGTCATTCTATTTTAATTATGTTGTTTCTTTATCAAGTATAATACTGTTATCATGTTTTCTTTTTTCAGGTAGTTTATGAATTTATTACTTAAACTTAGTTTAGGCACACTAAATGACCTAAAAGTTAATTTAAAATTAAAAAACTCAACTGTGTGCCTCTATAAAGGTTTCTCCCAGTTTAAAACAGAAGCGAACGTTGATACGGTGCGGGTAATATTCAGACATCTCGAGAATCGCAATGCATACTCTACATACTCGCAAACTAACAGATGATTGTTTGTTTCAGTAATTCCCCGAGAAAGACCAGTTATCTAGGAATGATACCAGTAGACAGTGTTACTTACCGAAAACAGCTAAGACTTCACATTTGCGTGGGTGTTTTCACAGTTCGCCTGTTTGTCGAACTGGGCCCGTACACAGTGTTACGTGGTCATGCAACTGTCAGCGCCTGGTGTTTTCTGGAAGGAATGAGTGGGTCAGCGTGGGGCATGTGGCGGCCCCTGCTTTTATTGTGCTTTTCGTCTGGTGTCTCCATGGATTTTACGGACTGCGAAACTAGATCCTTCCTCTTCTGAACGTACCCTTGTGATACTAGAAATTCATCACTAGGCATATAAAAGCAGGCTCGTCGCGAGCAAAGAGTGTTGAGTTGTTTACTGCGTGGAGCAGGCATGTGAGTTAATTCTACGAGTTTTAAGCCTTTTTTGGAGTCGAGCGAAGTGAACAGCATAGGCCATAGTCAACAGACGCGTATTCGAATCTGTCTGCATGGAGCTGCTCAAAGACATGACTGGTGCGTGTGAAGCCAAGTCAAAGGTGAGACCTGTCAATCAAGATTAAGAAAGAATCGCCCTATCCAGGTAAATACCAGCTAACCTGAAACTTGCTGTGAGGACAAGGTGCTTATGTAAATGGCCGCTAATTGAAGACCTCCCAGGAATAAGGATGTAACCAACAAATCAGTAATTGTTCAGGAGGGAGGAAAATCAGTTTTGGGGTTTATTTCGTCGTATTGCATATGCAAGTGTACAAATGAGTTAATCTATTACAAACAATATTTTATTGTTATAACTTAAGGTTTTAAAAATAATGTATGAATTGTGATATGATGGAAACCCGTCTCGGTAGAAGAATGCAGGTGCGGCAGGCTACATGTAGGGCTGGCAATCCGCTCACATGTGGGCTGTTACATAAAGGAATGGTGAGGAAGCTTGCATTGATAGCTTAAGGGGTCTGTGAGGGCTCGGTTTCCGGCCTCATGAGACATGGCTGGACGCGGCACCCCAGGGAAGGGTGGTAGCAGTTCCTCACCGGGGGGGGGGGGGGGGGAGGTGATGTCGCTACCAGACAGATTTAGTATAGATTTAAGTGTAGTTAAGTAGTTAGGTGTTAAGAAAGTGTAGAGGTAGCGTGTTTCATGTGGAGCTGGCTATCCGCCCATGTGTGAGTTGCTACATAGTGGATCTATTATGTAGAGATAGCGTGTTGCATGTGAAGCTGACTATCCGCCCATGTGTGAGTTGCTACATAGTGGATCTATTATGTAGAGGTAGCGTGTTGCATGTGGAGCTGGCTATCCGCCCATGTGTGAGCTGCTACATGGAGGATTAGTATGAAATTAGCTATATATTTAGTTGTAATTAAGTAGTTAGACCTGGCATGTACTATTTTCTTTATTCCCTTATACCGATGGTTTGTACAATGGTAATGATACGATGGAAAATAATCAGCAAGGAACGCAAATGAGTGCAAATAATATTCATATAATATAATAATAAAAATTACAATATTAACAATAAAAATGTTCAAGACAATTTTTCACAACATAGATATGATATCGGCTATGGGTTTTTATTTAAATCATCTATTACATCTGGTGATGAACCAACACAAGTACTGTCGACCATCTTGAATGTTGTTCCACCCTTACACTACGGAGGATGAAGTTCTGTTAGCTGTAAACCAACTTGAAGTTCATAAGATGACACCACAGCTTAGAGGCCTGATATGCCTTAATTCCAATGAAATAACACTTTTTCAAAAAAAAAATTGGTTACATTCCGGGGAGGTCTTCAATTAGTGAAGTGTTGTCATTCATTTTCAAATATGATGTGAATGTGTGTGTGTACTGATTGGTCATCCTACATTACATTAGTTCAATAAAGCATTGAGTGTTCAACAAACTAACTACTACCTATTTTTCACTGGATCGGTCAAAACTGGCTAAGGAAATCGCTAGGAGCTGAATCCGGGACTCTTAAAGGGCCTGTACTACGACAGCCAGATAAAAGTGCGGTATAAATTTATTTGGCAGTTTGGACATTTATCTGGAAGTTCGGTTGAATCCGCGTACTACGACTTTCGTTTATGTGCAATCTGGGAAAATATTCTCGAGTATAGCTATGCCGAAGTTGGAGAGGCTGTTAACGTTCTTATCTGGGACTTAGCTCTTATCGGGGACGCTGCTGTAAAGAATCAAGATGGCTACTCATGAAGATGAATCTACATCTGCATGATGCTGTGCGAAATTAAGTTGTTACAATGTAATTTATGTATATATTTATAAAGTATGTCATGCTTCCTGTCCAGCTATCACAGAATTCTTAAAAATTTCCCAAGCTAGTAAGTTGTTGCTACTGAGAGTATGAGTAGTACACAAGCAGTCAACCGTAAGTTTCATCGGTAGCCGTGGTCGTAAGGGCATCGAAGTTTGCTGTTAAGTAGTTTTTCGTGCGTTCGAGTCCCAATAGTCTAACATTTTTTTACCATTGTAAATGGTAGTCGGTAGGTTACTAGAGGTGATAGTACACATTTCCTAATCATTAAAATGCGTGTCAAAAGCGTGGGTTCTATTCCAAATCTATCCGCGACGCACATATGGAGTAAAGGTATACGACGTTGTTGATGACGATTCGTCCGTCGAATGAGGATGTTAAGGAAATTATATTTCTTTTACTTCATAACAACTTGCTACAAAAGTATTTACGCTAAAGTGAGATAAATGCTTGCCAGTTACTATTCTCACATTGTATTGAAAAGAAAGAAACTAACTACTTATTCAATGAGCAAACAATACATTGAATTAATAATAAAATTAATGATGCCACGTTGCATCAGTGGCATTAATTACGAATATAAACTTTACTTTCGTCGTAACGCGCAACCTCGTAAATAGTACTAGACAAAAAAGATACATAACCTGAATCTTAACTTTTGCGTCCAGGTTACATTTTCAGTCTTTTTATTTTCTATAACAGTTTCAGTTTCGTTATACAGTTAATTAATTTTAACATTTCTTCGTATGTGTATATTTCAGTCCTAATTCTGTTTTTGACCTGGACTTCCACATTATAGCTTAATAAGAGTCTGATATTGGATTCTAGTAATACGATTTCAAAGGGAATAGAGCTAAACAAACGAAAACACCAGGGAACACGTATACCACCGTGCTAAATTTCACTATATTTTCAGTAACCTTATTACCAACCCAATAAAAATGTTACTACATCTTCCGCATTACAATCCCGCCGTTAAAATCCGTTGGTAGTACGCAAGAAAATATTTAACTTCTAGTTTGCAAAACTGCAGCCTACGTATCTGGCTGTTTATCTGACAGTCGTAGTACAGGCCCTTAGACTTATAAACAGAGTGAAAGAGGCACGTCCGAAAAATAATAACAAAATAACGCAGATCAGAGTTAAATTTAAATGAAACACATTTATTATCACAAACAGGAAATAAATTAGTCCAAGACGGCATAAAAGAACAAGTAAATAGGGATATAGGAAGTCAGTTACTCACATACATGAAGTTCAACAACGGTCCATCCAAAGGGAGTGTTACACAATCTCATAATTCTTTTGTATACTTCTAGAAAGCACGGCAGCTGAATCATCACCTTATGTAATATAATATTTCTCTCGCCACACAGTGAGCACAGCGCTTAAGATCAGATCCAAAGTATTTCTTTCTCAAAATAGGGAAAATAATCATCCCGAGGCACATCATCAGAATCTATACTCTAACCTCCTTTTTATTTATATAACAATTCCCACGGAGATTAAATCTCCAATAAAATCAAAGATGCCAGCGAAATCAAGACCGGCTGAAAAGAACAACCATGGAACTCAAAAGAGTAAATAAAAGGGTTCCCATAGTAACAAGGAATAAATAAACACGCTGCAGAAAGGAGTAAAAATGAGGTTAATATCCAAAACAAACAGATAAATCGGCTAGGAAGGCCAGAAATGAAAGATAGGCTAAGTGGGAATAATGATGATAAAGAATAATAGCTAGGTACTGAAAAGTAGCATAGGCCCGGTAATCACACCACATTCACGCACACACTCAGATACCAACATATGGCACCGGGCGAGTTGGCCGTGTGCGTAGAGGCGCGCGGCTGTGAGCTTGCATCCGGGAGATCGTGGGTTCGAATCCCACTGTCGGCAGCCTTGAAGATGGTTTTCCGTGGTTTCCCAATTTTCACACCAGGCAAATGCTGGGGCTGTACCTTAATTAAGGCCATGGCCGCTTCCTTCCAACTCCTAGGCCTTTCCTATCCCATCGTCGCCATAAGACCTATCTGTGTCGGTGCGACGTAAAGCCCGTAGCAAAAAAAACCAACATACGAAATATAAAGTACAATACTGTAGTACAGTGGCACGACACTCGACGACAAGGATCGTGCAGCATAAAATGCTTCTGTCAATGGCTCATGAGTTCGATCTGAAAGGACAGATCAGAAACACTGGATTGCCGCAAAAGGAGCATGGCACACCCTGTCCAAGCACACAACGTAAACAACTTACTCGCTGCGTAACAAGTATTCATATCACGCAGAAAGACGAACATGAATCATACAGTATCAGCAACAAAACACAATGTAGAGCACGAACTCGAGCCAAGACATCGAAGAAAATTAAAGGTCTCCAACCAAACACAACAAGCAAATCCATCACGCACATAAACAGTTGGGCCGATGCCACCTTTCGCTCTTAGCCGACATGAGCACACAGAAGCAGACATGTAAAGGAAGGGAGGTAACGGAAAATAAGATTGCAACACGATATAAAAGAAATAATACACGAAACGAGAGACCTCCTTATATACAGGATCACTACGTATGGCAAACCGAGAATGATAGGAACGAACATTACCTCGAGAAAATGTAGTCAAAGTTCCGACTCCAAACTCTGAGAGTCGTACAAGATAACGTTTCAAAACGTTCATAATACTATCTGTACCGGGTGGTACACCTCCACGCCGCTAATTCAAACTTTGCGCCAGTTGAAACTCCTCTACTGGAGGAAGCCTGAACTTAAACTTCCACATTAATTCTACGATTTATCAGAAGATGTCGCTATTGTAAATTTTGAAGTGTTCTGAACTGTGTCAGTTTCGATTCATTTTTGTTTTCTCTGTAGCAAGAAGTGTGAACATTCTCTTCTAGATGGCACTACTTAAGAACTACAATTGTGCACCCTAGTGCGAAGTGAAGGAACTTTTTTTTGAAGAAATTTAGTATGTATAAGTTTGCTCTTTGTTAAATTTCCTTCAGTCATTGTTTGAGTTGGCAATGTTAATCCTTTCGTTCCGCCAGGTTTGAATTTAACCAATCCCGAATTTCTTTAATTAATTTTTGACCAATCAGGTGTATCTTCTTCAACTTGGATATGTTGCTTAACCCTAGCCAATAAAGTGAGGGGGGTTGTGGCTTCTCATTCATGAAACGTCTCGAACTTTCCGCGAGGGTTTATAAACTGCTGATTTTAGGGTCTCTGCGGCACTTCAGTAACATCTATCATTGTGTAAATTATGTAGCAGGGGGCGGGAAGCGCCTCTTTCTTCGGGCAGCAGTTCAACCACCAGGTAATGGCCGTTTTATAACTTATTTTCTTGCCAGCTCAGCAGTTTAACCCTCAGGGCGGGTTCGAAATCTTTACCATGTAACTTTCCTCTAAAATGTAAAAGACTTTTGATTTAAATTCTGCCTCTGTAACTACATATGGGGATAGAGAGTGCTTAACCTTCTCGAGCTCCCACTCATATTGCTTTGAGGTGAACTTATTTTCACAACCGTTTCTTCCCTTCTAATGTAATGTAAATCGTTTTCTTATATAAGTCACCTCTTTAGTATGGGATTAGCCCTTGCATTAGCGGCCTAGTGCCAAGTAGGTTTTAATAAGGTGTATTTGGAGTGCAGTTGTGCCTCCTCTCAAGTTGGTATTGTGGAGGCCATGTAATATTTCTGTTTCTTCACTGAATAGGCCTCAGTAGGTTGGGTATTTTTTTACCCCTGTGTGTATGTCCTTGGAGGACAGCTTGAACGTGGAGTTTGGTGTGGCCTTTGATAGGCTGGGACTTTGAGAGCGGGTTGCTCTTCCAAAAAAAAATTGTTTCTGTGTGCCTCTAGGAGGCTTTACTGTGTAATTGGGAGTAAGTGCTCCCGGGCATGATAGGGGTTTTCTCCCCCTTTTGTTGAATCGTGTATATTTGGGTAAACTTGGACTTATTGCCCAAGAATTGTGAGTCCGGGGCTCGAAGCCCAAATTCTGTAAAAACTGTAATTGTACCTTCTTAACTTGTTGATTCTCAACTGTGTTCCTGTTATTCTTGTTATTTCTTGATCTTGGAAAGAAAATATAACCTTGTTAAATTTTATCTTAACTTTAATTTCGTATTTTGAGACCTGTTCACCCCAGCACTTTCTTTCACCTCTAACTACCACGGAAAACTCCGTAACACTATCTATAAGAGACGAAAGCCACATCACAAAACACCGTCTCCATTTTATTATTCTTTCTCAACGTCAGACTCTCAAAGATCACACAATATGCAGAAAAGATAGAAAGAAATGCATTGGCGATCCTCATGGCATGGGCTGTCATCTGTCTAAATAGGGATCAATTACACATCGGGCACATGAAGCCACCGCCGTCTCAATCTCTATGCTCTGTGCCGCGAGAATTGTGTTTACAGCACATTTCAGATGGCAAGATTTACCGCTCTCAGAGCACATGTTGGTTAAGGTAAACCATGAGTGAATTTTCCTGAAAATCGATGAAAAAATTGAAATTTTGATTTTGACGTTATAAGATACCCGAGGCCTTCTTCTATCGAAATATTGCATCGCCGAACCGCAACCGCCATTTTTAATGTCCCTGCAGCGATTTAAATGTCTCGCGGAGCCCACTTCTTCAGTCCATGCATCACTTAGTTTTTATTTACATTTTCGTTGCATTGTGTTTGAATGCAAGAAGCGAGGTTCTACCAGTGGAAAGGACCAGAGAAAGAAGAAGAAGATTGCTAAAGCATCAGGAGAGCAGGAGAAAAAGAAATTTGAGGGCCCCACATATGTACCAGGAGGATTTTAGGGTGAGTAGTGCATGCAGATCTTTAATTGCTGTTTTCTCATACTTCAAATTTTCAGTACCTTCCTGCATATAAAATGTCCCTTGCGTTACAGTTTTTGAGATAGGCAGTTCAAACTTGCTACATTAGTTCACAGATGTATGATGAATTAAAATTGCGAACAGTTTTCTTCTGGAAAAAAATTACTATTATTCTTTTTCAAATTACTATTTTTTTGCTGATATTTAAGGAAAAATTTATGAATGCTAAATTTTAAAAAAAATTCTAGTGGATTATCTATCATTAGCACATTAAAACCAAAAGCAATTTTAAAAAGTGCATGTTTGATGAACATGTTGACAAAATATGGAGTTGAAAAAATCAAATTTGCAATATGAGGAACTTTTTCTATGGCATCCCATAAAAATGAAGTAATTTGACCATATCTTCTGAACCATTAAAGCTACAGAATTGAAACTTATAAACAGTCCTCTGATATCATATTACATCTTTGGTATAAATTTGAAAAATATAGCTTTGATAGTTTAGGACTTTTGAAATTCACTCATGGGTTACCTTAAATGAGAGTTGGTCCGTAACACCAATATAAAATGAAAAATAATCCTTAACATGTTACTAATTGAGAAGATAATCCACATACAGAAATATTTCACATTTGAGCTTGGCTTAAGATATAGAAACGTAAAAATATATAAAATCTTACCAGTTACAGTAGATATATTACGATCATCCCACGCTGCATGGTACATACAAATTTCAGAATTTTCTCGTCACGAGCAACGGAGCACCTTTTCAGTCCTTTTCTTACTGTTGTTTACCAGCAGTGGACGCAAAAATATTTCTAGCACTATTTTGCTGACCCTTTGTTCATGACCAGTTTTCAGGATACGTTTTATAGCACATAATTCAGTGCGTGCGTTCGTCATGTCATTAAATCCACCACCCAGTCTCACTGAACTAAATAGAGCTTCCGTTGCGTCTCTAGAAAATCATCTAGTGAGAACATAAAATAACCGATTTTGTAACAGATAGGACACATATTCCACGATAGACTTCATTGTTAGCGAGACAGCATCTGCTGTCTCATTAGTCAGACACTTCGGTTTTTCACGTTTTGATTCCAACCGAATTATTTTAACGTACTCGATGAAATCATCATTCAACCATTGTAAGTATTTTATATGCTGGTGAATATAAATGTACACATTCTGGATTGTTTTGCCGAAAAGCATTGCAGTAATCATTTCTGAACTAAAAGGGATAGATCAGAGTCTCCTAAGCCTTTAACGAAGAAGTAGGCAGCAGGACTAGAGAGCTTCTTTGAAAGTCGGATTACAAGAAAACACAACAGTTTATTCACGAGAGCAGGAGATTTTACAATATCTGTGTCGCATACACCTTCAACATTGACCAAGTAAACGAACTTGTCACTGGTTCGGTATTAGAGGAGCCGTACCTATTTAGCCATTTAATCGGAAGTCACTGCTACTCTCCTCTCTGTTGGTCTGAGAGTTTTACATTCAGCTCTAAGTATTTCCGTCACTAATCGGGAAATCCCGACAAACGCTATCAACATTTTCCATTTAGGCTACGTGTCCAGAGTACTTAGTGACGGAGGTGACACTAGACCAGGAGTCCTGCCATATTCGTAACCGTTTGGGATACTATTCCCCACGCCACATAGTACCGCGTCATTTCCTCTGACTGCCCGGATTTTGCCTTGCAAAAATTATGGATTTTATTTTTAAAAACGATCGTTTTTCCTTTATATTTGGGTGCTCCCTTTACTTTGTTCAGACGATCAGTTTCTGGGTTGTCTTCGAATTGTCTCTGTAGTCTTTTAACTTCATTATGGTTAGTAATCAGCTGTTATCGCAGTCTCAGAATTCTTGATCGGAGCCTCTAATGTCTGATTTTCTGACCACTGCTGTCATCCTTACTCGCTGGAATATTGACTTTGATTGATACATCGTTGTTCAAATGAATTTCGTACTCGTCATCCAATGTATTTCCTGCGGTTGAAGAGCTTGTTTCATCACAGATTTCTTCCGAAGAAATATCGTGTCGCTGTCTGGTCTTTCGTGGAGCTATTTTCTGGTTTTAAGGTGATGGGGATAAATCGAAGACCGACTAGACACGCTCTCTGGCTTCAATATATTTTTCTTTTAATCTTTTATCTCCAATTCTAAAATTCAGGCTACAAACACGAGAATAATCGGATGGAATCCATCTTGGTTGATCCTTGCCTTGATATAGCGTTAAGCCAATTGTCCCAAAGTTCTTTACTCGGGGGAGGGGGGGATAACAGGAATCCTCACACCTGAAGAATTTGGATTTCCTGCTTTGATATACAGAGAGAAACACAACAATTAATCATTTTACAGAGACACAGACATAAATGCTCGATGCAAACGCACTGGAACACAATAACGTGGGTACGGAGATAAGTTGGGTGCGTTAGCTGGCGCCCCTAGCGGAGGTTCGTGACACTAAGAGCTCACGCTGAGAGGCATGTTAACCGCATAGCATAGAGCAGGCAGTATATGAAGCCAAGCAATCACGACAGACTGACACAAGACATCGCATTAGAATGAGGTATCTAAAAAATATGAAAACAAGACAAGCAGGTTACGAGGTGTGGCTCAGTGTATTATTCGTAACAGTATATCAGGTCGTCCGCCAATGCCGTACGTTGTACTTATAAGTGTCCAGAATGCACCGATGTTTAATGGGATGACTAATAACTGATTTTTACAGGCGTATTACTGCCTTCAGGTTAGTTACGCCAGAATTTAAAGAGATAACAACTAGATGGCCGCTCGTCGCATGTTCCTCAGCGCTACCCGTCAAATGCGCCCCCTTGCGTTAGTGAGCCTCGTTTTCTAACGCGCAGCAGTAGACTGGTATTTGGTACAGCAGCACTACAGTTGTTAACATATTGACAATGTGTTCAGCTACAATGAACACATAGATATGATTTTAATCTGTGGAGAATCTGGTCGGAATGCAGCTGAAGCTCGCGGACGGTATGTGCAGGATTCTCCAAATAGCCACCTGTCTTATACAGTATATACGTAAAGGTAAACCCCGTTATACGCGGATTCGTTTTCCGCGATTTCGCATATACGCGATTGTGCCATGTTGCCATCTGTTAACAGTACATACGTGGAAGCTGTAACGCCTTAAGGCGGGTAGAGACATACGTGCCGAACTCTATAACTCTATCTATCTATCTATCTATCTATCTATCTATCTATCTATCTATCTATCTATCTATCTATCTATCTATCTATCTATCTATCTATCTATCTAATCTATCTTCTATCTATCTCTCTATCTGTCTATATCTATCTATCTATTTGTCTATCTAGCCACGGGTCCCCCTTTTAGTCGTTTCTTATGACAGGCACAGGATACCGTGGATGTATACTACCGTCACCACCCACAGTGTTAACATTACATTTTTATTCTATTTTCGCCATATGAAACTAGGAATTATTGAAAAACAATTTCTACAAACTCTATTGTCTCATCAACTAATTCTTTCCTTTATTTCCTTTAATAATTAAAAAATTAAAAACGTTTAAGATCTTTAGGCTTTTTCAGTCGTGAAATTACCAGCGTTGGAATGCTATACCTTTCCAAGTGCGCCGTTGAGACACCACTACAAGCCTCCTATGTAGGACGATGTGGTGACGGTGCACTAGGGGTAGCATGTGCCTCCACTTGTATAAATGCCTGCCTATATCAAAAATAAGGGGCCGATTGCAGAAACGATGACTAGTTTTAAGCCTTAGACAACGTCTATCTAAACAACGTCTAAATCGAGTACGATCTTCCATTGCAAAAACAATGTTCAGTCGATGTTTAACTAGACATCGCTTAAAGTTTCAATATTGGTTTGAAAATGGAGATAGAAGTATCTTTCATGCAACTCTTTGCTTGTCGCAACCAATGAAATTCGTCGGTGCGCGCGCCGAACGCCAGTCAGCTAAGCTAAGCTAAGCATGAGCATGACTTGTCTACAGATAAGAGTATCGCTTTCGGTGGAAATTAAATCTCACAATATTATCGACGCTAAAGTGACACGCCACCGTACGGGGAAGTGTAGCTTTGATTATAGCGTTGTTACAGTGAGTGTAATCTACTCATAAATACGGTAGCTTCGACGAAGGGAAGATGAAGCAATAGTAAGTGTAACCGAGTGTGTTGTACGAGCCATATAGATCTTGCTTGCATTCTCAAGATCGTAGGTTCGAAACGCATCATCGGCAGCCGTGAAGATTGTTTTCCGTAGTTTCCCTATTTTTACACCAGGCAAATACTAGGGCTGTTATTATGGCCACGGCTCTTCTTCGTCAGTCCTCTTTAAACAATAATCACCACCACTTGCCTTTTCCTATCTGATATTTGCCGAAAACTTATACGATTATATATATAAAAAAACCATACAACCTACTTTTTAGTTTTCATGTGTGTTTACTTGACAGTAAAAATATAAGCGAATCCCTCCCGGTTGATGTATGTGAAAGCCCTGTGACACCTAATTCTGAAATGTATGTAGTCGAAGTGACCTATAATTCCATGGAAATTACCCCATGTATATAATGAAATATATCGTTTGCCAAGAATTGTATTCAAGTTGACAATTACCGGACTATCACTTTGTCAATCTCAAGAAACAAGTCTCTCGAAAAGCGAAACCTTATTTTAAGATCTATCTCTTCGTACATGTCAAATGAATTGCAGCGATTTAGCTGCGGTCGACCCACAGAGAGGCCGTCGGACTAACCTTTCTTCCCGGAATCGTCTCAACGTGATAATACAAATTACATGTTTGATGGTATATAACCTCTGATTGTGATTCACGCCTCTCATTTGAGGTTAAACAGTGCTCTCGGCAGTGTTTAAACATGACCGGTTGAAAATCGGTTTTAGACAGTGTCTAAGTGATAAATAACGTCTCTCCAATGCGGCAGCCATACTTAGGCCTTGTTTATCTTTAGACATTGTCTAAATACCGTTTCTGCAATCGGCCCAAGGTGTTGAGCCCACTGCTAGACTGGGGCGAAACGCTGGTAATTTCACGGTTGAAAAAGCCTAAAGAGCTTAAATGTTTTTAACATTTGTAATCGATGAAATGAAATGTCATATGGCTTTTAGTGCTGGGAGATCCCAGGACGGGTTCGGCTCGCCAGGTGCAGGTCTTTCTATTTGACTCCCGTAGGCGACCTGCGCGTCGTGATGAGGATGAAATGGTGATGAATACAACACATACACCCAGCCCCCGTGTCATTGGAATTAACCAATTAAGGTTAAAATCCCCGACCCGGTCGGGAATCGAACCCCGGACCCTCTGAACCGAATTTCAGTACGCTGACCGTTCAGCCAACGAGTCGGACATTTGTAATCGGTGAAATTAAATAACGATTTCTTTCTAGGAACTTTACTTTTGACATTTAAAAAATTGTTAGTGTAAATACGCACAAAATATCGTTCGTCGCGGCTAACGGATTTGTCTAGCGCCATAGCAAGTAGTGGAGACAATGCTTTAATTCTCCAAATTCTATTTCCAAGACATTTTGCCACCCACTCAGTACCCTGAGCCGATTTGTTCTTCCACTCTTCGTTGTATTTCCTCATTTTATACAACGAAGGCATTTCAAACAAGTGTACTACACCACGACTGACAGTAAACTAACATCTGAAACAATAAGAGTATAAAGAACAGTGAGCAGCGGAACACGAGCGTCTTAAATTACAACTATTTTGTTATTATATGAATTATTAAAACAAGCAATATGTACAAGCCTTGTTGTCTTATCAGCTAATTATTTTTCTTTAATTACAGTGGAACCTCGATATCTCGAATCACCTAGGCAGCTAAATTTTATTTCGAGTTATTGAAATTTCGAGATATAGAGAATATCGTTTCTGAGCTTGTATAGCACACAATTGAATCATATGTGTCTATGGGCTTATAATGAATGAAATCAAATCAAATCAAATCAAATCAAATCAAATCAAATCAAATCAAATCAAATCAAATCAAATCAAATCAAATCAAATCAAATCAAATCAAATCGAATCGAATCGAATCGAATCGAATCGAATCGAATCGAATCGAATCGAATCGAATCGAATCGAATCGAATCAAATCAAATCGAATCGAATCGAATCGAATCGAATCGAATCAAATCAAATCAAATCAAATCAAATCAAATCAAATCAAATCAAATCAAATCAAATCAAATCAAATCAAATCAAATCAAATCAAATCGAATCAAATCAAATCACAAGTCTCCAGACTATTGCTGGAAAAATAGGATTAACAATTTCATTTGAAGAAAGTAAAATAATGGCAATAGATACCCTTTTAATAAGCAGTGTTCTGATATGTGGGAAAGAAATAGAAATGTTAAAACAATTTAAATACCTTGGAGAAACTATAACATACAATTTAAATGAAAAAAAATATTGGACAGAGAGAAAGAATAAATTATCCAGAGCCTAAAAAATAACCAGAAATACATACAACAAGAAATGTTTGTCAATAAATACAAAATTGAAACATTATAAGACTGTAGTCCAACCTGAAATATCGTATGGAAGTGAACACTTATTTAAACTAAGGCAAAAGAATAATATAGACAAAATTTTAAAAACAGAAAGAAGAATAGTAAGAACATGCATTAATAAGAAGTACCAACAAGAAGGAGAATGGTGTATCATCCGAAATGCAGCAGTATATCAGGAAATAGAACCATAAGAAAGAAGAGAATATCGTTCTTTGGTCTTCTATTGAGAACACCTCCAGACAGGTTAATACGCAAAATTTTGGAAAAGCTTTGGAAACAATAACAACAACCTGTCTGGATAAAAGGAATAAAAGAAGACATGAAAGAATTAGACATAACACTGGAGGATTTAAAGAACAAATCAAACAAAGTAAATAAATTGAAGAATAGTAAAATTATATTCCTACCAAAAATTGATAAAAGAGAAACAACTAAAAGGGTATTTTCAGAAGAAGAACGTCAACGAAGGTCAGATAGAACGTACTGGAAGAACAGAAAAATAAAAACCATAAAACAACATAGAAGGCCGGACAGAAATTGACTACAGTGGTCCAATGCGGCCGTAAAAGCACAATAATAATAATAATAATAATAATAATAATAGTAATAATAATTTAAAAATATACAAACTCTATTTTACGGCACCACTTTAATTATAACCCTTATTATAGTAACTTTTTAGAAGACAAGGTTCAGTACATACAATAGTGAAACAAGAAACATACCTCGGTTAACGCTTTTGGAAACAACCCGTTAGTTTCACGCAGTTGAGATTCATAAATGGAGCTTGTCATCTACGACTTCCGGTGTTGTTTTCATACGTGACAGGTAATGAATTCAAACCCGAGAAACAGCGACGCTTCACCGATTTTTCGATCATTAGAAGTTTTAGTTTTCCGGTTCCCGTCACATTAGCTCCCCGCATCACTGTAAACCTTTCTTTACTTGTTAACTGTTTCTCACAAACCACAAACGCCATATTCGACACTTAATGTTGCACAAAATTCGAGTTACAGAGTATTTTTTCCTTCGAGAAATCGAGAAATTCGTGTAACCGAATTTCGAATAATAGAGAAATAAATACACGTGAACAATACGGGCAATTTTAGGTTACTTCGAGAAATTGAAAATTCGAGTAATGGTGGTTCGAGATATCGAGGTTCGACTATATTTACAAAATTATTCGCGGAAATACGCACAAAATGTCGTTCGTCGCGGCTGACCGATTTGTATAGCACCATAGCAAGTAGTGGAGACTTGCATGTGTTGCGAGGAAGGGTAGCAGGGGTATATTATTTTGCCAAGGTCATGGAAACTGAGGTATGATTCACCCGCTTGCCATGCGCATTCATCAGTCTGACAGTGTCTGTTAGTTTCTTAGTGCGAAGTCAAATACTAAATCATTTTTAATTGTATAATCACGCGGTACTTCTATTTAATCGTAATACCTGTGTAATATTGTTCCTTTGGTGAAAGTTGTATTGTACAGCATTGAATTACAATCTCAAAACACTACTATTACCGCACTTAAGATGGTAAACTGTCAACCTTCACCTCTCCGTCGAAATTCATTCAGAGAGCATTAAAAAAATTACCATTTTGTAAGCCCTTTTCTTCAGTTTTGATGTGGGCCTATATACCCCGTGCTTACCCCACCCGCTATATCCCACAAACTCGGGTACAGTACATTTTGTCTGTAAAAGTTTTTGGCCCCCCGCTTCTAATATTGTCAATTGCCGCTACCCCACAAGGGGTTAAGAAAGTCTACAAGAGAAACTCCTTCACGTCAAGGAAACTAAAATACTGAAGTGGAGTCCTGACGTAACTCGAGCCGATAAGATAAGAAATGAGAACATCAGTGAGAGTTTCAAGGCGAATATCTCCCAATTTATCGCTGTCGTGTGTCAGGGACGAAATATATCAGCAATGATACTGTTATGTTGTCATTGCTGTTAACAACCCCACTTACTTGAAGAATACGTCCCACGTGGAGATCGGCAATGCGCCACAGAACAGGTTGTTGTTTGATGGTTTCTTGGTTTGAAGCAGCTCTCACTGCTACCCTATTTTGTATTAAAGAATTTGGCCAATTATAGACCACTTAACTCTTAAGGCTATGGTACAGTATTGTTCTTTTTCTTTTCTTCCCAGAATTTTTTCAAACGTCGGCTGATCGCCTGCCTCCGTTCCTTCGATAACACTCCCCGAGGTTGATGTCGATGAAACAAAAGTGAATAATCCACAGAAGTGATCTGTCGCCGGAAGCCCACCTTGTTATTTATGAAGTTGTGACACTTGCACGGAGAGACACTTGTACGGAGATGGAATGTGTTGACATTTGCACGGAACACCAAACATTGCAGGAAATTACTAAGAATCGAATGATACTTGCACGGAAGCCCAAGGAATGTTCGAGTACAGAAACAGGGGAGGGAAAGGCCCACCCGGTAAAAAGATAGATAGATAGATAGAAGCCTTTAGAGTTCACTGCTTCAGTTGATACCTGGTGACGACTAGTGGTACGTCTTGAATTAATCATAATTGTTCTACAGATATACAGTTCACCAAGACCATCAAGAGGAAGCCTTTGTTGATTTACAACGGACTTCAGTACATTGTGGACTATACCAGTGAAGTTCAACTGATTTACTGGCGGTGCGTACATTTCAAAAAAGTAAATGTAAAGGAAGAATAACAGGAAAAAGTAATATCGTTTTAGGCGAGTCAAGTAATGTTAGCATTATGGATGAAGCGGCGAATGAAGTGAAAAAAGTGTAGTAATTGGGGGGGAAAATCTTGCGAGAGAAACAGAGAATGTACTTTGAACAATTTGCATCAAAGAGTTAGGCCAGCTCTTCAATCGAGGCTATTAATAACATTTATTAAACACTATGTGTACATGAGAGTTGTATATTACACAAAATGTTTATCAACTGTACAAAATGTCAGCGAGTTTGTCGTTGCTATGCAATCGACTAGATGATACTGTTCACAGCGTTGTCCACACAGAGTGCAGGAGCATTGAGATGACGCCTGTCAAAATCCTCGTTGGATGCAGATTCTGAAATGAAATCCATGTGCTGCCATTCTCGTATAGACGTGTGGCACTGGGAAGTTAGGGGCCCTCCATTCATCTGTGCTCATGTATTGTATTAGCTTTTTCTTCCCTTTCCCTTATATGGGTTTTGTATGCTGGGGTTTGCGGCAGATTGTTCTTTATTGCTACCTCCCTGATGAAGAAGTCTGTCTCTGCTAGCAGATAAACGAATCTAGTCCTTGTCATTTGTAATAACCGAACGACTCTCCGTAGATAGGTTGATTTCGCGGCCTCCAGCCTTCTTAGATTAGCGGGAGTAAGGTGGATCCAACTTTTGATTATTGCGTAACAGGCTACGAGGAGTACTGCATGTGTCTACTACTACCGAAGTACATGAAAATCGTGGCTCTGTACAAGTGTTACTCCATGCAAATATCACTATCCTGCTTCTGACTCATCAAATACAGTTACAGTGGTTGATCATATTATTAGGGCCACTAGGTGAAAGTTGTATTTTTTAAACTTGATAAGACATACACAATTAAACTTCACTGATATACATTTCATTAATCTAAAATGGACTTTTGACAAATATATTACACAATTTTACATTTGAAATATTCATGAAAATCATGAAAAAATAAAGGAAACTAGGAAAATCTAATATTTTGTAACACCTCCCGAGAAGCAAACCTGGAAAAAAATGTAGTTTTGTATTAAAACCTGTTTACGCCAAGTTCGGTTGAGCATAACAGGGAGTAAGTAAACAAATTACAATTTTTGTAAACAGCTTACCCTTTTCCATTCATCAGCAGTCCAATTTCGATGTTGTTTTGCCCATAACAGTCGCTTGTTCATCATGGTTGGTGTCCAGTGATGGTTTCTTTGCTGGACGATGACAAGCGAAACCCAGCTCTTTGATCCTCCGACGAGCTGTCAATGAAGATACATTTATCCCCGCTTGTCGAATCTTTCTTGTAATGGCTTTCATTGAAGCTTTTCTATGTTTAATGACGATATTTCTTAACAGGCGCTCTGCTCGCGGAGAAGTGATTCTTTTGCGGCCACATTTACCCACCCGTTTAGGTGACAAATTCGTGCCTTGATCAAGTTTTTTCTTAATTCTGTCCACTGTTGACTTTGAAACAGAAGTGATAGACGCTATTTTTCTATGAGAATAATCAGTATTCTTTAAAAGTGTATTTATTTCCGAAATTTTACTAGGAGAAAGGTCTTTAGCTTTCCCCATGTTTGTTTTCTAAATACCCGTATTTTTAAGTATATACTGAACTATAATTAACTGTATTCTACTCTTGTCACTTCACTGTATCACTTAAAGAGCAAAATTCGCACAAGAGATGCAAGGAAACAAATCTACAATAAATCACGTTTGTTACTCCAACAACAGTCAGCAAGCAACTGTAACATAATTGGCGACTCTCTCAATTCTTGACCAGAGTTTTCATTATTAGGCTTCTTAATGTAGGGCTGATTGTTGAATTTAACTATGGAAATGTGTAATTAATAATATCCAACCATAAAAATAAGCAATAAGTAAACACTTAGAAAATAATAATGATCCAAACATAAATTCTTCAATTTTTACCTAGTGGCCCTAATAATATGATCAACCACTGTAGAGTGAAGGGCTCCGTGCAAATGTCACTCCGTGCCAGTGTTCCAACCCCGTTATTTATTATGTCATCTGTGATCTTCATTCTTTGTAGATCCCATCGTATCTCTTCCAGCCAACCGGCGGTGTATTTTAATTTGCAGATGTAATCAAAAATCTCCCTGCTCTATACTGTGGTAATCTTCCCATTTTTACGTAGCTAATGTTTGTCACATTCATGCCATGTTCTATACCTACAGTTCTTACCGCCTGAAATTCCCTCAAAAACTCAAAAGGTCCTGGTAGTCTTAAGATGTGTCCTATCATTCCCTCTTATTCTGGTCAAATTTCGGCACCAAGAGAGTGGCTGCACGGTTTGGTTTTCCGTGGTTTCCCGTTTTCACACCAGACAAATGCTGGAGCTATTTCTTACTCAAGGGTCTGGTCGCTTCCTTCCCACTCCTAGCCGTTTTCTATCCCATCGTCGCCATAAGACCTATCTGTGGCGGTGCGAGGTAAAGTAACTTGTATATAATAATAATAATAATAATAATAATAATAATAATAATAATAATAATAATAATAATAATAATGTATGTTGGGTATTCAGCCCGAAGGCTAGTTGGATCCTCCAGAGCCCCGCCAACAGCTGTCGTAGATGGCCTAGGCGTCGCTGAAGAGGCGTACTAGGGAAATGAGGAGTGAGGTAGTTTCCCGTTGCTTTCCTCACTGAGTCAGAAGTTGCTATTACATATCAGTCTGCCAAGCCCACTGAAATGCATGCACCAACCGAACCTATGAACGATAGTTTCATAACATTCATAGCAGGGACTGGCTGCATAAGGATTGGCATTACTAGCATCGCTCACACCTCAGTCACTTTCATATTGTCAAAGCCATGGATGAGTCCGAGACAGGTCAATGAAAACAACAAATTTATTCTAGCCCGTAGCAGAAGACATAGCACACTGTAAACACAATGTAATAAATTCTCAAAAGAGGAGAACAAATTGGCTGGAGGAAACAAGAGAAGACCTCAATGAATCGAACATCGGGGAAGACATAATGAAAAATCGCCAAGTCTTCAGGACCTCAATAAATAAAATAAGAACGGAAGAGGCAACACAGTGAAATCATGAAGAGATTTTGGAAGAATAGGAAGACGAAAGTCATCAAACCAATGAAAAAGTTCCAACGTGCTCTAATAATAATAATAATAATAATAATAATAATAATAATAATAATAATAATAATAATAATAATAATAATAATAATAATAATAATAATAATAATAATAATAATAATAATCCCTCCGTGTGTGTTTGGTGGCAGGGAGGACTTGTCCGTAAAACTAGGCCTAATCCACACTTGAAGAAAGGCCAGGTACAACTAGGCAACCATACCTTCTTCATACAAATCAGAAGAGAACAACGATGTCCCATCCTGCGAGAAATGAATGTGTCAGTAAACGAAAAGCAATGCTACTTCTCGTTTTACAAGTCACTCATGGTGCAACGCCGACACTGTGACCTGGTCTATACAATACGAGTAGGGGGCGATAACGCGGCCCACACACGTAAACCCTGACATTTGGTTGTCTCCAAATCTCCCTTTAACATTTACCTGCACTCCGTCCACTTCCATTTGCATCTCATTGCAGCCCATCTGAATGACATTCCCCAGTTGTCACCATCATAAACTATCAATTATAGCTCTCTCACTGAACTCACTCAACTAGCCCTGCGTTAAGATCAATTTTGATCACTAGAGTACACCGATACTGTAGCAGGTAAATCAATTAAACAATACTGGTTTTGTTACGTCAACGCAATGTCCTTTTTTTAAAATTTCAAATAATATTGTGACCGCTCTGTCCATGTCTGAAACAGAGGAAGGGAGAAACCAACATTGGAGGCATGAAGACCGAGATCAAAGAAGGTGGCACATTGATTAATTAATAAAATAAATACGCTAATTTTATTGTCGTTAAAAAAATCTAGTTGTAATTGACAAAGTGGATCATATAGTAAAGTACAGTGCGCTAATCGAATATGGGGGCTGGAAAGAAAGTAGTGACAACATATCAATACTATAAATTAAAAAGGGTGTAAGTGGCAAAATTGAAATCAATCAATCAATCAATCAATCAATCAATCAATCAATCAATCAATCAATCAATCAATCAATCAATCAATCAATCAATCAATCAATCAATCAATCAATCAATCAATCAATAAATTAATTAATTAATCCATCAATCAATCAATCAATTAATCAATCAAACAATCAATCAATCAATCACTACTGGTCTGCAGTTAGGGCAGTCGCTCAGGTGGCAGATTCCCTACCTGTTATTTTCCTAGCCTTTTCTTAAATGATTGCAAAGAAATTGAAAATTATTGAACATCTCCCTTGGTAAGTTATTCCAATCCCTAACTCCCCTTCCTATAAATGAGTATTTACCCCAATTTGTCCCCTTGAATTCTAGCTTTATGTTCATATTCTGATCTTTCCTACTTTTAAAGATATCACTCAAACATATTCGTCTACTGATGTCATACCACGCCATCTCTCCACTGACAGCTTGGAACATACCACTTAGTCGAGAAGCTCGTCTCCTTTCTCTCAGCTCTTCCCAGCCCAAACTTGGTAACATTTTTGTAACACTACTATTTTGTCGGAAATCATCCAGAACAAATCGAGCTGCTTTTCTTTGGATTTTTTTCCAGTTCTTGAATCAAATCATTCTGGTGAGGGTCCCATACACTGGAACCATACTGTAGTTGGGGGTCTTACCAGAGACTTATATGCCCTCTCCTTTAGGTCCTTACCCTTTACCCCTAAACACCCTCATAACCATGTGCAGAGATCTGTACCCTTTATTTACAATCATATTTATATGATTACCCCAATGAAGATCTTTCTTGATATTGAGACCTAGGCACTTACAATGATCCCCAAAAGGAACTTTCACCCCATCAACGCAGTAATTAAAACTGAGAGGACTTTTCCTATTTGTGAAACTCACAACCTGACTTTCAACCCCGTTTATCAACATGCCATTGCCTACTGTCCATCTCACAACATTATCGAGGTCATTTTGCAGTTACAATCTTGTAACATTTATTACTCTGTACAGTATAACATCATCTGCAAAACGCCTTATATCTGATTCCACTTCTTTACACATATCATTGATATATATAAGAAAACGTAAAGGCCCAATAATACTGCCTCGAGGAATTCCCCTCTTAATTATTACAGGGTCAGATAAAACTTCGCCTACTCTAATTCTCGGAGTTCTATTTTCTAGGAACAAAGCCACGCATTCAGTCACTCTTTTGTCAAGTCCAATTGCACTCATTTTTGCCAGTAGTCTTTCATGGAAATCTCCATGTCTAAATTGATGCTTTCACGGCTCGTAATCGTAGACATGATATAAGCCCTTGGGCTTTTGCCATGTCAGAAAACAAGGCGAAACTCTTTACTTTTCGCAAAGAATCTTGCTCTGCGTCTTCAGAAGAAAATGTCGACGAAGACTTCTCCAATAATGAGGGTTTGAATGTGAGAATACATTGTTCTGAAGGTGCGAGCGAAGTCCTCTGCTAAATGTAAAGACGTTCACCTTGTTTTCTTGACACAGAATAAGCCCAAAAACTTACATTATGTCTACTGAAAATTTCAAGATTTCACTCAAAAAAAGGAATTAAGTAAGAAGCGCAACACATGTGTAAAGGGCTTGTAACCAAAAATTTCGTGGAATCAGTTTATACAACCAGTGGCAATAAAGTTCGATGAATAGTGCTGTACTATCAACATAAATGAACAATGCACGGCAGTGACCTTACTGTCCTTCGACATAGTCCCTTCCCATAACTATGCACTGCTGAGATCGGCGATACATGTCCTGGAAACTTGCAAGAAGGCTTCCTTTGGGATGGTGTTCAAAAGTCTCGTCACGTTTCGTTGGATGTCAGGAATATCGTCAAATCTCTTTCCTTTCAAAGCGAGTTTGAGTCGTGGGAATAGGAAGAATTCTGGTGGATTGAGATCTGCTTAGCCGTTTCGTTTCAGGGTCGTTCCTGAGACACCAGCCTGTGAAGCCTCTAAACGTGCCTGCTTCTGATCGTCAGTCAAGTGATGTCGCACATGATGAGAACACGTTTCCCTCTTCCCTAACTTCTGGGTAACGATCTGTTAATCACGGTTAATCTGCAGTTCATTCGCTATCATGCGCACAGTTAATCGCCGATCATTCGTGATTAATGTCCTCACCTTCTCAATGTTTTCGTCACTGACGGCGGTCGCTGGTCTTCCGATACGGGGTTGTCAGAAACACTTTCCCGGCCTCCTCGAAAACGGGCGAACCACTCCTGCACACACTTCAAGGACAGTGCTTGATCTTCATAAACGCGTACCAGCTTCGCATGCGTTTCTTTCGGTGTCTTGCCAAGCTTAAAACAAAATTGTACATTGAACTATTGTTCATTCATGTTCCTGTTCGCAGTTCAGAACCAACGCACTAACCGCGCATGAGTCAAACAGGTCTTTCACGGCACACACACGATGTTCGACTGAATCAACGTTGGGAGTAGGTGGTCAAAACCTGCTGCCACGCAGGTGCAGCGTTGCGTGTCGCCAGTGTTGCCGTATCGACCGTTCTGACTTCATTCACCGAACTTTATTGTCACACGTTGTAGAATAAACCTAAACATGGAGCTAGTTATATCAAAAGGGGCACGTGTGATTTTTAAAAGGTGTCAAAATTCAACTTTTTTCACTAGACACAACTCTCTTCACTATCAGATAACTTTGCAAAGATTTCAGTTGAAAATACTAGAATGTAAAAAGATAATTGTGCCGAAAGACATAGAATCTTCAATTATATTAAGTTGACAAAAACAGTCTTATGTTGTCGTAAATATGGTGTAAACGAATTTTAACGATTATTGTAAAGCTGCAGGTATCTTTATGAATACTGGAAAGTTAAATATTTCTCCAGCTTCCTGGATTAAAATCATGAGTCATTTATCACCTGCAACATTGCAAAAACGGGAAGACGACGGCAAGATCTAGATACATATTTTCACATGCTCATAACAAATTTTCTTCAACTTTTGTATATTGACCCACACGTACGACAGTAGCGCTGACAACCAAAAGGAAGGAAGACGGTTTCAAAACGGGACAAATTCTTGGTTATATGGGTTCCCAAGGACCTACTTGAACTTAAAAAATTTTCAATGTACAGTATAAATCAAAATGGTAATGAATTATGATCTCCATGGATACAGAGAATGGGGTTGAGAAAAGTTGAGATCTGTTTCATTCGTGGAAAACTGGAAATATTATTCTGGGAGAGATGCATTTCACCCAGAGCGACCTTTGTTCTAAAATCTTCCACTGAGCAGAATAATTTTCAATTTACTTCGCTCATGCTACTTAAATTATATTTTTGTTTGCTTACTAATGACTTGAGTTGGCCGGCCCTGGATTACACTATGATGATATTGTGTGGTGAAAGTGCTTGCTAAAATGTTTAAATTATCACACTGAAAAGTTTCACGTGGAGTCGATTTAAGGCTAACCAACGAAGAAATATTTAGGCTATCTGTTTCTCTATTTTTTTTCATTCTACTTTTTTGCATCACTTTTGAAGTATTTAACTTAAAAAATTATCATAACAGTCAGAAACTGATAGTACAAAGCGGACTGGCGGCTGAGGGCTAAACACTTTACTGGAAATTCTCCCCGAAGAAGGAAAGTTACTGACAAGGTCCAATTATTACGTCACATAGTACGGAGGTTTGAGAAAGAGGAGAAAGCATGTGATTCATGAAAAGTCCAAATATAACTTTTTAAAATAATATATTTAATTGGATTGCCTCTGTTCATAACAGGCGTGATAAAGGCGATGCCGACTTGAGTCAGTGACTGAAATTTGGCAGGAAATTCCCTTGTAAGACGATGGTATCACCCTAACAACAGTGTTGGTCCAAGATGATGGAATTCGGCGGACACCATGTTGCCAGGGAGTAAGTAATCATTCTTTATCCTGTCCATCTCAAACATATGAACAGATCTTGCGTGTGAATTCATTGCTTTAATAAAGAAGTAATTACTTCCCATCATTATTTTACCAATTATATTTTAGATTGACACTAGAATTTTACTTACGATAAGTTGATTACATCCACTTCATTACTATCTTTACCAACATAAAAACACGCATCTGAAATATTTTTCATTGCTTGTAAAACAGTTACTGTTTATACTTACCAGATGGCTACACTGCATCAATACATCTGCCGAGTGATTCTTGAATATATCGATTCGTTCAATTCCATAAATGCGTATCAAGTGGATGTAAATTGAGATCCGCTATCCGATAATAACCTCCTAGGCGTACCTAATTCCTAAACATGCTTGTCCCTAATTATCTTACTACAACTAAGACCTGTCGCTTTTCTCATCGGATAGTCTGACTAACTTGGAAAAAGCGTCAATCACCACAAATACGTATTGATAGCCATATTTACCACGAACTACGGGTTCAAATAAGTCTATACAAACAAGGTCACCAGGTTTCTCAGTAATGACCGCTTGCCTAGGTCCTTCGAGATACCTTCGAGATGCTCTCATAATAAACACCAGCTTCGATGGACAGGTCATGTACTTCCCATGCCTGAGTCACGGCTTCCAAAACAAACCATGTTCTGTCAGTTGAAGGTCGGACAAAGAAAACAGGGTGGGCAACAAAACCGCTATAAAGTCTTTCTGAAGGCGAATCTTAAAAAATGTCAAAATGACCCTGAAAATTGGGAGGTTGTGACATCCACTGTTCAGAATGGCGTCGTCTCGTCCACCTTAGGCGCATCTATCCTTTGAACTACAGCGGAGGAAACTCCTGATCGACAAACGCAACGCTAGGAAAGAGCGTATGAACAGCAAAAGTATCAACCGTCAAGGACAAGTGGCTACAAAAGACACCGTGTGCCAACATTGTGAAAGAGTCTGTGGTTCCAGAATTGGATTATACAACCATCAAATAACTCATGATTTGAACTTTACTTTTGCTAGTTGCTTTACGTCGCACCGACACAGATAGGTCTTATGGCGACGATGGGGCAGGGAAGGGCTGGGAGTGGGAAGGAAGCGGCCGTGGCCTTAATTAAGGTACAGCCCCAGCATTTGCCTGGTGTGAAAATGGGAAACCACGGAAAACCATCTTCAGGGCTGCCGACAGTGGGGTTCGAACCTACTATCTCCCGAATACTGGATACTGGCCGCATTTAAGCGACTGCAGCTATCGAGCTCGGTACTTTACTTTTGGTATACAATCCTACTTGCTAGCGAATGATAGACTAATAAATAAATAATACACTAAAAGGCAAATATGTGCCCCCCTAGTCTCGTTTTCTTTCATGGCTCATCACTGCTACCAACTTGACTAGTTAAATATTGAAATCACCTGACATAACCATAACTAAATATAACCTCACAAGTAAATTAGAAATCTTGGTATACATAATAAGTTGGTTTTGAAGCTCAATGAGAAATTAGGCACACTCTTCCGGCCTCACTCAATGTAAAGTGTTTCTGCCGTTATGTTGATATATGCATTACTATAGCCGTATTCTTCCAGTGTTTGTCTGGCGTAAATAATAATTAAGCTCCCTTCTTGAAATTTTCTGTTAATTGTGGACATGAAGCGAAACCACACGCAATAATACACACAAGCAAATACGTAGGCAAGTCTATAAGTATCTGCAATTTTGCTCTAAATGTCTTGAGGCTGGCTCTATGGCGTCGTATGCTCATCAGCCGCTAGATGGCACCGTTGTCTATGTCTTTGGTAGGTTAGCGTTATCAGATCCGTACAGCTTGTGCTGTTGCAACATAAAGATTGCCACACCACTTTCTGTTTGCGCCAAGGAAGACCAGCGTTCCGCGTTCCATAATCTTCCATACCGGGAGCGTAAATTCATACAAAACTTTCAGTACAATACGGGGACAATGTTTTGCCACAGCGAGGTGTTTACCAGTGGATTGAACAGTTCAAAAGTGGTCCCACGAGCATGAAGGGTGAGGAAAGATCCGAGCGTCCATCTGCAGCTGTAACTGATGCCAATATTGTACAAGTGCGTGATATGATCCTGAAAAACAGACGAATGACTGTTCTATGAATTTCCTGACATGGTACACCCTCAGACCACAAAAAATGGATTGCGGAACGCTGTTCTTCCTTGGTGGAAACAGAGAGTGGCGAGGCCATCTTTACGTCGTAACAGCGCAAGCAGTAGGGATCTCATAACGCTGAAACCTGCAACAGACGTAGACAATGGGTGTCATCTGGAGCTAGTGAGCACACAACGCCACAGAGCCAACCAGAAGACAAGTAGAAAAAAATTGCAGATACTTATTGACTTGCCCTCGTATATTGCATACACATATTCCGTAAGTCAATAAGAATACACAAAGGCTAAGCCTGCAAACCGTACCAAAGTCGAAACAAGACAAAGTTAGGTTAGGTTAGGTTAGGTTAGGTTAGGCTAGGTTAGGTTAGGTTGGGTTAAGTTAGTTTAGGTTAGGTTAGGTTAGGTTAGGTTATGCTAGTTTAGGTTAGGTTAGGTTAGGTTGATAACAATATTTCCTTCAATTTCAACTTTCTCATTATGTCAAAAACTTATCACAGAATAAAGGACGTAACGTTCATTTTCTTTCGGAGCAGTTTTTTTTTTCCAGATATTTGTTGCTTCTTAGACATCCTAATTGAATTCTATACCCAAGAAGCGGACGAAATAAGACTGTATTAATATTTTGTTGCGTTCGTCATTTCATACCAACTGCGTTATGGAATGCATTATTCGAACTTGCTACAATTCCACTTACCTGGCATTACCCAAACTGCTTTACAATCCTACAGAAAAATAAAATTTGCATTACTTATTCTTCCAAATGTAATAGTAGTGGTTTTTCACAACATGTCTAGAGCTGCACTCGGCTAGAAATAGCCACACGAAATTAATTAATTAATTAATTAACAACATGTCTGTGGTAGAGCGTATAATCTCACAAGCCACGACAAAATTTTGACTAAATAGTGCCAATACCGGTATGAGATATGAATGGTAGCCTAGATATAAGATGTCCTATCGGCATGTAGGCTCCCTAAACTGTATGGTACCGAACGAGTTGGGCGTGCGGTTAGAGGCGCGCAGCTGTGAGCTTGCATCCGGGAGATAGTGGGTTCGAATCCCACTGTTGGCAGCCCTGAAGATGTTTTGCCGTGGTTTCCCATTTTCACACCAGGAAAATTGTGGGACTGTACCTTAATTAAGGCCACGGCCGCTTCCTTCCCACTCCTAGACCTTTCCTATACCATCGTCACCATAAGACGGGTCTGTGTCGGTGCGACGTAAAGCCACTAGCAAAAAAAAAATCTGTATGGCTTTTAGTGCCGGGAGTGTGCGAAGACATGTTCGGCTCGCCAGGTGCAGATCTTTTGATTTGACACCTGTAGGCGACCTGCGCATCGTGATGAGGATGAAATTATGATGAAGACGACACATACACCCAGCCCCCGTGCCAGCGAAATTAACCAATGATGGTTAAAATTCTCTACCCTGCCGGGAATCGAACCCGGGACCCCTGTGACCAAAGGCCAACACGGTAATCATTTAGCCATGGAGCGGGACATAAATGACTATAATCTGTATTGATAGGGGAGAAAGAATGCTACGCTTACATGGTGGGGAGTATATATGGAGACAGCCAACTTTGCAAATAACCGCAATGTTTAATGTTGTATTATTTATTTATTTATATATTTATTTATTATCTATGAAAAAGCCCTACTTTGTCTAGCATATTAGGGTTGTAGGTTATAAATAGTTACCTTAAATAGTACAAACATATACTACAAAAAATTTTAAGTGAGTGATTACACATACAAATTAATTAAACTGGGAGAATAGGAAAACTATTTTTAATTTTTTCTAAAATAAATTGCATAAAGTTAAAAAATTCAATCAAACAACAGATCTTGTGAAATATCCTAAAAATAGGTTTGACTAACATTACTGTACAACAGTTTATGTGTTGTTACGAAATATATCTAGCTTTGCTGAAGAATGGACAATCAAAAATAAGGTGAGTTGCAGTTTCTCCATCTCCACAAACACAACTGTTATTACTACTAATTTTGATTTTATGTAAATAAAATTTAAATTTTCCGTGACCCGAAAGAAACTGAGTGCTGGTGAAGTTGGGTTTCAATAAACTGCAGTCCAAACGGTCCTGTACCGTGGGAAAAAAATATTGTCTTGTAACTTCACCCTTGTTACTTGAGTTCCACAGCTTTGACCATTCACTGACTGTGAATTTATATAATCCACGTTTCACTTTTGATATAGGGGCTCTTTTGTATATAGTTTCATTGTCACTAAATGCTGCAAGTTTAGCAAGCTCATCAGCTCTTTCGTTACCTAATAGATCTTCATGCCCTTTAACCCACTTAACGTTATATTTGAGGATGATTGTGCCGGTTACGCAACTCAACAATTTCTTCATAGATGCATATACTACAATGCTATCCATACATTAACTCGTTTCCATCAAAAAGTGAAGATCACCAGCTTTGCTTCTAGACCACTCTTTTGACGTTTCATTTTAACCAGAGACGATTTTATTTTGTTTATGTAGGTTTGATAGAGTGAGGCCCTTCTAGCATGAGTGGATTCAAATATTGCATGTTTCAGAGGCGAAAGCGTTTTACGTCTTCATTTCAAAACTTTCTCAATTCACTTTTGGCGCTTGTAAGGTAAATAACTGAGGAGAGGAGAATTTTACTTTCCGGTCATCGAAGAGAGTGTTTTGCCCTCGTTGGTCTAAAGAATTCTCGAGCAATTAATTATACGCACAAAAAGATTGACGTGTTACTGAAATGATAAAAAAAGAAGACATCAACAGATCAGTTTTCCATAACACACAGTGTTATCGACCACATCAGGTCATATTTCAGTGTCCATTGTGTTTATTCATAGAGGAATGAAATATTGAGAAGTACAAGCCAACTGCGTGGTGTCAGGTACAAGGTTATTAAGATCTGACATGAAGACAGATCGTTTTACAATGTATGGGAGATAACGAGGTGGCTAAAGCCTTCACTGATTCGGTACAAGTTTGTGGTCTATAACGTTAGAGAAATATCCTCTTCACACAGTGGTGGCTCGTGAAATTTCATATAGGATGGTCACGTAATGGTTTAAATAGAGAGATGGATAATATAAGTCTAAAATACGCATACACATGTTTACACATGAAAATATGAACAATAAATGATAATATGCAAAAACACACCTAGGTTTACCTTATCATTAATTCCTATGTCAGATCCACCCTTCTTTGTTTAGCTGTAACAAATCTCTCGATCATACCATTGTAAGATGTTCCTAACTCTCTTACTTACTTGAAAACATACTAATCTGCATTTAAAATGGAAATTATGAAAATTAACATTCATTAAATAAAATACACAATCGTCGAACCCTGGACTCACACTTACTTCTTACCTGCTTACTTACACATACGTTATTTGAAGGGCGCCAGCTACCACTCAGTGCAGCAATAATAGAATGAGAATCTTAACAATCTCTAGGGTGTGGGGTAATAAGCTTACCTTTGACAACATACCATATAAGTTCTGGGAAAAGGAGATTGGCGTTCGGTTTCCCCATTAATTTTGAGGTTAAGATATTTTACTGTCATTGAAATAAAACTATGAATTCGTTTGATAGAACAAAATATATTCTTTAAATAATATATAAAAAGTAGTGAGTCTTGTTGCGATAAAACAGATGAGAATATGAAATTATGACATTGCAACTGAAAGAAACTAGGCATGAATTTGAATTCTTCTTGACCGGACATTTAACAATTTATACGAAATATTTCCCTCACTGATTCACTTGACTGTACCTTCAACACTTTTAGTGTAATTACGACGTATTCCTTTGATCTGGTGTTTACTGTAGATGTGTCACGCCTAACTTGGTGATACATCCTTGTGACTGCTTCTTCTCCATATCATCTGACTTCTTTGTAAGTCAATATGGTATTACCTCATGGCAGGTCCAGGGTTGCCCTCTCTCTGACTCCATGATAAGCCCTTGCGTCCGTGTCTTCAACTAAGTGAGCGACCAACTTTGTCCTCACTCTCTCAATGACCAATAATTAATGGCTCACTGAGTCTTCTCCATCTCTCGTTCACACTCGTTGACTGACCGACTGAGGGCTCTTCATCTAGTAGACTTCTTCACTGTTCAGCTTCCGTTTAACTAATGACTGACGCAACAATATGCATCCACCTTTTATAGACGTTGGTTGACACAGCTACGTAATCTCCAGAAATAACAATGACATACTCCCACAACGCCTCAAACCGTTGCATGTAATGGTGAAATCCCCTGGGGCGGCTGAGTCTCTGAGCGAATTGCTAAAAGCTCACGATGACGTAGCCATGACGTGGCGATGACTTGGCAGAAATGTCAGCAGTATAGCAATATAACAACGTCACATCCACATCTGATACATCGAAACTCTCACTGTACAGGTATTTAATGTTAATTTACATATACGTATATATGCATACACTCAATTAAAAATACGCAAGCGACAAGCATTGTATAATGGAATTGAATAATAATTATAACAAAATAATAGTAATCTTACAGATAAAATAATAATAATACGGACAAAATAATAATAATAATAATAATAATAATAATAATAATAATAATAATAATAATAATAATATCACAGATGCAATAATAATAGTAAAATACAGATATTACCTTGTAACGGGATTTGAACCGTTACACCATGCGCATTTTTATCTGTCAGTCCTCGTTGTACTTCTCAGGAATATCTTTGTAATGTAGAAAAACACCTTTCTCCTTCCATAGTAGTCACTGGTATGGCTGTAGTATTGCATAAAATTAATTTAATTGCAAATCCCGCATTGTCGATACTGTACTTTTTAAGGATACAATCAAAGATTCCACCTATACAATACTAAAAATTTGTGTTTATTTATAATGACATTAGTAAGTTTCGGGGTGTGTTTCGTCCTTCTTTTTTTGACATTTTTAATAGCCCTCATTTTTCGTTCTAGGACTAATCAATTACGGTACAATCTTTCTCCTTTCGTGCGCTTAAGGTCAAATATTCCGCCTGCCCTACAATTTTTAAACTAAGAATTTTTAACAATACATCACAATCACCACGTCAACACAAAAAGAACTCGACCATCGACCACAACTTTTAATGGAATTATTGTGCGTGTTCAATAATTTTATCTTCCTGAATTCAACAGGACAAAAAAGCAATTGAGCTCCAACATTTTAAGAACATTCTTCAAACATAAATACATACATCATAACTATAGACCGTTATGCCTTTCAGCGTTCAGTCTGCAAACCTCTGTAAATTTACTAAATATCGCCACAATCCTCTATTTGCAACTAGCGCTATGGCCTCATTTAGTTCTATACCTCTTTATTTTAAATCGTTAGAAACTGAGTCTAACCATCGCCGTCTTAGTCTCCCTCTACTTCTTTTACCCTCCATAACAGAGTCCATTATTCTCGTAGGTAACCTATCCTCCTCCATTCGCCTCACATGACCCACCACCGAAGCCGGTTTATGAGTACAGCTTCATCCATCGAGTTCATTCATAATTTAGACTTTATCTCCTCATTCTGAGTACCCTCCTGCCATTGCTCTCACCTGTTTGTACCAGCAATCATTCTCGCTACTTTCATGTCTGTTACTTATAAGTTATAAATAAGATATCCTGAGTCCACCTAACTCCCGCTCCCGTAAAGCAAATTTCGTCTGAAAATGGACCTATGTAAGGATAGTTTGGTCCGGGAGCTGACTTCCTTCTTACAGAATACTGTTGATCGCAACTGTGAGCTCACATTTTATCATGTATTTTTAACTTGACGTTTTGGGCATCCCGAAACGTATTTTAATGTGTATTGTACCCGTCTAAATGGTACCTCAGTTAATGTGAGAAAGCTGGGAATATTTATTACGGAGCATTGCTTACGAGTGCGCGTGTACCAGCTGTGACACAGTTGTGCGAGAGCGAGCCGGCCGAAACTAGGTCAACAGCTGATCGAGGGCGACCGGAGCGCAGTTACGTCATGACACCGGCAGACGACAAAGGGGAGGAGAAATGTTCTCATAAAATCCACTCGTAGCGGTCAAGGACGAGCTATGGCGCAGGTCGATTACCAGCCAATAGAAATTGAGGAAAGTGCTGGAAATATTAGGATTGTTCTGGAACTAAGTCGAAGGAAGTTCTTGGGTAAGAACGTCAAAACAGTTCAAGAAAAATTTTACGAGACGACGGCCAGAACAGTTTTTTTTCAAGAGCACGTCGGACAGTTTTTTTTCTTACGAGAAGTCGAACCGTGTATTCTCTACGGGAAAGAAGAATATGTTCAGACGACGTGAATACTAGTGTAATCCTTATAGGGCACGATCATTACATTACTTGAATGCCAGTGTAATTCATTGTTAGCTCAACGCAGTATCCAGCGAGCTTATTACAGTTGTACATTCTCCCGGGTGGAAAATGTTAAACCGCAGACAGTCAGCGTGCTCATTTAAGCCGATTCTTGCCATAGAAGCTTTAGGAATGTTCCATTGGACATTATGAAAGGAAATCACGATCTCAAGTGGATAGGCGAGAGGAAATCTAACCTTTATTTAATCATCATAATAGTCAGCCCTATTATTTGTCAGCCTAAGGCGTATCGTAACTTAATGAATGTGTTCAGAAGACGAAGCTTATAGTAATAATGGACCTAAAGTACATCGTTGCGCCAAGTTAAGTGTTGTACATAACTTAGTGAGTTATAGCTAGTGTGGATCCCTGTGCTAATAGAATATTTTAGTTTCAGCTATCTCCGAGGAAACCAAGTTGTCGACATGCGGCGATCAAGAGGGAAATCGAGAGATTTTCTGAGACTTTGCTGGAGTAAAAAGAAGACGCTGAATATAGCTACAGTCATGAGGAACTAAATTCCAGAGTGCACGCCAACGCGATGACTTTGTACATCCGTAAACCACCATAGATGAGGCAAGAGACGTTGTCGCCTGCAGCAGCATCCCGACGCCAAGGATTTTCACCGGAAATATGAGTACCCTTGTAAAATTTCTTCTCTTTTAGTAGATGACTAGATTGTATTCTTGCGTAGAGTAAAGTAGTTTCCTTAGTAATTTTGTATGTGATGGTGATGGGAGAGCATTCCTTACTTCGTTGATTTGTAATTTCAATATTGTTCTATCTTTGCATTTTCTTGGAATAATGATAATTTTATTTTGGACGTGATGATGAATAATCCCAGTTATTCTCGAGTTGACATGAGTGAATGATTATGATCTTCGAAAGTGATTTAAGGGAGTAAGGTCTACTAACAATCATAATAATAATAATAATAATAAGAGTAAACTAAACTCATAAAAATAGTAAATGAAGATATGATTAAATGTAGGAGTAAACTATAATTAAATCGTAATTTTAAAACCCTGTTAGTCATATGTAGTGATTGATGGTAGAAGGGAAAGTGAACGACGAATGTTAGAAATATTCTTCGAGAGAACGATCTAGGAGCCATTATAGGATAATAGTAATAATAATAATGATCAAAATAGTAAAGGTCGGATAATGTAAGAGTTGTTGAGATTCAACTTGTATGGTCATTGTGATAATGGAGTTCGCCATTAATGGACGACATGGGACTACTAGGGTGCATGTCGGGCCTAAACGGTATTATGAGTCACAGTGATTGTAATGAATGATTATGGCGATAATGATTTATGAGGATGTACGGATTTAGGGACTATAATAGGTCTATTTCTGGCTCAACCACTGATATAAATAATACACGGCTTAATCGTTATTAGATGTTTTCGAGGCTTTTGAGCTCTTATCACTGATGATGGTGGTGGTTATTTTTCGAGAGAGAAATTTAGCTTTCTGTATCATTATAACTATAGTCATGAGCGAGTTTATTTCTGATCAGATGATTATAAGGATCTTCAATAAAACCCAAGAGGAAGACGAGATAAATGACTAGATAATAATAATAATAATAAATATTACAGATTCATTGTGAGATAAAAATGTACTTATAACCAGTTGGTAGAATTGGGTTATTTGGTGTCATTTATTTTTATCATTCCAAGGAAACTTATCTTGTATATTTTTTTTTGTTTGTGTGACCGTGATGCATTGTTGTTGTTGTTGATTCCGTGTAGGATCACATGATGCTCTATCCATCCATGAAATGCTAGGTAATTTAGAAAGGTTAAATAGAGTAAGGAAAGAATACAGTCAAGCGTAGTCTACGAGAGAGAGGGAGTTATGCCAAAGAAATTGTAAAAATATTTCCAAACGCTAAAATGAAATTGTAAAGAAATTTTATGATGACAAAAATGAGTTAGAGGATTTTTCACAGGTAGAGTGAAATGAATGTTCAAGGAATTTTCTTGAACAAGTAAATGCTGAGTTAATAGGAATTGTTCTTCAAAATGTATGAAATTATTTTACCTGTAAATGACTAAACATGAGTTATAACGGGAAATGACAGCTTTGCTAATTTAGTGATTTATTCGATGTTACAGAATAAAATCTTAGGTGGAGTTTCATTGGAGAAGCAATGGAACCTAACACCAGAAGCATGCGAGGACTTACAGTCGTATTCATTTATTCACAAGCCATTAAAGATTGAGATATTCCTTTTATTGCAAAAATCACATTGTATTTAATAATTTTTTTTTTTTTCCTCTTTCATGCATTTGTCCAGACTGGGTTTCCATTATGTTTTTAATAAACGTTGTTGTTATTTTGCCCTGATTTTCATTTATATTGTGTCACCTATCCAGTCACCAAGGGTCCTGAAAATGTAAATTCTAGGAAGTTGTCCCTTAACAGCATAATCGGCCCTGCGAACGGTCCACCCTTTTGGGACTCTCGCTCCGCCGACTGAGCGACCCCGGAGAAGGGGACATATTTCTGTGGCGCCCAACTTTCAGGGCCAACCCAAACCCTCATTGCTTAGGCATTGATCGTTTTGGTGAGTTATTTCCAGGGCATATTTTTGTTGTTGTTATATGTACGATCTTGTTGTTTCGGCGAACACTATTGTGGCGCAGAAGCAAGGAGATGGTAATTTTTATTCAGTTAAATGGTGACAATTAAATGGGTAGAGATACCAAGGTTGGTAATGACATAATACAGCTGGACATTGCTTTGGTATAGGTCTATTTGTTACAGTACGGAGAGCATGCTTGTGGAGTTCATACTTTGTATTTTACAAATTCTTTGGCAATTTCCGGTGAAATTTAGGCAAATGGGGCAAAGATGTACAGGTTCATCGTTGTTGGCGAGCACAATGCTTATGAATTATAATGGATTTGGATACTTTAGCTCGGATGATAGCGGAGATGAGAGCCAGCGCTGAGAAATTGGGAGCTGAGAATAAGGCTAGTATTGAAAGACTTGAACTTGCGCAATCTCAAATGTCGGCCGAGTGTAGGGCTAGTGCTGATTCTATGAAAGCCGAAACTAAAGCTAGTATTGAAAGACTTGAACGTAATCAATCAGAAATGAGAGCGGAAACTAAGGCTAGTGTTGATTCTATTAGGACTGAGTTTAAGGAGAGTCAAGCACAGATGTCACGTGAGTTCAAAGACAACCAGACTAGGTTAACCCAAGAAATTAAAGTGATGTCGCGTGATTTTAAAGATAGTCAGGCGAAGTTGAAACAAGAGATTGAACGAACAGTTACAAACTCGATAGCTAGCGTAGCGCAGGAGTTTACTGAGAGACTAGGCACGCTCAAGAAATCAATTATGGATAATATGATCACACATAAGACTGAGCTGGAAAGGAAAATTTCTGAACTTAGCAACCAAATACAATCGCATAAAGAAAATACGACCGATGCGCAATTGAGGTGGACTAAACGATTTAAGGAAGTATGTGATAGTATAATTCAGGTCGACAAGGGGGTCAGACAGGAAGTTCGGATGAGCAAAGAACTCATTACTGATGAAGTAGAAGGTCTGAAAACAGCTGTAAATGACAATAAGAAAGCTATCGGAGAAGTTGTATCCAAGGTGGAACACGAACTTCTTGCGTCCCGTGGGTTAGTAGGACAAATGGAGGATAAAATAAAGGGGATGTCAGACGAAATATCAAATATGACAACGGAACTACAAACGTTGCGATTGCATAGTGACAGCACACGAGTTGTGACTGCGTCCGTAATTGAAAGGCAATCACAAATGGAGCAACAGTTTAAAGCAGGATTTATTTGTTCGACTCCTAATGCAGCACAGGAGATAAAAACTTCCGGTCGAGCTAAGAATAATACCGCATCTTTAAATCAAATGGACGATAAAGGGAACAGGCCGCAGATTGTGAATATTATACGTCTACAGGACAATCAACCCCGAAAGTTCAACAATCAAAACGGACCTACACCTAAAACCTTTATTAAGGACCTACAAGAATATTTTAAAGATAATGACATTCCTCCTGAACGACAATTACGAGTGACGGAAAAATACCTAGATTCGTCAGCTCACACGTGGTTTATGGCATTCCGGTACAGTTTCGATGATTTCGAAGGATTTAAAGTCGCATTTTTCGACAAATTTTGGAACACAGATATTCAGCACAATTTGAGGACGGAATGGTATGCTCGTCGATATGCTTCGACGCTGCCTACGAAATTTTCCGAGTTCGCCGCAAATCAGATCCGGAAAATCCGAGAATTGGACGACCCACTTCCAGAGGAAGAATTATGCCGAGTCATCATTCGACAGTTACCGCCGGACGTACAAAGAATATTAATAGCATCGAACATCCGAACAGCTATGGAGCTGGAAAGAGTATTAAGACAGCTAGATATGACGTCTAGGGATCATACCCGTAATACTCGAACTTTGAGTCAGGAAATCAATTCGACTTATGTTGAGAAAGAAAGGACGGTGGTTCCACAGAAAAATAAAGAAGTACAAACTAAAGAGAGGTCCGAACGGAGTGAAACAAGGGATGAGCAGAGATTACAGAGGGGCTTCCATGGATTTCGACCGTATTCGATGGGATCAAGAGGAAGAGATCGATATTTTGGCCGAACTTCTCGAGGAGTAAAATATGCTGCCGAGAAAAGAAGAAATTATCATCGGTTTTATCAACCAAGGGGGACAGTTGATGAAAACAAAGAACATGTCCGGGAACTCAAGGAGAAAACAGACGGAGGTGAAATATGGAGAAGAGCTATTTTGAATCAAAATACAGATCCCGACGTAACAGGCGCAGAATCCCTCGCATTTCAGGAAGAGAAAAAAAGACGGAAAGGAGAGGAGGAGACCGTCTGCCAACCCGGAAGGAGTCAAGGGGTGAAAAAAAAAACGTCAATTTTTGAATGAAGAAATACCCGAAATATTGGCGAATGGTCAAGGGGACTGCTTTGAGATAATTCAGGTAGATTCATGGCTCACACGACCGCATGATTTATTGGAAGAAAGACGCCAGGGCAACAACCCGAATAGAGGTAAATAACACAGTGCATGAGGCGACGAAATTAATTCCCTCAGTCATTCATTTCAATCAATATCCCGTCCGAACTTGGGACAACGTAATTCCACACCTGGATCATAGACGTCCTACTCATGCGGAAGTAATTCTCCAGGCGAGAGAAAACCTTGTAGATCACGCCAACAGAAGACGGAGGAGAATACGTAAGAAACGATTTCATCGTCCCTTAAATGTTGGAGAGTACGTATTACTCCGTAAACCCGCTATTTCAAGTCCTGTTGAAAAATTCTACGCGAAGTTCGCACCTTTATATGTTGGACCTTACAGAGTAATTAAAGATTTGGGGAACAATGCATACCAGGTAGAGAGCTTTGATGGACACTTTAGAGCTATTTATAATGCTGGGAATTTACGCGTCTATCACCAGTTCCGGAGAAATCCTAGAAATTAATCTTGAAAAGGAGCTGTAATGGTGCACATTTTCCGTGTACATTTAGAAAATAAACTGAGCTGTTATGATTTAATCTGCTAATTAAATCCTAAATCAACCAAGGGGGATTATGTACCCGTCTAAATGGTACCTCAGTTAATGTGAGAAAGCTGGGAATATTTATTACGGAGCATTGCTTACGAGTGCGCGTGTACCAGCTGTGACACAGTTGTGCGAGAGCGAGCCGGCCGAAACTAGGTCAACAGCTGATCGAGGGCGACCGGAGCGCAGTTACGTCATGACACCGGCAGACGACAAAGGGGAGGAGAAATGTTCTCATAAAATCCACTCGTAGCGGTCAAGGACGAGCTATGGCGCAGGTCGATTACCAGCCAATAGAAATTGAGGAAAGTGCTGGAAATATTAGGATTGTTCTGGAACTAAGTCGAAGGAAGTTCTTGGGTAAGAACGTCAAAACAGTTCAAGAAAAATTTTACGAGACGACGGCCAGAACAGTTTTTTTTCAAGAGCACGTCGGACAGTTTTTTTTCTTACGAGAAGTCGAACCGTGTATTCTTTACGGGAAAGAAGAATATGTTCAGACGACGTGAATACTAGTGTAATCCTTATAGGGCACGATCATTACATTACTTGAATGCCAGTGTAATTCATTGTTAGCTCAACGCAGTATCCAGCGAGCTTATTACAGTTGTACATTCTCCCGGGTGGAAAATGTTAAACCGCAGACAGTCAGCGTGCTCATTTAAGCCGATTCTTGCCATAGAAGCTTTAGGAATGTTCCATTGGACATTATGAAAGGAAATCACGATCTCAAGTGGATAGGCGAGAGGAAATCTAACCTTTATTTAATCATCATAATAGTCAGCCCTATTATTTGTCAGCCTAAGGCGTATCGTAACTTAATGAATGTGTTCAGAAGACGAAGCTTATAGTAATAATGGACCTAAAGTACATCGTTGCGCCAAGTTAAGTGTTGTACATAACTTAGTGAGTTATAGCTAGTGTGGATCCCTGTGCTAATAGAATATTTTAGTTTCAGCTATCTCCGAGGAAACCAAGTTGTCGACATGCGGCGATCAAGAGGGAAATCGAGAGATTTTCTGAGACTTTGCTGGAGTAAAAAGAAGACGCTGAATATAGCTACAGTCATGAGGAACTAAATTCCAGAGTGCACGCCAACGCGATGACTTTGTACATCCGTAAACCACCATAGATGAGGCAAGAGACGTTGTCGCCTGCAGCAGCATCCCGACGCCAAGGATTTTCACCGGAAATATGAGTACCCTTGTAAAATTTCTTCTCTTTTAGTAGATGACTAGATTGTATTCTTGCGTAGAGTAAAGTAGTTTCCTTAGTAATTTTGTATGTGATGGTGATGGGAGAGCATTCCTTACTTCGTTGATTTGTAATTTCAATATTGTTCTATCTTTGCATTTTCTTGGAATAATGATAATTTTATTTTGGACGTGATGATGAATAATCCCAGTTATTCTCGAGTTGACATGAGTGAATGATTATGATCTTCGAAAGTGATTTAAGGGAGTAAGGTCTACTAACAATCATAATAATAATAATAATAATAAGAGTAAACTAAACTCATAAAAATAGTAAATGAAGATATGATTAAATGTAGGAGTAAACTATAATTAAATCGTAATTTTAAAACCCTGTTAGTCATATGTAGTGATTGATGGTAGAAGGGAAAGTGAACGACGAATGTTAGAAATATTCTTCGAGAGAACGATCTAGGAGCCATTATAGGATAATAGTAATAATAATAATGATCAAAATAGTAAAGGTCGGATAATGTAAGAGTTGTTGAGATTCAACTTGTATGGTCATTGTGATAATGGAGTTCGCCATTAATGGACGACATGGGACTACTAGGGTGCATGTCGGGCCTAAACGGTATTATGAGTCACAGTGATTGTAATGAATGATTATGGCGATAATGATTTATGAGGATGTACGGATTTAGGGACTATAATAGGTCTATTTCTGGCTCAACCACTGATATAAATAATACACGGCTTAATCGTTATTAGATGTTTTCGAGGCTTTTGAGCTCTTATCACTGATGATGGTGGTGGTTATTTTTCGAGAGAGAAATTTAGCTTTCTGTATCATTATAACTATAGTCATGAGCGAGTTTATTTCTGATCAGATGATTATAAGGATCTTCAATAAAACCCAAGAGGAAGACGAGATAAATGACTAGATAATAATAATAATAATAAATATTACAGATTCATTGTGAGATAAAAATGTACTTATAACCAGTTGGTAGAATTGGGTTATTTGGTGTCATTTATTTTTATCATTCCAAGGAAACTTATCTTGTATATTTTTTTTTGTTTGTGTGACCGTGATGCATTGTTGTTGTTGTTGATTCCGTGTAGGATCACATGATGCTCTATCCATCCATGAAATGCTAGGTAATTTAGAAAGGTTAAATAGAGTAAGGAAAGAATACAGTCAAGCGTAGTCTACGAGAGAGAGGGAGTTATGCCAAAGAAATTGTAAAAATATTTCCAAACGCTAAAATGAAATTGTAAAGAAATTTTATGATGACAAAAATGAGTTAGAGGATTTTTCACAGGTAGAGTGAAATGAATGTTCAAGGAATTTTCTTGAACAAGTAAATGCTGAGTTAATAGGAATTGTTCTTCAAAATGTATGAAATTATTTTACCTGTAAATGACTAAACATGAGTTATAACGGGAAATGACAGCTTTGCTAATTTAGTGATTTATTCGATGTTACAGAATAAAATCTTAGGTGGAGTTTCATTGGAGAAGCAATGGAACCTAACACCAGAAGCATGCGAGGACTTACAGTCGTATTCATTTATTCACAAGCCATTAAAGATTGAGATATTCCTTTTATTGCAAAAATCACATTGTATTTAATAATTTTTTTTTTTTTTCCTCTTTCATGCATTTGTCCAGACTGGGTTTCCATTATGTTTTTAATAAACGTTGTTGTTATTTTGCCCTGATTTTCATTTATATTGTGTCACCTATCCAGTCACCAAGGGTCCTGAAAATGTAAATTCTAGGAAGTTGTCCCTTAACAGCATAATCGGCCCTGCGAACGGTCCACCCTTTTGGGACTCTCGCTCCGCCGACTGAGCGACCCCGGAGAAGGGGACAGTATCAGTTTCAGACTGTGTCTATTTTACATATCTTACAATAATATTCGGTTGATAATGTCCAAAAAGAAGAACGAAATTTGTTAATGTGATTCTAATTAAACACAACGTTTTAGTATTGTAAAGGTGGAATCTTTGATTGTACCCTTAAAAGGTATGGTTGTAATATTCATAGGTATAGTATTTTTTTTTTTTTTCAGAGAACTACCTGCTACTCTTTTCGGTCACTGTTTGCTTGTGACCGAGGCTCTCTAAAACAGGCATCTTCCCCAAGAAACATAGCCAGCGGCAATGTTTGCGGATCATATACTTCAAACGTCCATATGATCACATGGGCGTAATAATAATAATAATAATAATAATAATAATAATAATAATAATAATAATAATATAATAATAATAATTTCATGTGGCTATTTCTAGTCGGGTGCAGCCCTAGTAAGGGTGGGCGGCATCTGCTTTAAAAATATATTTTTGTGCTCTATTTCATCTCTTTTCGCTGATTCGTCATTCTTTACTTGTTTTCCTTTATTATTTAAGGAAGACAAACACATCCAGCTCCGAGCCAATTGAAATCTAATTAAGGTTACAATCCCCGACCCGACCGGGAATCGAACTCCCTCACTGGCCCCACGAACCAAAGGCCAGCACGCTAACCATTTCGCCATGGAGCCGGACGAATCTGCAATGTGTAGGTAACTGCGTGTTATTTTGGTGTGTCAGTTGCAGGGATGTTGGGAACAGCACAAACACCCAGTCCCCAAGCCAAGGGAATTAACCTTTTAAGGGCCGAAAAGCGCTGAGCTGACCATTCAGCCAAATATTTAAAATTTACAAACAAACTATTTTACGGCATCACTTTAATTATAACCCTTATTATAGTAACTTTTCAGAAGACAGAAAACAGTAGTGAAACAAGACACACCCGTAGAAAAAAATCTGCTAGCCTCTTCTGTTTGTTACTGTTAAACTTTCCTCCCTTCATGTTGAAACTTCTCGTCAATACCACGCAGCCGAGATTTGTAAATGGAGCTTGTCATCCGCGACTTCAGGGGTTGCTTTCGTACGTGACCGGTAATTAATCCACCCCCAAAAAACAGCGAGCTTCGCCGATTTTCCGATGACTAGAAATTTTAGTTTTTCGGTTACCGTCATATTAGCTCCCAGCATCACTGTTACCCCTTTTTTACTTGTTAACTTTTCCTTACAAACTACAAATGCCGTATTGCACAGTTAATGTTGCACAAAATTTGAGTAAAAGAGTATTTTTTTGCTTCAAGGGAGGAAATGTTTGCTTCGAGAAATTCGCGTAACCGAATTTCGAAATGCAGACGTAAGGGAAATTTCAGTTACTTCGAGATACTGAAAATTCAAGTAATGGAGGTTCGAGATAACATGGTTCTACTGTAGTAACACCCGAGCGCAGCCCATTTATAAATCACCGAATGAAAAATGAAATGGTCTATGGCTTTTAGTGCCGGGATGTGTCCGAGGACTTCGGATCGTCAGGTACAGGTCTTTTGATTTGACTCCGTAGGCGACCTGCGCGTGGGGATGAGGATGAAATGATGAAGACGACACATACACCCAGTCACCGTGCCAGGGGAATTAACCAATTATGGTTAAAATTCCCGACCCTGCCGGGAATCGAACCCGGGATCCGTGTGGCCAAAGGCCAGCACGCTAACCATTTAGCCATGGAGCCGGACAAATCATCCTGTACTCCATATGTCCAGCTAATACTTCTTCACAAGGTGTTTTCTATCGTCCAGGATGCTCAACCCTAGCTCGCTACGAAGTGAGTCTTGTGTTTCTTCAAGTTTCTGTGTGATCTTTAAGAAACTTTTGCGTGAACTTAACCGTGATGGTGCTGGTTGGAGTCCATACAGTGGATGAGCTTGGGATTAACCAATGATGGTTAAAATTCCCGACCCTACGCGGGACCCTTGTGACCAAAGTCCAGCACACTAACCATTTAGCCATAGAGCCGGATAACCGACTGTTAAAAACATCGCTTAGATGTTTTTAATTGATATTTGTCTTATTTTTCTAATTCTTTCTTGTTTCCCTTGTATTTTCTGTTCAAGGACGACACACACACCCAGTCCCCGGGCCAATGAAAATAAACAATTGAGGTTAAAATCCCTGACTTGGCCGGTAATCGAACACGGGGCCCCTTGAACCAAACGCCAGCACGCTAACCATTTAGCCATAGGGCCAGACTAGCGACTAGGCATTACGTCTATTAATAATTCGAAAGGTGAGTGTGATTTTGACGCGAAAAATGAGCGGAGGCTGTTTCCTTGACTGCTGTATTTTTTTTATTTTTTTTTTTTTGCTATTTGTTTTACGTCGCACCGACACAGATAGGTCTTATTGCGACGATGGGATAGGAAAGGCCTAGGAGTTGGAAGGAAGCGGCCGTGGCCTTAATTAAGGTACAGCCCCAGCATTTGCCTGGTGTGAAAATGGGAAACCACGGAAAACCATCTTCAGGACTGCCGACAGTGGGGAGTCGAACCCACTATCTCCCGCTTGCAAGCTCACAGCTGCGCGTCCCTAACCGCACGGCCAACTCGCCCGGTTTGTCTGCTGTGACTCTGTATAAATGGACATAACTCAAGACAGTAAAAATAACTTAGACCACGCTTTAAATAGCTGCATTTGATTTGTTTTTAATCTATTTTATGAGAGTCACATAACAGCTTATTATAGAAAACTGCGATGGCTCGAGTGCAAGACCGTCGTAAACTGCACTCATTAAACCTTCTCCATATAATAGTCACTTCAGATAAACCAAATTACCTTTTTTAACACTTAATGTTCATCTCGTCAAATCATCATCAAAGTACACGATCCGGTTCCTTTCTTACTTTACAGTACGCTAATGCCGCACTACTGTCTATAGCCGCTCTTTCGCAATCTCCGCTGCCAACATTAGGAACGTACTCCTACTTGTGGCTATACGATCTGTCATAATCATCATCATCATCATCATCATCTGTTTACCCTCCAGGTTCGGCTTTTCCCTCGGACTCAGCGAGGGATCCCACCTCTACCGCCTCAAGGGCAGTGTCCTGGAGCTTCAGACTCTTGGTCGGGGGATACAACTGGGGAGTATGACCAGTACCTCGCCCAGGCGGCCTCAACTGCTATGGTGAACAGGGGCCTTGTAGGGGGATGGAAAGATTGGAAGGGATAGGCAAGGATGAGGGAAGGAAGCGGCCGTGGCCTTAAGTGAGGTACCATCCCGGCATTCGCCTGGAGGTGAAGTGGGAAACCACGGAAAACCACTTCGAGGATGGCTGAGGTGGGAATCGAACCCACCTCTACTCAGTTGACCTCCCGAGGCTGAGTGGACCCCGTTCCAGCCCTCGTACCACTTTTCAAATTTCGTGGCAGAGCCGGGAATCGAACCCGGACCTCCGGGGGAGGCAGCTAATCACGCCAACCACTACACCACAGAGGCGGCTATACGATCTGTCACCGCGGTTAACCGGTTTGAGTCCCGTTGGTCGAAAACATTTTCACCGTCAGAATGTTGGCCGGCAGTGTAGGGAGGGTACTTAGGGGTTGTAGGGGTTGTAGTAAGGATGTAAAGGAGAGGGCATATAAGTCTCTGGTAAGATCCCAACTAGAGTATGGTTCCAGTGTATGGGACCCTCACCAAGATTACTTGATTCAAGAACTGGAAAAAAATCCAAGAAAAAGCAGCTCGATTTGTTCTGGGTGATTTCCAACAAAAGAGTAGCGTTACAAAAATGTTGCAATGTTTGGGCTGGGAAGACTTGGGAGAAAGGAGACGAGCTGCTCGACTAAGTGGTATGTTCCGAGCTGTCAGTGGAGAGATGGCGTGGGAGGATATCAGTAGACTAATAAGTTTGAGTGATGTCTTTAAAAGTAGGAAAGATCACAAAATGAAGATGAAGTTGGAATTCAAGAGGACAAATTGGGACAAATATTCGTTTATAGGAATAGGTGGCAGATTCCCTATTATTCCACGTCGTCGAGTTTGGGTCTCCCTTGAACTAAAATAGAAGTACTGCGGGTCTAAATTCCGGCTCTTTGGCGACTCTAAAACGTATTTAGTAGGGCGTAAAGCTAATATGTTTATGTCCTATTAACAGCTTTTTAGATACACCGAAGTGCCGGAATTTAGTCCTGCAGTCGTTATTCTCTTGTTCAATGGATTCCCAATCTCGATCTCTGTTTGGGTCAACTATTAATACTGATACTAGCTCGCCTTTTACAGGTGCCGTATTTGACTCCCATAGGCGACCTACGCATCCGGATTTGGGATGATGATGATGATGATGATGAAGTAGGAAGGGGGGGAGTGAGAAGCCGGTGCCGGCACATAGCCTACTCTTGTCGAATAAGACCAAGGCGTCTGCTAAAGGCTTAACATCTCCACCTGACGGACGAATCACCGTCAAGAGCGTCATACGCCCTCACTCCATATGTGCACTGAATACAGGCTTTTGGCACGCAATATAGTGATTGGAAATTGTATGCCACCACCTTTCAATCACTCGCTACTGATGTACATTTGGGGCAGTCGCCCAGGTGGCAGATTCCCTATTACTCCACGTCGTCCAATCACGATATTAGATGTACCACACTTAACAAATTACAGTCAATTGCTGTCTAGCAGTTCATGGGGCATTGTTAAATGATACATTTTAAATTACACACTACTAACAGTCATAGATGGCAATAGTTACCCTAATCACCTTTAAATTATACCGCCACATTATGAATAAGATATCCTGAGTCCACCCAGCTTTCGCTCCCCTAAAGCAAAGTTGGTCTGAAAACGGACCGATGTAAAGATAGTTTCGTCCGGGAGCTGACTCCCTTCTTACTGAATACTGTTGATCGCAACCGCGAGCTCACTGCATTGATTCAATGTCACTTACAATACTATCATCCTGGGAGAACACACATCCTAAATACTTAAAATTATCTACCTGTTCCAGCTTTGTATCACCAATATGGCATTCCATTTTCTTGGATTTCTTACCTACTGACATCAATTTAGTCTTTGAAAGTCCAGCTCCATGGCTAAATGGTTAGCGTGCTGGGCTTTGGTCACAGGGGTCCCGGATTCGATTCCCGGCAAGGTCGGGAATTTTAACCATCATTGGTTAATTCCGCTGGCACGGGGGCTGGATTTATATGTCATCTTCCTCATCACGAAGCGCAGGTTGCCTACGGGTATCAAATCAAAAGACCTGCACATGGCGAGCCGAACATATCCTCGGACATTCCCGGCACTAAAAGCCATACGCCATAAAAAAAATAAGGCTTTGAAAGGCTAATTTGGTACAACTTTTTCTAACCCTCACCAGCGCAGGAACCGCTGTTTAATGTTCATTTGTCATTAGGGATGTAAGTAAGTTCTTGGCGACTGGTACCAACTGATGTGACATAATTAGTTCCTAGTACCAACTTCACTTAGTTCCTAGTTCCTAGTACCAGCTTTGGTCGGGCTGTTTTTTATTCGTGGTTTGTTGCTACGGTCATAAATAAATTCTTCGTAGCTATGGTAATCAACAAGGTATTGTAAAACAAGATGTTGTTCCGTACGGAGGTTGCTATGTCAGAAGTACTGATTTTCGAGGGAACGAATTATTCTTCAATCACTTCAATCACTACTGATCTGCATTTAGGGCAGTTGCCTAGGTGGCAAATTCCCTATCTGTTGTTTTCCTAGCCTTTTCTTAAATGATCGCAAAGAAATTGGAAAATTATTGAACATTTCCCCTGGTAAGTTATACCAATCCCTAACTCCCCTTCCTATAAACGAAAATTTGCCCCAATTTGTCCTCTTGAATTCCAACTTTATTTGCATATTGTGATCTTTCCTACTCTTAAAGACACCACTCAAACTTATTCGTCTACTGATGTCCTCCCACGGCATCTCTCCACTGACAGTTCGGAACATACCACTTAATCGAGCAGCTCGTCTCCTTTCTCTCAAGTCTCCCCAGCCCAAACTTTGCAACATTTTGTAACGCTACTCTTTTGTCGGAAATCACCCTGAACAAATCGAGCTGCTTTTCTTTGGATTTTTTCCAGTTTTTGAATCAATTAATCCTGGTGAGGGTCCCATACACTGGAACCATACTCTAGTTGGGGTCTTACCAGAGACTTATATGTCTTCTCCTTTACATCCTTACTACATCCCCTAAATAACCTCATAACCATATGCAGAGATCTGTACCCTTTATTAACAATCACATTTGTACCGGGCGGTACACCTCTACACCGTTTATTTAAAAGTTGCGCCTGTTGAAACTCCTCTTCTGGAGGAAGGTTGAACTTTATCTACTCTATTAATTCTCTACTTTCTCAGAAGATGTCACCACGTGGAAAATTTTGAGTTTTTGAACTGTGTCACTTTTGATGTGTTTTTGTTTAGCTTGAAGTAAGAAGTGTGAACTTTCTCTTCTAGAGGACACTACTGAAGATCAACAATAGTGCAACCTAGTGCGGAGTCAAAGAACTATTTTGTTGAAGAAATTTTTATTTCAAATGTTTGTTCTTTGCTAAATTTCTTTCTGTTATTGTTTAAGTTGGCTGTATACCCCTCTCTTTCCCCTTGTTTTGCATGTAGCCAACCCCGAATTTCTTAAATTAATTTCTATCCAATCAGATGTATCTTCCCCCAACTTGAATCGATTGCGGGGTCCTAGCCAATAAAATAATTGTGGGCGGGTGTTTTCATTCCCCTAACGCCTAGAACCTTCCACGAGAGGTTATAAACTGCTGATTTTTGGGTCTCCGGGCCACTTCTGTTCCATCTTTCAGTGTATTAAGTACATCGCAGGAGGCGGGTAGCGCCTCTTTCTTCTGCAGCGGTCAACAATAAGGTAATGGCCGATTAATAAATTCTTTCTTTTCTTGCTCAGCAGTTTAACTCTCGGGGCGGGTGCGAAGCGTTCTATCATGTAACCTTTTCCTAAAATGTAACTACTCTTTTCTTCGATTCTCTTGTAAAGCTACATTCTGGGATAGAGAGTGCTAACCCTCTCGAGCTCCCACTCATATTGTTTTGAGGTGAACTTATTTTTCTCAACCTATTCTTCGATAATGTAAAACAAATTGTTCTCTTCTTAAGTCACCTCTTTAGTATGGGATTAGCCCTTGTATTAACGGCCTAGCGCCAAGTAGATCTTAATCAAAGTGTATTAGGAGTGCAAGTTCGCCTCCTCTCAAATTGTTTTAGAGGTCATTTAATTAACCTTCTTGTCATTTAATAGACCTCAGTAGGTTGGGTATTTTACCCCTGTGTATATGTCCTTTGAGGACAGCTTAAAGGTGGAGTTTGGTGTGGCCTGGGAGAGGCTTAAAATTGAGAGCGAGTGGCTCTTTTGAAAATGGTATATTGTATGCCTCGAGGAGGCTTTTCAGTGTAATTTGGAGCAAGGGCTCCTAGGTATGAATGGGGTTTTCTGCCCCTCTGTTAAAATTGTGTTTGGGGTAAAACTGAGCTGATTGCCCAAGAATTATGTTTCTGACTTTTGAAGCCCCAAATGGGGTACCTATGTAAATGTATTTTTCAATTGTGTTTCGGCTACTAAGTACCTGTTCTATTTGTTGTTACCTAATTTTGAAAAGAAAATATAACCTTGTTAAATTTTACGTTAACTTTAATTCCGTAGTTTGAGACCCATTCACGCCCGCACCTTCTTACACCTCTACCTACCATCAAAACGCGGTAACAACATTTATGTGATTACCCCAATGAAGGTATTTTCTTATATTAACACCTAGGTACTTACAATGATCCCCAAAAGGAACTTTCACCCCATCAACACAGTAATTAAAACTGAGAGGACTTTTCATATTTGTGAAACTCACAACCTGACTTTTAACCCCGTTTATCATCATACCATTGCCCACCGTCCATCCCACAACACTATCGAGGTCACACTGCAGCCGCTCACAATTCTCCAATAAAGCATGCTAAATGTTGATATAGATCTTCCTTCCTTCCCTCCTCCTATGTTCGTTTAACTTTGTTTATGTGTTTGTATGAAATAATTTTTCAGGTTTCGTCTTCCCTGGACCATTAGTGTTACTTTTCAGAGGCCCGGCTAGTCAGAAAATCATTTGACTGGATATGTTAGGTCCGGCTAGTGACAAAACCATTGGTCTGGGTATTGGTTGTAGGCGGCTCCACATCGTTTCCATAAATAAATCAGCCCTCGTGGATAACAGGTTTATTTACACAGACACCACATACAGTTTTACACTTCTGCATATAAAATACATTGCGATACATTGATTATACCGAGACACAAAGAGACGTGATGCTCATACGCACTCGACGCCGCCGAATGACGCTAGTTGGAGAGGCTACACCCTGACGCAATGTTGCATTGTGCACAAGGGTGCGTTCTGTATGTGGGGCGAGTTCATTCTTCCCGATGCCGTCACAATATGTTAGGTCCGGCTAGTGACAAAGCAATTGGTCTGGATATGTTAGGTCCGGCTAGTGACAAAGCAATTGGTCTGGATATGTTAGGTCCGGCTAGTGACAAAGCAATATTGGTCTGGATATGTTAGGTCCGGCTAGTGACAAAGCAATTGGTCTGGATAGGTTAGGTCCGGCTAGTGACAAAGCAATTGGTCTGGATATGTTAGGTCCGGCTAGTGACAAAGCAATTGGTCTGGATATGTTAGGTCCGGCTAGTGACAAAGCAATTGGTCTGGATATGTTAGGTCCGGCTAGTGACAAAGCAATTGGTCTGGATATGTTAGGTCCGGCTAATGACAAAGCAATATTGGTCTGGAGAGGTTAGGTCCGGCTAGTGACAAAGCAATATTGGTCTGGAGAGGTTAGGTCCGACTAGTGACAAAGCAATTGGTCTGGATATGTTAGGTCCGGCTAATGACAAAGCAATATTGGTCTGGAGAGGTTAGGTCCGGTTAGTGACAAAATCATTAGTCTGTGATCAAGCAAAGGGGGTCTGGGGGTGTAAGCCCCCAGGTTCGCGGCTTTAGGCCTCTATTTCTTATTCATATTATAACCTTTCAATGGTCTGGAGGTCAAGTACAAAGGAGCCATTGAAAGTTATAAATAAAATAGATCAACAGAAGCGGTGCATAAGTACGCATCCAGCCGGAATACGTCCAATCTATACGCCCAACTACGAACGTAAACCGAGATAACTCGCTCATTAGAAGGAAATTTTATGGAGTGAAATCAGGAATTTAACAAGCTCAAAACCCCGTGGTATTCGGATGATTAAATTAATAACATGAGTTGGGATACAAATTGAAACCACCAGATAAAAGATCGCATCAACAGCTGTGAAGGAGAAATCTCATATGTAACATTCGGTCCAGAAACGTCACGCGGCGGAGGTAATAGAACAGTTTGGAGTAGTGCAAGCTTTATCATCAAGAAGGCGTATGTGGAGTGACGGATTGTATGCATTGAGAAGATAAATGAATGGCAAAATGTGTTCCTTTGTGCATTTCCGTGAATGAAGAGAGTGACTATGTTAGGCAAAATGTTCCTCAAATGTCAAAAACAGATGTAACGGAGATTACGGCATAGTAATTTTAGTATGAATCATAAAATGCGAACTAAAGTATTATTGTGATATTATTAAAATGGGATTTTGTTTTATGACAATGTATGAGGAAAAGATCGTCATAGAAGGTTGATCTGAGAATAGATCTGATGCATATTGAAAGGAATTGATGAGATTATAAGAGTTTTAAGATATCGCAAGGTTTTAAAGATCTCAATAACCAATTAAACAACGTCAATATGCGAAGGCGAGTGTAGTAAACGAAATTGAGAATTTAAAATCTATTTGGCACTATACTAATCTGATTTGTACGAGTTTAAGGGTGGAAGAACAACGAAACTGGTTATTATTATGATGAAGGATCCAACTAAGACGGAGATGTGGGCCTAAGTCAAGACTGGGATCTTGATGGGTCCGAGTTCTGATGGAATGACCACAATGATATGAAAATAGATGTCCATAGCAACCACAACCTAAAGGATGGGATGAACAACAGAGTCGTCGGATGATAAGTACCCAAGCGTTGTCTTCCTTTATTCTATCTGTAGAGAGCTTATAGTAGTGTTAAATTTGTCATCATATAATGCAGGTGACTTTAAGAATACGGCTTGAGTAACCTAACGTGTCTGTCATTATGTATCTGTGAGGGATGTTGATCTGATCATTGGTAAGAGTGAAATTCGGTCTATCGTCAATGTCAAGTAGTGATCATATTTCATCTAATTTCCTGATACTGTATGAATAATCGTGAGGATCTATTTGCAATGAGATAATATTGAGTGCTGCGTATGTAAGTTCAGTGAGTGATTATACGTAATTAATGTCAGTGTCGAGATATTCTTTAGAATAACTTGTGCCGCAGAATAATTTAATGAAGTGCGAGTATGCTGTAAATGATATGATGATTTTATACGCGTATAGTTGAGGTTCTTCGATACCTGCGCTTGTATATTTGAATGATGATGTAGACATGGTGCACATTTTGAGATGAGATATGGTAAATATTAGGATCGTCGAATATATTATGATAAGATAATGTGATTATTATAATAATGTGGTTTGTTGAGATTGATACTACGGTAACGTGGTAAATCTTCGAGAATGTCAATGAACCTAGGGTTGTAATGTTTAAGTGGGATGTTCATCATGTGATTTTAAAGATTTTGGATAGGCAAGCGAAATAATGTGATGTTAGTATTTGCAAAGGTATCCCGGAGAGATTGAATGTTAAGCATGTGGAAATCATCAAAATACGAAATTACGGTATGGCATGAAGGTAAAACGAATGTAGTAACGGATGAATTGATAGGATCTTCGGTAAATGACATATCTAAACAGTAAAATAAGTTGTTTTAAGAGGTTAATATCACCTGTTGAAGTGCGTTAGCGTTCAAAGTAATTGCTTGCTGTAGTTAATTTTAGGCAGTAGTATTATTTTCAAGAAATTTTGGAGGAGAGCAGATGCAGTACGGACATTCCGATATTACCGTTTCATTGAACATGCCAGTAGTTATATGTTGTTGATTTTAAGTACGGCGAAGCTGAATGTTCCAGATGAGTGTTGACATCACCATGATTGTTTATTTATTGAATTTACTTGGGTCCCTTCGGATGATTGACAGATGATTATATTTTCTCATGCAACGTTAGGGAGACTAACCGTCGGGATATTCAAGTTGTATGTTAGATAGTTCAGTTAAATGATCAAACAGATAGAACATAGGATAGCAGATTATGGGCAGATATTGACTCAGATGAATGAACAATGTGAATGATACTTTATGATTGGCAGATTTTCGGAAACTGTTAATAATTTCATTATTTGTGGAATAATTTCAGATATTGTGATGCATTATTTGAGAATTTTAGGAAGTTAACGTCAGATAATGTTTATAATGTATTTGTGGAACCAACAAAGAAAGATTGATCAATGTGTTACTTGTAATTCTCCGTCATGTTGTCTAGTCAGATGATTATTACTATTATTATATTTTCTTTCATGAGTAATTAATTAAATGGAATTTCCTTCCAAAATTTTATTGCGATCTTTTCATTTTAAAATTACAATTTAAGAGCCTATACACAGTTAGGTAGAGCGTGGAAATTACTCTGTGTTTGAGCTAATGTTGGAAGAGATCTGAGTGGAATTTCTTGCGAACCGTTGATACTAGCCGAGGTTTAATTGAAGAAAACCATGTAATTTCGAACCATCCATATCCACGAACGGTCATAATATACAGTCATAAGTGGCGCAATCTATGCTTTACAGTGTTAAGATTCGTAATTACTGCATGGCTACCTCTCAACTATTTAAACATGTTGTTATTTGTCTTTGGTATTCTATTCATATTTAATCATTGCTGGCGGTAAATAATAATAATAATCGTATGGCCTCAGCTACCGTGTGCAGACATTTCGATTTGACGCCATCTGGCTGTCTGCTCGTCAATTTCGACGTTCCGTTTTACTCTAGGTCCGCTAGATGGCAGACAGAGTAAACCGGATCTCTCTTGGGCGTCTATGGCTGAGATTTAATTAATTTTGTCGGGTAAATACCAAATGTATCACCAGAGATCTTTTACATGCCGACATTGTACGACATGGAGTGTCGATTGGACTTTTTTCCGCCCTTCAAAAATCCGACTACCTCTGCCGGGTTTGAACCCGCTATCTTGGGATTCGGAGGCCGACACTCTACCACGGATCCACAGAGGCAGCTATTGCTGGCGGTGGTACGAATAGACTCTGCCATTGGCTGAAGATTTGCCCTATGAAACGTCACTCCCATAAGTCAAGACAGCGAGATGTTATTATTATTAATTTTATATGCTTATTCTTTCCATTCTTCCTCCGGACTACAATGATCATTACTTTGTCGGTAATATTGCCTCATCGTTTTAGGTCTTTTTATACCGCCTAAGTTGGTCATAACTTCTCGCTATCTTGAATTATGGGAGCGACGTTTCATTGGCTTAATCTTCAACAAATGGCAAAGTCCATTTGCGCCACCGTCAGCCATGATTATTCTGTTACTTATCCTGGTGAGGGTCATAAACAGTTTTACCGCTAAATTTCATACTCATTGCACCTGTTTTCAAGTTCCAAGTTATTATACTGCAGGCTTTCGGCACAAACTGTCATTAAGACCAAGTCGTCAGCATAGGTCAGACTGCTTACTACGTTTCCACATTGTTATTATTATTATTATTATTATTATTATTATTATTATTATTATTATTATTATTTCCTCTTTCTATAACATCGGTGATATTATTTTATTTTCAGTATGGAATAACTGAAGACTACGGTTGCGGAACACTGATCGACTTTAATCATCTTTCTTTCTTCTTTCTTAATCTGTTTACCCTCCACGGTTGGTTTTTCCCACGGACTCAGCGAGGGATCCCACCTCTACCGCCTCATGGGCAGTGTCCTTGAGCGTGAGACATTGGGTCGGGGGATACAACTGAGGAGGAAGATCAGTACTTCGCCCAGGCAGCCTTCACCTGCTATACTGAACAGGGGCCTTGTGGGGGATGGGAAAATTGGAAGGGATGGTTAAAGAAGAGGGAAGGAATTGGCTGTGGCCTTAAGGTAGGTACCATTCCGGCATTTGCCTGGAGGAGAAGTGGGAAACCACTTCGAGGATGACTGAGGAGGAAATCGAACCAAATTTCGTGGCAGAGCCGGGGATCGAACCTGGACCTCTGGGGGTGGCAGCTAATCACATTAACCACTACACAACAGTAATCATGCCACCATCTAAGCTTCCTGTATGAGTTTGTCACTTATCTTGACGCTGTGAGAAATCTGCTCTCTCGATCGAACGCAGTACGTTCATGTTCTCTCACATTAATCTGTGTCGTGGTGTCGGAGAAGTTAGAGGATTTAACCCTCAACTGGTGACGTATTCCGGAAGGAACATAACTGGTGACATGGTGTCTGAGAGACGTCTATAATTTGAGCATTTTTAATGGGATCACATTTCATTAAGGCGAGGTTTATTCATTTTATATTGAAAAGGCATATCTTGACGAATGGTTTAACACATTTTATTACCAACTCCATTGCACCAAAAATCTAAAAAAAGTTCTGAATCCTAGTGTATGTCACTTTATGAAGAAGAAATCTAGGTTTCAACTTAGATTGCATCATAGTCTCTCATATGCATCCGAATGGCTCAAAAACTACTTTCCTACACAGACTGAAACATAATCATTTCAGAAAACTTAAGTTTATCACACATTCACTGAAACTACAAAAACCTGCAATGCACGAATTTTTGCACTTTCAAAATATTAAAAAATATTACAAATATTTGTAATTTGTCTTATTTGATTTCTTTTTCGTACAATACACACCCGAATCACATATTATATTTGTTTGCATGTTTTGACTAATCTCAGGAAAATACATATAGGGTATATCTTTTTCTGAACCCTTTGGAGCAAAAGTGGCCTAAGTGTTCAAATTAAGAAGTGATCAATATACATGCCATACATATCTTGTGAAACTTCGTAAACGAACAGAAATATTACTTTTGATAACTGGTTTACATTGCAGAAATATCTTCATTGTTTGATTTGAAAGAAGCAGTGTAGAGAAGTAATACAAAAGGAGCTTCAAATTCCATGTCATCAGTGTCGTCAATTTCGGAACGATCCATGCGTTTGTATTTCTGTCTCATATTCCGCATTTTGACATTAGTCTATTGAACTATAAGTTGCACCATCTCCTTGGAAAATATAAAATTCCAGGCAGTTTTAGGTTCTATTTGATTGCCAATTCTTGCTTGAGCACGTACCGCAGGTAACCGAATTATGTTGTGACTTGGGGTGCGTATATTTCTAGTAGGTTCTTTGGCGAACCATTTATAACGTTTTTTTTTACCATAGTAATAATGCTGTTCTGTGCATTCTTGATCTTTGCTAGGGACTTTACGTCACACCGACACAGATAGGTCTTATGGCGACGATGGGATAGGAAAGGCCTAGGAGTTGGAAGGAAGCGGCCGTGGCCTTAATTAAGGTACAGCCCCAGCATTTGCCTGGTGTGAGAATGGGAAACCATAGGAAACCATTTTCAGGGCTGCCGATAGTGGGATTCGAACCTAGTATCTCCCGGATGCAAGCTCACAGCCGCGCGCCTCTACGCGCACGGCCAACTCGCCCGGTCATTCCTGATCTTCACCTTCACTACCTGTGCCTTCTTCTTCCGAGTCAGTACAATGATCACTTTCTATAGCAAAGTCACTGTTCACACCATTTTCAACATCACTAAATTCTGTATCTGACCACTGTGCTACCTGATCTTCGAACCCAGGACCTTCAGGCCTTATAGGTCGAGATGGACCAGCACGGTCTGCCATTGTTGAATTACGAACAAAAATTAAAAAGCTATGAGTTCACTTCGTACAAGTTAAGAATCCACACATTAAAATGTTACACAACTGGTGACGTGGTGTCTACGAAGCCACTTGGAAACCTGTCTACACTCTGAGGAGAGAACGATAATACTGAGGGCGAATTTCTAATGATGAAACGTTTGTTGACAGAGAGATAAAAAGGTACTGTAAACCAAAAGTCTCACTTCCGATTGTGTGCTTAGGGGTGTACATGTATCTCCTACAAGGAGTCTGCCAGACACCACGTCACCAGTTGAGGGTTAAGACAGGCAGGTCGCTCCCATCTTGGATCAGTGTCTCTGTGTCAGGTACAAATCCTTGTCGGATGTGAGGGAGTGGCGACTTGTCGGCCAGTCAGCGGCCGCACCAAATCTGTTCAACATCAGTTGAGTCCAGATTTTAGTCAGTGATAGGTTAGAATAGTGATGGGGTAATCGAATACTTTAAATATTCGAGTAACCTCCATCCGATTATTTAAATATTCGAATAAATAATCGAATGCGTTTCAAATATTATTCAGTTGTATCGCAAAGAATAATCGGATGCATTGCGATACAACTGAATTAATTGGATGCATGTCCGGCTCCATGGCTAAATGGTTAGCGTGCTGGCCTTTGGTCACAAGGGTCCCGGGTTCGATTCCCGGCAGGGTCGGGAATTTTAACCATCATTGGTTAATTTCTCTGGCATGGAGGCTGGGTGTATGTGACGTCTTCATCATCATTTCATCTTCATCATGAGGCGCAGGTCGCCTAAGGGGGTCAAATCGAAAGACCTGCACCTGGCGAGCCGAACATGTCCTCGGACACTCCCGGCACTAAAAGCCATACGCCATTTCATTTCATCGGATGCATCAGGAATACAGTTTTCAGTTTAAGTGGGTCAGATCGATTGAAATAAACGAATAAATAAACTCTTACGAAAAACAGAAATACGCTCTTTGTACAAAAGTGGGCGTTTGTGCAGTATATTAATTAATTTTAAGTAATGACATCTGAATTCATGACTCATTCATACGTGTGGAGAATGATTTTTATTTTTTTCGGAAGGCTAATCAGAGATCGTTCGTCCTATCCGCACACTTCCTGTAAGGGAATGGAGATATGTAATTTTAATTTCCTTGTGATGAGATTGATGAGGTGATGACAACATTAAGTTTACTTTTCACTCCATTATTTCGAAAGCATTCACTATTCAACTGCCTCAATCATTCGAATAGAAATTCAAACGAATAATCGAAAAATAATCGAATCAAAAATAATAATTGAATAACCGAATAAAATGAAATAAGCGATTATTTTGTGTTCAATTATCCCGTCACCGGGTTAGAATGCAAGCGGGTAAGATGGCGCTGTGTTGACTCGCTCGTCAATTGGAGGTTAGCTGAAACAGCGAAAATCATTTAATAAGCAAATCTTCGAAATTCTCAAAACTGCGGCCGTTACAAATTTTACCACATTTTTTTTTTTCTAGTTGCTTGACGTCGCACCGACACAGATAGGTCTTATGGCGACAATGGGGCAGGGAAGGGCTAGGAGTGGGAAGGAAGCGGCCGTGGCCTTAATTAAGGTACAGCCCCAGCATTTGCCTGGTGTGGAAATGGGAAACCACGGAAAACCATTTTCAGGGCTGCCAACAGTGGGGTTCGAACCTACTATCTCCCGAATACCGGATGCTGGCCGCACTTAAGCGACTGAAGTTATCGAGCTCGGCACCACAAATTTTAAGCAAACTTTTATAAATATATAGATTCAATGTGTGAGCCACCTGACGGCTAGAACATGTGCGGCTACCGGTTTTCGAAGCACGGTGTTTACAAGCAGAATTTTCAGACTAAGATTTAAACCCTTGAGCAAGTCGAGACTCGAACTCCGGTCCTGCTGCTTAAAGGAACCTGTTAAACTATTGCTCACAGGCTATTTAATATTTGAGAAGAACCTGTAAAAATAAAAATATACGAAGACTAGTGTTACATTTATTTTTACCCTGTGTAATGGGACTGTGGACGAGATTAAATGCGTATAATAGACATTAGAGGCGCTGATTATGCTCCTTGTCTTCGTTAGAACAAGCAGGCAGAGTAAATTGCCCAATAGCAGGCCGTACAATGGGAGCGAAAGCATTCCTTTTCTTTCTCGACAGAACAAGTAACTATTTGTAAGTATATCCTTATTCACAGACTGTTTCATCCTTTTCTGCGCGCTCTCTCAGTGGGAGCGAGACATCTTCAAGTGTTCAAACACTCCAGCGAGGAGCTGTCTTTAAAGAGAAGCCCAGACCTACACTTGAAGTTCTTTTGTTTATTAGCACCTACAGAAGTGGCGCTTGTTTACCAGCAAATGTCAATGACGAACTTGTTGTTGTTGCTGCTGCTTCATCTAGGGCACCTATCTGGTCGTGAAGAATACACTGGATGAGAAGCTATGCACTCGAACCTCAATGTGAAAGGATCGAAAACTCGCGGAATCGATTGAGATACTGTTTACTATACAGAGTTAAAAAAAATCGCGGTAGGCTGTCACTCCCAGTCGCAGGGCTTTGATGATTTTGTATACTTCTTAGAAATTTCATTCAATTCCATTTTATTCAATTATTCAAAGTTTTATTCAGTAGAAAGTGGTATACTTGGAATGTGGGTAATAAGTCGATGTAGTATGGGTCTGTGATATGAGAAATCAGAGACGTCATTTAAGAGTTCAGGAGTAATATTACAAAGTAAAAGTAAGATCAATAAATGAATTGCCCAATGTGCTGGGATAGTTGCTGGGTACAACATTCAAATTAAAGTGGTGTTTGAGTAAATCAACCTCCAACTGAGCGCGTGAGTCAAAACAGTACCACATTATAACAGAGTATGTGTGTGACGTCAATATTTATTTTCCATTATTAAATTTATTATTCTGTACAACTGACCACGATCTATTCATAACGACAGGTGGTGGTGGTGATTATTGTTTTAAGAGGAAGTACAACTAGGCAACCATCCTCTATATAACACTAATCAGAGGGTAAAAATTGAAGGGATCCGACACTTCGAAAAATGAAGGGCGTGAAAATGAAAGACTCCCTAGCCCTCGTAAACCTAATAGCGTCGGGGTGGGAAAAAAACAAGAATTGACCAAGGATAGATGAAAGTGAGGAGCCTGGCACAAGTAAGTGGAAGCAATGCCAGGACTCAACTAAGGGCCCCGTGGTCGCCAACCCACGCTCCAAAGTTCAGAGCCCCTGAGGCCCCTTTTAGTCGCCTCTTACGACAGGCAGGGGATACCGTGGGTGTTATTCTACAGCCCCCACCCACAGGGGGATTCATAACGACAGCTAATCTCCAAGTGAGCGCGAGTCAGCACAGCGCCATCTTGTAACAGAGTATGTGTGTGACGTCACATTTAGCACAAATTTCTCCTTACTTTGAACCGCGATTTCATGAAAACTACGTTTCATATTTTCAATTATTTTTTGCAACAGATAGCCTCATCCTTTTTCTGTCAATTGAAACATTAAACATAATCGTCAGTTAAATACTCTTAGTGATATACGCGTTCTGCCCAAACACTAAAAGCGTCTTAAAATGTTTCTTTCCGTGTACCAGTTGTCAAGGATCGTAAGTCTACGTTCAAAGTAACGGTACAGATTATTCTACATCAGGGCCTTTCAGGGTGCATGCACTGGTGCATTGGGCGGCACAAGGTGCAAAAGACGACTTCGCTAGATTGACCAGAGTGCAGACCCCCCCCCCCCCCACTCCTGGATTTTGAGCAATATTGCTGTATCTCTCTTTCCCTACGCCTCTCCCGCTCTCACGGCCTGTCTCCCCCCCCCCCCCTCCCTTACTTGCTCCGCAGCGCTCATACAACTGAGCCGAGCATTGCCGAGTCGCCCCGAGACAGGAATGAGCTGCTCCGAACAAAGTCGAGTGGGACCGATGCACGGTGCACAGAACCTCTGCGTCTCGGTTTGCACGTGTGAGATTTTGGGCTTTGAGGGTCCCTGTTCTACATGATACATACAACAAGTTGTGTGAGACACGTTTCTTCTACAGGGTGCAATAATACGGCAGGCTAAACTTTCAGGGCACAATTACTCACACGTAGAAGAAGAAAATGTGTTATATGGACATAGGTAGTGGCGGCAAGTAGGAGGGGTGAGGGGGTTTCTCTCCCCCCGCCCCCCCACCTTATGGAGAGAACACTACATTTTATTCCATTTTAGCTCCCTGAAACTAGGAATTATTAAAAAAAGAATTTAATATTTAGAAAATGCGATAATTCGAACAAGTTTTTCTGCTGTTGACCTTGGTGCTTCGCTCCAGCTCGAAAGACTAAGAAGTAAGATAGAGAATTTACAAGAAAACCATTCCATCTGCGCTAATCTCCGGTCGGACTGAGATTTGGTACAACGACTTCAGTAGAAATGTTATATTCTTTTTTTTTTCTATTTGCTTTACGTCGCACCGACACAGATATGTCTTATGGCGACGATGGGATAGGAAAGGCCTAGGAATGGGAAGGAATCGACCTTGGATTTATTAAGGTACAGCCCCAGCATTTGCCTAGTGTGAAAATGGGAAACCACGCAAAACCATCTTCAGGGCTGCCGACAGTGGGGTTCGAACTCACTATCTCCGGATTACTGGATACTGGCCGCACTTAAGCGACTGCAGCTATCAAGCTCGGTAATGTTATATTCAGCCATATCAAAATTAGATGCCCAGTCGTATATTTAACACCTGGTTTGGGGTGTCAAAGTTTGCTCATTTGAGCACCGCATAGACAGGAATGAGCGGCCATGTATCACTTCTCTCTCGCATACACAGTACTGACATCACTGGCACACGTGCACGAATGACGCCTGGAATAGCGAGAATCGGTTCCTAGGGCTCCGAGGTAGTGATGGAATAATCGAATACAAAATAATAGCTTGTTCGATTATTTTATTTTTTCGATTATATTTCCCATTCGCTTATTTTTAATTCGAATGAATGAGGCAATCAAATAGTTGAATTTTTCCATTCGATTATGTTTTCGATTATTCATTTGGAGCTAGATTCGAATGAATGAGGCAATTGAATAGTGAATGCTTTCGAAATCATCTAATTGCTTTAATAATAAAATATATTATCCTAGTGAACAACTGCGTGCCAATCTACAGTCTTTTATTATTCTTGGTTAATTCACTACTTTTGCATACAAGATATGCCATGATTTTCTTCAGTTTCCTTGGATCTGTTTTGCTGAAGTACGAACATTGTCTTGTCTTGTCCTGCATATTGTTCCCGTGTAAACTTGGCCTTATACTGTATTCTGCTTCTAACGTGGTTTTCAAATATCGCTGGTATAAAGGTATAAAGTGTGTGCAATTAAGTCACATTTGTAATAAGTACACAACTTCTTTCGTAGCCTACCTGTCTTCCGATGCATTTAATTTGCAATGAACATTTCATACTAATACTAAACATTACTATGGGAAACTGTTAGAAATACTGCCGACCCTGCATTTTAGGGGTAGCGTGCCTACCTCTTATACGGAGGCCGCGGGATCGATTCCTGGCTAGGTCAAAGATTTTTACCTGGATCTGAGGGCTGATTCCAGAGGTCTATTCAGCCTAAGTGATTGCAACTGAGGAGCTATCTGACGCTGCATGGCGGCCCCGGTCTAGAAAACCAAGAATATCGGCCGAGAGCATTCATTGTGCTGACCACACGACATCTTGTAACCTGCAGGCCTTCGGGCTGAGCAGCGGTCGCTTGGTAGGCCATGGCCCTTCGGGGCTCTTGCGCCACGGGGTTTGGTTTGGTTAAAATTACTATTTTGGTTTTCATCACTGCTTAGTACTAACTAAGGTTGTCTCTTTAGTACAACGTACGTTATTGAAATAGTAATTAATTACAGCTGAATCTCGATATCTCGTGTACCTAGTTATTTCTCTATTACTCGAAATTCGGTTACACGAATTTCTCGATTTCTCGAAGCAAAAAAATACTCTGTAACTCGAATTTTGTGCAACATTAACTGTGCAATACGGCATTTGTGGTTTGTGAGGAACAGTTAACAAGTAAAGAAATGTTTACAGTGATGCCGGGAGCTAATGTGACGGGAAGCGAAAAACTAAAACATCTAATGATCGGAAAATCGGCGAAGCCTCCTTGTTTCTCGGGTGTGAATTAATTACCGGTCACGTACGAAAGCAACCCCCGAAGTCGCGGATGACAAGCTCCATTTACGAATCTCGATTGCGTGGTACTGACGAGAATTTTCAACGTGAAGGGAGGAAATATTAACAGTAACAAACACAGGAAACTAAAGGATTTTTTCCAAAAGTGTTAACGAAGGTATATTTTTTGTTTCAGTGCTGTATGTCTTCTAAAAAGTTACTATAATAAGTGTTATAATTAAAGTGATGCCGTAAAATATTGGGCTTTACGTCGCACCGACACAAATAGGTCTTATGGCGACGATGGGATAGGAAAGGTCTAGGAGTTGGAAGGAACCGGCCGTGGCCTTAATTAACGTACAGCCCCAGCATTTGCCTGGTGTGAAAATGGGAAACTACGAAAAGCCATCTTCAGGGCTGCCGACAGTGCGATTCGACCCCACTATCTCCCGGATGCAAGCTCACAGCCGCGCGCCCCTAACCGCACTTCCAACTCGTACGGTTAAAAAAAATAGAGTTTGTTTGTTTATTTTGAAATAGTACTGTTAAAAATAATGTATTCACTATAAGCCCGTAGATACATTAGATTCAATTATGTGCTATACATGCTCAAAAGGTCTTTGCTGGCAAGATGTAGTGGTTTTTTTTTTTTTTTTTTTTTAGGTCTTATGGCGACGATGGGGCAGGAACGGGCTAGGACTGGGAAGGAAGCGGCCATGGCCTTAATTAAGGTACAGCCCCAGCATTTGCCTGATGTGAAAATGGGAAACCACAGGGTTGCCGACAGTGGGGTTCGAACCTACTATCTCCCGAATACTAGATACTGGCCGCACTGAAGCGACTGCAGCTATCGAGCTCGGTAAATGTAGTGTTTACAATGCACTATGTCTTCTGGTATGGGCTAGAATAAAATTGTTACTTTCATTGACCTGTCTCACTCTTATACTTGGCTTTGACAATAAGAAAGTGGCTGAGGTGTGAGTGACGCTAGTAATGTCATTCCTTATGCAGCCAGTCCCTGCTATGAATGGTGTGAAAATGTCGCTCATAGGGTCGGTTGGTGCACGCATTTCAGTGGGCTTGGGGGGTGATGTGCAATAGCAACTTCTGGCTCGGTGAGGAAAGCAACGGGAAACTACCTCACTCCTCATTTCCCCAGTACGCCTCTTCAGTGACGCCTAGGCCATCTATGACAGCTAATGGTGAACCTGTTGAGGATCCAACCAGTCTTCGGGCTGAATACCCAACATACATACACATGCTCAAAAACGGTATTCTCTCTATCTCGAAATTTCGATAACTCGAAATAAAATTTAGTTCCCGAGGTGACTCGAGATATCGAGGTTCCACTGTATTTCCATGTTAGAACTCATTTTCTACAACATTTTTTTACAATTGACTTCACGTCGCACTGAGACAGATGAGTCTTATGGCGACGATGGGAGAGGAAAGGGGTAGGAATGAGAAGGAAGCGGTAGTGGCCTTAACTAAGGTACAATTCCAGCATTTACCTGGTGTGAAAATGGGAAACTACGGAAAAACATCTTCAAGGCTGCAGTGGGGGTTCGAATCCACCATTTCCCGAATACCGGATACTGATCGCGCTTAAGCGACTGCAGCTATCGATCTGGGTAATAATAATAATAATAATAATAATAATAATAATAATAATAATAATAATAATAATAATAATAATAATAATAATAATAATAATAATAATAATAATTGTTACCGTGTTTTAGCGGTAGGTAGAGGTGTAAGAAGGTGCGGGCGTGAATGGGTTTTCAAACTACGGAATCAAAGTTAATGTAAAATTTAACGAGGTTATATTTTCTTTTCAATATTAAGTAATAACAAAGAACAGGTACTTAGTAGCCAAAACACAATTTGAAATGTACAATTACAGGGGTTACAGAGTTTGGGCTTCGAGCCCAGAGTTCACAATTCTTGAGCAACTAGCCCAACTTTCCGATATACAAATTTTAACAAAGGGGCAGAAGACCCCAATCAAACCCTGGAGCACTTGCTCCAAATTACACAGTTAAGCCTCCTCGAGGCACACAACACTCCGTTTCCAAAAGAGCCACCCGCTCTTTAATTTAAGCCTCTCCCAGGCCACACCAAACTCCACCTTCAAGTTGTCCACAACGGACACAAACCCAGGGGTAAAATACCCAATCTACTGAGGTCTATTAAATGAAAAGCAGGTTAATTAAATGACCTCTAAAACAATTTGAGAGGAGGCGAACTTGCACTCCTAATACACTTTGATTTTAAAACCTACCTTGGCACTAGGCCGTTATTACAAGGGCTAATCCCATACTACAGAGGTGACTTAATAGCAATTTACATTACATTACGGAAGAATAGGTTGAGAAACAATAAGTTCACCTCAAAACATTATGAGTGGGAGCTCGAGAGGGTTAGCACTCTCTATCCCAGTATGTAGCTTTTCAAGAGAATAGAAGAAAAGACTAGTTACATTTTAGGAAAAGGTTACATGGTGGAACGCTTCGCACCCGCCCCGAGAGTTAAACTGCTGAGCAAGAAAAGAAAGAATTTATTAATCGGCCATTACCTTATTGTTGACCGCTGCCGAAGAAAGAGGCGCCTCCCGCCTCCTGCTAGGTACTTAACACACTGAAAGATGGAACAGAAGTGGCCCAGAGACCCAAAAATCAGCAGTTTAAATACTCTCGCGGAAGTTTCTAGGCGTTAGGGGAAAGAAAACACCCGCCCACAATGTTTTTATTGGATAGGACCCCGCAACAGATACAAGTTGGGGGAAAATACACCAGATTGGTCAGAAATTACTAAAAGAAATTCGGGATTGGATAAATCTAAAACAAGGGGAAAAAGAGGGGTAAACAGCCAACTTAAACCATAACAGAAAGAAATTTAACAAGAAACAAACTTTTGAAATAAAAATTTCTCCAACAAAATAGTTCTTTGACTCCGCACTAGGGTGCACTATTGTTGATCTTCAGTAGTGTCCTCTAGAAGAGAAAGTTCACACTTCTTACTTCAAGCGAAACAAAAACACATCAAAAGTGACACAGTTCAAAAACTCAAAATTTTCCACGTGGTGACATCTTCTGAGAAAGTAGAGAATTAATAGAGTAGATAAAGTTCAACCTTCCTCCAGAAGAGGAGTTTCAACTGGCGCAACTTTTAAATAAACGGTGTAGAGGTGTACCGCCCGGTACAGACCTCCCCCCCCCAAAAGTTCCTCCAAGGGGTAACACAGAAGAACATAAACTTTTGTTTGAAAATAAGTTCCAAGTTTTGATGTTGAGATTAAGATAACTTGCAGAAGTATTTGAGAAATTTCTTAAGTCGGTTCCAAAATTTTGTTGTTGCAGGTGAAGTAAAGTCTTTATGTTTATAGAAGTTGAATTTCTGAAGATAAGCTTTTAATACTTAAAAGTGAAGGAAAAATTTGCAATGTCCACCAAATATTGCTGTTGAATTCCCAAGTGTAGTTATCTCTTATAGTAACTGTCCATGTAGTTGATGTTGATGAAGTTGGATGGCCGGACCGGCCGTTGCAGCTTGCGTCCAAAAGGAGGCCGCTCGGACCCCTTAAGTACCCTGAGATACCGCTCGCCCGCACTATGAGGGGAGCAGAGGTGTTGAAGCACGCCGCGCCCGCGGTGAACATATACAGGCTGCGGGCAAGTAGCAGGTCGTGCGCCGCACATCAGCCTTGGCCGGGAGGAGAGCTCCGGCTCGCCGTGCACATGTCGTCCTCGCTGGAGAGGAGGGGGCCCATCCCCCTCCCCAGTTACTGCACGGCGCCGCGCGGCTGCGGGGGCATTGAAACATTAAAGCTAGGTGGCAGAATTGTGTTGGACCATCATGTTTCTTTTAAGGGCACAGGCATGTAAAGAGATTGAGGGGCCAGCGGCGTGCAGATATCCATGGCATTTCATCTAAGCCAGCCACTGAGTGTAGTGGAGCAGGAGACGGGAGCGTGGTAATGGCCGTGGAAAGGACAGAATGGCAGTTTAACGGGTCGGGACAGGTTTTACAAAAATGCTTACATCTGAAACAAAATATTATAGGTAGTGCAGAATGCCTTAAAAATGAAACTCAAAAAAAAAAATATAACCTTCATATCCTTTCAAAATAATATAAAGCAAGTTAACACAGAAATTACACCGGCTTCACCTGGGACAGGTGAACTCTAAATATCCTCTCGGTGGCTGGATTACTTAACAATAAGGTAACCGGCGTAAGAAAATCGAGAATGATACAAGGCCCCTGAAATCTGGGGGCAAGCTTGCCCGCGGGAACAAAATTTTTGACCATTACTTGGTCACCTACCTTTAAAGGGGTGGGTCTCCGTCCACGATCATACCTTTCCCTAACCTTTTCATGAGATACCTTAAGATTGGCTTTAGCCTTCTTCCAAAGATCTTTAATATTATCCGGATCTATTGTCTCGGGCAGAATGTCACTCAGAGACCAGAGGTTAGAGAGCGGCGTGTTGGGAACAAACTTAAACATCAAGGAAGCTGGAGTAAACTTGTGTGATTCATGAACCGCCGAATTCAAAGCAAAAGCTAACCAATGCAGGGACGTGTCCCACCTAGAATGATCTTCATGATGATAGGCAATAAGTGCGGACCTGAGATTACGGTTAACCCGTTCAGCCAGAGATGGTTGAGGGTAATAAGCAGAAGTGGTTACATGAGAGATGGACAAGTCAAAACAGAATTTACGAAAAAGATTTGATGTGAACGCCTTAGCATTATCAGATACAATATATTGGCACGGACCAAAAGAAGCAAAAATAGAATTTAGACAGGTAATGGTGGACTGAGCGGTAGCCAGCTTAGTCGGAAATAACCAAGAAAATCTGGTAAAACCATCTACACATACAAAGATGAATTTGTTGGCATTTCCCTTCGACTGGGGGAAGGGTCCTACATAATCAATATACAGGCGTTCCATGGGGCGCGACGCTTGATGAGAAGACAAAAGGCCTACTTTAGTGGACATGGTGGGTTTACTGATCAAACAAGATTTACAAGCTTTTACAAGTTCCCGAATTTCACCGTCCATACCTTTCCATATGAACATTTCACGAATCTTTTCACGAGTTTTAAAGATACCCAGATGCCCTCCTAATGGGGTCTCATGATAATACTTGAAGATCATTGGTACAAGAACTGCTGGAACAACAACTTTCATCATCTTATCATGCCTCGAAGGGCAACATAAAACACCATTCCTCAGAACATAAGGGACAACATGTTCCCCAGAAGAAAGGGTTTCCATTATCGGAGCCAGCGTCGGATCTTCACGTTGGTATTTCTCGATATCCCTAAAAAGCATGGGAGCATCTGTTAGGATGGCATTAACCTCAGATAGCATGGACTCGGAAGGTGATGAACTGTCGACCGGTTCGTGGGTCTCGACGTCGTTATGAAACATACGGCTGAGTCCATCAGCAACAACATTTTCGGTACCTCTGATATGTCTAACATCAAACTGGAAGGCGGAAATACGAATAGCCCAGCGGGCTATACGACCAGTACGACGCGGCCTACCTAAGACCCAGCTTAAGGCTTGATTATCTGTCTCCAGGTCGAATTTGACATGTTCCAGATAGAGACGGAACTTTTCTAAGGCAAATAAGACTGCCAAACCTTCGAGCTCATAGATGGAATACTTGGCTTCTTGAGCCGACAATGTCCTAGACGCATAGGCGATGGGTCACCTCCCTAGTTCAGTCTCTTGAAGAAGGACTGCCGCTACTGCTGACGACGATGCGTCGGTTTGGACAATGAATTTCTTCGAGAAATCAGGCATAGCAAGGACAGGGGCATTACAGAGAGCTAATTTCAGATCTTCAAAAGCGGCTTGTTGAGAAGGTCCCCACTCGAATTTGATGCCTTTCCTACGAAGAAGGTTTAAGGGCGCCGCTCTATTAGCAAAGTTAGGAATGAACTTTCTGAAGAAATTCACCATACCAATGAACCTGGCGATACCTTTAATGTCCTTGGGAGGTTTAAAATCACGGATGGCCTGTGTTCTAGAATGATCGACTGCTACACCATCGGGTGACACAATATGCCCTAGGAATGACATAGAGGGCTTAGCAAAGGCAACCTTGGACAACTTAACAGTTAACCCAGCCTTACGAAGGCGATCGAGAACTTCTCGCAGATGATCTAGATGTTCTTCAAAAGTCTCTGAAAATACGACGACATCATCTAAGTAGTGATATAAGTACTCGAATTTGATGTCGGAGAAGACCCTATCTAGTAGCCTAGTGAGCACAGCTGCCCCCGTGGGGAGCCCGAAAGGCACGCGGTTGTATTCGTATAAATTCCAGTCCGTGGCAAACGCTGTAAGGTGTTTAGACTCTTCGGCAAGGGGAATTTGATTATAGGCCTGATTCAAGTCCAAGATAGTGAAGAACTTGGCCTTACGAAACCATGAAAAACAAGAATGAAGGTCGGGAAGGGGCACAGATTGTAACACCACCTTCCGATTGAGAGCCCTGTAATCAATGACAGGCCTGAAGCCTCCTTGGGGTTTCGGTACTAGAAAAATAGGCGAAGAATACGCTGACTTAGAGGGCCTAATAATACCGTCCTTCAACATCTGATCGATGATTTCCTTCAGAGCCTTCATTTTAGGTGGAGATAGCCTATACGGTGGAAAACGGACAGGAATCGAATCCGTAACCTCAATTTTGTATTCAATAAGGTCAGTAACACCAAGAGTATCAGAGAACACCTCGGGAAACGACTGACACAGTTTGCGAATACTATCAGCCTGCTCCTCAGGTAGATGTCTAAGGGCTAACAACATCTCATCCTGGGTAGGCGAAATAGAAGAACATGACACAGAATTACACTTTAATAGTGGTATTTTACAACTAGAAGCAAATTTGAATGTGCACGACCTAGACATGAGATCAAGCACAAGACCAGTGTGAGAGATAAAGTCAGCTCCCAATATAATGGGGCAAGACAATTGCTTGGCCACAAACAATTTAATTTTCCATGTAAACTTAAAAACACGAATTTTGACCAGTAAGGAACCTAGAATTTCTAATGGAGATGAATTAGCCGAAACGTATTGAACAGGAGAAGAGACATAGTCAGGAAGTTTACAAACCGATTTCAATTTAGAATACCATTCAGCCGCAATAATCGAACAAACACTACCTGAATCTAAGAGAGCTGTTATAGGCTCGTTATTTAACTCAATCTTAAGAAAAGGAACAGGTGCGGGGGTATCCGCCGCAATCCTAAGACATTCTTTAGGGCATTCAAAAGATGAATTTGAAGGCTGATCGTTCTCTGCATTTACAATCTGTTTACTAGGGGCTGAGTCTCGGGAAGATGGATTAGTCGACTCAACCGAAGCCACTAGTCACTTTTTATTATTGGCATAGGTGGAATTTGCACCAGAAGTTGAGCAGGAGGGGGTGCTATTTGAGTTCGGACAATTCTTGGCGATATGTGAGAAGGCCCCACATTTAAAACAGCCTTGTGCTGAACCAGCTCCATTATTTGCCCTACTACTTTTGACCAATGGACATTTATTGCGAAGATGGTCAGGCGACCCGCAAGCATAATGTTGTAACCAAGGTTGAAGTTTACAGAACACAACTTTTATTGCTTCACTTTATGATATTTACACAAATAACTGAAATTTATTTTGAAGCAAAAAGGAATATTGAATCTTGAGAAAAGTCTGTCTTTATACAATATGTACAGGTTTGCAGTCTTTATATACACTTCTATCTTGAAAAGATAGTCTTTGTGAATTGACACGTTGATAGTCGAGAACTATCTGGCACACTAACATAAATGTTCATGAGAGTCCTTGTTTGTTGAAGTGCCTGAATTCCTAAAAAGCAAGTTCAATTGATTGAAGAAATTCCACCTAGCGAAACTAAGGGAGCTTGCATAAATTAGGGAATGAAAATGGCTTGTAAAAGAATGACGGAACATAGGCAGCGGAAACAGGTAAGGGAGCGGTGACCAGAGGTGAAACCTCGTACTGCCAGAAATTCAGTCCACCTGGTCGAAGCACATTTTCAAGAGGAGTAGCCTCCGTGCTCGACGTAGGGTGTATTCTGGAGCTGGACACCGGGGCAAGTGGGCGAGTAAGCAGGCAGGGAGCTCCTATTTATAGTACACTCGATGGTCAGGCACGCGCACTGAGGGCTGCGCGTCGAAGCTAGCAGAATGAAACACAGGCGCGCGTGCAGCTGGCTGGTGGAGCGAGAAAGGGAGCGCCGGACATACAACACCCTCCCCTCCTAAATACGCCGGTACGGCGTGAAACGGCTGCGGCGCTGGCGGCGACTGCGATGCTGGGGCGGAACTGCTGATGGCACTGTTGTATTGTCCGGAGCTGGAACTGGGCGGAGTGGCGCTGTCTCGTCCTGAAAGGAACCCATTGTTATTAAATGATCTAAGGCTCGTTCAGCAATAGATTTATCTGGTTTAGCAATAGCATCAATAGCAGGACAGGGGCGGTAGCGCAGACGTATCTGATCTTGATGGCGGCAGATACGTTTCTCCGTAGTCTGTATCTCGTATAGACGATGACCCAAAGATCTGCAGATGACTCCAGGTATCCAGAGTGGGTTGGATTTGAATGTCCTGGTGTAGACCTTGTCGTTGAGGGAGAACTTCGTTGGTGAGGTCTTATGCTGGGCCGGAAGAGGCTGTAACAGAGAAAGTAAAGTTCTGTGAGGTCGTCCATGGAGCTTCTGTGCAGGAGTGATATTATCAGCGCCGGGTAGAGTTCTGTAGTTGTTTAAGAGTTGGAGCAAGGCTTGGTCTTTAGTTAAGCCTGAAGAGACAGCTTTCTTCATACTTCTTTTAAATGTCTGTACGAAGCGTTCAGCTTCACCATTAGATTGAGGGTGAAAAGGTGGTGCTAGGATATGACGAATGCCATTATGTGTACAAAAGTTCTGAAAAGCAGTAGCTGTAAATTGAGGTCCGTTGTCTGAAATGAGTACTTGCGGTAAACCTTCTGTAGTAAAGATTTTCTGGAGAGCACGAATGGTAGCTTCGGTGGTAGTAGTCGAATGCATATCCACGACATATGGAAAGTTTGACAGTGAATCGATGACTATTAACCACATGGAATTGAGGAAAGGACCTGCGAAATCGATGTGAACTCGTTCCCATGGAGTAGTAGCAGGAGGCCATGAAGCAAGATCAGAAGACGGGGCGTTCTGATTCGTTTGACATTGCTCACAATGACGTATTAGCTTTTCGATGGCGGTATCAATACCGGGCCAGTAGCAGTGTTGACGGGCGAGTTGCTTTGTTCTGGAGATACCCCAATGGCTTTGGTGTAATAACTCGAGAACTTGTTTCTGTAGGCTAAGTGGGATAACCACTCGGAAGATGGTGCCTGCTTCTAGTAGTACAACTCCGGCACGAGTCGTGAGACGATGCTGCATACGATGATAAGGTGCCAGGTGGGCAGGAAGTGTGCTCTGAAGAGGCCAACCGTTGCGGATGTAAGTACGTACAGTAGCAAGTGTATTGTCCTTATCCGTAGCTTTAGCTATGCAGGTAGCATCAATAGGAAAACTGGATACAGTATCTTCAAGTTCTATGTCCAACTGAAGACATTCAGATTCTTGAGAATCGAAGGCAGTATCAGGACCAACGGGTAAGCGGGATAGGGCATCAGCATTACAATGCTGGGATGTGGCTCGATATACAATCTGATAGGAATAATCAGAAAGGAACATGGACCATCTTTGAAGCTTTCTGAGGGAATTCTCTGGGATCTTATTACCAGGATGGAATAAGTGTACGAGAGGCTTATGATCGGTAATGATCAGGAAATGGTTGCCATAAAGATATTCATTGAAACGGCGAATACCAAAGATGATGGCTAAAGCTTCTTTCTCTATCTGTGAGTATCGACGTTGATGGTCATTAAGTGTTTTCGAAGCGAAGGCGATGGGGCGTTCTTGTCCATGACGATCCTTCTGGGAGAGAACGGCACCGACACCGTAGTCTGAAGCGTCAGTAGCTAGCGTGATGATCTTGCCGGGCTGAAAATGAGTGAGTTGTACAGCTTGAATTAAGGCGTTGTTGATTGTTTTCCATGCCTGTTGGCATTGCGGAGTCCACTGAAATTTAACACCTTTTTTACGTAGAGCGTTTAATGGAGCTGCCACTGTAGCGAAGCGTGGAATGAACTTATTATAATAGTTCGCTTTGCCTAGGAAGGACTGAAGCTGCTTGAGGTTCTGAGGTGCTGGCATGTTTACTATCGCGGAGACATTCTGTATACTAGGACGAATTCCATTCTTATCAAGTATATGTCCGAGGTAGTGAACTTGAGGCTGAAAGAAAGTACATTTAGCGAGATTCGCTCGTAGGCCATTGTCTTTCAATTTCTGGAGAAGAAGGCGGAGATTGGTGAGATGTTCCTGATGATCTTTTCCAGTAACAATAATATCATCCAGGTAGTTAGCACAACCGGGAATTGAGGCGGTGAGTTGAGCCAAATAGCGCTGAAAAATAGCCGCTGAGGATGAAACACCGAATGGGAGCCGCTGGAGCTGGAGCAGTCCTAGAGGAGTGTTGAGTGTGAGAAATTTCTTAGATTCTTCGTCTAAAAGTAGCTGGAGATATGCTTCTTTAAGATCAACTCGAGAGAAGAATTGTCCACCAGAGAGACGACGGAATAAGTCTTCTGGACGTGGAATAGGAAAGATATCGGTTTCGAGTTGTGCGTTGACTGTAGATCGAAAATCGCCACAAAGTCGAACATTACCATCAGGTTTCTTGATTACCACGAGTGGAGTAGCCCATTGACTAGAAGTAACTGGTATTACTATTCCAGTTTGTATCCATCTTTCTAATTCTTTCGTGACCTGGACTTGAAGTGCTAGGGGTACTGGACGTGCTTTGAGGAAGCGAGGCTTAGCTCCTGATTTCAGCTGTATGTGAGCTGTATAGTCTTTTGCTGTTCCGAGCTGAGAGTCGAAGACTTCAGGAAACTGCGCTAGGAGAGCGGTAACGTCAGAAGTAGGATGCAATGTAGATACGACGTTAATGTTGTCATGTATCTGGAAACCAAATAAGTTAAATAGATCCATGCCCATAATGTTTGATGCAGTGTAGTTGTTAACTACGAGAAGAGGAATGGCCTTCTGAATTCCTTTATAACTAGCCTGAAGCTTAATTTGACCTTTGATGTCAATTTTCTTCTTGTTAAATGTCACGAGCTGGATGTCAGCTGGAGAACATGAAGGTGAAGCTAAGTCGTGGTAGGTAGTCAGGTTAATAATAGAGACAGGTGATCCAGTGTCTAATTGAAAATCGACAGATCGATCAGAGAATGAGAGAGGAATGATGATTTTGTGAGAATCCTTTGTGGGAAGAATAAGATTGATCTGATCAACTTCCATGTCTTGGCGGGGCTGTATATGCTTCCGGCGCGCTGCAGGAGTCTTAGCAGGGCGGAGCGAACTTTGACAGACAGTCTGAATGTGTCCAAGTTTATTACATCGTTGACAAGTAGCTTTGAAAAAACGACAGTCACGACGTTCATGATGCTTGAAACAACCTGGGCAGGAAGGCAGGAGTTTCGAGGCGCTTGTAGAAGTGGGCTTCCGTGTAGCATTACGAGAGGGAACCTGGCGAGAATGCTTGGTGGAGAGCGCCTTATCCGTACGGTTCACTGTAGCAGAGGACTTGCGGGCCTGAGGCAAGACTTGTGCAACTTCGTGTGTAGAAGCTATGGCTGCGGCAGTCTTGGTAGTAAGCTCATAAACCGTAGCAATACGCTGGACGTCTTCTAAAGAAGGGTTACTCTGCTTGACAGCGTCAAAACGTATTTTGTCTTCAGGAGTATGTAAAATTATCATGTCCCGAATGAGAGAATCAGTGTAGGATGAACCACAACCGTCCTTGGAGCAGATGAACTGGCAGGGTTTAGCTAGACCACGCAATTCAGTTATCCATTCAGTATGTGTCTGATGGGGTTGCTTTCTGCTCTGAAAAAATTTATAGCGAGCAGCCACTATGTGAGGAGCTTTGGCATAGTGTTCCGTAAGACGGGCCAAGAGCTGCGTGAAGGGTACCTCAGATAAGTGTTCTTCTGGACTTAATTTACGTAGTAATTCACACGTAGCATTGCCAACCGAACTAAGAAATAGTGCGCGGCGGCGTTGATCATCCGTGACAGAATGGCAGATGAAATGCTGTTGCAAGCGGGCGAAATAAACTGACCATTCTTCCTTAGCCGGATCAAAAGCAGAGAACGGAGGAATAGCTGATGGCTGTGTAGAGACAGAAATAGCTTGAATAGCCTGAATTAATGCTGCCTGTTGTTGTTGCATAAACTGTTGTTGTTGCTGTTGTAAGGCTTGGAAGACCGTAGCGAGTTGTTCCGCAGTAGCCATTGCGAGATGCGTGCAAGAAATAGCAAGGTAAGCAGTGTGTCAGAACTAGTTGGAGTGTCGTTGTTGTGTAGCACGTCGCCGTAGAGTTGACAACTGGGCCCGTTGAATTGTAGTGTTGGTTTCGTGTGTACCTCGTCGCTATATAGTTGGCAACTGGGGCTGAAGAATTGTAGTTTGTTGCGTTTTTACCTCGTCGCCATAGAGTTGGCGACTGGGGCCGATGAATTGTAGTGTCGCTTTTTTACCTCGTCGCCATAGAGTTGGCGACTGGGGCCGATGAATTGTATTTTGGTGCTGTGTTACCTCGTCGCCATAGAGTTGTGTTGTAACCAAGGTTGAAGTTTACAGAACACAACTTTTATTGCTTCACTTTATGATATTTACACAAATAACTGAAATTTATTTTGAAGCAAAAAGGAATATTGAATCTTGAGAAAAGTCTGTCTTTATACAATATGTACAGGTTTGCAGTCTTTATATACACTTCTATCTTGAAAAGATAGTCTTTGTGAATTGACACGTTGATAGTCGAGAACTATCTGGCACACTAACATAAATGTTCATGAGAGTCCTTGTTTGTTGAAGTGCCTGAATTCCTAAAAAGCAAGTTCAATTGATTGAAGAAATTCCACCTAGCGAAACTAAGGGAGCTTGCATAAATTAGGGAATGAAAATGGCTTGTAAAAGAATGACGGAACATAGGCAGCGGAAACAGGTAAGGGAGCGGTGACCAGAGGTGAAACCTCGTACTGCCAGAAATTCAGTCCACCTGGTCGAAGCACATTTTCAAGAGGAGTAGCCTCCGTGCTCGACGTAGGGTGTATTCTGGAGCTGGACACCGGGGCAAGTGGGCGAGTAAGCAGGCAGGGAGCTCCTATTTATAGTACACTCGATGGTCAGGCACGCGCACTGAGGGCTGCGCGTCGAAGCTAGCAGAATGAAACACAGGCGCGCGTGCAGCTGGCTGGTGGAGCGAGAAAGGGAGCGCCGGACATACAACACATAACATTTACGGGGTGTGACTGGTCGGCGAGGTGGAGGCCGAGTGTTACTAAAGGAAGGCGGGGGTTCTTTCGCTACACGCAAAGAATCGGCGTATCTAACTCCTTCCGCTGAGACGGCCAACGCTTCAAGTTCAGAAAAAGTTTGCGGGCACGCCGCAAAACACAAGTATGACCTATAAGATGGTGAAATGCCTTCCACAATAGCTTGTACAATTTGGTTCTCAGGGAAGTGAAGAGCAAACACCCTGGTATAAAACTTAATGTCTTGTATGAAATCAGCCAAGTTTTCATCCAACCTCTGTACTCGATAATAGTATTTCTGAATCAGAGATGACCTTGCGCGGGCAGGAATAAAATTAGCAAGTAGATGTGCATGAAAATCTTCGATGGATGACTGTTCAGCTATGGCTCTTACTATTTTGTCGGAGAGAATACCAATAGCATACGGATAGATAATTTGCAAGATTTGACACGGAGACAGAGAAAAAACAAGGGCATGATCCTGAAATTCCACTAGAAATCTTAAAAATGAAATTACGTCACTGGTGGTATTAACAGAAAACTTGGATATACCTCTGAGCAACATTGCCAATGGATGAGGCAAGCTACTAAATCCGGGTGACATAGTAGGTAAAGGTTTCAATGGCAAGGAAGTCAATTCAGAACGGATGTTACTCAATGATGCACGACGTTCAGATTCGTTGTCCAATGGGGCAGGGATAGTTTGAGCAGCAACGGTTATCCTATTAACTTCTCCCTTGGGAGGCGCTTCCTCACTACCTGCATTCACTATGGTGGGTTGATCAGATTTGGGAGGAACTTCCCCAGTTAACAATTGAGTGACCTTACTAGATAATTCAGAAATATTTTCCAGGAGCGTACTAGCTTCCTTCCTCTGAACGTCATTCAGTTTTAGAGACAACAGATCGTTAACCCTATTCGAAAAATGATATAGCCTGCCTTGCACACGCTTAATTTGATTAGGAGACGGATCATTTTCATCAAAAAAACTAACTACAGAAGCTAGCCCAGTAATATTCTCCGTGATCGTGGAAAGAGAGTCGTCAATTTCTTTCTCTCCCACACAATTTGAAATGTACAATTACAGGGGTTACAGAGTTTGGGCTTCGAGCCCAGAGTTCACAATTCTTGAGCAACTAGCCCAACTTTCCGATATACAAATTTTAACAAAGGGGCAGAAGACCCCAATCAAACCCTGGAGCACTTGCTCCAAATTACACAGTTAAGCCTCCTCGAGGCACACAACACTCCGTTTCCAAAAGAGCCACCCGCTCTTTAATTTAAGCCTCTCCCAGGCCACACCAAACTCCACCTTCAAGTTGTCCACAACGGACACAAACCCAGGGGTAAAATACCCAATCTACTGAGGTCTATTAAATGAAAAGCAGGTTAATTAAATGACCTCTAAAACAATTTGAGAGGAGGCGAACTTGCACTCCTAATACACTTTGATTTTAAAACCTACCTTGGCACTAGGCCGTTATTACAAGGGCTAATCCCATACTACAGAGGTGACTTAATAGCAATTTACATTACATTACGGAAGAATAGGTTGAGAAACAATAAGTTCACCTCAAAACATTATGAGTGGGAGCTCGAGAGGGTTAGCACTCTCTATCCCAGTATGTAGCTTTTCAAGAGAATAGAAGAAAAGACTAGTTACATTTTAGGAAAAGGTTACATGGTGGAACGCTTCGCACCCGCCCCGAGAGTTAAACTGCTGAGCAAGAAAAGAAAGAATTTATTAATCGGCCATTACCTTATTGTTGACCGCTGCCGAAGAAAGAGGCGCCTCCCGCCTCCTGCTAGGTACTTAACACACTGAAAGATGGAACAGAAGTGGCCCAGAGACCCAAAAATCAGCAGTTTAAATACTCTCGCGGAAGTTTCTAGGCGTTAGGGGAAAGAAAACACCCGCCCACAATGTTTTTATTGGATAGGACCCCGCAACAGATACAAGTTGGGGGAAAATACACCAGATTGGTCAGAAATTACTAAAAGAAATTCGGGATTGGATAAATCTAAAACAAGGGGAAAAAGAGGGGTAAACAGCCAACTTAAACCATAACAGAAAGAAATTTAACAAGAAACAAACTTTTGAAATAAAAATTTCTCCAACAAAATAGTTCTTTGACTCCGCACTAGGGTGCACTATTGTTGATCTTCAGTAGTGTCCTCTAGAAGAGAAAGTTCACACTTCTTACTTCAAGCGAAACAAAAACACATCAAAAGTGACACAGTTCAAAAACTCAAAATTTTCCACGTGGTGACATCTTCTGAGAAAGTAGAGAATTAATAGAGTAGATAAAGTTCAACCTTCCTCCAGAAGAGGAGTTTCAACTGGCGCAACTTTTAAATAAACGGTGTAGAGGTGTACCGCCCGGTATAATAATAATAATAATAATAATAATAATAATAATAATAATAATAATAATAATAATAATAATAATAATAATAATCTTTTCGTACCGCATTTCCCACACCTGTGAGGTCGCGGGTGCGAAATGCGTCGCACATGTGGATTTGGCCATGGTTTACTGCCGGATGCCCTTCCTGACGCCAACCTATGTGTAGGGATGTATATTAGCGTGTTTCTGTGGTGGTTGGTAGTGTGGTCTGTTGTCTGAACATGAAGAGGAGAGTGTTGGGGTGGACATATACACCCAGTCCCCGAGCCAGAAGAATAAATCAGAAGCGATTACAATCCCCGACCCGGCCGGGAATCGAAGCCGGGACACTCTGAACCGAAGGCCAGTGCGCTGACCATTCAGCTAACGAGTCGGACATTAATAATAATAATAATAATAATAATAATAATAATAATAATAATAATAATAATAATAATAATAATGTATACTAGACTGTGACCCACGAACTGCCCTTTTCAAAACTATTGTCCCCCACCATATACGAAAGTTTGAGCAGCCATGGTGTACACCGACACCCAAGATGGGTTTGACAACTTCAGCATCAGACAAACCGCTTATTGGACCTGTTGCAGAGAACTGTCTCTGGTCTGCCTTCTTTATTTCGGACATTGATAACATCCAGCTTTGCATTGTCACAAAATTAGTCTTGTGAGAAGAGATTTGAACAGCAATGCTGGAATGTGGGTGCAAGGGACAACAATAACGGGACCTATAATTGGAGACATGCCTTGACATACTTCCCTCATCCCTTCTCTTCTCCAGGTTAAACCTGAGTAAACTTGCATTTTGCCACTAATGAGGGATTTGCTACTTAAAGACCTTTGTTAAGTGACATAAAGGTTTACAAGGGATGGTGAAGAGAAATTTACAACTTCTTGGAAACAAATAAACAACTATGTTTACGGGGAATGAGATTCTCAATATTATATTATATTATATTATATTATATTATATTATATTATATTATATTATATTATATTATATTATATTATATTATATTATTCCGCCTCTGTGGTGTAGTGGTTAGTGCGATTAGCTGCCACCCCCGGAGACCCGGGTTCGATTCCCGGCTCTGCCACGAAATTTGAAAAGTGGTACGAAGGCTGGAACGGGGTCCACTCAGCCTCGGGAGGTCAAATGAGTAGAGGGGGGGGGGGGTTCGATTCCCTCCTCAGCCATCCTTGAAGTGGTTCTCCGTGGTTTCCCACTTCTCCTCCAGGCGAATGACGGGATGGTTCCTAACTTAAGGCCACTGCCGCTTCCTGCACTCTTCCTTGTCTATTCCTTCCAATATTCTCATCCCCCCCCACACACACACAAGGCCCCTGCTCAGCATAGCGGGTGAGGCTGCCTGGGCGAGGTACTGGTCCTCGTCCCCGGTTGTATCCCCCAACCCAACGTCTCACGCTCCAGGACACTGCCCTTGAGGCGGTAGAGGTGGGATCCCTCGCTGAGTCCGAGGGAAAAGCCAACCCTGGAGGGTAAAGAGATTAAGTAAGTATATTATATTATATATTATATTAGGAGCCTCCGCGGCTCAGGCGGCAGCGCGCCGGCCTCTCACCGCTGGGTTCCGTGGTTCAAATCCCGGTCACTCCATGTGAGATTTGTGCTGGACAACGCGGAGGCGGGACAGGTTTTTCTCCGGGTACTCCGGTTTTCCCTGTCATAATTCATTCCAGCAACACGTTCCAATATCATTTCATTTCATCTTTCATTCATTAATCATTGCCCCAGAGGAGTGCGACAGGCTTCGGCAGCCGGCACAATTCCTATCTTCGCCGCTAGATGGGGCTTCATTCATTTCCATTCCTGACCCGGTCGAATGACTGGAAACAGGCTGTGGGTTTGCATTATATTATATTATATTATATTATATTATATTATATTATATTATATTATATTATATTATATTATATTATATTATTAAAATTCAATTTCTATAAAATACAAACTCATGTCTAAAGACGAAAACTTCGTCTAGCTCTTTACCAGGTGGTAGTGTACCGAGAATGGATGTAACATTTCCACGCATTAGAGCTATGTAATTTCTCTGAATAAGAAAAGCAGTTCATCGCGTATCGCCGGAAATCCAAGCAATCCGTTGGCCAACCTCGTTGATAAAATTGAAGCCATCATTCCCCCACGTACCACTCGATTCAATGGCTACTGGCACGAAGAGAATTTGTCCAAAAAATCGCTGTGCTTTCTTTTTTTAGCATTTTTTCTATTCGCGGTTGCACCTCCAGCACTCATTGATGAAAGGGGAAGGCTGGACTGGACGAATGTGTCGGCACAGGTTAAATCCGACAGGAGAGATCTATCGCTTTTGCATGCCACAAGTGTCATTCCGTCTGGCTGTTTACCGTCTAAACGGCGGCAGCCAGTGGGCTCTCGTATAGAAGGAACTTCTACTGAAAACTGAGCCTGCAAGATGACATCGTGTAGTGAAGTGGCGGATGTGTCTGCCTTTACTTTTCTCACAGGAAAGGCCATCGAGACCTCGTCGATCAACGCAAGCACCATAAGCTGAGCATCGTTGAGGCTCGAAGAAGGCTGCTGCCAAACGTAAGGCCATAGTGATACAGAAACTCTCATTGGAAAGATGAAGATCAAGAGAAGGCGAAGGTAATGCTTGGAGCAATGCGCCAGATTCAGGAGAAGAAGCAGCGAGGAGCCGGGCTTTGTCTTGAAGACTACTGGTTAGCTGCTGCAGAAGCCAAAAGAGGAGCATGCCAAACAGCTTGAATACCGGTACTTCTTTTGCCAATAGCGGGGGAAACTACGCTGACTAAGCTTGACCACCGAGATCTGCTGTCTTGTACAGCAACATCAGAGTTCAGGCGTACACCAGGTGGAAGGAGAACCGACATCACCTCATGAACTACCTCGGTAATTTGAACTGGTTCATTTGAACGACTCATGGTGACGAACGGTATTGAATGAACTAGTTCAAGAAAATGAACTAACTGGACCTATCCCTAGTGTTGAGATTCCGAAAAGTGGCAACCTTCATCTTCCAGTACTCCAAGGTCGGTCATCGCTTTTACAGAGATGCCTAAAATAAAATTAGAGTTAAGTGATGATTGCCGTCTAGTTGTACTTCGCCTTAAAATAAAAACCATTGCCACCACCACGCCCGTGTCATAGAGAGAAATAAGAGTGATGAATTCAATAAGCATACTGTTTGTTTCTTTTCCTGACTAAAACATTTTAGGTGCTTTTAGATGTTCAACTGTGTTCACCATAACAAAGCGAAAATAAATTATAAAATCTAATCTAATTAGTAACCATTACTCTACCTATTGACTATCACACGTCCTAATATGACGCATTCAGTTGTAGTCGTCGCAGTGTAGTTCATGAAGAAGCTTATTCACCTTGGGTAAAATAAAATTGCAAAACTCCATTGTTTATATCCATTGCAAGTGGAAGAAAACAGACGCCAGAGAAAACTCTATTCTGAAGCATTTAAAGCGTAGGCTTTGTAATCTATCATACTTTCCTTAATTAAAAAGGAATTCAACATATTTCGCGAAAAATGTAAAAGGTAGATATCAATACAATTTAAAAAATGTATTTGTAGAATTATATCACACGGAGCTGTGTATGTATGGTATTAACGCTGATTTTCATGGAAATACAGATATTAGAGGCAGGGTCTGACCTTTGTTGTAACTAATGCCTGGAGCCAACAAGAGCTCAGCGCGACGCATGCTGATGAGAGTAGGACTCCCTCAGGGATCTGTACTAGGTCCCTCTCCAGCTCGTGACAAACTTTACGAGGCACAACAGTCACCAGAGGGCAGCACAGAGTCCTCGGTTAATTTGAAGATATGTGGTTAGGGTTTTAATCCACGACTAACATGAAAAATGATTGGTCTTCTAGTTTAGTACTCTTAGTACCGTAGCTTTAAATTTATTCTGATGTATAATTATGAAGTAGCACGGAAAACCTGCAATAAATTATGCTGATAGTAACATTATTTACAATATTTCCTTTAATGAAGTAACACCAAACACTAAAATCGAACACTACAACACAGTAATCAAACCAGAGAGTCCATGACATACAGAATGTTGTGAGATGGACAGTAGGAAATGGTATGATGATAAACAAGGTTGTGTGTTTCACAAATAGCAAAAGTCCTCTCTGTTTTAATTACTGCATTGATGGGGTGAACGTTCCTTTTGGGGATCATTGTAAGTACCTAGGTGTTAATATAAGGAAAGATCTTCATTGAGTAATCACATAAATATGATTGCAAATAAAGGGTACAGATCTCTGCACATGGTTATGAGGGCTTTAGGGGTTGTAGTAAGGATGTAAAGGAGAGGGAGTATAAGTCTCTGGTAAGACCCCAACTAGAGTATGGTTTCAGTGTATGGGACTCTCGCCAGGATTACTCGATTCAAGAACTGGAAAAAATACAAAGAAAAGCAGCTCGATTTGTTCTGGGTGATTTTCGACAAAAGAGTAGCGTTACAAAAATGTTGTAACCGGGCGAGTTGGCCGTGCGATTAGGGGCGCGCAGCTGTGAGCTCGCATCCGGGAGATAGTGGGTTCGAACCGCACTGTCGGCAGCTCTGAAGATAGTTTTCCGTGGTTTCCCATTTTCACACAAGACAAATGCTGGGGCTGTACCTTAATTAAGGCCACGGCCGCTTCCTTCCCATTCCTAGGCCTTTCCTGTCCCATCGTCACCATAAGACCTATCTGTGTCGGTGTGACGTAAAGCAAATAGCAAAAATGTTGCAAAGTTTGGGCTGGGAAGACTTGGGACAATGGAGACGAGCTGCTCAACTAAGTGGTATGTTCCGAGCTGTCAGAGGAGAGATAACGTGGAATGACATCAGTAGACGAATACGTTTGAGTGGCGTCTTTAAAAGTAGGAAAGATCACAATATGAAGACAAAGCTGGAATTTAAGATGACAAATTGGGGAAAATATTCGTTTATAGGAAGGCGAGTTAGGGATTGGAACAACTTACCAAGGGAGATGTTCAATAAATTTCCAATTTCTTTGCAATCATTTAAGAAAAGGGTAGGAAAACAACAGATAGAGAATCGGCCACCTGGGCGACTGCCCTAATTGCAGATCAGGATTGATTGATTGATTGATTGATTGATTGATTGATTGATTGATTGATTGATTGATTGATTGATTGATTGATTGATTGATTGATTGATTGATTGATTGATTGATTGATTGATTGATTGATTGATTGATTGATTGATTGATTGATTGATTGATTGTTCTCTATGAAAACCGATGGAATAGAAGAGAGAGGAAAATATTGAGGAAAATGCGGAGACCACTGAAAACGGAGGAAGGAGAGTTTAAACATAGGAGGAATAAAGATCTGTACAAGGACGAAGAAAATGAAAGGATGTCAGGCGCGAACAGAAAGAGGAGAATTAAAATTTTTGGTCACATAACAAGCATGAATAACAGCAGATTGAGAAAACGAATGTTCAGCCACATTTACAGGAGCAAGAATGGAAACAGCGGATCCAAGGAGCAAAAGATGATATGGCAGAGACTGGAATAACAGAAGATACAATACAAGACGGACAACATTCAGAAGACTGATGCAAAATATCAAGGGTTTCCAGGAAAAAGGCGAAGAGGAAAGGTAATAACATCTGGATGCCAAGAGAGGAGGAAACACGAAAGTGGAAGATGAAGAACCTTCGCAAGTCAAGAAAAGAAGGCTCAAGATGAATGGACAGGGTTATATTTCGTGGTTCTTAAATGGCCAAAATCGAAAAGAAAGTAAAACTAGTAAACAAAGTTTCTTCTTGAGATAAGGAAAGACATGTGACGTTTACCGGGCCGTTGAAAATCAAGGGAAACTTACTTATTTACCAAATATTTCACTGCTTCCTTGATCATTGTTTCTTTAGGCTTTGATCGGTTTCAGCTTTGCCTTTATATTGATGCTATGGAAATACTCGAATTCTTTTGGTCACTCTATCATTGTTAATTCTGAGAATATAACCCTATAATTTTAAATCGCCTTTTCCTGGAAGTTTTTTGAAATCTTTTCAGAGTGTCGATATAGTTCATGGGATTTTCTTTTCGTCCAGATTCCCGCCTGTGCAGACTAGGCAGAAAATTTTCCTTCAGATTTCCCTTTATTGATCTTCTTTGTCTGCTTCCAACATTCAAGTATTCCGATGCGTATAATGCTTCAAGTTTCCTTACTGTGTTGCAGTATTTTCCGAGGTTATTGGGGATGTACATTCAGAGAAACAGGATAAGCGGTGCTGAAAGTACAGGGAGGCGGAAGTCAAGGAAGGTGATATAAAGATTTTAGTGTTAAACCGTAGAAGTATTGTAAGAATAGAATACAGTTAAGTAATGTGATACATATACTGTACTGTAATACCATTAAGTAATGTGATACATATACTGTATGTTTACCAGATATTGTAATAGGAGCTGAATCATGGCTAAGAAATTATATTATGGACGGGGAATTTTCTTCCGGAACAGACACATAATCGCAGAGATAACATAGGTTCAAAAGGAAGGGGAGTATTCATACCGACTAATGAAGTATTTGTAAGCTATGAAAAAGTTAAGGATGAGAAGCATGAAACGTAAAAATGTCACTTCTAAAAATAGTAGGCGACTTGATGTTTTTGGGGTGTGTTAAGACCTGGAAAGGATGACGCTAACGCGGAATTTTTCGGTAAAATAATCATCTATGTGGGAAACAACACAGAAAGAAACGATATTTGAATTTGCGAAATGTTCAGTGGGAAGGTAATGCGAATGAAAGAAAGCATGACCAGCAAGTGATAAATAAGTTAATCTGGGAAGGACAGCTGAATCAGAAAGTGATGGAACCAATTAGAGAGAAGAATATTCTAGACGTGGTACTGATAAAACCAGATGAGATCTATAGAGAAACTGAAGTGATAGGTTGTATTATTGATCACGGAGCCCATTTTATTCGTAGTTAAAAATAAATATATTGGAAAGGGAGGTTGTAAAATTAGGAATATTAGGCGGCATCATATGGTTGAAAAGACAGGCAAGAGAGATATTTTAAAAAGTAATTATGATGGGACGAAAATGGTAAGTAAAAACGTGAACAATCCATGGGATAGGTTTAAAGCAAATGTTAAGAAGTGTAAAAACAGATATGTATCTTTAAAGTTGCTAAGGAATGGTGAAGAGCCACTATGTTACAACGGAGAAATAAAGAGACAGAGAAGGAGGTGCAGGTTGGAAAAAAGTGTTGGGAATGGTTGCAGATGCAAAGAGAAATTAAAGTAACTTATCAGGAAACTGACTGTAGAGAGGAAGTCAGTTAACGATAACCTAATGGCAAGTATGATTGGCAGTCATGAATTTTAGTGAAAAATGGAAGGGTATGTGTAGGTACTTCAAGGCAGATTCCCTGAAGAATGGTTCCTGAAGGCATTCTCTGGGCAACGGCTAGTTATTTCACTACCGGATCAAATGGAATGAGGACTGGGAGATTTCCTTCCAAAAGGCCACACTGATAATATCTGATAATTCATCTCGAGATAAGGAAGTATTATTATTACTAGCCGAAACCCGTCAAGGCATGAAGAATTTCCTTATATACGACATTACTTGTACTTTATTGTTTTTCAATTTGCTTTACGTCGCACCGACACAGATTGGTCTTACGGCGACGATGGAATAGGAAATGGCTATAAGTGGGAAGGAAGCGCCCGTGACCTTAAGGTACAGCCCAAGCATTTGCCTGGTGTGAAAATGGGAAACCACGGAAAACCATCTTCAGGGTCACCAACAGTGGGGTTCAAACCCACTACTGTATCTTCCGAGTGCAAGATGATACGCGTAGCAACCACTTGCTCGGTGCTTTCCTTGTACAATCACCTTTTGGCGCTAATTCAACTTTAAAATACGCTCTAACATTGCAACATTGAACTGGCCATGGCTGAAAACTGGCTGAGGTAAACAGAGACCGACACGTCCCTTGAGGTTTATTGATCGTAATACTAAATGCCAAGCGATTTGAAAATTGATGCCTCAGTTCGAGGAATTAAAGCTCTCTTTCCAGCTTTATTTCCACTTATTGTTTTCAAATCTAAACAATTTTCGTACATATGCCTTAGAATTAGGCCCTGATTTAGTTGCGTTTAGGAGCCGTTGGGAAAGGTTCCGATTTCAAAGGGGCATGATTATGGCTCCAATTTTTTAGAATAAGAATACGTGGATGCAAACCACTAATTCCAAGGAATTCAATAATTGTGTAGGAAACTGAAGAAACTAGCTTTCATCTCCAGTATAAATTTATTTACGCTAGTGTTTTGAACTACCGTGCTCGATAGCTGCAGTCGCTTAAGTGCGGCCAGTATCCAGTATTCAGGAGATAGTAGGTTCGAACCCCACTGTCGGCAGCCCTGAAGATGGTTTTCCGTGGTTTCCCATTTTCACACCAGGCAAATGCTGGGGCTGTACCTTAATTAAGGCCACAGATGTTTCCTTCCCACTCCTAGCCCTTTCCTGTCCCATCGTCGCCGTAAGACCTATCTGTGTCGGTGCGACGTAAAGCAACTAGCAAAAAAAAAAAAAAAAAAAAAAAAAAGTGTTTTGAACTACCGGGTACAAGCACAATGAGCTTCAAATTAATATTAAGAATGGCAACTTTCGAGAAAATTATGACATCTTTCGCAGAAGTGAACGTTCTACTATAAATTGCATTCACGATATCATCCTGTGCTAAAATTCTAGCTGTTTTTTAATGCTATTTGTTCGGGTTGTCGACCCATGTGGATCTTTTGCCCCTACTGGCGTGTAATTGGAATGGCGGTGGTGTGGAATGTTGTGTGTAAGGAAACACCAAGTCCCCAGGCCAGGGATATTAATCATTACAATTAAAAAACCCTGACCCGGCCGGGAATCGAACCCGGGGCCGCCGGATGACAAGCGGACGCGTTGCCCCCTACACCGCGGGGCCGGACGTTGTAGGTGGTGTCTGTCTGTTAGGTCATCAGCCCAGAGGCTGGTTGGATCCTCAAATAGCACCACCAAAGGTTATGCGGTTATAAGGAAACCCCAAAAACCAATGGCAGCACCAAAATGAGGCGTACTACGAGGAGTGAGGTAGTTTGCCATTGCTTTCCTCACTGGGTCAGAAAGTGCTATTGCAGCACGACTGACCCTATGAGCAGCACCTTTCATAACACTCAGATGCACTAGTCATTCTCTGAATGTCTTTACTCAGCACTGCCCATACCCCAGCAACTCCCATATTGTCACAGCCATGGATGTTGACTGGGACTTCGGTGGAAGCTACACTTTAGTCTGGCCTGTGCCAAGAGATGGATGCAAAAGTATTGTATCCATCAAGAAATGACAGCAGGCAGTAGTTCAATAATATTTGAGCCGTTACCATCTAGAGAGGGGAAGTCGCCACTACCGATTTCTTGCAAAGAATCAGCGAATTCCATTTTTTTGTGGTTTTACCCGCATATTTATTATATAAGCGACGTGTTTTGAAGAAAGGTCAATTGTATACAATTACAAATAAATAATTATTTGACGATAAGCATTTGGCAAAACAGTCAAAACCTTTATAAAATCTTCCGCAAGAACAATAATTTTACCACAACAAGGAATGGAATGGGTCCGCCACTGTGGTGTAGTGGTTAGCGTGATTAGCTGCCACCCCCAGAGGTCTGGGTTCGATTCCCGGCTCTGCCACAAAATTTGAAAAGTGGTACGAGGGCTGGAACGGGGTCCACTCAGCCTCGGGAGGTCAACTGAGTAGAGGTGGGTTCGATTCCCACCTCAGCCATCCTAGAAGTGGTTTTCCGTGGTTTCCCACTTCCCCTCCAGGCAAATGCCGGGATGGTACCTAACTTAAGGCCATGGCCGCTTCCTTCCCTCTTCCTTGCCTGTCCCATCCGATCTGCCCATCCCTCCACAAGGCCCCTGTTGAGCATAGCAGGTGAGGCCGCCTGGGCGAGGTACTGGTCATCCTCCCCAGTTGTATCCACCGATCTAATGTCTGAAGCTCCAGGACACTGCCCTTGAGGCGGTAGAGGTGGGGTCCCTCGCTGAGCTGTAGCCCATTATTTCACACCGTAAAGTGTTTTCTGACATTTGCTATAATTTTTACTGTATTTATACTACTTCTGTTTTCTGCTTTAATTTCTCGCTTCTGCCTTGTATCTTTAGGCTTAAGTAATAACACAGTCTAATATATACAGTCGCGAAGCTCTGATGATATTTTTCATCCGATGGGACTACAGCGTTCCAAGCGGCGAGGTAGAGGCAACTTGCTACCAGACAACAGGGAACGAATTACCACTATAGTCTAAAATGGTCATAACTTCTGAACCATTCGTGCAAATAATGTCCTGACAAGGTTATTGTAATCCTTATGAAATAGTGGAGGAGGTCAAACAATTTATTTCGATGAGGAGTTCGAGGATAATATCGAAATATTTATTTAATCTTAAGGTGTTATTTTTCTTTATCGCGGACTATAACATAAAATCGCTTCTAGAGGGCAACCGGTTCGAAATAGATATATACCATCGCGGACTTTTTTTTGTAGAGGTTTCTATGCTCTACAATTCGTACGTTTACACTTGGGGTCTATCGTTGACGGTTCAGGCAGCGTAAGCCAAGAAAGCAAGCGACCGACCGACCGACATCGAACCTGCCAAGTTGGGCTAAGAAGGCCAGCGCTCTACCATGGTCCGTCGCTGGGAATGAGACACTGTAATCTAGGCTATAAATAATTTTATTCATTCACGCTGAGTGAAATGGTAGTTTAGGGGAGGTGCCTAAAATTTAATTCACAAATATTTAATGATATATTTATATTTAATGATATATTTATGATATTAGTGGTCCAACCGATAAATACTACATAACTAAAGTTATATAGAATTAAATTCCCCATCATTTATGTCTTATACATTTTTACGGTACCGGCTATCACGAGAAAATGGGTGAACAGAATTTAATGAATTTAATGAAAATAGGTATTAAAGTCTAGAAGTAAGGTACAACAGTCTAGGCTATAAATAACTTTTATTCACGCTGGATGAAATGGTAGTTCAGGGGAAGGTGCCTAATTTTTTAATACCAATGTTATTGGTCCTATCGAAAAGTATTACATAACAAAAGTTATAGGGAATACAGTTTCCAGTCATTTAGGCAATGTCTTAAACAGTTTTATTACTATACCTACTATGGTATCAGAATTCATGAATTTAGATTTTTGTTGCTTAGTCCATATCAACACCGAATATTGCTTAATCGTGTGACTGGCGATGGTTTTTGTCATAATTGTTTTAAGGTGTAAAACTGCGTGGTCATCGGTCCGTATTGACAAACAAAATTGTGAAGATGATAAATTGTTTTTTAAAAAAAACGTAAAGGAGCGATGGCTTGAAGATAAAGACAAGAGGGGGACATGAAAGAAGGAAGGTTTAACAATAACATTATATGACCATTGTTGCAATATGATTTGTCTCTTCTGCTGCGTCCCGAGTGAAACAGCATGCCTGAATATTGGTGGAAAGTAGCTGAATATTGTCCCGTCAACGTCGGGCACTACAGCTAGTAATTGGCATAAAAAACGAGACACAAATTCTAAACATTATAAGTTGTAGGCGGTTTTTTCGCACTTTTCTCAAAACTAGTAGTAGTGAACATATCTGCTTTCTCAAACAATCGATTCATTTATTTTACCGTAAAACATTAGTAGAACGTCATCCTCACCTCGACTGTACCAATTTCGAACAGCCAACACCCAGCAAATTCCTACGTCACGCCATTAGCTGGAAGAGAGGATTGAAAAGTTTTAACTCGTCTTCAGAATATTGTCTTTGGAATTCTTACTCTTTGCTGCCCCCGATCCGTCACAGCTCCCTTCCATGCAGGCTGCTATCGCTCCTGAATCTTAATGATGTTCGTGAACGTGTTGATCACGAGAACACAGGGGGCTTTGATCCTGCCTGCCTGACTGACTGCATCTTATCGACACCATGGGCTTTATTACACGCCGTTATCATGTTCATCAAATCTGATTCATATCGTCTTGTTACCTACACTGCTCTTTCTCGCTAGTGCGGTGAAACCTGCATAAATCGGCTTCAATGCTGCCGTACTTACTCACTAATCTCTCCTTCTCTTGAGCTGAAAGTCAAGCAGAGACATTTGAGGGGTTGATAATATATATAAATACAAATATAATTTTTAATATACACATAAATGTTCAACCAGTTCTGTGTTTTATCTCTAACTAGCTGTAGAGCCCGACTCTGCTCGAGTAGAAATTTTAATGTTTATCTTTATTATTACCTGTTTGAATTGAATTTTTGTAGATTTCTTTATTGTGGCATTGACGGATAATTTACAAACTCTTTCGTAGATTTATAAATATTGTTATGTGTACAATTTTATGTTTTAGTTTAAGATTATTTAGTTTCGCATTCAACTATTTCCTTGCGGTTCACCAGATTCACACACAAATTAAGTATTTCCAGTGCTTAACATTACGGCTTTCACTACTATAGGTTGAGCTTACTACTAGCTTAACATCACAAGTGATAATATAGTAACAACAAGAAGAGTACAACAAGCAATTCCATAGGCAGAAACTATTGCAAGAAATACTACTAGTTTAAATACTAGACTACTAGTTCTAAATCCAGCATCATTATATACAATTTCATACACAACTTAAGTATTTCCAGCGCTTAACACAATGGCTAACAATAATGAATTCATTCTGGGCTCTAATATTTTTCTCATAATTTTCCTTTTTTAATCTCTAATTGTTTCTTTAAGTTTTTATGATGTAAATTGAACGTTTCTGAAGCATAAAACGCTTCAGGTTTGATCACTGTTAAGTAAAGACAAATGTTACTTTTCCAGGACAAGTTTTTTTTTTTTTTTTTTTTTTTTGCTAATTGCTTTACATCACACTGACACAGAAAGTTTAGTTTAGTTTAGTTTAGTTTAGTTTAGTTTAGTTTAGTTTAGTTTCGTTTCGTTTCGTTTCATTTCGTTTCGTTTCGTTTCGTTTCGTTTCGTTTCGTTTCGTTTCGTTTCGTTTCGTTTCGTTTCGTTTCGTTTCGTTTAGTTTAGTTTAGTTTAGTTTAGTTTAGTTTAGTTTAGTTTAGTTTAGTTTAGTTTAGTTTCGTTTCGTTTCGTTTAGTTTAGTTTAGCTTAGTAATGTTTTATTTTACCTGGCAAGATTAAGGCATTCAAGCCTTCTCTTCCATCTGACCAGGAACTGAAATATACATATATTACATTGTATTACTTACAATAACTAGATCTAATACAAAGTAAATTAATAATAATACAAGGATGGTGAGATTACATTAAGATGAAATAAATTAAGATTAAATTAAGACGAAATAAATCAGATATACTAAAAGGATAAATTCTTAAAACTAATATCTTACATGTAAAGAAAAAAGAGGCAGTACATAAAATGTTATTTTAAAAACAAATCGGATAAGAATTTTAGACTCCTCTACCAGGACATCCATAACAATAGAATGGTTGTAAGTAGCAGCATCAAGTTTACAGATGATCCTTACTGATGCATAAAATGTCTCCAAAGTGCTTCCTTGAAAGTGCGAATAGCGCTTAACCCCCTGATACTTTCTGGAAGGAGGTTCCACTCACGGCAGGCAATTATTGTGAATGATTTATCGTAGATGGCAGTTCTATGGGTAGGTAAAGCAAGGATGGAATTATTAGCAGATCTGGTGTTAAGACTGTGATAACGGGATAGGTATTTGAAATATGAAGTAAGGTAAAATGACTGTGAAGAATGAAGGATTTCATGGAGATGGCATAGGGCAGGGATGACGAACCTATGACACGCGTGCCACTAGATGACACGCGAACACGACTTCAGTGGCACGTCAGACAACATACTAACATGTTTTAATGTTTTTAACATGCAATAAATAGGTCTAAAATCTACCAACATAGCATAACGCTTTAATAAAGAAGTACTGTATGTCACAATTAATTTTATGGCCATATTTTGTACACATTTTATTAGGTTAAAGCAATAAAAATATACTTTATTCTTAAAATTTATCGGTTAAAAAATGTAATTTTCAGTGATGTTTGCAGAAGTCCGACTCGTTGGCTGAATGGTCAGCGTACTGGCCTTCGGTTCAGAAGGTCCCGGGCTCGATTCCCGGCCGGATTGGGGGTTTTAATCGCTTCTGATTAATTCTTCTGACTCGGGGACTGGATGTATGTTTCCGTCCAAACATTCTTCTCATCATATTCAGACAACACAATACACTACCAACCAAACACGCAATGGTGATTACATCCCTCCATATAGAGTTGGCGCCAGGAAGGGCATCCGGCCGTAAAATAGGACCAAATCCACATGTGCGACGCAGTTCACACCCGCGACCCCACAGGAGTGGGAAGAAGCGGTAGCAAAAAAAGAAGAAGTGATGTTTGCAAAAATCATGAAACATTCTGTTGAATGGATTTGGTTCGTAATGCAATATAATACCCAAATTAAGTCAGATGATGGGTTTAATGATGATTTTAAAGGAAAATAACTGGTGGCACACTGGACAGTAAAAAGTAATAGCCAAGACCTTAATTGACACGCTAGTCGACAAAGGTTTGCCATCCCTGGCATAGGGTATGCACAGTGCGACGGATTTCTAGTCGGGGCCAAGATAGGTGGTTATATGAAGGAGTTACGTGGTCATAGTACCGTACGTTACAGACGTATCTCACACATGCATTTTGACCACGTTGTAATCTGCTCAATAACTTGCCCCGAGCGTCACGATAGTCGAAATGAGGGAAAACGAGGGCGACGATGGGAAAGGAAAGGCCTAGGACTGGGAAGGAAGCGGCCGTGGCCTTAATTAGGATACAGCCCCACCATTTGCCTGGTGTTAAAATAGGAAACTACGGAAAACCATCTTCAGGGCTGCCGACAGTGGGATTCGAACCCACTATCTCCCGGATGCAAGCTTATAGCCGCGTGCCCCTGAACGCACGGCCAACTCGCCCTGTTTTTTTGTTATTAACATTATTTTTGTGTTTAAAAGCAATTTCCATTTTTCTGAATTATTGAAGCTATTGATTTATTTCCATTGCCATTTTCAGTAATCTATTCACCTAAGAACTTAAATTCCTTTACTTGTGAAATTTTTGTTCATATCAATGGTAAGTTCATATGGAGCATTTTTTATATTTGTCATAAATGTAGGGTTTTTTTTCATATGAAATGTTAAGTTCTATCATTAGAACAGTATTATACAGCCATATACCTTGGCTAAGATGCAAGTGAGAGGCGCGTTCCATTATTCCCGGCTTAAAATGTGAGCGCGGAAGTTTCTGTCGCATCTCAAAGAAACAAAAGACAAACAGCCCGCGGAACAGGGAAGACAGAAGGACGAAACAGGAAGACTATGAGCAATACCAATACTTGCCCTGTCTCCAGAACCGAACACAGAGTGCAATGTTACCGTAGGGTGACCAGGCCTAGAATCAGAAAAAAACGGGACAGTTTTCTCGAAAATGTCCAGGAAATGATTTCATGGGGTCAGTGAATGCAGAAAAAAGTAAACAATATTTCAATCACAAAATAAAGAGGTATGTCAGTCAACTAGAGTCCGCCTCGTTGGCTGAATGGTCAGCGTACTGACCTTCGGTTCAGAGGGTCCCGGGTTCGATTCCCGGCCGGGTCGGGGATTTTAATCTCTTCGGATTAATTCTTCTGGCTCGGGGACTGGGTGTTTGTGTCCGTCCCAACACTCTCCTCTTCATATTCACACAACACACTACACTACCAACCACCACAGAAACACGCAATAGTGATTACATCCCTCCATAAAGGGTTGGCGTCAGGAAGGGCATCCGGCCGTAAAACAGGGCCAAATCCACATGTGCGACACAGATCGCACCCGCGACCCCACAGGTGTGGGAAAAGCGGTAGGAAAAGAAGAAGAAGAAGAAAGTCAGTCAACTAGAACATAATTTAATACATTCTTTTACCAACCTAGTAGCCTGGCTGTTATACTTACATTCTAACCGGTCAAGGATGTTTACCTGGATCCAGGGTGCGAAATCAGAAAGAAGCGGTGGGGGGGGGGGGGAGAACGAACATAGGGCTTAGCTACTCGTGTTTATTTCAGGCAGTATCCGGCGGGGGAGGGGGTATAAAAATTCCCTGTAATTTAATAACCCCCTCCCCCCAGAAAAATCTACATTTTAGATCTTTTTGTTTGATTTTTGTTGTTATAACGGAAATGATAATTATTAGAACGTTATTCCACAGAGACTGTCGCTTTCTTAAGAATGGCCAGACGAGGCGCGATTTGTCCTCTTTTATTGCTATATGTTGACTGAACAAATGTGTCGGTTTGTACACTGCTTAAGGGAATATTGTCCTATTGGCTACCCATCGGAAACACACACTCTTCAAGAAGTACAGGACTGGTGTAAGCTCGAGCTACTTAGAGCAATGACTAGGGAGGAGAGTTTCAAGTAATTTATACTTTTGCCCGGGTTTCAGATGGACTTGTCAGAGTGAAACATGAGCAATAGGCTGCAGGTCTGGATTGCCACTGCTGCGTTGTTTCATTGCTCAAGATCTGGCAGTCATTTGAATTATTGCTGACGTTTTTATGAAAATATGACAGTAAAATCATTAATTGCAGTAATAAATTATATGTGTTCTACATTTTCCTCATTATCTTATAATGAAAGAATCCCCCCCCCGGGCAATTTTAGTGGGGGGGGGGGAGAGAACCTTTGAGATAAAATCGTCGGTGGGGGGGGATCCCTCCCTCCTCCTCCCCCACCCCCCAAGATTTCGCACCCTGCCTGGATCTGAAGGCTGGTTCAAGGTCCACTTAGCCTTTCATGATTATAATTGAGGAGCTATCTGACGGTGATAGCGGCCCCGGTCAAATACACTATAGACAATATGGACACTTCCGTATTCTCCCGTACTAAACTGAGAGACATGTTAACAGTGGCGCACCTGGCGGCCCGACCTTAAACGCCAGGCGGCAAGATTGAAACTACAAAAGTTGCGTGTTCAAACTGACAAAAATAATTATTTTTGCTTTGTTCTACTACGGAAGTTGAATGTTAAAAATGATATAAATAATGAAACTCAATATGATTTCGTTATTTCCGAATCCTTGGCTGAATGGTCAGCGCAGAGGCCTTCGGTTCAGAAGGTCCCGGATTCGATTTACGACTGAATCGTAGATTTTAATCACGTCTAATTAATTCTTCTGACTCGGGGACTGGGTGTTTGTGTTTGTTCCAACACGTTTCTCTTCATATTCAGACAACCCACTACACTTCCAGCCACCACAGAAACATTTAGGCGCGTAAATGTTATTTCACCTGCCTAAAATAGACTCTCAAATAGACTCTAAAATATTCTTAGACAGCTTCAATTTTATATATTTTCATAGACATCAATTAAAATACCGTGTTCATTTTGCGAAATTGATAATAACTCGTTAGGGGGGAAATATGAAACAAGTTTCACTCTCCTCTTTGCTGCAAACGTCAGAGAATATAATTTTACCATCCAATGTGAAACGGGGAAACTCTTGTAACCACTTTTTAATTAAAGACGACTTGGAACCTGACAGTTTCGGCATAATTCATAGCGTATAGTGCAGTACTACACTCAGTTTCAAGGCCGCCCCGCTAGGTGTGCTGGCAATAAATGTCTTGCGATATCTCCCAAAGTGGTACGTATTCACTATAGCGTATTTGCCCCGGTCTAGAAAGCCACGAATTAACGACCAAGAGTATTCATCGTGACGATAACAGGACGCACCGTAATCTCCAGGCCTTCGGGCTAAGCAGGGGTCGCTTGGTAGGCCAAGGTCCATCGGGACTTTGCGCAATGAGTTTTGGTTTTAAACTCACATTCTTGTATTTGTCTACTGAATGTGTGCGGAATTCTTTACTGCTTAAGGCATTGAAAACATCAACTGGGCTGACAGAAAAAGAAGGAATGGGAGCTCGAATAAACAGACAACCGTCAAACAGCCAAGAAACAAGTCGAAGAACTACAAAATGTTGCAGTCAAAACAGGGTTAAGAATCTCTTTCGAGAAAACAGCATTCATGGATTCTATAAAAAAAGGCGACACGGACAGACTTGTTACATTGTATGGGGATATCCAGCGTGTGCAAAAATTTAAATACCTGGGAGAAATACTCACCCCAAATGGAGATGAAAAGGAGGGATTAAAGGAGAGGGTGAGAAGGATGGAGCTGGCATTCAGACTATGTCATGACACCTATAAGTCCAAGTCTGTCTCAATTCAGGCCAAGTTAAAACATTACTGCACAGTGGTTAGAACAGAGTGCCTTTATGGAGCAGAAACCTTGACGAAGATGGCTGGCCCAGTCCTTGAAAAAAGAGAAAGAAGATTCTTGCGAAAAATCTTAGGCCCTAGAAAGTCGACGAGTGACCCAAACACATTCTGGTTAAGATCGAATTTGGAGCTCTACAAGACAGTAGAAAGAATCACGACTGTGATGAAAAAAAGGAGACTGACGTTTTATGGGCATATCAAAAGAATGAACCCTGAGAGATTGGCCAACAGGATACTTCTTCTGCAGGAAAGGTGGAAAAAACAACCGGGATGGCTTACACACGTGCACAATGACTTGGCAGAAATAGGTATCAAGGAGGAGGATATAAAAGAAAGGACATCATTTAGGAAGAAGGTTGCGGGATTGAGGGATGCGTCTGAAGAGCAACATGCGAAACCACGGAACATCTCGGTGGAAGAACGAGCAAGAAGAAGTCAAAGACTCAAGAATCTTTGGCGAGAGTGTAAAGAGAAGGGTATCAGTCTGCGTGACAGAAGGAAGATTGTGTAAACGTGGCCCACAGGTGGCCGTATCGATTAATAATAATAATAATAATAATAATAATAATAATAATAATAATAATAATAATAATAATAAACAAGATTAATACAGCATACAAACTAACTATGAACGTCTACAGTAAGAAGAATATTTCGATTAATGTAAAATTAACACGTTACCAGACAGTGATGCCTTATACGCAGCAGAAAGTCTTAACCCAGTAAGAACAGGAGTAATTAAGAGATTAGAAAGAGTGGAACGAAAGATTCTCAGGAAGATATTGGGATCGCAATGAGCAGAAGACGGTCAATTCAGAAGACGAGCGAACCAATAACAGTATACCAAGATAGAGAACGTCTCGGACGTCATACGGAAAAGAAGGAACGTGTTCTTCGGACACATCCTGAGAATGGACCAGAGGAGGTTAATACTGTAAATAATACAGTTTCTTGTGAACAAGAGAACCAAAGTACGCTGGACCCAGCAGGTACAATGGGATATAGAAGAAATGGGAATACAGGAACCAGAGATATACAACAGAGTTATTTTAATAAAAAATTCAGGCTTACACAGGTTTTCAGAACAGAACTAGGCCCAGAACAAAATCATCATGTACAGAAGAGCGAAGAAAGTTGCGAAGAATGGATAAGAAGAAAGACCAGAAGAAACAAAGCTGATGCGAATTAACGTGATCCTCAGATGGCCAAAACGAAAAGAAGAAAAAAGGAAATGGCCAAGTATGTCAAAATGTATGACGTTTTCCAGTTATGTGAATGAATGATATCCCTCGAATTTCATGATTATTTCTATCTTAAGTGGAAGATAATAAGTCTTAGAGTAAATCAAGAGCCAAATTCCGTGACGCTTAATAAATATTATTAAGACAGAAATGTGTATGTACATACGACGACTATTTCGCTGCAGACACGACTTGCGCTTGATCGTGCCGTTCCTTCTTACCTGTCTCTTGACGTCCAAGGCTGTCGCCTACGAATGTCGAGTGCTATGTCAGTGAATTCTGAATATCTTTGTCCGTCATGACCAACAAGGGCAGTTCAAGGGGTAAAATGGAGTTGAAAAATGTCGATAATATAATAACCTTCTTTAGCGAGGACAATGAGCGTATTTTACGAAAATTTCAAGATTTAAGACTACATCATTTATTTCACCAAAAATAGCATGACCCCTGGACCCTGTTTCATAAAACATTTTCACTAATATTATTAGTATTACGTTTCATAAGGTAAAGAGTAGCGAAATAGCGATGAAGAGTGAGTGTAGGTATTCACCGTCCAATACATTTTAGGCCAAAAGCCTGTACTGTTATGTAACAAACATATGAATACAATGAGAGATTTAGGTTAGATTACACAACATATAAGTATGTGTTTGATAGGACTGATATCTAAGAATATCCCACTACAAGGAATGAAGAATTAACCTCAAAACGGCAGCTTCAATTTGCACTCTACTGCTTGGATTCCAAGGCTAAGTGATTTGAACAATACGATGGCTGATAGTTGGAGACTTTCCCTAGTGCATTTCTGCTCGGAACTCCATTTATCCTTTAAAATCTTGGTTTAAACCACCAGTAAACCAAGATATTGCTAGTCAATCTCAACTGAAATTTTAAGAGCACATAAAATAAAAAGTAAAAATAATGAGGAGGGTTATAGACTGTGCGGTAGGCTGCGAATAGTTGACGCTTTAACTCGCGCGCTTACCGCAAAGGAACTTTCTTCTAGGCCTATTTTCACTTCTTTTACCCATTGTCCTTTTGTATCAAAGTCAGAACAACGAAAATATCAGATGAACCTATAGAACATATACGGATTAATAGCCGGTTGTAGTCGAACACTAGTCTACTGCAAGCAGCAAACACAAACCAAGACCATATGCAACAAACCGATTCTAACCTCAATTTGTATCAGTTGACTAATGAACTAACATCATGAGTGAAAACATTTTATTAATAATGGATAAATATTTCTGAAATTTTAACTAATAATTATTTTTATGAGTTCTAATATTATTAATTAGTTTATTAAACAGGGCCCTGGATCAATAATAGTACTAATAAATGAATTATGGGCAATCGGCAAGGATCAGAAAACTTCACAAAATAATAATTAAGCAAAGCTCTTCAATTGCGGAAAGACTTCACAAACAAAAGAAAAAAGATATACTAAATCGCAGTGAGGAGTAAATTGCAATAGATACTCTAATGTGCTTTGTCGTTGCGCCTGCAAAACCACTATGTGAAATGTTTTAGCTTAGAACTTTGGCCGGCAAGGTTCTGTCATCCACCGCCGACAGCGGTGCTGTCATCTAAGGTGCGAATATTGTCAAGGAATTCTCGCTCTTCTTAACATGTGTGCTGCGGGTCAGTATTTCTCCAAAACTATTATCGCATTGCGATTTTCACAGGTTCAACAATGACATTTACTTACGTACACTGCCAGGAAAAACCACGCAACATCCTTAAAGACAAGGACATTTTATTCACAAGTGATGTGACAGGTAGTTCATCATTGCAGGAGTATATGATTACAAATTCAGACCAAAGAAACATACATATCACAGTAAAATGTGCCCAAACATACGCATCAATACACAGTGTATTTTGCCTTTTGGTGTGACGGTAATGCAGGCGTGATTTTCGCGCATGAAAACGATCATAAAAGTGCCGAATGGCATCCTCCGACAGACTGTCCCAAGCATCTTGCACCTTTTGATGCAATTCGGAAATGGTTCTTGCAGACTCTGAAGAACGCGTAAATTCCCGCTTCATCATGTTACATACATGTCCGACTCGTTGGCTGAATGGTCAGCGTACTGGCCTTCGGTTCAGAGGGTCGCGAGTTCGATTGCTGGCCGGGTCGGGGATTTTAACCTGCATTGGTTAATTCCAATGGCTCAGGGGCTGGGTGTTTGTGCTGTCCCCAACATCCCTGCAACTCACACACCACACATAACACTATTCTCCACCACAAGAACATGCAGTTACCTACAAATGGCAGATGCCGCCCACCCTCATCGTAGGGTCTGCCTTACAAGGGCTGTAGTCTGCTAGAAATAGCCACACTTAATTATTAATGTCACATACATGTTCAAATGGCGAGAGATCCGGTGATCTTGCTAGCCAGGACAGTTGTTGCATACCACGTAGAGCATGTTACGTCGCAGCAGCCGTATGTGGACGTGCATTGTCCTGCGGAAAAGGCACATCACCTTTCTGTCGAAGAAACGGCAGTAGCACGGGGATCATTGCTACCTGTGCACTGGTTACGTTACCCTGAAGAAACACCAGCTGTGACCGCGAGTTATATAACTGATGGCTTCCCCACACCATGAAGCCTGAGGTGGGACCTGGGTGTCGGGGGAGAATGCACTCGGGAATAGGCCGCTCACCAGGCCTACGCCGTACACGTGTACGTCCATCACGTGTACATCCACCACGTGTACGTCCATCACGTGTACGTCCATCGGGTGTACATCCATCAGGTGTACGTCCATCACGTGTACGTCCATCACGTGTACGCCCATCACGTGTACATCCATCACTTGTACATCCATCACGTGTACGTCCATCACGTGTACATCCATCACGTGTACGTCAATCACGTGTACGTCCATCACGTGTACATCCATCACTTGTACATCCATCACGTGTACGTCAATCACGTGTACGTCCATCACTTGTACGTCCATCACGTGTACATCCACCACGTGTACGTCCATCACGTGTACGTCCATCGGGTGTACATCCATCAGGTGTACGTCCATCACGTGTACGTCCATCACGTGTACATCCATCACTTGTACATCCATCACGTGTACGTCCATCATGTATACATCCATCACGTGTACGTCCATCAGGTGTACGTCCATCACGTGTACATCCATCACGTGTACGTCCATCGCGTGTACATCCATCGCGTGTACATCCATCACTTGTACATCCATCACGTGTACGTCAATCACGTGTACATCCATCACGTGTACGTCCATCACGTGTACATCCATCACGTGTACGTCCATCATGTATACATCCATCACTTGTACATCCATCACGTGTACGTCAATCACGTGTACGTCCATCACTTGTACGTCCATCACGTGTACATCCATCACGTGTACGTCCATCATGTATACATCCATCACGTGTACGTCCATCACGTGTACATCCATCACGTGTACGTCCATCACATATACATCCATCACTTGCATACATACAGAACCTACTCTCGTCACTGAAAACAACAGATCGCCATTCCCCTCTCCAGTCGTCACTTTCTCGACACCAAAGTAACCGAGCTTGGCGGTGTCGTGGTGTCGACGATAGCCTGACCAGAGGCACACGTGATCGTAATCCCTTGGTGCCACAGCAGATACAACATGTGACCGGGTTTCTTTCCTGGATGATGTTCGGTCAGCCACCGCTGCTCGCACAATGCATCGATCTTGACGTGCGACTGTACTACACGGACGTCCGGAGCCTGATCTACGGATGTTGGAATGTTCCACAGAGCACTGCTGAAAGCAGAGACACGCCACCGACACATTGTGCCCAACATGTGCAGCAGTCCATCCAGCATCCCGCAGGAACGCGTACTCGTCTATGGGGCGTGGTTGTAACCTAGAATGAATGTTGCAAACACAGTTACTGCCTGAAGAGCCACCGGACAGATCTCCTGAGCGCCATCTGATCGCCGATGTCCGTGACAAATGAATCACCATCATATATGGTGCCACTGACAACAGTCCTTGAGGATGTTGCATGTTTTTTCTCCAGCAGTGTATACATTTCTGTCTTCATAATAATATTCATTAAACGTCGCCGAATTGTATTCTTGATTTATCCTAAAACAGTTATCTTTCGTTTAAGACAGAAATAATAATGAAATTCGAGGGATGTAATTTATTCATAGGAGTATAACCACGTCTTAATTTTATATAGCCTTCTAAATACATCAGATGGTGACGAGATACTTGTCTGATCAATAACAAATAAGACTAATAGTCAATATTTTACGAGCCCCTGAATATCATTTAAGAATGTGCAAAGAGAATATCTTCGATGGATTGGAAGTTATTTATAGCAGGTGTATGCATAAGTCTTTTCAGGTTTAATTTAGAGATGGCGTCATCAAACAGCACGCAGCGTTTGAATTTTACACATAAGTCAGTTTGTTCGTCTGACGTTAACCTACCAACACACATAAGTTGAGTCCGCCAAACACTAGCGTCTGTGTTTTCATCGTTCAGTGATCATGTCGACGTTCGTGCTTGAAAAAGAAAATTTGCGGCACGGATTTCTTTTCTTATTTAATCAAAAGGAAAAGGCTGTGGAAAGTCATCGTTTGCTGGTAGAAACATATGGTGAACACGCCCCATTGATAAGAACATGTGGGACATGGTGTCGAAAATTTAAACGTGATGATTTCAATGTGAAAGACAGTGCGCGCTCTTGTAGACCACAAAGAGCGAAGACTCTTGAAGCCCGGCGAAACCGTTAATGCACAACGCTATCGCCAAAAAGTGATTAATTTAAATCACACATTGATCGAAAGACGACCGGAATGGGCCGGAAGACATGGCAAAGTGATTTTGTTACACGACAATGCGCCGTCTCACACAGCAAAACCAGTGAAAGGCATCTTGAAATCGCTTGGCTGGGACATCCTTCCGCACCCGCCGTACTCTACCGACCTGGCACAATCTATCACTTCTTCGCATCGATAAGCACGCGCTCGCAGAGCAGCACTTCAACAATTTCGAGGAAGTTGGATAATGTCTCGACGAATGGTTTGCCGCAAAAGACAAAACCGTTTTTCTGGCATGGTATTCATAACTTACTTGAAAGATGGGAGAAGTGTGTAGAAGCCGATGGCCAATATTTTGAATAAACAAAAAATTAATTTTCCTTGAAAATTACGTGTTTTCTTTACCATAAAACCCGGCATAAACTTATGTATACACATGGAAAGCTGCATTTTGAATGTTGTCAGAGGAGAATAAAAGAGGGAACCTCTCTCTCTCTCAAATACATCTCATCTTGAGAAATGATGGAGTCCAGCAGCGGTAAATTATGTGTTTTCGCGGATTGAACTGGTACAGTTTATGGATTGACTCGGCTGTACCCTGGAGTCACCAGTCATCCAGCCCACCTATTGGCCATGATACCGTGGTCATCCGGTTCGATTCCTGTTGGTGGAAAAAATTTAACCATCAGATTGTTGACCGGCAGGGTAGGAGAGGTGGTGGTTTACAATTTCTAATCATTCAATTGCGTCCTAAAATCCTGGATTCAATTCCAAATCTCTCCGCAGTGGTCATATCGAGTGAGGAAATATGACGTTCATGGTGGTGATTCGTCCGTCGGATGGAAACGTAAAGCCTTGAACAGACCCCTTGGTGCTATTCGATAGGAATAGGCTATGTGCCGACAACAGGTTTTATCTTCTTCAACCCTAAGGTTGGTGGGTAATATCAAGGCCAACTAGATAGACAGGCTATAAGGCTCCCCCTCCACCTCGGCGCTACGTCACACAAGTGGCCGGCCGCCGCTTCAATTCTATCCAGTGACATGTACCCTGAGCTGAACCCCGCAGCAGTGCGGCTATCAGTGGTGTTTGAATGAATTATACGTGTGTGAACATTGCGAATTATGCTAACGTCGTGTTGTGTACCTGGTTGTAGAAGCAACTGTAGTTCAAAACAGCCTAATATTTCAGTGTTTAAATTTCCTACTGACTTGGTTCGGAAATAAAAATGGGATATTAGACATCCATCGAATCGAATTTGTCCTTCAGCAAGTTCAGATGTGTGGATAAAATACTTCGACGAACGTTTCATAATTAGGTAGGATTCTCTTAAAAGACCTGATGGGTCTACTTTAACTCTAAAACGTACCCATTTAAACTCTCAAACGATGCTCTCGCTACTAAGATTGAAAATGTGCCATCCTATCTATCTAAAAAAATTCCAAGACCGAGGAAAACTCCTATTCAAAGACAAGAAGAAACTGGAATTATAATAATTATAATTTCATGTGGCCATTTCTAGCCGGGTACAGCCCTTGTAAGGCAGACCCTCCGATGAGGGTGGGCGGCATCTGCCATGTGTATGTAACTACGTGTTTTTGTGGTGGAGGATAGTAGTATGTGTGGTGTGTGAGTTGTAGGGATGTTGGGGACAGCACAAACACCCATCTCCCGAGCCAATAGAATTATCCAATAAAGGTTAAAATCCCAGAGCCGGCCGGGAATCAAACCCGCGACCCTCTGAACCGAAGGCCAGTATGCTGACCATTCAGCCGAGTCGGACGAAACGGGAAGTAAAAATAAATAAAGACAGCTGAGGGAGAAAATGATAGGCTCAAGGACTTCGGCGACGTTACAAGTAATTTCAGTATTAAATTTAAATTAGATATTGATAAAGTTTTGTCAGTTTTGACAGCCAGAGTCTCAGTATGTTCAAAATGTATATGACTGAGGAAAATATTCCAAAAATTGGTCTTTCTTAAACATTAAACGAGGCTCTTGATTTTAAAGCCATAACGCATGATATTTTGATCAGTGATAACCCTGATATACTGTACGTGCGTTAGGTGACCGGGGAAAAATGTTAACATGGTCAAATTTGAAATGTTATCTGTAACTTCCTGTTTAGTCCTGCCTGTGATTCTAAAGTGACTGTCCGCGACGAAATAGAAACTGTGAACAAAATAGTCGTTGAAATCGAAAATGAAATTGATGACTGTATAATTACTGATAGATTAGAATTTTGCAAGGAACAGTTAAACTTAGCCTTTGATAAGAAAGTGCTTTATCCATGTGTACTAATAACATGGTTCGCTTCAATATTTTTCGCATTCCCTGGAGCATATAAGAAAATAAGACAGTCAACGTTCCTTACAATGCCTCACCTTGTGTATTTACGGTTATTTTTTGCAAAACTAGGCACGGGAAATGGGGGTCGAAGGGGTAGTATGAGGTCCTGTGGGTGCACTTCTTGCTGATGGGAGTGCACTAGCAAAACACAGGAAATGCCATTGGGAATGAACTGGGAAGGAGGACCAGTACCTCGCCCAGGCGGCCTCACCTCTTATGCTGAACTGTAACCTTTTGGGAAAATTGGAAGAGATAGACAAGCAAGAGGGAAGGAAGCGACTGTGGCCTTAAGGTAGATACCATCCCAGTATTTGCCTGGAGGAGAAGTGATACACCACGGAAAACAACTTCGCGGATGGCTGACCTCAGTTGACCTCCCGAGGGTGAGTGGACCCCGTTCCAGTCCTCGTACCACGTTTTCAAATTTCGTGGCAAAGCCGGGAATCGAACCCAGGTCCCTGGGAGTGGCAGTTAATCACACTAACTACTACACCACAGAGTCAGATACTGTTATTATTATTATTATTATTATTATTATTATTATTATTATTATTATTATTATTATTATTATTATTATTATTATTATTATTATTATTATTATTATTATTATTATTGTACCGGGAGGTACGCCTCAATTCCGCACATTCAAAAGAAGCGCCTTAAAGAACTATATCTATTATTATTATTATTATTATTATTATTATTATTATTATTATTATTATTATTATTATTATTATTATTATTATTGTACCGGGAGGTACGCCTCAATTCCGCACATTCAAAAGAAGCGCCTTAAAGAACTATATCTATCTAACAAAACATGAAATTGCTACTACATGAAGTTGGGACATCAGAAGATGTCACTAGTGAATAACTGAGAAGTTTGTTATCTCTAAGTTTCCTAAAATGAATGGATTTATGTGCTTTGTGTTTGTTTTCAAGAAGTTTGAACTTTTCTCCACAGATGCCTCTACAAAACTGAGTCACGCACTGTGGTGCAAAGTGGAATAATTTGATATTGAAAGAAATTTTGTGTTTATAGGTTGTCTCAAGTAAATTAACTTTCATTTATTTTTTATTTTTTATTTCAAGGGTTACAACACTTCTTTCTCATTCCTCCAGTTTTTGACTGTAGCCAATAAGGAATTTTCTGCAATTATTTTTCAGCCTATCACAGGCTTCTTGTTGGTTTTTTTTTTTGGTATAAACTACGAATCTGCCAATAAAAATGAGAGGGTGTGTCCGGATTAGTCCAGAATCCTCTCGAACCTTCCCTTCGGGTATATAAACTGCGACTTTTCTGGCTACCTTGTCTTTGGATCACCGAATTTCTGAGTGTGTGTGTCAAGTTAGGAGGCGGGGCGCCTCATTCTTCGCCAGGCAGTTCAACAGCCAAGGTAATGGCTATCAAGCTTATTTTCCTGTAGCTACCTCCGCAGCCTTACACGAGGGAAAGGTCCTAATTTCTAACTATGTACCCTGTTTTCTGAAATGTAAATTTTCTTTCGGCTAAAATTTCATAAAATCTTATAAAGTGTAAATCGGGGGTAGAGAGTGCGTTACCCTCTCGGGTTCCCTTTCAACTTGGTTTGAGGTGACTACGATTTTGTAACAGTTTTTATTTCTTGTAATGCAGTAAATTTACCTTCATTCGAGTCACCTCTGTAGCTTGGGATTAGCCCCTGTATCATCGGGCCGAGAGCCCCGTTAGGATATTATTCTTCATTATCTAGGAGAGCAAATATACGCCTCCATTCACTTTGTGTTCGGGCCATTAATTTAACCTGTTATTCTTTTTCCACGAAGGCCCAATAGGTTGGGTACGAGATAACCCTGTGTACTAACTTTTGTTAATTGTAAATTGCGCCTAGAGAGGCCAGAGATGTAAGGTTTTTGTAATGTTGCCTTAAGCGGGCTGTTTAGAAATTGGTTAATGTTGGAGAGCATGTAAGCTCTTTTCTGAAATTCCTGTAATATTGAGAGGTGCCTTTGGAAGGCCGTAAATTTTTACTGTTGGAGCCAAGTGCTCGTGAACACTGTGTATTGGGAGACATCTTTCCTTTTCTGAATAACTCAATATTTGCGAAATTTGTAAATTTGGAGCTTGAAGCTCAATACTTGTAAATCTTGGGCTTGAAGCCCAAAATTGTTAAATTCCCTTTTCTGGGGTTCTCTACTTTACTATCCCAATTTGTCATTGTTATTTCACTAAGTGAAAGATTGTTAAGTTTGTTGTTTGAAAAGAAATATAACCTTTATTTTAAAGTTTTGAATTTAACTTTTGCTATCGTAGTTAGACCCATTCAACACCAGCACCTTCTTTCACCTCTTTCTGCTCCACGGATATCTTCGTAACAATTATTATTGTTATTATTATTATTATTATTATTATTATTATTATTATTATTATTATTTTGCTAGGGGCTTTACGTCGCACCGACACAGATAGGTCTTATGGATGGCGACGATGGGATAGGAAAGGCCTAGGAGTTGGAAGGAAGCGGCCATGGCCTTAATTAAGGTACAGCCCCAGCATTTGCCTGGTGTGAAAATGGGAAACCACGGAAAACCATCTTCAGGGCTGCCGATAGTGGGATTCGAACCTACTATCTCCCGGATGCAAATTCACAGCCGCACGCCTCTACGCGCACGGCCAACTCGCCCGGTTTTATTATTATTATTATTATTATTATTATTATTATTATTATTATTATTATTATTATTATTATTATTAGATTGAGGTTCTTCTTAATCACCCTCTGCAACAACCTAGTTGAAATGAAGGAAAACAAATTATCTTCACTAGATCTCCCTTTCTGCACTCCTAACCATCCACCGCCTCCTCGTTCAAGCCATAAAATATTCGCGCTATAGAAGGCGGTGATCTTAATCATTTGGCACGGCCATGAATTATGTATAGTCTAAAGATATTAAATTATGGAGTTGTTGAGTAGGTTAGAGGTGGTGCGACGCTTTAAGTGGCCATATTGATTTTGCTCTAAGTCTGATGTAGCTACTCCCTTTCATCTGTCACTCACAGATCTTTTGTGATGTGTTATCACACTGAAGTAGATAACAACTCTTCTACTAGTTACAGATAGATACAGCGCAGATATATTTATCGTACACCAAAGCATAGATAGAGAAATGACCTCGATAAATATAATAATAATAATAATAATAATAATAATAATAATAATAATAATAATAATAATAATAATAATAATAATAATAATAATAATAATAATAATAATAATAATAATAATAAAACGTGATATAGTGGTTAGTGTGATTAACTGCCACCCCCGGAGGCCAGGCTTCGATTCCCGGCTCTGCCACGAAATTTTAAAAGTGGTACGAGGACTTTAACTGGGTCCACTCAGCCTCGGGAGGTCAACTGAGCAGAGGGGGTTCGATTCCCAACTCAGCCATCCTCGACGTGGTTTTCCGTGGTTTCCCACTTCTTCTCCAGGCGAATGCCGAGGTGGTACTTAAGGCCACGGCCGCTTCCTTCCCTCTTCCTTGTCTATCTGCCCATCCCCACAAGGTCCTTGTTCAGCATAGCAGGTGAGTCCGCCTGGGCGATGTACTGGTCCTTCCCTCCAGTTGTATACCCGACCCAAAGTTTCATGCTAAAGGACACTGCCCTTGAGGCGGTAGAGGTGGATTCCCTCGCTGAGTCCTGGAGGGAAAACCAAGCCTGGAGTGTAAGCGGATTAAATTAATTAATTAATAATATTAAGAGTGTTTACATTGAGTGTTTGAAAGAAGTGTTTCTGTTTCGTCGACAGGGACAGGTCAATAAAAGTGATGAAAGAATTTTGAATTGATGACAAAACAACTAATATAATACAACGGATATTAACAATCACCCAGTCAGAAGTAAAATTCCTTAGAGAGCTATCGGAACCGTTTGAAATCAAGACAGGAGTGAGGCAGGCAGATGGCCTCTCCCCAGTCCTTTTCAACTGCATCTTGAAGAAGATGTTGCGGGAATAGCGAAAAGAAATGAGTCAGCAAAATATCCCGAATTGAATTAAGATAGGGCACAAAAGGGCTGGACTTAAACTTGAATGTCTTGCATTTGCAGACGACTTAATGTTCTTCGCTGAAAATCTAGAGACTGCCACTACACAGATTGAGATTTTGCAAGAAACAGCAGAAAAGGCAGGACTGGAAATATCCTTTGAGAAAACTGAGTAAATGAATATAGATCCCAAAGAAATAACATGGACAATGAAGACCAAGTATGGTGACATAAAGAGTGTCCACACATTCAAATATCTAGGGAAGATTCTGACTCCTAACAACAACGAGAAGCCAGCTATCGAAGAAAGTGCAAAGACGATGGAGATTGCATTCAGACTATGTCAGGAAACTTGTAAGTCCAGATCCCTCTCCTCAGACACTATAATACCGTGATGCCTCTAGTTAGCAGAGACAATTGCCAGAAACGGGATTACCGAAATAGAAAAGAAAGAGCGTAAATGTCTGAGGAAAATTATTAGACCCAAGAAGTCAATAGGAAATGCGTTAACCTTCCGTTTGAGGTCAAATCAAGAGCTGTATGAAAAAAATGCGAGAACATTTCAAACTCTCTAAGAAAAAGGTGACTGAATTTCTATGGACACCTGAGAAGAATGCTATCGGGACGCCCAGCAAATAAGGTCCTCATCTTCCAGGAAAGAAGAAAGACCCAAGTACCATGGCTGAAAGAAGTTCATCAGGATCTTAAAAAATATGGCATTGAGATCTTACAAACAGAACAGTGTTCAGAAGGAAAATTGCGGAGGTGACGGATCTGTTCGCAGAGAAACCCAGGAGAACAAGAAGGGTGTTCTCGGATGAGGAACGAGCAAAAGCGAGCCAGAGAATGAAGAAGTATTGGCGTAAAAGTAAAGAACATCAACAGTGAAGGAAATTGTGTAATCGCAACCCATAGGAGGTTGAAACTATCCTAAATAAATAAATAAATAAATAAATAATAAATAAATAATAATAATAATAACAATGGAGTTCTGCAGTAACTACACGCTATCGTATATTATACGCTATTATTACCACTAACAACATGAAAGGCATCTAAAGGGAAAAACACAAAGCAACGCCGCATCGGCTGAACAGAAAAAAACTAAGCTATTGTGGAACATCAGGGAATATCGGTTCATCCCACTTAACACTTCTACAATGAAATCTTCTTTAGATCCGTAAATGAACTATATGTCCGCCTCTGTGGTGTAGTGGTTAGTGTGATTAGCTGCCACCCCCGGAGGTCCGGGTTTGATTCCCGGTTCTGCCACGAAATTTGAAACGTGGTACGAAGACTGCAAGGGGATCCACTCAGCCTCGGGAGGTCAGCTGAGTAGAGGGATGTTCGATTCCCACCTCAGCCATCCTCGAAGTGGTTTTCCGTGGCTTCCCACTTCTCCTCTAGGCAAATATCGGGATGGTAGCTGCCTCTGTGGATCCGTGGTAGAGTGTCGGCCTCCGAATCCCAAGATAGCGGGTTCAAACCCGGCAGAGGTAGTCGGATTTCTGAAGGGCGGAAAAAAGTCCATTCGACACGCCATGTCGTACGAGGTCGGCATGTAAAAGATCTCTGGTGATACATTTGATATTTACCCGACAAAAGTAATTAAATCTCAGCCATAGACGCCCAACTGCCATCTAGCGGACCTAGAGTAAAACGGAACATCGAAATTGACGAGCAGACAGCCAGATGGCGTCAAATCGAAATGTCTGCACACGGTAGCTGAGGCCATACGATTATTATTATTATTATTATTATTATTATTATTATTATTATTATTATTATTATTATTATTATTATTATCGGGATGGTACCTAACTTAAGGCTACGGCCACTTGCCTATGCCCTCCAATCTTCCTATTCACGCCCCCCCCCACACACAAGGCCCCTGTTCAGCATAGCAGGTGAGGCCGCCTGGGCGAGGTACTGGTCCTCCTCACCAGTTGTATCCCCGACCCAAAGCTTCACGCTCCAGGACACTGCCCTTGAGGCGGTAGAGGTAGGATCCCTCATCTCTGGACGGTAAACGGATTAAGAATAAAGAAAGAAAATATTTCAAGTATTTCTTTTGACCCTTTCAAGTTGATAAACATGTATTTTGCTCCAGACCACGCTTGCGTATTCCAGTTTCGGCCTAAGGCCATGCAATACAACTTGATAGACGTTTTTATATATTTAAACGGCTTCACATTTCTTATCACAATTTCCAAAGTTCTATTAGAGGATAAACTGTCTAATAGTCGTTCGATATTTATGTTCTGGTTACACACGGTTCATACAAACGGACGAAATGTTATTCGGATGTCTTGTTGAGCACGTGATGTACGAGCAGATGACAGACAGTTTAATGACCTCCCAAAATAGAAATCTACTTATATCATTGACGATGAGCATTCCTTGAATTACTCGGTGAACTGAAAGGACTCAAAATAAACCATCAGCTGTCTCATTAAACCTTCGGATGTTTCCTGGGGTATTTCTGACGTATCATCAATTATTACATAGGCTACTACCTGAATACCGCTCTGGAGGGAGGAGAGGAGGGGATTTGACTTCACGAATGAAGAGGATTATTAATGAAGCAAGTTATCGCGGGCGATTAGAAAATGCAGTGTGCTATTTAATATAAATTATATTGTTTATATTTATGCTTTCGTCCGTCTCTGTGGTGTAGTGGTTCGTGTGATTAGCTGCCACCCTCGCAGGCCGGGAATGGGTTCGATTCTCGGCTCTGCCACGAAATTTGAAAAGTGGTACGAGGGCTGTAACGGGGTCCACTCAGCCTCGTGAGGTCATCTGAGTAGAGGGGTTCGATTTCCACCTCAGCCATCCTCGAAATGGTTTTCCGTGGTTTCCCACTTCTCCTCCAGGCAAATGCCGGGACGGTATCTAACTTAAGGCCACAGCCGCTTCCTTCCTCTTACTTGTCTATCCCTTCCAATCTTCCCATCCCTCTCCAAGGTCCCTGTTCAGCGTAGTAGTTGAAGCCGCCTGGGAGAGGTACTGATTCTCCTCCCAGTTGTATCTCCACGACCCAAAGCTTCACGCTCCAGGACACTGCCGTTGAGGCGGTAGAGGCGGAATCCCTCGCTGAGTCCGAGGGAAAAACCAACCCTGGAGGGTAAACGGATTAAGAAAGAAAAAAAGTCTTTATTAAATGCGTAAACATTAAAAATGCTTTATACAATGTTAAAAAATGATGTTAAAAATGAATATTTTAAAACATTTCAGAAAATAATAGGTTAGACACAAAACTTACAAAGTACATAGTACAGGCCTTTCATTTAGAGGCTATTCGAAGACAAAGAATGCACAATACAATTAATATTGATTAAAAGATTGAAAAGTTTGAAAAGAAATCGAAATAATAAAAGACGACTTGTGAAAATAAAGTTTACAAAACCATTTTAAAAATTATAAGAAACAACTTGAGAAATTAATTTCTTTTCTTTCCTTTATAATCTGTTTACCCTCCAGGATTGGTTTTTCCCTCGGAATCAGCGGAGGATCCGAACTCTACCGCCTCAAGGGCAGTGTCCTCGAGCGTGAGACTTTGGGTCGGGCATACAACTAGAAAAGAGGACCAATACCTCGCCCAGGCGGCCTCACCTGCTGTGCTGAACAAGGGCCATGTGGAGGGATGGGAAAATTGGAAGGGATAGACAAGGAAGAGGGAAGGAAGCGGCCGTGGCCTTAAGTTAGGTACCATCCCGGCATTGGCCTGGAGGAGAAGTGGGGAAACCACGGAAAACCACTTCGAGGATAGCTGACCTGGGAATCGAACACCCCTCTACTCAGTTGACCTCCCTGTTGAATGGACCCCATCTCAAACCTCGTACCATTTTTCAAATTTCGTGGCAGAGCCGGGAATCGAACCCATTCCCGGCCTGCGAGGGTGGCAGCTAATCACACTAACCACTACACCACAAAGGCGGACGAAATTAAATTTCTACAAAATTTAAAATATATATGATTCAGAAACAAAGACTCCGAAGAACAAGAATATTACTACTTAATGTTATACTGAAATGTTTTATTTCAATATTTGTATAACTACTAGATAAGGTTTCCAGACGTAATTTCATAAAATAATATGTTAATTCGACAAAAGCGAAAAAGATGATCTAAAGAAAGAAATCTCCGAAAATATGACAGAAACATTCTCCAAAACAAAACAAAATGCTTTCAAGATACAAAAATTCAAAAATGCAAATATGCAAATAATGCAAATTAAGAAGGATATATTTGTAATCGAAATGCCATGAAGAGAGTTTGTATACTTTAGAACATTCCACGTGACCACTCAATACAAAGATGCCATGACATGAACATCGAGGCCCTAGTTATTGTAGTTTGATGGGTGAAGAACCTCGGAACTTAAACTCACGCTAAATATCGTTTTCATGAAGTGAGTGACGTAAAACCACACCACACGCAGAATAGCTGCCGTGACTTCAGAGCATTGGCCTCACGTACAGTGACTTACGTTAATGCTCTATGTTTACAAACAAATACCAGCTTGCAGCGTGTAACTGTCTTTTCTTCTCCTCTGGGGGCAAACTTTTTCACATTGTCAGCAGCACAGATGTTGGATGGTGTCGACCTTCAATTCTAAGTCATGTGTAAAATGAAACGGCGTATGGATTTTGGGGGTGTCCGAGGACATGTTCGGCTTGCCAGGTGCAGGTCATTTGATTTGACGGCCGTAGGTGGCCTGCGCGTCATGATGAGGATAAAATTACGATGAAGACGACGCTTACAGTACATCCAGCTCCCGTGCCAGCGGAATTAACCAATGGTGGTTAAAATTCCCGACCCTGCCGGGAATCGAACCATGGTTGCCAGACGTCCCGGATTTGACTAGACAGTACCGTATTCGGGTTAAATGTCCCGCGTCCCGGACAGTTCCTATCCAGGATGGCAAATGCCCCGTACTTTGAACCTCGAGAGAAATATGCCAGTGTTTCCACCGCTGATAAGTACCAAGAGCTTTTCTTCTTTCCCTCAAAGAGGATATATTTCGTCACTCCTTGATTTCTTTATCTGGTGGCAGTTCGTAGATTTTTAAAATTGTGTTTTATGTTATTGTTTGCAGGTCTCGCGTTGTCCATCCTGGCGAATAAGAAGCGTAATAGCAGACAGCTACCTATTGTAGTCCGAGTCCACCGCATGTTTGTGTGAAATTGTCAGCTGTGAGAAATACGAGTATTATGCTATGTTGACATGATTAGGTCTGAACTGTTCATTTCTTTAATATTTTCTTCAATGTCGTACAGAGATTTTTACTGAACTGCTAATAATGAGAAGAAACTGTTAACAGTACTTCAGAGAAAGGAAAATGTATTGCCATTGGAAGAAATGGTATGAATAATTAAATTAACTAAGCGTTTTTCTTATTTGAGGCAGGGATAAAAAAGGGCTAGGATTGGAATCGACCGTGGTCATAAGACAGGCTACAGCCCCAGCATTTGCCTGGTGTAAAATGGGAAACCACGGAAAACCATCTTTAGGGGTGCCGACAGTGGGGTTCTACTTTTTTTTTTTTTTTTGCTAGTTGCTTTACGTCGCACCGACACAGATAGGTCTTATGCCGACGATGGGACAGGAAAGGGCTAGGAGTGGGAAGGAAGCGTCCGTGGCCTTAATTAAGGTACAGCCCCAGCATTTGCCTGGTGTGAAAATGGGAAACCACGGAAAACCATTTTCAGGGCTGCCGACGGTGGGGTTCGAACCTACTATCTCCCGAATACTGGATACTGGCCGCACTTAAGCGACTGCAGCTATTGAGCTCGGTGGAGTGGGGTTCGAACCCATAGTCTCCCGAATAGAAGCTCATAACTACAGGACCTAAGCCGCGTGTCCAACTTGCTCAGTACTGTAAGTTTCAGTCTGTGTATAAATGTTAAGTCTTGCATTAATAAACTACACTATGATGTCAACATAATAATAAGTGTATCATTTTGAAACGAGGTTTGTAACTTGTAGAATACGAGCCCGTTGATTTCCTCGCTCGCGCATCTGTCCCGTATTTTGATTTCAGGTATCTGACAACCCTGAATCGAATCCAGGATCCCTGTGACCGAAGACCAGCACGCTAATAGAATATATCACCTTCAGGATATCCCAATTACAGATGTTGTGATAGAAAATTAAATTAAAAAATAAATAATATATACATATATACATAAACATACAGATATACATGTTCACATGTTTTCTACAGACTATTCACATAATGAAATGAAATGTCGTATGGCTTTTAGTGCCGGGATATCCCAGGACGGGTTCGGCTCGCCAGGTTCAGGTCTTTCTATTTGACTCCCGTAGGCAACCTGCGCGTCGTGATGAGGATGAAATGATGATGAAGACAACACATACCCCAGCCCCCGTGCCGTAGGAATGAACCAATTAAGATTAAAATCCCCGACCCGGCCGGGAATCGAACCCGGGACCCTCTGAACCGAAGACCAGTACGCTGACCGTTCAGTCAACGAATCGGACATTCACATAATAATTTACAAAATTACCACGTTCCACCCTCGAGAAGAGCTTTCCGGATTGCAGTGGTGAAAAAAGTCGAGTGACCCTTTCAGCTGATTTATGGTCCTAAGGGCTTGCATGAACCAAGAATTCTCATGTGCAACCGTCCTATATTTGGGCAGGTGAAATGTGCATTTCTGCCATGTTCGCCTGCTTGGAACATGAAGTGGCATCAACCCCAGTATAGCCGGACAGTCCATGTTATTCTTCAAGCATTTAGTTGCTAACATTGCGTTCGCCATTTTCGGCGTGTTGCCAGCGTATTCAGTCCAAGAAATTTTACAAATTCTCGTGCCTGCTTGAAGAGAGTAGCGTGCCCAGGAATCCAAAACTAATCCACTTCATGAACCTTATCTGTACTCTCTCGAGATGGTATATGTGGCCTTACTGATACGGAAGTTACACCTCACAACCATACTCGAGAGAGGGTCTCACCAGGGAACAAAACAGTGTTTTGGCAAATGCAATATTACTTTACAATTCTTTTTGACAAACCCCAGTAGTCTGAAAGATTTCTTTATAATATTATCGATGTGTTTTTCAAAGGATAAGGCATTCCTGTTACTAAGAATTACACCTAGGTCATTAAACTCCTCCATACGATTTAAAAATTCTCCACTGATTTTATATTGGTAAAATACAGGTGTTAATCTTCGAGTAAATGCAATGACACCACACTTAACTTCATTTACTCTGAGCGACCACTTATCACACCACTCGCATATTTGTTTCGAATCTTCTTGTAAATAATCGCCATCACTGTCTTCATCTATGACTTTGTATAGTTTCAAGTCGTCAGCGTACAAGAGACATTCACTGTTCTGAACGACTGTAGTAATATCATTTAGAAACAAAACAAATAGAAGAGGCCCTAAGAGTGATCCCCATGGGACGCCAGATGAAGGTTGGTAGGCGTTAGAGATCAAACACTCGAACTTGACAAAACATATTCGTTTTATCAACTAACTCTTCAGCCACTCGAAAATACTCCCGGACACTCCATACGCTGACAACTTCTCCAACAAGGCCTCGTGTTGTAAAGAGTCGAAGGCTTTGGAGAAATCAGTATATATCACATTAACCTGTTTACCTTTGTCCAATGCATCTGAAATTGAAGATAAATGAACTGCCAGACTGGTAACAGTTGATCTGTCTTTAACGAATCCATGCTGTGAAGGGTTATGTACTGACTAAAAGAGTCGTACAAGCGATTATATATGATTTTCTCCGCCACCTTCGATAAAAGTGAAAGCAGCACTACAGGTCGATAATTATCGAAAAACACCTTATCACCTTTCTTGAAGATAGGGATTACGAGACACTTTTTTCGCTCGGCTAGAAAACACCCACACTTACTGTAAATGATTTATTTTTAATTTCACATAGTGGAATTGCCAGTTGGGAAGCACATTCACGGAGGACGGTGCCAGGTATCTCGTCAGGCCCACGTGATTTGTTGATATCTACCGATGACAGGATTCCTGTCACTTCTGTCACAGAAGTTTGAACAAACACTGGATCTATTGAAAAAGGGGGAGAACAAGTTGCATTGCAGAGCTCGGAAGGAGAATGGTACTTCGCGAAAGTTTGCGCAAATGTGTTTAGAATTTTATCTTTTCGTGGATTTCCGTTCCGTTTATTAGCACAGTGGGAGGCAGACGGGAAGATTTTCTTTTATTATTAATGAAATTCCAAAAGCCAAAGATGACGTCATCTTCTACCGACCTAACGTAGTCCCTGTACTTAGCACGCTGCAGTTTTTTTTAATTTTTTTTTACATTCACCTCGTAATGTGGAAAACTGCACATAGTCACACTCTTGGCCTGATCTTTTGTATTTACTTCTCGCCCTTTCTTTTTCCTTCAGTTTCTGGATTATTTCTGAGTCGTACCAAGATGGATATTTTTTACGTTAATTTTTCGAAATGGTACACTGTCTTTTATGACTGCATATAGTAAGTCATAAAAAGTGCTCATAGCTTCATTCACCGAGTGGGATTCTTGAATCATATCCCAGGGCCACAGGGATAAAAGGTCTCTCATTAAAGAAAAATGAGCTTTCTTCCATGCAAATATGACTTTGTTTTGCGGTGTGAAGCGAAATGTCCTTGGCATAGGCAGGACGATTTCGATGGCTTGGTGATCAGAATGAATTACATTTTCAGTTTTGACGTATTCTCCACTCCCAAGTAATTCGTTTGAGACTAAAATTAATCGCAAGCTGTCCACTTCAACAAATTAATCAACAAATTAATTTTAAAAACCACTCAATCGATACTTTATTTTTTGCCTTGGGCAAAATTTAAAAAAACATTAGCACACACAGAACATGTTGCGACCACTTAGTGGTCATCTTCAGCTATATATAAATAGCTTAGATGAAAACATTTGTATAGTAAGCACATTAAACCTTAAAATTATGTCCCATGGGATCCTAAAAAATATTGCTCTAGGTGCTCTAAATGAAAGGACGGGGGTGGGGGAGGTTGGGGGTAAGGTAATATGTGTGAATGATACTTAAATTACGATTCGCGTCTACAATTGTGTTTAAAAGACTTATTTACTAATATACATATTTAAAATATTTAAAAGCGTCTATGGTGATAAACGTTTTGTAATAACACTAGGTGGCATGAATAAAAAGTCAATGTGTGTAACAGTCTTGAGGCATTTGTGAGACGGATACTTAATTTGTTGAATTTGTTCACTAAAATTAAGTCTAGAAAATTATCATTCCTAGGAGGGAAATCACAAATCTGGCTGCGATCGAATTAATTAATAACCATTTAGCCATGGTGCCGGACTTAAGTCATCTGTGTTTTTGACTCTTAGTGATGATCTATGCAACTCCTTCCATATGGACAGCAAACAGTATAGGTGAGCACACTGTATTCTTGATATAGTTAAATCAACACCGACCAGTGTGTCTTGAGAGGGAGCCTAGTTCTGCCGGAAGAGGGAGGGGGGGGGGGGAGGGGTGCGAGTGGACTGGCCATACCGTCGGCTGTCCTGAAAGTGCTTTTCTTTAGTTTCTCTTTCTCACTTTCAAGCAAATGCTGGGAAGGTTCCTTTTATAGGCCACAGCCGATCCCTTTTCATCCTTCACCGCACCTCAAATCACTGTCACGTAACTCCTATCATAATAATAATAATAATAATAATAATAATAATAATAATAATAAGAAGAAGAAGAAGAAGAAGAAGAAGAAGAAGAATATAGAATGTCACAGAAACAGACGTTCAATTCCGAACACCACTCAAACACAAAGACAGGTTCAACAAGAAGTGGTTAGTGTGATTAGCTGCCACCCCCAGGGGCCCGCGTTCGATTCCCGGCTCTGCCACGAAATTTGAAAAGTGGTACGAGGCTGGAAAGGGGTCAATTCAGCCAGTGGTTTTCCGTGGTTTCCTCACGTCTCCTCCAGGCAGATGCCTGTTACCTGACTTAAGGCCACGGCCGCTTCTTTCCCTCTTCCTTGCCTATCTCTTCCAATCTTCCCATCCTCCCACAAGGCCCCTGTTCAGCATAGCAGGTGAGGCCACCTGGGCGAGGTACTGGTCCTCCTCGCCAGTTGTATCTTCGACCAAATATCTCATGTCTTGAGGCGGTAGTGGTGGGATCTCTCCAAACCTGGAAGGTAAATGGATTAAATAATAAATACATAAATAATATACCGTAGTTTATATAAAAACAAGACATTTTCCAACTGTAAAACAATTTTTAAATGCCGATAAGCAATATTGTTTCAAAACTTTGATGGCATCTTGTTTAAGTAAACGTATCTGAGTTTGAAAAAACCTCTGTATATTTGTTGTATGTTGAAAACGTTCAATGTTTCTCTCCTGTAAAATGAGTGCTGATTCGAATTCATCGAATCAGTTGAATCGTTCATTGGCAAAACCAAATAAGTCACATGTTGTAATTTCTTCGTCTTTCTAACTTTTTCTTAAACATTTTCAACGAACTTGGAAATGTATCGAGTATTTTCCTTGATGATGTATTTCAATCCTTTATTCCTTGTCCTATAAATGAATATTTGTCCCAATCTGTCCTCCTGAATTCCAACTTTATCTTTCCTACTTGTAAAAGATCCACTCAAGCTTATTCTTCTACTAATATCATTCCACGCCAACTCACCATTGACAGCTCGAAACATACCGCATACCTGAACATCTCGTCTCCTTACCCCCAGGTCTTCCCAGCCCAAAGTTTGCAACATTTTCGTAATAGTTCTCTTTTGTCAGAAATCACCCATAACAAATCGTGCTGCTTTCCTTTGAATATTTTCCAGTTCCCGTATCAAGTAGTCCTGGTGAGGGTCCCATTCACTGTAGCCATACTCTAATTGGGTCTTACCAGAAATTATACACCCTCTCCTTTACATCCTTACTACAAACCCTAAACACCCTCATAACCATGTGAAGAGATCTATAACCTTTCTTAACAACCTCGTTAATGTGATTACCTCATTGAAGATCATTCCTTATATTAACTCGTATGTACTTACAATGTTCCTCATGAGGTACCCGCAGCCAAAAGCAAAAATCCCAAGAAATACCAGGGATAAACAGAAGAAAGTTTAGTATTTAGCGAAGTTCCCATTAGGAAGATTTAATTTAATTTCATGAATTGAAAATATTAACCCTTCTATATGGCATAAAACTGCCACTGTATTTAAATATTCTAAACGTATTTTGGTTGTTTACTGTTTATAAATGATAAATACAAAGTGAAAACGTGATATGTTATTAATTAATTCATTAATTAATGGCGTGTGGCCTCCGGAAACACCCAGCGCACAAACCATAGGAATTAACCAATGACAGTTAAAATCCCCGACCCCGGGGTGCCTTGAACGAAAGGCCAACATGCTGACCATTTAGCCACGGAACCTGACGTGATGTACTGTGAACTGATGAGCAGTTCTTGTTGTACAATCACTAATAAACGAATTTATCAACAGTCTAAAAATTAAGTCGCGTATGTTTTATTGGGAATTGGAGGAGCAGTTTTAGATAATTTACGTATTATACTCATAAAATGACACATTATCATAGCTCGTTCCATAAAATTTATCTGAAAAATATGAAACACCACATCCAGTGCTGTAGTTGATGGTACACGCGGGTATACGCCATATGAGGACTTATTTCCAAAGCGACTCATCTCCAAGAAACATAATTTTACAAGAAACACCATTTTTAATTACTTGATTTCCTAATAAAATAGAGACTTCATATTTTCTATGTAGCAGCATTATTCTAACAAAATCTGCTTATCATGGTGGCTAAAATCTTAGTGCAAAGAATAACCATAAAAATGGACGGGGGATATTGGATTTACGTCGCTTTGGAACTGAAGATTAATTCTTCTTCTTCCTCTTCTTAATCTGTTTACCCTCCAGTGTTGGTTTTTCACTCGGACTCAGCGAGGGATCCCACCTCTACCGCATCAAGGGCAGTGTCCTGGAGCGTGAGACATTGGGTCAGGCATACAACTGGGGAGAATGGCCAGTACCTCGCCCAGGCGGCCTCACCTACTATGTTGAACAGGGGCCTTGTGGGAGGATGGGAAGATTGGAAGGGATAGACAAGGAAGAGGGAAGGAAGGGGCCGTGGCCTTAAGTTAGGTACCATACCGGCATTTACCTGGAGGAGAATTGGGAAACCACGGAAAACCACTTCCAGGATGGCTGAGGTGGGAATCAAACCTACCTTTACTCATTTGACCTCCCGAGGCTGAGTGGAACCCTTTTCAGCCGTTATACCACTTTTCAAATTTCGTGGCAGAGCCGGGAATCGAACCCGGGCCTCCGGGTGTGGCAGCTAATCACACTAACCACTACACCACAGAGGCGGACGAAGATTGACTCGAAATACGAATTATGCAGAACGGTATAGGCTATGTTTCTTCGTAGGTACTCAAACAGTCAAAATATAATGCTTAATACATCACAAATTCAGTATTTATTGACAATTTAAGAATTTCATGCATATAATATGAATAGAAAATACAAATGCCTACAACGTAAAAAACATACGTTTAATTTTTTGCTATTTGCTTTACGTCACACCGACACAGATAGGTCTTATGGCGACGATGGGATAGGAAAGGTCTAGGAATTGGAAGGAAGCGGCCGTGGCCCCGGCATTTGCCTGGTGTGACAATGGGAAACCACGGAAAACCATCTTCAGGGCTGCCGACAGTAGGGCTCGAACCCACTATTTCCCAATTACTGGATACTGGCCGCACTTAAGCGACTGCAGCTATCGAGCTTGGTATATACATTTAATTTAGCAAAGCCTAACATATGACTGAAAACAAATATAAATATGATTGTCTCGTAATTTTGAACACAAATTTTCACATGTTACAACTCATAAAATAAATTTAAAAATCATTATTACATTCGAGTTGAAGGACGTAATGATTTTCTTTGTGGGTTTCAATATTCAGCAATTGAAGTTTGAACTTGAATTTTGTGAATCGTACACATTAGCGTTTTATGTATATAGATTCTGACATGCTTCTACGAGGCTGGAATGGAATTATGTAAAACACACTATTAGTTCCATATTTCACTGTATTCATTCTAGGGACACGTAAGTTTTCAGATTGCCGTGTTGCATGATCATTAATGGATGAATTGAGTGCTTGCATAAATATGTTATTCTATATGGTGTCTTTTGGTTAAGTTTTTTAACGACACGACAAGATAAAGTATTTCAAGACTGATCTTTCGTAGGAAACAGAAGAGCCTAGTACTGGTAGAAGCTTTATCAGACTCGTATTCTTTACGTAAGTCTCACAAGCTTATGGGGCCTTAAATATATATATTTACGACACACACCTGACGATGTCGTGAACGGTTACAATATCTACACAGTAAAACCTGTCCTGTCCGCCTCTGTGGTGTAGTGGTTAGTGTGATTAGCTGCCAAACGTGGAGGCCCGGGTTCGATTCCCGGCTCTGCCACGAAATTTGAAAAGTGGTACGAGGGCTGGAACGGGGTCCACTCAGCCTCGGGAGGTCAACTGAGTAGAGGTGGGTTCGATTCCCACCTCAGCCATCCTGCAATGCCGAGCTGAATGGCTCAGACGGTTGAGGCGCTGGCCTTCTGACCCCCAACTTGGCAGGTTCGATCCTGGCTCAGTCCGGTGGTATTTGAAGGTGTTCAAATACGTCAGCCTCGTGTCGGTAGATTTACTGGCACGTAAAAGAACTCCTGCGGGACTAAATTCCGGCACGTCGGCGTCTCCGAAGACCGAAAAAGTAGTTAGTGGGACGTAAAATAAATAGCATTATTATTATTATTATTATTATTATTATTATTATTATTATTATTATTATTATTTCTGTGAAATCTGCTTGAAAGTAAAAATTATTTGTTACTACAGCTTTTGTTTTCGGAAGCTCCCAGCCCCGTCCGAAAAAATCAGTCGTTTTCTTCTCAATTCATGTACTTTTCCGCAGTATCTTACTAATTTCTTGTACTTTCCAGCCGTTTTCTGCTAAATTCATGAATATTTACGCAGTACCGTACTAATATCTTGTAATTTTCACCCGTTTTCTTCTAAATTCTTGTAGATTGTAGCAGTATTTCACTGCTTTCATGAACTTTTCTGCTGTCTCCTGCTAAATTCATGTACTTTTCCGTAGAATTTTACTTATTTCTTGTACTTTTCTGCCGTTTTCTACTACACTCATGTACTTTTCAAGTCGTTTTCTAAATTCATGCATTTTTTAACTCAATTTTACTAATTGTTTGTACTTTTCATCCGTTTTCTGTAAATTCATGCACTTTTCAGTCTTTTTCTTGTAAATTCTTGTACTTTTCTGCAGTATTTTACACTGACTTAGCAAATGTCATGGGATAGTCACCTAATAGCGTGTGGGGCCTTCTCTGGCCCTGTCAACTGCAGTGAGACGCCGTGGAAGTGAGTCGACAAGTCCCTAGTAGTCCTCTAGACGCAGCTGACACCAAATCGTTTGCAGAGCGGCTGCCAATGCTGGTCTGTTCGTGGGTGCAGGATCCATGGCACGGAGCCTGCGTTCCAGGACATCCCAGATATGCTCGATAGGGTTCATATTGGGGCTCCTGGGTGGCCATGGCAGTCGTTGGACCTCCGCTGCATGTTCCTAGAACCATTCCCGGGCGACGTGGGAGCGATGTGGCGGAGCGTTATCATCTTGAAACACCGCAGAAACGTCTGGGCGCTGGAAGGGGTGGAGATGGTCTCCGAGCAGCTCAACATACCGCGTACCATTCAAAGTCTCTTCCAGAACAACTAGGGGGCCCATTCCATACCAGGAAAAAGCACTCCAGACCATAACAGAGACACCAGCGCCCTGGACCACACCTTCGAGGCAGGCGGGATCCATCGCTTCATGTGGTCTGCGCCAAACACGGTGCCTACCATCGGCATGGTGCAGTTGAAATCGTGATTTGTCCGACCATATCACGTTACGCCATTGTTCCAGTGTCCATCCCTGGTGACTGGCGACAAGTGCGCGTCGTTGTGCCCGATGACGTTGGGTTAACAGTGGCACCAGTGTGCGGCGCCGACTCCCATACCCCATAGAATCCATGTGTCTACGGATTGTCCACTGGGAGACGTGTCTAGCACGGCCTGTGTTGAATTGAGCCGTGATTTGTTGCACGGTTGCCCGTCTGTCACTGTTGACTATCCGTCTCAGTTGTCGCCCGTCACGGTCATCGAGGGTGGCTGGTCGTTCGTGTGTTTTGGACGGTGACACCCGCATTCAACCATTCACGATACACCATGGACACGGTTGATCGAATTCCCGCACCACTTCCGAAATCGCACTTCCCATCCGTCGGGTACCGACCACCATACCCCTTTCGAACGGTGTCAGCTCACCACGACGTTCCATGTTACACCTGTCACATGTACAGCCACTGCTCACAAGGTCTCCTATACAACTGCCGCTGGCACAGGGGGCGTGTGGTGCGCAGACAACACACCTGCGCATCAGTGCTCCGCTATTCCATGGCATTTGCTCATTCAGTGTACTTATTTGTTTTATTTTCCTGCCGTGTTCTTAGATCCATTTCGAATACACATGTAGTGAAAAGGGTTAGGAAGGATATTTACATAACTCCATCCGTTTCCGCGTCAGACCGGTTTCGCTAAATATAGGTAAACATGAATAATATATATATTTACAACTGCAAATACAGTAATAGCCACTGAAAATTTAGGATTCCTTTTAGCCTCGCTTACAAGTGCTTGCTAAATTCTTATATTTCAAGCTTGTTCAGCATCTCAGCTGACGTCCTGAAAACCGAGCTCGATAGCTGCAGTCGCTTAAGTGCGGCCAGTATCCAGTAGTCGGGAGATAGTGGGTTCGAGCCCCACTGTCGGCAGCCCTGAAGATGGTTTTCCGTGTTTTCCCCATTTTCACACCTGGAAAATGCCGGGGCTGTACCTTAATTAAGGCCACGGCCGCTTCCTTCCAATTCCTAGGCCTTTCCTATCCCATCGTCGCCATAAGACATATCTGTGCCGGTGCGACGTAAAAAAAAACCGTCCTGAAAATCCGGCCCTACTTGATAACTTTAGTGAAATCTTGGTCTGCCTAGCGTGTCATGGAGGTCGCCCTTCCTGACGGCAACCCTACAGTATGTTGAAGGATGTATTCACTATTGCGTGCGATATATTGCATGTAGATGAAGAGAAATGACTTAGGACGAATACAAATGCCCACTTCCCGAACCAGACGAATTAACTTCACGTAGTTAAACTCTTTGGCTCGGCCGGGTTTCGAAAGCCAATTACATTATTACATATAATTCGCTGGGCCATCAAGGACCACGTTAAGTCTTATTGCATTTGGCACTGAACTTGGCCTTCTTTAGAGCCCAAATTTCCCTCATTCTTTGTGAGTGGGCCTGCTTACGCTCCTCTGTCCAAGATTATTATTATTATTATTATTATTATTATTATTATTATTATTATTATTATTATTATTATTATTATTATTATTATTATTATTATTATTATTATTATTATTATTATTATATAACTGTTAGCCTGCCGAAACTAATTTTGATTAATCGTCTACATTTATATACTATCTGAAAAAGAAAACATATGGTAACAGTATATATAAATCTATGTATTGTACCGGTTACGACCTGTACATAAGTATTTTTTTAGCATAAGTTACGTTTATTTACCACGCGTAATGTTCCGAGCGCGCCTGGTTTGTTTACCAGCAACGAGGACCAGCTAGCGAGTGTATGACGTCTGTGAGCTGTGACGTAGCCACAGGGGCTAGCTAGACCGCCCGCTCGTCTCAACACGTGTTACCAGCCTTGACTGGTATTTTCTGGATTCCACGTCACTTGTTCTAGAGAGTTCGATGGAGAAAATTTTGAAATTTCTATAATAATGATGCTAGCGAATCGAGCGATATGTCATCTTGTTTGGGATCACCTAAACGTCCCAATGCTCGAGTTTCAAGCAAATCCATCGAGGGATTCTGGAGATATTCAATCAAACCGTATTATGACGTAGACATCCCGGATTGAATAAAAGGAGGACCTACTGTAGCCTATTCACACAGTCTCAGCTGAGTAGTCAGCGGGGACACTCTTGCTGCTACTATCATCGTGGAACTCTGTCATTATACAAGTGTGGGAAGACGATTCTTCCAAGTACTATAAGTGGACTCATAAGACTTCGAGTGTTGTAGAAAATTTTCTAAGTCTTCGTAAATGAACTTAGAATTCTTCTAAGTGTTCATTGAATGGACTTGTATTATTTACGTGCCTTCGAGACTGAACTTTTCTAAGTGTTCACTAAATGGACTTGTATTATTTACGCGTCTTCGAAGCTGGCATTTTTTCTAAGTGTTCACTGAATGGACTTTTATTATTTACGTGTCTTCGAAGCTGGAATTTTTCTAAGTGTTCGTGAAATGGACTTGTATTATTTACGTGGAATATTTGTGACTGTTGAGGATCCCATCCTTCTAATAGATAGCGATTGATTAACATTGCTAGTGATGAACTTTAACTTTCCAACGGCTCTAAACAAAATTAGGATTTCACTTGCAGACTTGTACATTTGCCAGTGTTGGTTTAAAAGACTTATAAATTTCGTCAGCGAATTTATTTATGTGGAAGGACTTGTGTTTCCGTCAGTGGTCACTCAAAGACTTTATGAATTTCACCAGTGATTAACTTTAAATATATTCAAACTTCCAAGTGAATGGACTTGTGTTTTCATTCGAGTTTAGGCAAAGACTTGCACCTTCGCCAGTAATGAACTTTGAGTTTAACCATAATTTCACAAGAAGGGACTTGTGTTTTTCGTTGCCAAAAGTTATTCAGGGAAGGGGATTTTCCTAGTGATGAACTCTAAATTATTAATACCACTCATATCGTTTTAGGAGTGTTGGAAGTCTTGATGTACAATTATCAAGAACTCTGCTTGTAAGTTGATCATCCAAGGTTTTCATGGACTCAGTGCTACTAGTGACCTTGGGAACATCAATCCTCTCAGTCTCATTGCCTCATCGCCTGGATCACCGGGGTTCGACCCGGGCCTCAGAGTTCGAGACATCTCAACTTGCCGTCAATCCAGACAGTCCAGCTGCCTCTGTCTGGAGTATCTGGAGTCCCTGGAATCCCTGGAGTCTTCTGGAACGTGCTTCAACCAGCTTGGCTTGGTGAGCTGGAGAACCCGAGCCATACTATTGGAATACGAGGAAGACAATCCATTTCTACTTAGAGGTGATGTGCCAATTCATGACTTATTTGAATAAACTCTTGTGCATTCAGAGTCAAAGTTTTTCTGTAGATAGGACCTACCTCCTGTACCGAGCCCTAGCTACAATTAATCGAGTTTTTCGCCCTGAGAACTATAGTCATGCTACTTTAACATTTAATCTGAGAGTCGGGCTCTTTTACCGGTACAGTATTTATTTATTTATTTATTTATTTATTTATTTATTTATTTATTTATTTATTCTATTCTTCTTCTTAATCTGTTTACCCTCCAAGGTTGGTATTTCCCTCGGACTCAACGAGGGATCCCACCTCTACCGCCTCAAGGGCAATGTCCTGGAGTGTGAGACACTGGGTCGGGGGAGCAAGGATCATATAAGAGAAATAGATCCGTCACTCCTGTATAATATAGTTCACTGAGAAAACAGGTCATGGAAGCTATAGTGGCCCCTGTATCTCCGCCAACATAAGGAAATAAATACCACGATAATACCTCGTAATAAACTTGATAATAACAGTTGTTACTTTGTTAAAATTTTAATTGTGATAGAGATAATGATTGCATTTCGGTAGGAAAGTTGTATCTAAAGCTTCTCTCGTGTCTTTTACTTGAAAAGCAAATTGAAATTATCGTATTTGTATGTTGGCAATACTGCTATAATGCTAGCTTGTATCGTTGTTTCACCGTTCGCATTTTAATGTACACTTACATCTATTAAATAATAAATGCAACATTGATTACTGAAAATGTTAATGCAATTCATATAAAACCCCAAAACGCCCATATTTGCCTAAATCACGATGTAACGTAACCTCATTCTTTCGCTCGTTCGTTAAACCCTTCCCACGACTTTTATGTATGGGAATGGAAATCAGGAAAAAGAAAGGAAGAATAAAACACAGCATAATGCACACAGTTTATATTTTGAATTTTATTCCGAACAGCAGGTAAGAAGCACAATCACATACACGTTTACTCGCAACAGCTAGGTAGTTCAATGTGAAATACGTTCATGATCATAATACTATTTCTTCACACTAAGAACGCGTATAATTGTAATTTCACTCCATACTCTCGAAAAACTGGATCAAAAATCTCGTTCAATGCGAAAGAATCTCAACAAATTTTCGTCTAACAAGCACTATTACTTACCGTATGACCAAGTTCCCTTCACGCGCAACGATAGCAGTGTTGTGTTTTGAATTTGCTGTACCGCACAACTGAATGTGTAATGCCAACCACTGCCTACTAAATTAACCCTCTATAAGAGAATTTTAGTTTTCACTAGTTGGCGGAGATTGAGGAGCCCATCTCGGAACTGCTTCGGACGCTCCCTATGAAGTGTCACCCCCTTGCGGGGGAGAATGACCAGTACGTCGCCCAGATGGCCTCACCTGTTATGCTGAACAGGGGCCTTGTGGGGGGAGGGGAAGATTGGAAGGGATAGAAAAGGAAGAGGGAAGGAAGCGGCCGTGGCCTTAAGTTAGGTACCATCTCGGAACATTCTATGCATGATAAGGGAGCAGAACAGACGTGTCTCTGGTTCGCTGCGAACTTATATTGTAATAGCCCACTTTCTTTTTGCTGTTGCCTGGAATACCTTTTGGCACTAGAACCCGAGTGTTCGTCCGCCCTGCTGAGTCACTGGGAGAGGAGATTAGACCCTGAGAGGTCGCTTGCCTCTTCTATCCCATGCAAATTGGCTTTTGAGAGCAGCCTGGCTGACCGTCGCCCTTGCAAAATCCGCAACCAGCTCCAACAACTCCAGCATTGTTGGCAGCGATTGCGCTTACCTGCATTGTCACGGGAGGATCTTCCTCGCTCCAGGCTCAATCAAGCCTAAACTACTCAAATTCTACCATCCACGCGGTGGACTGTTTCGGGTCTTGTCGTGGGGACACCACTGTAAAAACGTTACCTGGCCCGACGCAGCTCGTGGCTTAGGGCCACCCGAGGCGCTGCGGCACTGCCGCCGTTGCTGTTGCGACTCAAGATACATACTAAACAGCAAACTCACTACCGAACATCATGGACAACAAGGAGCAAAAATCCCTTCCGCTCATCCACATAAACTCAGCCCAACACTGGAGGGACCTATGCTTATTTGTAGAAAGAGCTCTGAAACACAAAAGGTTTCAACTCCAACCTACAAAGATAGGGGCTAATGTCCGAGTACAAAATAAAGCAGATCATGCCCAACTCACCAGTGCACTAAACAGTCATGACATGAATTACTTCACACATGCGCTAGAGAAAACTAACAGGAAGTCAATTGTAGTCAGAGGACTACCAATTGACTTATCCCCGCAAGAAATAACTAACGATCTCATTGAACAAGGCTATGAATACATAACCGTAGTAAAAATGCATAGAAACATTGAACAAGAAGACCGCACAACCCGTAAGGCACCCATGCCACTCTTGATTGTAAACTACGAAGCCACCCCCGCAAACAAAGACCTCCCTGAGGTAAAGGAAATTCTGAACATACCAATAAGGACAGAACCCAAACGAACTGATGAAATCCAACAACCCCAGCAATGTTTTAACTGCCAAGCTTATGGCCACTTAAGAACACACTGCCACTTAAAGCCAAAATGTGTCAAGAGTGCAGGACCACACAAACCACCAAACTGCCCAATGCGGGGATCAGAAGGGCTTAAATGCGCAAATTGCGGAGACGCCCACCCCGCCTCCTCAAAAAAGTGCAAGGCGTACTTAGATTACATACAGAAAAGGTAGAAACTCACTACACAAGCACCACAACATACCACAAACAAAACACCCCCCCAGCAATTTATACCAGCCCCACCCGCCCTTACAAACCGCTGGAACGTTCCAGGCTTTGCGTCAGAAGTCCCGGACAGCGACGCAGAACTCTGCAAAACAGCTTAACAAACACATAAAACATGGCTGGACAAGAACGTCCCACGCCTGAAACGTACAAGTCAAATGCAGCAACAAAAACCACCGGCACAAAACCCACCTATCCAAAAAACACGCTCATTACCAGACATACACCAGGGCCCAAGACCGACCACAACAATAAAACTCACTACGTTCCCCCAGACAGACAACAACACTACAACACCAGGCACACTACCTAAAAACACTACACCAACCCCCCCTCGCCAAAACCGCCCCCTCACAAAAACAGCTCACACACCCAACGAAAAACTTTTCACCAAATTTCCCATCCCAGACAACACCCCATCATATGTAAAATACATTCTGGAAACACTACAAATACAGATGAAAACATTCATGGACAACATACTCACAGCCATACAACAGCTCAATCACTCCCTACTACAGTTAGCGCTCCAACTCTCAAACACTGAAACATGGGTAAGAGACCATTAAGAGTTTCATGCTGGAACGCTAATGGTCTCAACGACCCGGCCAAAAAGGCGGAGCTCACACAATACATCACACAACACGACATTGACATCATACTAATACAATAAACCAAACTAAAACCCACTAAACGATTCACGATACGCAACTACAACATTTACAAGACGGACAGGGACAGAGGTGGAGGCGGGACTATGGTTGCTATAAAGAGACGCATTTCCCACAACCACCTCCTACTACCTGAAACACAACACATAGAAGCAAGAGCCATACAAATACAAAATGGACCAGACACACTAACTCTCATCAGCCTACCTTCCACCCAAGAAAAAACTCATAACTAACGACATCGACATTCTACTAGACTACGATCAAGTTATACTAGCCCGCGATCTAAATTGCAAACACTCTGATTGGCACAGTAAAACCAACAACATATCTGGCTACAAACTACGCAACCATAACTTACAAAACGACTACTTTATCATAGCCCCAGCAGAACCAACATTCTATTACTGGCACAACAATACACTACTCTCCGACACTAATGACATTGCCCTACTACGCAACGTACCAAGTAATATCACAATTGACACTATGCAAGCCCTACGATCAGACCACAGACCCGTACTCATGCAACTGGGAGTAGACCCATACTACAGAAACACTCACAAGAAAATACAAACACACCGCATAGACTGGGATAAATTTAAAGAACAACTCCACTATATACAGGAATCGAACCCCATACCCTCCCCTACCACTACAGCAGAAATTGACACAGCCATAACCGAGTTCACAAACATACTTACCACTGCAGCGAAAGCTAGTACACGGCCAAAACCCCAAACTCAACAGGGACAACAACAAGAACTACCAGAACACATAATACAACTTATACACGACAAAAACAAAGCCCGTACACTTTTTCAAAGAACAGGAACACTACATAGCAAATTGCAATTTAACAGACTGCACTCTAAAACCAAAAGAGAAATTAAAAAATTCCGTAATGAACAATGGACAGCTAAACTGAAAAACCTTAAACCCAACAATAATAATAATAATAATAATAATAATAATAATAATAATAATAATAATAATAATAACCTCTGGAGAATGGCTAAAATTTTCACTCACACAGAACGTCCAGTCCCCCCCTAATAAACTCAACTGGAACACAAGTAACCTCACACGCAGAAAAAGCAGAGCTGTTAGCTAACACCCTTAAAAACAACTTCACTCCTAATACACACTTAATATTTTTTTTTTGCTAGGGGCTTTACGTCGCACCGACACAGATAGGTCTTATGGCGACGATGGGATAGGAAAGGCCTAGGAGTTGGAAGGAAGCGGCCGTGGCCTTAATTAAGGTACAGCCCCAGCATTTGCCTGGTGTGAAAATGGGAAACCACGGAAAACCATCTTCAGGGCTGCCGATAGTGGGATTCGAACCTACTATCTCCCGGATGCAAGCTCACAGCCGCCTGCCTCTACGCGCACGGCCAACTCGCCCGGTACACACTTAATAAACAATACCCACGACGAAAAAGTAAAATTCAAAGTTATAAGCTATCTAAACACACCAAACCCCTCACCAGTCCCCCAATTTAAACCTATTGAAATTAAGAATATTATTTAAAAAATACCTAACAATAAAGCTCCAGTGGAAGATGAAATACCATCATTACTGTTAAAAAAACCTTAACAATAACATGATAAACACCCTAACAAACATATTTAACGCAATGCTAAACCTAGAATACTTTCCACATCAGTGGAAAGTAGCTAAAATAATCTGTTTCCCCAAACCAGGTAAAGACCATAAAAACCCAGCAAACTATTAAGCATGCCTATTAAGCATAATCTCTAAAATCTTCGAAAAATTAATTCATAACAGGATCAAGCATACAATTTATAATAATTTAATTAATGAACAATTCGGATTCAAACCCCAGCACTCAACCACACAACAGCTACTACGAGTCACAGAATACATAACACAAGGTTTCCAACATCACCAAGGCACAGCTGCAATATTCCTAGGTTACACACAAGCATTTGATAAAGTACATCACCCATACCTAATATACAAACTAATAAAACTAAACTTGCACCCCACATAAATTAAGATCATAAACCAATACCTCACAAACAGGAAATTTTTCGTGCACGTAGACGGAACTAACTCACAGCTCAAAGACATCCACGCAGGCGTACCACAGGGCAGTCGGCCCGACTCTGTTTCTACAATACATAAATGACATTCCACGCAACACACGCACCCTCACAGCCATCTACGCCGACGACACCGCAATACTTGCCAAAAGCAGAAATCCAAACCTAGCTACAGAACACCTACAACAACATCTACAACAGCTTGAACCCTGGCTCACCAAATGGAGAATACAGAATACAGAAAACAAAAGCAGTGCATTTTACACGCAGAATACAACGCCCCCAACAACAACTAACACTTCTAAATCAGAACATTGAATGGGTCCCCAAGCATAAATACTTAGGAGTCACACTAGATACCAGACTGAACTTACAAGAACATGTAAATCAGACACTTAAAAGAGCCAAACAACAAATATTAACACTCTATCCACTCATACACAGCCGCAGCTCATTATCCAGGAAAAACGTCCTCTTAATCTACACATCATTCACAAGACCAATCATGACATACGCACTACCAGCTATAGGCTTTCTCTCAAAAACAACTATCCAAAAAATACAGTACATACAAAATTGGGCATTAAAACTAGCAGTTAAAAGCTTCACCACTAGTATAGCAGACATACATACCATCACAAAGACACCCTACATACTGAAACCGTACAGTGTCCTGTACAGCTCATGGGAATGATATGTGCCTTTCTACTCCATTAAAATTACTCGTAAAGGTCGCGTCATTGGTAGCAGTATGGGCGAAGGGGATCGAGCGGCGTCCGGCCAGAACGGAACCCGCGATAGAGCGCCTGCAAACAAAGGGAGGACAGAGCAAGAGCCAAGCCCCGCGGAAATACCCTCTCAACTTGCAGAGAGAGATAGAAGAGGACGCGATGCTGGAGTAGTCAGATACGCCCCGAGGTGTGGCTTAGCTTCCCAGAGTTCCAAACTAACATAAGGAACTTCCGGTTTTTTATGCACGTGTCACGGGTGCCAACGTCGGATTTTGGCGCGTAAAAATGGGATGATATTTTTGATCCAGACATAGGAAAATTATGTGAGACACACCATTGAATAGAGCGGAATTTTCTGCGTTTCCCAGACTGAAAATATGTAATAACTTATTCAAGGGAAGAAATGAGGTCACCAGCTGTCCAGATGTAATATATCGCTAACACATGTGAATACAACGGCGTCACCCAAGCTAAGAGTCGCGCTCAGAAGATGACTCCACCCTCCAAAGGACGCTATGAAATAATCAAAGGTGGGAAGCAAATTACATAAAAACTGCCGATCGTAGGTCCAGCACGCCTTGCTCAAATGAAAGAGGAGACAGAGGGCTGCAAGAGGCACTATTTAAATGTCTTCAATTCTTGGTATGAAAGGAGCTCTTGTTCTTAATGAACCGTGAACGCGTACGCCCCCAGGCTTCCGGCGGGCAAGATAATATAGGCCGGGCTGGCCATCACAGGGACAGTTGTTCTTTGCGGGTCGTTGAGACGGACACTGTGACCCGCGGTGCTCCAGTTTACAGTCCGAAACCCTTGACCGGTTACTGAAAGTGCTATTGTGTCCATCGCTTTTGTGAAGTGAACGGGAGGCCAAACGAGCCTAGGTGAATTGTCTCTGTGCTGCGTGTCAAACTAGTTAATCCGCGAGCATAATTTACAAACAAGTAGCAGAATACGGCTGAGACAGTGCCGGCCTTAATGAGTCAGTGAAATTCATAATTTGGTATCACCCAAAGTGTTACTTTGAATCAGGGGGCTCGAGTCTCGTGGGCCACCCGATCCCTGCTGTGATTTGAAAGACCGTCTTATTCGTGGTGTAAACTCTGAAATAGAGGCCGTGTGACGAGTGTAAAGTGTCACCCATTTGGATTACTGTAAGATTTCAGCTGTGAACGAGTTCCCCAGGATGTCGGACTTGTATGGACCAGGAATGAAGGACTGCACGCCCGCCGCCAACCGCGGAGCCATGAGGCACTAAAGCTCCACCATGGGTCTCCCGTGGAAGGAGAAACAACGGCCACCAAACAGATGAGTGATGTCCAAATCTAATTTCTAAGCATGTCACATAACCGGGGGATAGGATTAGCTTTCTTTGTAAATATCAAAATGTTGTAAGATAATGCATGTCCTATATGGAAATTTTATTGATCTTTAGATAGTTGAAGTAAATTCAGGGGAGCTAAATTCCCGGACGACTCATTTTTTCTTAATGATTAGCTTATCGTGAGGGTTATATTTCTAGTAATATGTAGAATGTCCTAGCAAATATGGGAACAAGGTTAGGAGAATATTTGAGTTTCCCTTAGGGGTGGTTGGAACTATAGTGCTGGCGAGCAGGGAAAACCATGTCAAAATGTTGGTAGTTACTGTCCCACGTGGCTGTCGTATATGCCAGGGAAACTCATGGGTCAGTCAGACAATGCATGCCTAGCTTACACATATAATCAGTGCATGTACAGCAAGAAAGAAGAAATCCCGACCGAGAGAGGTATATGTTGTGCTATTTAGGTAGGTGTGAGGAACCATGTGCAAGTCTCCCGTGATTTTTGAGGAATTGGCCAGAATGGTTTGGAGTGGTTTTTTTCTAATCTATAGCCGGGGTGGGACCCAGGGGCAGGAGTCTCTAATCTTTGGTCAGAAGATTTAAATATAGGTATATTTCCTGTGGTAGGAGCGAGGAGTGTGAAAAGGTGGACTGAAGGGGTCATGAGAGCCCTGTGCCCAAGGGAAGAAGATACGCGATATGAGACGTAGTGAGAGGGCCGAATGCCCGAGGAATTTACGATGAGATGAGTTAGAAGTGATCGTGCCCACAGTCGACGTCGTGACGTTAATAATGAGAAGGGAGAGAATAAAAGAGTATTTCATGGGAATTCCACGATAACATGAATAAGCAAATGAAGTGGGCCATGGATATATGTCCCCGAGATGAAAAGGGTGGACGTGTGAGGGAGAGAAGAATCTGGCGTGGCCAATGAATGAGAAATGGCCGTGCGAAGTGAATGGCCGCCCTTCCTTTTTTTGTGAGTGTCTGGCTCTCGCCCTCGTGACAGAGGGATCCCTTTGTACCATTTGTGTTAAGACTTGGAGCTCTGGGTCAAACTCGCGCTCTTCTGTTTGGTTTAAATGGCTTAGATAAGAATACTTGTATAATGATAATGTCACGGTGATTTTTTAAAGGTATTTAATAAATGAGTAGGGATCTCCCCCAGATATCCGGTGATATGAGACTAGAGCTATTCTAGGGATCTACAGAAACCCACAGTACCTCTCGGTCGGGAGTCGGCCAGTTCGACACCGGATTATGATGGCGCCCTTGAGCGAGCTGCTCCAGGCGTGCGCCTTGGGCCGGAGACATTGATAACCATGCTGTTTCTTTCTAGGAATGGCTCTCCTTTGTGCATGAAGTGTATATATCCATATATCAGTGTATGTTTCGTAATTATGTGCATATATTTTTGAGTTCAAACAGAACCTATGTGCACGTTGTGTGGTCTTGGTGATAGATGAGGAGTCCGGGGTTTAGCTAAAATGGTATGTGTGTTTGTTTGTGTATCATGTAAATGTTTCTTTTAATATAAAAATTATGTAGCGTAGGCCCCGGTTATGTTCGTGCTAAGAACAACAAGTAATTTGTGAATAGGGACATCAGATCATCTCACGGTGTGATCGACAGAATAATATAAAAATTTCATGAACGGTCTGGACTAATGAGGAAAGATGAACGATAGCAAATCGCAAAAACCTCAATCATACCGTTATGCGGACGACGCCCATGGGCGATCCATATTTTAAAGTGATCATTATTTTATTTTCCTCCCATATGTGGAGATGTCATTGTATAGAGCTGTGTAAACTTCTTTAATATGTCATATTTGAATAAATTCGTATTCGTAACCCCTATTTTATGATTCTTGTCATTTGTAGCAGTGCTAAGCAGTATCCACTAGGCATTTGAACCCAGAGATCCTACTTTCATATTATAGACATAAGGCTCCATCTTAAGTATTTGTTTTTTTTTGTCTTTCTTTCGAACGTACCACTCCCCAAGTGCTCAGGCTGCCGGGCCGGCACAGAAAGTAGGAAGGGAAGCGGTTCGAAGCTCGTGAAGCAATTCGACCCGTTCTTCAATCCAGTCTCGTCCGTGGGTGTTTACCCCGTTACGTGGAGGCATTCTTATGCGTGGGTCATCCATTCGAAGCCCGGAAGGGTGTAATACTAGACTTCGCCCTCGACCAAACAACAAATTTCTACATCAAAACACAGCAACATGACAACCCCCTTATCAGATCTTTAGGCCAGTATGAGCCAGACAGACGCGACAAAATTCACAGATTACCCAAATACATATTGCTGATTAAGGACATTTTACAAAATCCAGATTAACACACACACCAAGACAAAACGCCATTACAAAGCCGCAAACCTAAACAGTTATACACCTACAAAAAGATAAGGACCGTTTTTCCTCTGCTATGAACCAAGGAACGCCGAGGCAGGGCGCATAATAACAACACCGAAGCTGTACACAATTTACTTGCTGTCTTCTAAATTTGAAAGTGTTACAAACAACTGACACACAAGAATATCATATTATTCTAGCAAGCAATCCAGCGACAGGGCCCGATAAAGTTAAGAAACATCGGGCGTGGTCAGAGTTTGAATGGGTAAGCATCCAGGCTCGGCCCCCGCCGCTGGTCCGTAAAAAATGTAGACGTCTTACAAACTCAGCCATGGCACGCAACGAATAATGTCGCGTTCTTAACCATATTCCCACTTAACCGCAAGCACAATACAGTACATAAATTCACTGTCTTCTTCTTCTTCTTCTTCTTATTATTATTATTATTATTATCATCACCTATATACTTATTATTCTTATACCTTATTTTCTACAACAGGCCAGGTGAGGAGCGCAACATTGCGCACCGGTACTGGCACCACACTAGGTACCTCCCCATCGGGGGTGCCCAAACTGACATATGGTTACTGGAGGATAAGTGGGAAACCACGGAAAACCACTTCCAGGATGACTGAGGTGGGAATCGAATCCACCTCTACTCATTTGGCCTCCCGAGGCTGAGAGGACCCCGTTCCAGCCCTCGTGCCACTTTTCAAACTTCGTGGCAGAGCCGAGATTCGAACCCGGTACTCCGGGGGTGCCAGCTAATCACACTAATCACTACACCACAGAAGCGGTGTTTATTTATTTATTTATTTATTTATTTATTTATTTATTTATTTATTTATTTATTTATTTAATCCGTTTACGCTCCGTGGTTGGTTTCCCCCCCGGATTCAGTGAGGAATCCCACCTGTCTCGCCTCAAGGGCAGTGTCCTGGAGCGTGAGACATTTGGTGCCGGGCTGAGTGGCTCAGATGTTTGAGGAGCTGGCCTTCTGACTCCAACTTGGCAAATTAGATCCTGGCTCAGTCCGGTGGTATTTGAAGGTGCTCAAATACGTCAGCCTCGTGTTGGTAGATTTACTGGCAAGTAAAGGAACTCTTGCGGGACAAAGTTCTGGCACCTCGGTGTCTCCGAAAGCCATGAAAGTAAAAACATTATTATTTGAGACATTTGGTCTGGGTTGAAACTGGGAAGGAGGATCAGTACCTCGTCCAGGCGACACCATCTGCTATGCTGAACAGGGGCCTTGTGAGGGAATCGGAAGATTGGAAGCGATAGGCAAGGAACAGGGAAGGAAGCGTGCGTGACCTTACGTTAGTACCATCCCGGCATTTGCTTAGAGGAGAAGGTGGAAACCGCAGATAAACCCTTCCAGCATGGCTGAGATGAGAATCGAACCCCCTTCTACTCAGTTGACCTCCCTAGGCTGAGTGGACGCCGTTCCAGCCCTCGTACCATTTTTCGAATTTCGGGAATCGAACCCGAGCCTCCGAGGGTGGCAGCTATTCACACTAACCACTACACCACAGAGACGGATTATATTATTGTTGTTGTTGTTGTTGTTGTTGTTGTGAGAGTTCAAGACCGGCAGAAGTAGTCAGACTTTTTAAGGGCAGGGATAAAGTACGTTTGACCTTCTATGTTATGCGATTCGTCATGTAAAAGAACTCTGGTGAAACATTTGGTGATTATAGAATAAAATTATTACAAGTTAGTAATTGGTCACCCAAATCCTGGTTTGTCTGCCATTTGGAAAACTGACACGCGAACGGCCTAAATGGTGTCAAATCGAAATGCCTACTCACGATTGTTGTTTAGATTCGTTTCAACCAAGACCAACTACAATTACATCAGACCCTAATGCAGAAAAAACATGGCGGACATCGGCGTGCGATATGAGAGGTTGAGGGAAAGGTTATGCATGTTTATTCCGAGTCACCTAAAGAAAATATCAGAAGTCGAACCTCATGAAAAGCAACTCACTAACTCAAAATATGAATAATTAAACACCATAAGTAACGTTATCGCGTATTGCATGTCTAAATGAATTTCAGAGGTGAAAAAACGAAGGGAGAATTATTGTATCAACGTCAGGTTGAAACACAGAGTATAAAAATATTTCACATGATGAATCTCCGGTCAGCAAATACGATATATAGATGTCAACAAAGTACATTATTAACCTTACATGAAATACTATGTAACACCACCATTAACCACAGCCCATTATGTAAAACACGCAAACAAATTTCCCCAACAAAATTTCAACCCTCCAAAATCCACCTGTATTGTTGAGTAGGTACAAGCGATATTTGTATGATAAACTTGACCGTCTAAAGCACCTTAAAACTCATCAGAATTGGGAACATGCATCATTTTCAAAAATATTTGTTTTGAAAAGTACACCAATGAAATAGTACGTAAACGTATTTCATTGTGGTATGTTGCCTTGTTTTCTACCATTAAAGAAATATTTAATAGTGCCTTTCCGCAAGGCGAGTGAAACGGCCTCTGACGTAAGCGGCGCGCTGTGACGTCACGATCCAGTACCGCATGGAGCTCTACCAGCCGTTGTGCATCAGCCGTTGCTAAAAGCCGATTGTTTATTATTCATGATCGCGAATAACTTCGAAATGACAGAAGAAAGGTTCAAAACAGCACAGTCAGACAATCTACCATGTGTAGATGTCATCATTCTTGAAAACTGTGACTTTTGTGGCCGCAGAAATTCGCGGATAACAAGCAAGTTTGTAAGTGGCGTCATTTATGTACGTGCAATGTACTGTAACCCATAGTATTAGGATAACAACAAACCTGGATAGAAATAACATCACTTTCAAAATTTCCTTCTAGACTGATTCCCATATTAAAGAATAACATTACATTTTCGGGCTTTCAGCATTAGTAAAACAAGAAATCGGATTTCAGCACTAACATAAACATATAGGTAGCATTATAGTACTAGTCCGCTTCTGTGGTGTAGTGGTTAATGTGTGCCACTCCCGGAGGCCCGGTTTCGATTCTCGGCTCTGCCATGAAAGTTGAAAACAAATAGTACGAGGGCTGGAACGGGGTCTACTCAGCCTCGGGAGGTCAACTGAGTAGAAGGGTTTCGGATCCCACTTCAGATATCCTCGAAGTGGTTTTTCGTATTTTCCTACTTCTCCTCCAGGTACCTAAGGCCACGGCCGTTTCCTTCCCTCTTCCTTGTCTATCCCTTCCGATCCTCCCATCCTCCAACAAGGCCCCTGTTGAGCATAACAGGTGAGGCCGCCTGGGCGAGGTAATGGCCCTCCTCACCAGTTTCATCACCATACTCAAAGTCTCACGTTCCAGGACACTGCCCTTGAAGTGGTAGAGGTGAAATCCCTCGTTGAGTCCGAGAGAAAACCAATCCTGCAGGATAAACTGATTAAGAAAGAAAGAAAGAAGGAAAGAAAGAAAGATCATAGTACTATAGGGCTATAATCTATCATTCCCAAAAAAATATATATTTATGGTTGGGACAACTGGCCTACCCACTTCCGGGGCCCATAAAAGAGAATTAAATATCTTTGTGGAGGGCAAAAGTTAAACATGATAAAGATAAATATGACTTCATCTAGTTTTCACAAGTCGGGCTGAGTGGTTCAGACTGTTGAGGTGCTGGCCTTCTGACCCCAACTTGGCAGGTTCGATCCTGCTTCAGTCCGGTGGTAGTTGAAGGTGCTCAAATACGTCAGCCTCGTGTCGGTAGATTTACTGGCACGTAAAAGAACTCCTGCAGGACTAAATTCCTGCACATCGGCGTCTCCGAAAATCGTAGAAGTAGTTAGCGGGGCGTGAAGCCAATAACATTAATTACATTTGGCTTTTAACAAGGTGCGCATATCAAGAAAGAAAAGTGTCCTGGTGACATTTTAGTCGCTCAATACAGGAATGTCTTTGGGTGCTGTGACTTTTACTTTTTTTTTTTTGTTTGCTTTACGTCACACCGTCACATATAGGTCTTATGGCGACGATGGGACAGGAAAGGCCTAGGAATGGGAACAAAGCGGCCGTAGCCTTAGGTACAGCCTCAGTATTTGCCTGGTGTGAAAATGGGAAACCACGGAAAACCATCTTCAGGGCTGCCGGCAGTGGGGTTCAAAACCCACTATCTTCCGGATGCGAGCTCACAGCTGCGCGCTCCTAACCGCACGGCCAACTCGCGTAGTATTTTTACCCTTCGGTTTATTGAATTGGCTTGTATAACCTAAAACTTAGGTGAAGTTGGATAATATTTTAAACACCTACATCACTATTTTCACCTGTGTGCAAGTATGTTATTTATTTCATTAATATTATGATAATTATTATAATTGAGCATTGTTAACTTATAAGACCCCAACAGACAAGCATTGGTTTTGTGGAGAGTTATACATTTGTTAAATTCACGTTGTTTCCTTTCATGATGTACACGCCTATTCTTTGTTACATTATAGAGTATTTAGATATAGCCTAAATTTCTTTACCAATTAAGCTCTTCAATAAAGACATACATAACTGTCCCATGCCAAGATAGAATTAGAGCTGTCAAAATGGTTCATAACCCCTTTGATTTATTATCTTGACATGGATCACCCAAAACATAGGTTAGGTTTGGAGAATACTTTAATAATCAGCATTATTTAATGCACTGTTTATTACTTTCATATTCCAAGATGTAATTGAAGCATTTAAATAAAGCATCGTACATTAAAATTTAAAGTTTTACCACTAGAACAGCTGACATGGAAAAGTGATTTGAAAATTCAAACAAATTCATCTTACGTTAAAATCTTCAAAAAAATAAACTGTAGACTTATCCGATATATCACCAGCATTTCTCCGGCTCGCCAAAATCCATTTCTCCCTAGTTTTAGCGTCTTTGGAACATTTATAAACAATTTGTTTGGTACGGTATGCGATGTGCTATTGCACATCGGAACTCTACACCATTTATAAGTTTTCTGCCTCACTGTCTGCGCAGGATTCATTTTAAGTCTAAAATATACCACTCAGCTTATTATCCAATGTATAGACCTCGAGTTTAACCATACTAGACACTAATGTAAAGTAGAAATACGCGAAGTGTATCCTGCTTCTCACAGCACACTATGTGTTATTTCGTCTGCTAATTCAGTCAACCTGTACGATGACGTCAGACCAATGAGATCGCGTACTTGCGTGACGTGACATTTTCGTCGATTTTTATCATGTTTGGAGTTATTATTTGTACATTCTGATCACATTTTTGAATTCTGCATGAAATTTTGAATCAGATTAGCATATTTTTAATTAAAACCCCGGATCATGCATGTTCCCTATTGATGGCATAATTGTATTTTATATAAAAAAAAGAACATAATCCTCACGTTAACTCACGGGAAATGGGGTTAGGTTTAGTTTACGCCTGTTCACTGTAAAACGTTGAAAATTATTTAAGTTACATCATTCTTGCACCACCGTTTAAGATTAATTTAGTCTCTAAATCATAAATCTTGGTCATGATTTTCCGGATCTTTCTGGGACTGATTTAATTTTCTTTGTAGTAAGGTACGTTGGCTGATAGGTTAAATGCTAGGATAGACATCATTAGTTTTAACTTCGAAAGTTTGCGCGCCACTGGAATTAGATCACCACCTTCTATAGGTATATGTCTTCCCTTTCAAAAATGATAAAATCATTAATGCACACAACATTATTAGTCCTATGATTCGTTTCGAAGTTTTCCTTACGAATGCTCTTAACCCGATTTTGCCTTAATACTATGTCTATTGGAAACGGGAACACTGAGCTCTTACTTACATCCAGGCACACAGCACATTGAACTATAAAGATATTGCATAGGTAACTAAAAATAAAGAAAATACTTTCGGAGAAGAAAACAGAATAAAAATTAACCTAATCACCACCGACATTGTTGGAATAAATAAGCTCTTTGAGAACAAACAGCCTCTTACGGCACTGAAAGAAGATTTATAATCTTCTTAAGACCATAAATAAATATCATGTACGATTAATAATACTCAAATTTCCATAAATATTTGGTAACAATTCGGCTTACACAAATCAAAACAAACGCATGCTAGCACTCCAGCTGCCGCCATTATGGACAGTTTCGATAGGTCGGTTAAGGTCTGAGATATTGTAGTTGGTCTTGTTTCAACCAACTGTGGGCTTCAGTTACACGACTTTCTCTTTCGCCGGCATTCCTCCAATCTCTACCTCGCTCTTGCTTGTTCTTCCTCCAAAAATTCCTTGTTTAATCTCCTTGGTTTTTCTTCGGACAGATTATTTGCTTCCACTAGTTTCAGTCTGAACACTTCCACTTCTTTTACTCATGGAACTTGCGTCTTCCGGATCTTCTGGAAGGTGAAGATGTTATTTGCTCTCCTTTCTATATCCATTCTTTTGATGTGTTCATAAAAAGTCATTCCTATTTTCTCAAACGTGGTTGAGATTTTCTTGAACTTTCACTACAGCTCTTGGTATAATCTCACGCGAAAAGTAAAATCGTTTTCGGTTACGCCTTTGGAGCACAGGATCTTCATTTGTTTTCTTCTTTTCTATTTTTCCTTCCTAGTTGTTGTCTGTTATTATTCTTCTTTGTTCATATCGACCTACTAAGGACCACGTTATTTCAGCTGTCTTCTCTGGGCTTTGATCTTTGCAGTGCTACTTCATTTGTTGCCGGTGTTGCTTTTTTCTTTCCTCCGTCCACATCTTTCCCGTCTTCAACTTTGGCCATTCTTGAAAACCCTGGTGATCTTTTAGTTTACTCCTGAGTGGGCTGCGTTCTTGTATATCTTCATAAGTTGTCCCCATCTCCTTTCCACCTCCTTGAACCAAGTTGGCTGGGCATAAAATGCAATTCTCCTTCTCCGCATGACATCAGAGATCTTCTGGACATGAGTATATAGGCTAGCTCATTGTTATTCCGACGTCTATATTCATCTTTGTCTTTAATTGGGCCAAGAATTTTCCTTAAGATCTTTATCTCTTTAATTTCTAATTTTTCTCTCAGGCTTTTCTTGTTTATAGTAAGGCATTCCGCTGCATTCCTCAAAGCCTCTGTTGATTATTATTATTATTATTATTATTATTATTATTATTATTATTATTATGTCCGACTCGTTGGCTGAATGGTCTGCGTACTGGCCTTCGGTTCAGAGGGTCCTGGGTTCGATTCCCGGCCGGGTCGGGGATTTTAACCTTAATTGGTTAATTCCAATGGCCCGGGGGCTGGGTGTTTGTGCTGTCCCCAACATCCCTGCAACTCACACACCACACATAACACTATCCTCCACCACCATAACACGCAGTTACCTACAAATGGCAGATGCCGCCCACCCTCATCGGAGGGTCTGCCTTACAACGGCTGCACTCGGCTAGAAATAGCCACACGAAATTATATTATTATTATTATTATTATTATTATTATTGGAAATGGAAATCCGCAGCCTGTTTCCAGTCATTTGACCGGTCGGAAATGGAATGAATGAAACTCTTATCTAGCGGCGAGGATAGGAACTGTGCCGGCTGCCGAAGCCTGTCACACTGCTCTGGGGCAATGATTAACGGCTGGCAGATGAAATGAAATGATATTGGAGTGTGTTGCTGGAAAGATGACAGGGAAAGCCGGAGTACCCGGACAAAAACCTGTCCCGGTTCTGCTTTGTCCAGGACAAATCTCGAGAGTGACCGGGATTTGAACCGCGGAACCCTGTGCTGAGAGGCTGGCGCGCTGCCGCCTAAGCCATGGGAGCTCATTTTAAAAATTAATATTATTACTATTATTATTATTTCGTGTAGGTCGACTAAGGACCACGATATTTAACTATTGCGTGTGGGGTGGGTTTTGGCGTTGCCCAGTTATTGCGCATCCTCTGGCTGTGCTGTTCATCCCTCTCCTTCGTTCAGGGTGTACCTGTCTTCCTTCTTGGCGGTTTGTCCTGGAACCGCATTTGTTTAAGCATCCTCTTGAGAGATGTCCGGTCAGTGGCGGCGATTGAGAGTTAGAAGTGGGGGGAATGTGTATACAACAAAACGTACCCGGGTCCATGGCTGTAACGAGGACAGGGCATCAAAACTGAAAGATATCTACGAAATGGTAAAGTTGTTTAAGTTCCTTGACTGAATGTCGATAGAGACGTAAGGTTGAGTCTACCAACTTGGATGCGGTTCTTTAATGGTTCTATACAATAGAACTTTCACCAAAGGGACAATAATTAGACATGTATTACAATTAAATAGAAGTTCGGAGTGATTACACAATTAAAATGTCATTTAGCATTTGACTACACACTAACAAAGAAACAGACACCAGGTAGAACTGCACAGACATATTTACTGAGTAAGACTGCCAGATGACGAATGCGTGCGGTGAGCAAGTGAATCATACCCCAGTGTCCATGACCTTAGATAAAATATACCCCTGCTAACCCTTCTTCACAGCACATGCTAATCACTGCTGCGCGAGTCTCCACTAGTTGCTGTGACGCTGTGCGAATCGGTTAGCCGCAACGAACATTTTGTGCGCATTTCCGCTAAGTATTTTTCTTAATAATTATAGAAATTAAATGAAGGAATAAGCTGAAAAAGGGACTATAAAATTGCTTTTTTTAAATAATTCTTAGTTTCAAGCGATTTTTTAAAAATAAATCGGGAGATAGTGGGTTCGAGCCCCACTGTCGGCAGCCTTGAAGATGGTTTTCCGTGGTTTCCCCAGGCAAATGCCGGGGCTGTACCTTAATTAAGGCCAAGGCTGCTTCCTTCCAATCCCTAGGCCTTTCATATCCCATCGTCGCCATAAGACATATCTGTGTCGGTACGACGTAAAACAAATAACAAAAAAGATTTTGTAAATAACTGTTAGGTTTTTCAGTCTGCTGAAACTTAAAAACAAATTAAGGTGGCTAAAATGGAATATTTTTTCCTCCATAAAATGGGGGAGGGTGGCGACTGCCCCCCCCCCCCTCCCCCTAATCGCCCCTACTGTGTCCAGTCGTTTAAGTGTCTGTTCCTCCCAGTTCCTGCAGACCTTTGTTTACTTCCATTAACCATGGTGACTTGTTCCTCCGTTATTATTTTTGAGTGGCGTCTTTAAAAGTAGGAAAGATCACAATATGAAGATAAAGTAGGAATTCAAGAGGACAAATTGGGGCAAATATTCATTTATAGGAAGGAGAGTTAGGGATTGGAATAACTTACCAAGGGAGATGTTCAATAAATTTCCAATTACTTTGAAATCATTTAAGGAAAGGCTAGGAAAACAACAGATAGGGAATCTGCCACCTGGGCGACTGCCCTAAATGCAGATCAGTATTGATTGATTGATTATTGTTAATTTTATGTCGCACCGACTCGGACAGGTGTTATAGCGACGTGATAGGACAGAACTAAGACCTGGAATGAAGTTAACGTGGTCGTAATTAAGGTAGGCCTAATGGTACACCCTGGTTAGAAAATGGGGAAAACACGTAAAACTGCCGACAGTGAACTCGCTAGGTAAATGAAGAAAAGTGAATATTAAAAACTTGATTCAAAATGTCCTGGTTCCGCATGCCCACACTGCGAGAGAAACCATGTCATTTGGAGGGAGGGTGGCGGGGTGGGGGTGTTGAGCTGGACCTTCTAAATATTTTCATTCGATGGATGGGGTCACAAGACAACTTCATCCCTGAATAGTGCAAGGAGTTGGCTACCGGTGCCTGAGATTTATAGTGATCAAGTATTTTGATGGTTATGGTATTGGGGCGTTGCCCCTTCACCGCTCTCTTCTTACAAAGTACAACGCCAATAGCAGATGATTATTAACATATTCTGTATATTTTATATTTAATGCTTATTAGCCGTACGGTTAACCAAGGACACCACATGGCTTACATTTAAAACAACATTCAAGCGGTACCAGACATATTCGAAATTCTGTGAACGTCGCTATTATCTTGGCAGGACTGTCAATAGAAAATAAAACTATCAGCTGTAGAGGCCTAGTTCATTTCACAATGTTCAGGAAACGATAGACTAATCCGTTAACTAAGTATGCTTACTGTAAAAACTTAGCTATCGTAAAGAAACCTTATTTGCATGCACATAGATTCATTAATTACAGTTTCTACTCATAGATGGCACTAATAGTCCCTCTGATCGGACTCGTGGCGTACTTTTTCCTCTATCGTTGCTGAGCGAAGTGTGATAGAAAGCAGTGTTATCGATCATTGTAATTAATTACGTAACATCTCGTTGTTGACCTTTATTAAGAACAACGCGTAGAAAGAACGTGAACAGATAAACTGAGAAGAGACTAGGTCAAACTCTATCTGTGAGGCGGCAACAAAACATTAATACGAAACCACTAAGCCAACCCAAGGTAGACTGGATGCTAAGCATTTCAGTCTTCACATATTATCACACGTAACAAGTCCTGCAACTTCCGATCTATTTCAGCAGCACAGATATACTTTCAGTCTAATTTCATGCATACAGTAATGCACATTCATTGGAAATGTCCAGCTATTTACTCAATCTCGCCAGTCACCAAGTAGTGACGTCATACCTAGTTGTCCCTGTTCCCACGCGCAGGGGGGGAAGTGGATTTATTCATCGCCAGGCCTATGCGCATGGTTAGTACTGCTGAGTTCTCGTCCTCCCAAATAAAACTCATTTCCCGCCAATAGAAAACTAAAGAATGAGTTAATTTTACTAGTATTTAAGGCCATTAATCACCTGAAGAAGATTATTGAATAGCTTAAGTATATCTTAATACATATGAAATAAATTTTTACATCACTGTATAATTATATTTTGATTTTATAAAGACTATCTGGCAAGATGTGAATTTAAATGGCGCCACCAACGTGATTGGCTCAAAGCAGTCTCAATTGGCCAATGACAGAGAATGTTTCCTTGCATAGTTACCGGATCGTTTGGGCGTTCATTCACCCAATGGAAGGGCATGACGCACTTACCCTTGAGCACGAGTCTGCTGTGAATATAAGTCTAAACTCTATTTTCATTGGCGGTGAATGCCAAGTCGTGATGTCACAAGGCGGAAGAAACCAATGGAAAACGTGGAGGCAAGTAACTTTGGTTACTGTAGAGACACATCAGACACATCAATCAACGCCAGTATTTTGCTAAAAGCCACGCCTCGCTTAGTCAATAAATTTCGAATATTGAGTAGTGTATGTTTAACATCTGTGTTTTTAAAATGTGTTTTTGAGTATTGACGGTCGGATAATATCCGATTTTCTGATAACAAAACTAACGTTTCGTCGCCTCCATCTGTTGCCAGAATCGTCCAACTCCGCGCGACTGCTCGGCGCTCGCTTCGCTCTGCTCCGAGGGAATCACGGGACGTGAAGCCGCTGCTGTCGACCACGCCAGTTTACAGTGCAGTGTCTGCCATGTTTGAAGATATCAATGCGGTGGGGCGTGCTTCTTCTTTTACGGTTCGTGTTTGGTATCAGTGAATGAGGTGTGCGATGAAATTGTCACACAGAAGATCGTCTCCGACTGCTGCATCATGGTGTATCGATATCAGCATCGCGACTGTTACCGTGTGCTAAGTAGAGTGTCATACATGCTTCGAAAAATATCACTGGATTCGCACCTTCAGTATCCTATGAAGGGGGAAGTGAATGCTTGTTGTTTTGATTCGTTTTATTGATATTATACTCATTGAGTGAGGATGATAATTATAACCAATAGAACAAGTAAGGCATTTTAATCACTTACCACGGAGTATTTATGTGTCCCACACGGGAGTTCTTGTTATTATTTTGCTTCCCGTGCTTTTGACCCGAGTGGGCGAGTCCATTGCAGTCGGACTGTCTCGGGGGGTGTGCGCATATCAGATGGGTTATTGAGGATTGGGGCGACGAAACCTTTAATCATTTTTATCCTGGAAAATATTACTGTTTGCGAAGTGAGTTTTAAAGTTTGAAGATCCATGAAGGAACAGTGTGATGGATAGTGGTTGATCAGGTGTGTGACCATCAGGAACGACTACATTCTTCACCTTCCTTGGGCAAGAGGATGTTGTTTGTTGTGACGACACGGGCTTTGGGATCCTTCGGGTAGAAAAAGTGCTACCGTCCTTGTACAGGATTCGGTTATGATTCCACATGCGCACAGTTTAAAAATAATGGGAAAGACAATCCTTGGCAACTGGTGATACACGTTTTTTGATAGGTTAGCCAAGAAAACACTGGTGTGCTTGTTTGTGTGAAGGTGACTACACTCACGTTGGTTTGTTTACATTGTATATGCAGTGATGAGAAGTTGCTTTAGTGCAGTTATTCATTATTGAATCTATTTTTCAAAACAAAATAATCCCCATTCGACATTTTCTCTAAGGGTATATTTTTTAAAGTTAATTGGAGTTTGTTGAAAAGATTCACCAGTGATAAAAAAGTGACCATTGTGAAATCAGCAGCTAACTGGGCTGTTGATTACAGTGATATTACTCATCATCAAAGCAAGAAAGTTTTTTATAAGATAAGGCCTTAGTGTCTGTAGTTCTTAATTGTGAATTGAAACCGCGTTGACAGTAATTCTGGAGCCGAACCCGCAGTTTGGTGGCGGCGTTCCTCATGGTTCGATGGTGCTCTTGAATGCGGAGGTGTCGCCGGTGGCCACACGGGCAATGGACAGCTCGGTGGTCATGCAAGCCAAACGTCCCGACGCTTGGCATAAGCACGAGCAGTTGATGCTGATGGAGAAGCAGAAGCCAAAACGTAAGCTGAAATATTATTTATTTTGACCTTAAATTTACAGTAAATTTCTTCATGAACTTGTAGTCCTCTTGGTTAATTATGCTGTTACATGCCTAACTGTTTCTGGGAATGTACCAGGTAAATCGTTGATCACAGCATAACTTGCGGAAGGCTCAGTATTTGTTTTGTTACATACTGTTCAGCAGGTAGTTGCGATGACGTGCTGGAAAAATATGCAGTGTGTTGTTCTTCGGGAGCAATTATTTTGCTTGGCTTAATGTTACGTTTTAGTTAATTTGGAGCTTTCAGTAAGAACCTTTCCTTGTCATACTTTCTTTTCTATGAAGACTTTTCTGGCAAGTCAGTAACATAATCTTCCATTTTGTTTATTACTTTACCACTTGAAAACCTACTATGCAGCATGCTGTTATTCCATTTAGTTGATATGAAGACTATATCATATAAATATACACATTCATTGGTGCCACGATAGTTTATGAATGTCCTGTGTCTAGGTTAGGGTTGGTGAATGTCATGTCACATGGTTAGGGTTTGTTGATGAATGCTATGTGACTTGGTTAGGGTTGGCCATCTAACATCTCATGTTACAGTTAACTTCTTGTTTCAAAATGACCTTTGCATAACTTGGTTGGTATGATCTATATCTCTCAACAACCTTGCTTATGAAATCTCCATTTAGTAAAACTTTCCTGCTGTTACATATATGCTGATAAAGGAGAGAAGTTATTGTTCCTTTCTTAACAGTATACCTCGTACTAGCATATTCTGAATATGTTTTCATTGAGAAACTAATGCATGAGCAGTCTGGATGGAGATCGAGATGTAAGGTTGCAAAAGAGCTAAACCAAGTTTCTTATTTACAGTATATATTCATGCTTCACAATTTTATATATGGCCCAATTAACTTACTCTTCAATAATTAATTGGAAATCTGTAGTTTATTTATGATATGTATAAGGGTATTAACCCTCCAAGTGCTGATCGTTTCACTCTCAAGTGCTGAGCATTCGTAAGGCAGCGTGCAGATACATTAAAAAAAATTATAATAAATACAAATTTGTTCAGGAAGAATTGGAGAATAAGATAATAGTACGATGTTTTACTTAACAAGTATCCAGTAAAAGTATAATGTATGATTAATCACATTTTAAAAAACTAATCAATAGATATAGATAGATAGGTTGGTCACAAGCACTACATTATTTGAAATTATATACCAAATGTGCCAAATTTCATTGCAAGTACAATGATATATAATAAAAACTTCAATGAATAATAAAAAAAGTCACGGGTAAAAAAAATTGGAGAGAGTCTGTTGTGGTGGGTCATTAGGTCTAGATGTGCCTGATAGGGTTAGCATGTTTGGATTGTCTACATCACTACAGTCACGGGTACCTAAATTAGGGGAATATTCTTCCCCACTTCCAGAAGAAAAGTCGTCTAATGATAAATCATCAGGAAAATCTTCTACATTACCAATGTTGTCTTCACTTTCATCACTCCCAAGCTTCTCCAATTGCACTTGAACCACTTATTTCATTCATGTTTATATTATAATAATAATCACTAAACTAAAATAAACCAATTAAAATAGAGTAAATCAGGCACACAATTATCACAAATTGGCTAGCAAACAATAATCTTCAAATGCTCGAAGCAACTAGACAGTTTGAGTAGACGTAAACAAAGACCAGTTCACAGCTGACAAGATCGCCGCTTACTGCTTTCCTTCCCCAATTAAAGACCTACTTGCACTGCCTACCAGATAGAGAATTTCATTTTGCAGCGAGAATATTCGTAAAATCGATTGTTATACCGATTTTACGAGTTGTTATAACGATTTTATGAATCTTCTCACTGTGAGACGATAGAACTTGGAGGGTTAATTTCTTGTATCTAATCATTATAACTACAGACCTATATTCATTTGTGATTGTCCTTGAAGACAGAATTGATTTCATTCCTGTTCTGTGTATTGTCATGTGTGATGAATGACATTAATGAGCAAAGTTAAATGAATGCAGGTCATTGTCTTGAGGTTATATAATCCATACATAAGATAGGATTAAGGCTTGTACTTCTTTAACAAAATTCATACAGGTGTACTCTAGGCGGCAGTCATTAGGTGCATAATAGGCTGTTAAGAGTAAGATTTTATAAACATTATGATTGTACATGGTACCCATTCTTAATTATCTGGCTCTGACAGTCCTGTCTTACAATCCTTGGTCAGATTACATTTTTAAGACTAAGAGACAATTCGTGAATTTGAGGATAAACAAGGTCATAGTTCATTGGATATGTTTGAAAAATTATAAGAATTTGAATGTAACTTGAGAAGCATTATTCTTATGAATATGTAATAATCATACTATCGCTTATATGGGAGGCTTTAATTTCATTCATGGTTTTAAGAAATGTAATGGGGCACTCAAAGTCACATTCACAATTTTCGTTTTTGCAGTGTTAGCAAAACACTATAATTTTCTATATGGAGAAAGTGATCTCGAGGTTGTTGAGGATGTCCGTGGCCAAAGAAAGGAGCTTAAGGAATAACTTGACAGGAAGGTCGTATATTTATATCAATACTACTGATTAGTGCTAGGTCCTTTTAATTTTCTGTCCTGTTTGCGATCAGGAAGTGGTAAGATCTAGTGAATTTTAGAAAATCCAGTTAGGACATACTTTTCTAAATTAACGTGTAACTGCCTCAAGAACCGTTAAATACTGTGGACAGCAACTATTTTAGTTTGGTTTTGTAGCAATTAGCTTCAGAATTTCACATTTAGTAATGTATTTACCAACCTAGGCCTATTTGGTTAGTTCCCTTAAAACATACAAATGTAATCCATTTCTTATCCATCCAATCTGTTACATGTCTGTTTGTTTATTGATTGTTGATGAAGTATTAAATAAAAACTACGTTAGTAATATGTATATGAATGTTGCGCTAACATATAACTTGCAAATTGCCATGATATTAGTATAGTACGCGCAATTTTTAGTGATACCTGAATTTATGGGGGTGAGGAGTAAGGAGGGAGCTCTTCCGGTTCCGGTAATACTGCCAACTGAATGGAAATGAAATCTGAATTTAATTGATAGTATGATCGATCGATGTGAATTTTCTAAACCTTTATTATATTACGCCAACAACTGTGTCACACACACATTATATAACATTTCTCGATGCAAATTCTCAGAAATATCAGCTTGGCTGTGCTGTGTAAACAACGGTACTAGTAGGCCTACGTAAAGTGTGCGCCAGATGTCTCACGGCAATTCCTAATTTGTGTGTCAAAGGTTGCCAATATGAATCTCGAAGATAACCGAGGTCTACTGATTCAGCATTAGGGAGCCCAGATATCACTAAAAGTTACACGTACTATATAGGGAAGGGCTAGGCATGTTTGCTGTGGCATTTGAAATGGGAAGTCACAGAAAGCCATCTTCAGGTCAGACAGCAGTGAAGTTCAAACCCAGCATCTCACAAATGCAAGCTATCGGTCCATGCATTAATTTCAAAGGCAGGAAATAGCGTTTTATGTGACTTTTCTAAGTTGTGTAGGTGTAAAGGAAGTTTTTTCAGAGTATTTTATATCTACTTTACAAATCATAAAGGTAAATTATAAGATGACTTTTGAAATTTAATTAAAAATATTGATGCAGATAGGGTCATTCTGTGTTACCTGTAGAAATGCACGTGAATTTTCATATTAATGAAAATGCATAGCCTGTTTCTAGTCTCAACCGGGTCATGAATGAATGAAACCCGCATCTAGCGGTGAGGATGGGAACTGCGCTGGTTGCCGAAGCTTATCGTACTCCTCAGAGGCCATGATTAATGACTGACAGATGAGATGAAATGATATTTGTGTGTGTTGCTGGAATGACAGATGACAGGAAAACGAGAGTACCCAGAGAAAATATGTCCCGCCACCACTGTCCAGCACAAATTTCACATGCAGTGACTGGGATTTTAACCACGGAGGCTACAGTTTTCATATTATGTAATGTTTAAATTTGTTCTCAGTAGTTTGCAAGTTTTGTTTTGTTAAATATGTATGTTAATAAAAACAAACAAACCTCATAGCACTACATTTGTGGTGAGCCTTGTTCTACCATTTAAATGACCACTGTTCAGTCCAAAAGCCTGTCAGTTACGAGGTGACATGTGGCCAATGCGACAGATCCTCTTGCTGTTATTTGTGGTTCTTTTAGACTGGAACCACTGTCTTTCTGTCAGATAGCTTCTCGATTTTTCCTACATAGACTAAGTGGACTGAGTGGACCTCAAACCAGTTCTCAGATGCTGGTAAAAAACCTTGATCTGTCCGGCAATAGAAACTAGGGCCTCTGAGTAAGGGGCAGTCTCACTACCCCTAGACCGCAGGGCCAGCATGTGTGTTAATAATCTGTCACAATTGTCCGTCACCAGTGAAACATGTTTAATGATGGAATTGCTTAGATTAGCTGTGAGAATATTTCATGAATTACTGTAAGTAGATGACGGATTAGGTTTGAACTTATTATTGATACGCTAAAAACTCTGTTTCGTGTTATACTAAGACAAGGGGTAAAGTAATATGAATTAATACTGGTGATATACTAGAGATACTTCCTTTCGTATCCTGCAATAAACTGTAAATGTATTTGCAACCTAAGCGTCTTGTATGTAGAGTAATGTATAAAATGGAATCCTGTGCTCAGGGTGTTGACTTTCAGCATAGTTTGTAAATTTTTCCGGAAATGAATAACGTGCATGATCTATCATTAATAAACTTCTGGAATATTTTCAGTTGTTTTGCTGTAGGCCTATATGTTACTGAGATTTTACACAACTTAATAATTACCGTTTCAGTTTTCATCTTTTACAGGTGATACGTGTGGGACAGTGTTACTGGTACTTGTATATTGAATTAATTTTAATTTTATTTTTTTAAATTGGCTTTACGTCGCACTGACACAGTAGATTTTATGGTGACGGTGGGGCAGGAAAGGGTAGGAGCAGGAAGGAAGTGGCCACGGCCTTAATTACAATACAGCCCCAGCATTTGCCTGCTGTGAAAGTGGGGAAAATACAGAAAACCGTCTTCGGGGCTGCCGGTAGTGGGGTTCAAGCCCACTATCTCCCGAATACAAGCTCACAGCTGTGCGCCCCTAACCGCACGGCCAACTCGCTCAGTGTACTTGTATGTAAGGGGATCCTTGATTAATTGTACTTTCCTGTAAAACAATGGTCACCATCATCACTGTTATACTATGTTAGGTTTATACATGGGTTAAGTGATCCTACTGAAGATGTTGTCGCTCTGCCCTCATGGCACTCCAGTATCTGCAGATCATTTGACGACTGGGCAAGAGCTGTTTTTGCAGGTCAAGGCCTGAAAGAACTGTTGTGCTTGGGTTTGTTCTTGTTTTTTATAGATGGACTATATTTATCACAGGAATATTTGGTTGCATGTGACTGTTCACTATTTTTGTAAATTAGCTAGTGCAATTTTATATTATTTTTTAAACTTTGGGTTAGACCTGATACTTCCTTGCAGTATAAATGGATGTAGTGTTGGTGCCAGGTTGGTCTTATGAGGATTATTCAAGCAAATAGATAGTCTTACATGGATATATATATACAGACACACACACAGTGTTCTCCGTAGGACCTTTCTAATGGGCGCTTCACCCTGCTGGTTTTACAGATTGTCCGGCTAACATAACCTAGATAACTGTTAGTTAGAAACATATTATTAATACATTTTTGAGTCATTTGGTGCTCCAAGTTAAAATGTAAATACTGTAAATCTGTTTATTTAAATTATAAGTCTGCATTATTGTCAGCAAAATTGCATCAATTATATTGGAGTTTAAATGTTTAGCGTGACGATCACGTAGTGTCATGCGCGAGTGGTGTCTGTATTAGCGTGGAATCCCATGCTAGCACTCGATTCCGCAGGACGTCACAAACCTGTATGGTGCTCCACAGCAACCGAGTGGTAAGCCCCAGTGTTACATGATTATGAACGAGTGGTAGAACACTAGAAGTTCAAAATATTCTGTTATGGTATCATGTCTTTTTCATGATAATGACACTAAATAGTTCAGTTTTGCAGTTAGTTTACCGTCGGATATTATTGTGGTTAATGCCCTGAGGGGAATAAATACAAATTTTATCATATTCATTTTTTATGTAATATTTCCTGCCTGGCTACTCATTCTTGCCACCCGGTTGTCAAAAATTTCTGTGGAGAACACTGATATGTATATTCAGTCCTGGTATAATAAGATAGAGTTTGAGGGATGTTCCACCATTCAGCACATTGTAAAATATATTAATTTATAAGAAGACTGGTTTCGACTCCCTTGGAGTCATCATCAGTTCTTGTTGAAAATCAAATCGAGGGGAATCTGATAACAATCATCATAATAAAAAATTATAATACCTAAAGGCAACCTGAAAACACATCAATGGGTTGCAAAACATTACCTTGAAATGTAACGTACACGTAAAAAGTTCTTAGTTCTGGCTTAAACTGTCGTGTGTTCATGGAACACTGAAAACATAAACACTGGTTGAAAATATGTACAAATACAACATGAACACTGATAATGATATGAAACACATGGTGCTTTAAGAGTGTTCTTGGACTTGATAGTTTTGTTTCTATCTGAATAAACTGGAAGAAATATGTACACATTGAAATGAAATGTACAAAGACGTAGTTCTGACTTAAACTGTCGTGTGCTCATGGAACACGGAACACTGGAAACATATGCATTGCTGGCATAGTCGAGCAAACATGACATGTCTATGGCATGGTATTTATCATTTTCAAATTAATATCCTATGAATTGTAAAGTTTCAGCTGTGATGATGTTTCATTTTGAGGGGCCTCACCTGTTGGTCATACCAAGCTGAGTGGCTCAGTCAGTAGAGTGCTGGTTTTGGCTTAGTCGGTTAATATTTGAAAGTATTCCGATACACAAGCCTCATGTGGGTAAATTTATGGCACACAAATTAACTCCTGCGGAGCAAAATTCCGGCACCTGAATGTCTCCAAAAACCAATAATATGTCTGATAGAAAATTTAGGGGAATAACAAGGTCATTAATATCTAGGGAAATACACCTTAACTACTCACCATAGGCCTGATGTTCTGTTGGAACCTAATCTGGCCCTGAGGGTTGATCGTATTGTATCACTTTACTCCGATATCTTTTCTCTAACCATTGCAATTCCTTTACCCCTTAACTAACCACATTTATATTATTAATTCTTTAATTTTGAATGAATGAATGCATGAGTTTACACTTATTAACTATCTAATATTCTGCTAGTATTATTGACTGCTTGTATATTGAAAATATATTCCCTGTGATGCCAAGTGAGCAGGCTAGTCCAAATTCTGTGATCACCAGTCCCAGAGACAAACAAGACATAGAAGACCTGTTTCAGCACTCACAAACAACAATGAACACACGTAGAGAGCAGCTCTGTTGGCAACTCGGTGTTCTTTGTATTGTCAGTTGTTTATTGGATGTCTAAAGTGCTTATGTTGGTAAATTGTTGTTTTGTGCGCTCTGTAATTTTTTAATTAAAGATGGCAAAATGGGTGAAAAACGAAAAAAGTTGTAGTAACTCCACATGAGAAACTACGGGCAGTACAGTACGTGCATACTTATAACTAGCATGAAGGTACGGTACTACGTAAGAAGTCAGAAAATATTAATAAAATTGGGTTTTGATATTTAAAAATGGGTGTTTTTAATGGCACAGCTGGGGTTGGAAGAGAGTATTTATAGAACTCTGGCCTATCCGGCTTTTTTACTATCCGCTTTTCGATAGCTGCAGTCGCTTAAGTGCGTCCAGTATTCGGGAGATTGTAGGTTCGAACCCCACTGTCGGCAGCTCTGAAAATGGTTTTCCGTGGTTTCCCATTTTCACACCAGGCAAATGCTGGGGCTGTACCTTAATTAAGGCCACGGCCGCTTTCTTCCCACTCCTAACCCTTTCCTGTCGCATCGTCACCATAAGACCTATCTGTGTCGGTGTGACGTAAAGCGACTAGCAGGAAAAAAAAAAATCCGCTTTGACCTTCTGCCACATTAGGGTGGATAGCAGAGTGTCTACTGTATATTAAAGTTTCTGTATACTGTACTCCTATTTATTTAGTGTATGGCTTTTAGTGTCGGGAATCATCAAGGACATGTTTGGCTTTTTATTTGATGCCCCATGGGTGACCTGCACATTTGTGAGATGATGGTATCGAGTTAGGGAGAGGGTGAAACCTGCTGTAGGCACATAGCAATTCTTGTCGAATAACACCAATGGGTCTGCTCAGGGCTTAACATCTTCATTCAGCAGACGAATCACCATCAGCAGTGTCATATCCCTCACTCTAGACTTTTGGCACACAGTCTAGTGATTATAAATTGTATACTGCTACCTCTCGTACCCTGCTTGCCAACGTTTTGATGGTGAAAATATTTTCTATCAACAGCTAACCACGATGTGATACCGTTAAAGAGTGGACGGCTTAACAAGTGGAAGAATATAACCCAGACATCTTTTCGAAGTCTCTGTGGTCATTGCCATAGCAGTGAAATATCTTATGGTGACATCTGTAGTTATAAACTTAACTTCTCAGAACTGTCTCATATGTATAAAACTCTTGTTTGTAGGACTGAACTGAAAGCTCATAGCATAAACATGTTGGGAAAAATATTATTGATTTGGTAGAGATAACACATATGGTTGCTGGTCCACTTTGCAATACTAATGGTAAGAGATTATTTCTAATGAAGAGAGAAAATTAGGAGTGACATTTTGGTGCGTTTGAATCGGTTTTGTTAGTGTGGTCATGTGAGGCAGTTGGAAGAAGAAAGGTTTCCTAGTCACATGATAAACTTCACTTTAGAGTGTAAAGGTCTAATTTGTAGATTCAGCATTTAATTGATTTCATGGTAAAACACATAGAAGTAGGCCTAGAAGAGTGCAGATAAGGAATTATATAAGCACTTACATTTTTCATGGAAGTTTTAGACTGAAAGGTAAAAATCTTAAGTGGAATTGTTTGAAGTAAAGTTTGGTTCTTAAATTATTTCAGAATAAGAGCCATATCAGCTTTACAAAGGAGCAAATTTAAGTTATCCACTTTTAAGGAGAAGCATATTTGATGGGTATCAACACGATAGATGTGTAGGTCATGACTCAGTGGACAAACCATAGCGGTTCTTCCTTCAAACAAATAACCTTTCAGTGTTTACATCATGATGGAATTAGCGTAATCAGTAATTTTTCTTCCTTAATTGTTCTATTCTACTCTCAAACAGTTACATGTCATAATGTGTTTTGTACATAATAATATCCTTCAAAATTTGGCAGAATGTTACATTGTTCTCAATCCAGTTTTGGTACAAAGCGGTTTTGTAACTAACATTTGGCTGAATTAAAATGTATCTGCTTGTATAATGTGTATCGTCATAAAAGGAAAGAAAAATTCCACCTAATCAATACATTTATTTTCTTGTACAGTATTACAATCTAGGACCGGTTTCGACCCTTCATAGGTCATTCTCAGCTATATCAGAATCACATTTGCATTTCTATCTTATACCTCTGAAAGACCTTCATGATATATTGTTTCATAATTTTCAGTGAAAACTTATCTTAAAAACTTACAAATTTACAAGCGTTGTGTTAAAATTAAAAATTAAAATTACAAAACTTTGTCTATTATATACATGCACTTTGGCTGACAGAATGCGTCCTTGGGTTGATTAAGCATCTATCTTAGGTATTGTTGCTTATTCTGTTGAATCGATTCCCTTTTTATACTTATGTACAATCGTGAATAGACTATCAGTAAAATTTGATAAATAAAACTTGCGTGATAATTACAATAAAATATCATGTTACATCTTTACACCACATTGCTGGAGTGATATTATTTTAGGTAGAATATAAATGCGTGTTGACCTCTATAAAATATTTTTACATAAACACACTAATATATTTTAAAGTCTAATCATTGTACTTTAAAGTCTAAAATACTTATTGCTTTGGATCTTGCGTTATGTGGTAAAATATTGTAACAATTTGTCTTTATATAACATCAGGTATTGATAATATTTAAATGTGCCGTGTATGGTTGGCTTTTAAGTCTAATGATTAAATGTCAGTTCCTTCTTGCATAAAATTACAAGTTTCATATTATGTTGATTATGTATTGTATAAAACATAAATGTCTATTAAACAGAATGCCTATCATTTATTACAGAAGTTTTTAACACTTGAATGTCTAGTAATATAGTCAATGTATTAGTGACATTGAAACGTGTTGGCCTTAATTCTTACGTTATATTTCCATAATTTGCCTTTTTTATATATGTCGAATGTTGGTCTTTATAGGTTCCATTTGTAAATAACAGCACTTTCCTATAATTGTGAAATGGATCAATATAAGCTTGATACGTGTTAAATTGTGCACTATATGTGTGATTCAGTTCTGGCCTAACTTCTGTTCTGGAGTTTTCTCCCATCAAATGCTGTAAGAATGTGGTGGTTCCTTTCCCTTTTTGAGGCTGGTAAAGTTGCTGGATGTTTGAAATGCGAGTTTTTGGCCGTTTGACGAGTAATGTACCTCGTACTGATGGTTTTTAAGATAAGTTTTCACTGAAAATTATGAAACAATATATCATGAAGGTCTTTCAGAGGTATAAGATAGAAATGCAAATGTGATTCTGATATAGCTGAGGATGACCTATGAAGGGTCGAAACCGGTCCTAGATTGTAATACTTTACAAGAAAATAAATGTATTGATTAGGTGGAATTTTTCTTTCCTTTTATGACGATTGGTAAATGTCAATACGGAAAATGAAATTCATAAATCAAGATGTATAATGTGTAGTCGAGTGTGCTTTTAACTTTTTCGCATAAGCAAATATAATGCAAGCTAACTTAAACTATCATTGTAGTTTGTTTTGTTGGAAAAATTACACTGGAGCAGGAGAATGGTTTATCAGTATATTTCAGAAGATTTTTTATTAGATAATGTACTATTTCATTCTGATACGTTTATTATTGAAATTAATTAAAGCAGGGGATTTCATGCTCATTATCAATAATGATTTTCTTCCTTGAAGGTTCAAAATATTTTTAAACATTTTTTTTTTTTTTCTCGTAGGTCTTGCTCACATTAATCTTAAAAACTGTAGTCAGCTTTTAGTCCTTTTTAGGCTCTATGCTTTTTATCTAGTTTTATGTGTTGGAGATGCACACTGATACAGTATAAGTTCTCTGAATTCATCTCATTAACATGTTCAGATGAATGTTCAGTCATTCAAAAAGAATGAGCACATGGTATTGTTTAAATTCCCTACAGGTACACTTTTCCTCAGAAACAATTGAACCTATAGATATTATGTTTGTTGTGGGTATGCACAGGGTTTGTATCTTACATGAGAGGTGAATTATATTTAAAATTAAGTCTGATAAAATTTAAATGCGAGGAACATACAGTATCATGCAGTTTTTTTTGAACGACTGGTCAGAATTCAGATTTATAGCAGTCATTGCACAGTTTGATGTGATGCATCTTCTGCTCTCATCACTGAACAAGTTGGAGTTGTGTATTACTATAAGCTTGCATTTGGAAGACAGCAGGTGTGAACCCCATCATTGGCAGCCCTGTGGTTTTCCATTTTCACACCAGGCAAATGCTGAGATTGTACCTTCAATAAGGTCATGGCTGCTACCACGAGAACGTAGTTGCGATATGTTTTCTTGGTAACTTCACTCGGAGATATTCTGTGGAGATTGTTTTGCATTTTACGTATTAAATTTGTGCTTCTCAGAACTAAGATCATGATTGAGAACTTGATCATCCTAACAAGAGCACTAGCCTTCAGTGTTTAAGTTTGATCAGTCTGGTGGTATTTGAAGGTGCTCATATACACCAACCTTGTGTGACACGTAAAAGAACTCCTGTGAAACAAAATTTTAACGGTTTTGAATCTCCGATACACCATGGTGGTGATAGTAACAGTCAATTGATGTTTAAGTTATTAACGTTTTTAGGGAAATTCAGTCGAAACTAGATGTATGATCATAGAAGTAGACTTCTCTGGGATGTTGTCAAAATTAATCATCTAATTTCAGATGACTTCTTGGCCTTGGTATTTGATAATCTCAGCTCACTCTTTTCATGAGAGCACAAGGCCTCATTTAAACCTGTTTCGATTTCTCTCTGAAAGAGAAACTGGTTATATCTCAGTGTGATCCAGGATACATCACTGTTTTCTGAATTATCATCCCCGTGCAACAATAAGATTGCTCACGAACAATGCTCTGTACATTTTTCTGTAAATTCCAGTTATGCCCATGGTCTTCAGGGACTGAAGAGTACTTGTATTTTACCCTAATAATTTATCCTGTTTATATTCTCGCTTATGTCAACTATGTGGAGATTCGTTTGTGCAATCTGGACACAGAAGAATAATTATAAATTAGCAGTGTTGGGCTCTTGTTGAATTATTTGAATAGATGTCCTCCTCTGTAGTGTATTGGAAGGATGGCTGGTATGTGGTTAAATAGGCACATGCCGCTCACTTCCATTGGTGGTGTAACTGAAAAAGCTGCACCACCTCAGAATGAGGACACAAACAAATTTTTATATTGGGATGGATGGTTGTTATATATTTGAAGCTAACTCTTTAGTCCAAGTCATTTTGAATGCTTTCATGTCCCGTAGACTAATTATGCTACCTTGATGATGATGATGATGAGAGAATATAGGTTTCTTTAAAAGTATGATACTTGTCTGACCGACAGGAAATGCATGCTCGTAATCACAATATTAAGGTGAATGAACTCTTTATGTATCTGTTTATGCCTCATGGTAAATATAAACTAGTCGATGTCAGGTGGTGCTAAGGATTTTAAAATATCAAAACTCCTGTGGGATTTCAGATTGATAGCTGTCCATTAACTATCTTCTAGGGAGCTGTGAATATTTTGATGGTGTAATATTGTTTCAACATTTTTGAATTTGAGGTTTATTTCATACTTTGACTGTAATATACTAGGTACTTACATAATCAGATAGTTTACACTTGAGATGTACACTTTGTATCAATGAATGGTTGAATTTTTCTGATTGCATGCAAGATTTGTCATTTGCTGTACATACTATCCCTGAAATCACATTGTGACATGTTTTAGAACACTACCAAAAATCCTGTGACCAATCAAGATTGTTGGCTGGAACAACCAATAATGATGTCAGCAAAGGTGTCGTTTATTTTGATCCTATCTCTTTGGTATCTAGTGCAAGGAGAACTTGATTATCAGCGAGGTTTCATTCAGTATGGTATATTTATAGCATCCTGTATGAAATATGCTGCACACTTACAGGCTATACTAATTAGTTAAGGGTCATCACTTTTCAGGCCTGACAGTGGTGCATTAACATTGAATTTCAGGGTGAACTTAATAAACCATAGAATGTTAAGTGCTAATATTGTCATAACAAGGAAATGCACTTTTTAATTTTCCATAATTTCTGTATGTATGTGTGTATGTACACACATCACGAGAAAACGGCTGAAGAGAATTTAATGAAAATCGATATGTAAAGTCGGGGAATAAGTCGCTACAATCTAGGCTGTAAATAATCTAATTCACGCTGAGAGAAACGGTATAGTTTAGGGAAAGGCCTAAACTTTAATTTTTGTGTTATTAGTGGTCCTATCGATAAATATGCCCCAAAAACCTACATCATGACTACATAACTAAAGTTATATAGTATTAAATGTCCGATCATTTATGTCTTATACATTTTTATCATACCGGCTATGATAAGAGATATTCATGAATTTGGATTTTTGTTGCTAAGTCGATATCAGCGCCGAGTCACGAGAAAATGGGTAAACGGAGAAAATCGGTATGTAAAGTCGTGGAATAAGGAACTACAGTCTACGCTATAAATAATTTTGTAAGACGCCCTAACATCACAGAGTCGAAAGAAAACTAAATGTGAAGGCCTACAATACAGAAAGCTTATAACATTAATCAACAATAACATTACATTGACCATTGTTTGTTGTGATGTGCTTTGTCTTCTGTTGTCACTCATCTCCGATAGATGGGATTACTGCTGTATACCGAATATTTTTTGAATTTATTTCCGTCGCACCGACGCAGATAGGTCTTATGGCGACGATGGGATAGGAAAGGGCTAGGAGTGGGAAGGAAGCGGCCCTGGTCTTAATTACGGCACAGCTCCAGCATTTGCCTGGTGTGAAAACTGGAAACCATGGAAAACCACCTTAAGGGCTGTCGACAGTGGGGTTCGAACCCACTACCTCCCGGATACAAGCTCACAGCAGTGCACCCCTAACGGCACGGCCAACTCGCCTGGTCGTACCAAGTATAACAGCCTGCTTGAATATTGGCGGGAAGTAGCTAGGGAGTTAGATAACTTTCTTCTTTATCATGCCATTCCTCTGGTTCATAAATTTTCTGATTCTACTGGTACGTAACACACTTGTTCGTAGCATTTGAGCTATGCAATCCCTACTCTGAGGCACTGATTGGAATGAGCAATGTGCATATTTGACGGAATGACAGAGGAGTGTTCACGGCTGTCTGTGGCCTGGTCATTCCAGCACTGGAACTTTGGAGTGTTAGATCGACAGCGTTGTACTGTTCGTTAAAAGTGAGAAAATGTGCGGTTCTTCGTTTGATCGGGTATTTTATATCGTCCCCACTTCGGCAAACTAGTGAAAGTGACAAACTAGGGAAACTGTAGTTGTGAAGTTTTGGTCTAGATTTTATTATTTATGTAATGTCTAACCCTCGGAAAAAAGTCTCACATCTGCAGCTCGTTTTGTATGGCTAACACATAAAACTAATCATTAACTATAAAAATTGTTTTGATATGAGTAATCAACTTTTTTCAACTCTCCTAATTTTTTGCCAATTTGCAGATTTGTTAGTTTGCCAGAGCAGGGACGATATGATAACATTGCTTTTAATCACTACATTCCTACTGGCGTTTTTGTAATGGCCTAAGTTGACTTCAGTAGGAAAACCACAAAGACAGTCTTTCTGAGAATCCCGCAGTGAAACACGGGTACATCAGCTAGTTCCTAATAAAATAGGGAGCCCAGTTTCTGTCACATGTAATGGTTTAAAATTGTTTACAAATTTGTACATTTCTAGAAAATGATCGAATGTTGGATTTTTTAATTCGTTTTTACCTGCCTGTTTCATTGAAGGTAGATGTTCGACATACTGTTGCTAAACAAAACTGGTGACACAGTAGTAGCAAAAGAGTTAATAAGGTGCTCTTGAACACCTTCTTGGTAGTTGGATATGAGTAAGATATTGCATTGTGGGAGACAGGTTTGTTTTGTTTTTTTTTGCTTTACGTCCCACCGACACAGATAGGTCTCATTGCGACGATGTGACACGGAAGGGCTAGGAGTGGGAAGGAAGCGGCCGTGGCCTTAATTATGGTACAGCCCCAGCATTTGCCTGGTGTGAAAATGGGAAACTACGGAAAACCATCTTCAGGGCTGGCGACAGTGGGGTTCGAACCTCCTATCTCCCGAATACTGGATACTGGACGCACTTAAGCGACTGCAGCTATCGAGCTCGGTCAGATTTATTTCACTGCTGTTACTTGTAAGGAGGTTGAAGTGTTGTGACATCATATCAGTGCAAGTTTGGAATGGTAAAATCCTTCATTCGTATGAAAGGTGGTTTTGTAGTCCTGTGTTCAGGATTTTCATATGTTAGTGTGTATTTGCTGTACATGTTATGGATAATTTCAATATTTGAAGTAATACAAACCTATGTTCGGTCACTATTTACTTGATAGATAAATGTTATTCTCAGTTTGGTATGTACAGTAGCACTTGTTATAACTCATCTTTGCAATGTTAGTCACGAACTATCTGGAAATATTAATATCTTACAAACCACCTACATTTAGATTTTATGACATTTGAAAATCATATTCAGTTCTTCGGTGACATACCCCGGATTGCATGATTAGTTCGTTGTTCTGGCTGTCCACCCTGGCGTCCAAGGTTCGAATTCTAGGTTGAAATTTTCACTTGATCTCATACCAGAAATGGTCTATTAACACCAAGAAGGAAGGACCTGCAATAAATGAACATCATGGGAAGACATCTATGACAGAACCATATTCAGAACCAACATACAGGCATTTGAGGGGTTCCAGGAACCAGAAACAGCGACCAAGAAGAAACTACATTGAATGGATGAAAGAAAGAGCTACAGGCAAGGGAGTGAAGGAATATTTGCACCAAAGAAAACTGGAATCATGAAGTTATTTACATTGCCCATAGTTGGCCAAAGTCAACTCAATTTTTTAAAATTTGAAAATAGGCATAGTTAATTTTGGATTATTGTTTAGATTTATTCTCCATAGTTCGGAATAGTGGAGATTATAGTAATTTGTATTCTGTGTCAAAGTTACGAAGTACTTGATTGTTTGAAATTTTGTGAGCTTTACATCTTTGTCTAATTGAAAGGAGAAAATTCTGTTCTTCTACCGCCTGTTCTGTATAAACAATGAAAAGGAAGGAGGGAAAACTGCGACATTGTCTCACTCCTTCCTGGATTACTGTACTTTATTCCAATTAGTTCTTGGTCTTAATTGTGTAATCCGTTTGTGTCGGTTAACTACTATTTAGTTCTGTGCTAGTACCATTATTTGTGGATAAATGTTTGTATGATACTAAAGCAAGCTTACTCTTTCTGTGTACAGCGTACATATATTGTCATCTTAAACTGTATGCCATTCAGGGTTTAGTTTACAAACTTCATTGATCTGAACACATCCATAATTCTCCATGTACAGCTAACACAATGATCTCTTCTGCTTCCTTGTAATTTACCATAATTCATGGAATCCTCAGTATACATTAATCATAGTTTCGTAGATCTCACTCTGCATTTCGCATTCTCACCTATTCACAAGTCTCCGAGGTACCTTGCCCTGCTCTATTTCCAGACCGGCTGAGTTTCATTCTTGTTTAAGCTCTCACCGTCTGTGTCAGAGTTTGTGGGATCGCATCTCAGTACAGGTAATTGGCGTTTTATGAGTGCTGAAATGCGAGTGACTACTGTGAGAGATTTAATTGAACATTAAAGAACTCCGTACCTTCAATACTCAAATGTCTCTCTAATAATTTACTGGTAGCGGTTGGTAGATGTTGAACGAAAGGGCAAGTAAGCTTGTAATTTTATGTTGCTATGGATATCGTAATCGTAGCAATGGGACCTCCAGTTTTACGCGGAATCTGAAACACAGGAACGTGACTTCATTTCAGAAATCCCACACGCATTGGCCGAGACTCGAACGGCTCTATCATGTCCTCTACCGTAAACGAATAACATCGTTGTAACAGTCTTAACCGTCTGGATTAAGCCGATATACAATGTGGTCCGGAAAGTTTGGGTAGTAATCGTTTACGGGTTACAGCCATTCCAAAATTCTACTGGAATTATTGGTACTGGCACACATTATTTCGAGTAGCTGTGGCCATCTTTGTGTATCAACAGTGATACGTCACTGCAAGTGCTCATGATGCGTCGCAAGTTTGTTGGCTTTACGTCGCACCGACACAGATAGGTCTTATGGCGACGATGGCTTTTCTTTTATTGAGCAGCATATTTTGGAGTGTTGTTGGGTTTTATTTTCGACATAGAGGAAGAACAGACTTCACCGAACTCGTAATGATTAGATTCTAAATTAAATGGTACTATACCTTATAACAATTCCTGATTCCAAAATTGTTATGAAATATCCCCATTCCAGTTGATAACTTAGTATATTCACGGGGACATTTTTGTGTTCTTTTGGGATGTACAGTCCACGTCTGAATTAGTTCTCACGTGTTTGGGAATACCTTGTATGTGAACTGTAATCACATACTGTAGTTCCGTATAACAATCGTTTCCTTGATCTCGCTCTGCATTTTGCACCTTTAACAGCTAGATCGTAGCCACGGGACTTCTACGTGGAATCGCGAACTACGAGGGGGACGTGACGTTTCATTTTGCCTGGGATTCAAATCACGGCCACCTTGGCGAGGAGTCAGTGACGGCACCACACGGATAAATTCTTCCACTTCTTTATATAAATGCCATTTGCTGTTTTTATTTCAGGAAGGCCAAGAATTCATTTCCTCCGGTAAATGCTGCTTTCGTGACAAGGATTAAGATGATAGAAAGCTGGATCGTTTCCACAAAACTAACACCATAAATATATGCTTACGATCCTCTCCTAGGTCATTAATAAACACACATTAACAGTGAAACAAAACACGAACGACCCAGAACAAGATCAACACATGTGATATGATGCACGCCGAACACAAGCTACTAGACTGCAACATATACGTCAGACTGTTAGAGAAGGGTTTATCAACAGAACTTCATCACTTGTTCTCCTCTGAATAACAAGAGTGATAAGAAACTTAACATATTAATATCCATATTTTACATGATGACCCCTTTCTTTTTAGGCGACGGGAGTTACGTTCGACTCCGTCTATCCTAGCTTGTTTTATCGAATTGGCGTGGTAGAATTGTAGTGTCGCCGGGCTGAGTGGCTCAGAGGGTAGATCGCTGGCTTTCTGAGTCCAGGTTGACGTGGTCATTCCCGGCTCAGTCCAGTGGTATTTTTGAAGATGTTCAAATACGCCAACCATGTGTCGGTAGGTTTACCGGCATGTAAATGGAGTCCCATTGTATAAAATTTACGGCACCTTGACATCTTGGAGTGCCGACACCACAGTATTGGGGTAGCGTGTCTGCCTCTTACCCGGATGCCCCAGATTCGATTCCCAGCCAGGCCAGGGATTTTTACTTGGATCTGGGGGCTGGTTCTAAGTCCACTCAGCTTACATGATTGCAATTGAGGAGCTATCTGAAGGTGAGAAAGCCGCCCCGGTCTAGAAAACCAAGAATAACGGTTTAAATGATTCTTCGTGTCGACAACACGTTACCTCGTAATGTTGAGGCCATCGGTCTGCGTAGCTGTCGCTTGGTAGGCCATGGCCGCTCGGGGCTGATTTCCTTGGACACATAAATGCGATTTTTATATCTTGTTTATTAAATTGGTTTGATACCTGATATATATATATATATATTAGTTATTGTATATAAATGTGGCATATGTAGACTTTTTTGTTTACCTGTGGTAATATTTGACTTTAGTTTATTTTTTACTTTAGGCTACTGGTTTTTATAAGATTAACCATTTCTAAATTAAATCCATTAAACTAAGCTATGCTCTTGATGTATTTCTTTATTACGTTCTTTGGGCATGAGGGGGTATTTGAAATGTTCTATAAATTATGCTATAGTAAGCTGCTTGTTTGTGTGAGTTAGGGTGTAATGAATTATTTTTAATTGTATTAGGGGAAAAGTTGGTTTTCTGTAGATTCGGTATTCGAATTCGTTGTTCGTACATGTATTAGTGATATCTAACAAGTTTATAGATTTATTGCCGGGCTGAGTGGCTCAGACGGTTTAGGCGCTGGCCTTCTGAACCCAACTCGGCAGGTTCGATCCTGGCTCAGTCCGGTGGTATTTGAAGGTGCTCAAATACGTCAGCCTCGTGTCGGTAGATTTACTGGCGCGTAAAAGAACTCCTGCGGGACTAAATTCCGGCACCTCGGCGTCTCCGAAAACCGTAAAAGAGTAGTCAGTGGGACGTAAAACAAATAGCATTATTATTATTATTATTATTATTATTATAGATTTATTGGCCTCATCTTCTTTAATAAACTGGATGTTTTGATCTAAGCTGTTCAGGTATTCTAAAATATTGTTACTATTGTTACGTTCTTGATCTATTATTGTAAATGTCGAACAATTCCTCAGATCCAGGTAGAAATCCCAGACCTGTCTGGGAATTTAATCCAGGGCATTCAAGCAAGACGCAGAATCACTACCGCTAGACCACGGGGAAAATGAGATTATAAGAACATGTCTTATCTTCCCTGGCACTTTATACCTTTCAGTAAATGATCCATGTAAACTACAAACAATAAATGTGAAAGATTACTGCCTTGTCTAACACCTGTTAGGACCTTGAACCAAGAACTCAGCCGCTCAATCGTCAGTGTTGATCGCTCTTAATAATCTACCTTATACCATAATCCCCTCCTATGGCTAACACCTTTTCCGTCGGTACTCTGTCATATGCCTTCTCTAGGTGCACGAAACGTAAGCATGACTGTCTATTCTTCTCGGAGCATTTTTCAGTTACGTGGAGCATACTGAAAATCTGATTCTGATAGCTCCTCTGTGCTCTGAAACCACATTGGTTTTCATACGAAGTACTCTCAACCACAGATCGCGCCCTCCCTTTCATAATGCCAGTGAACACGTCGCCTGGTATACTGGGTAGTGAAATACCTCGATAGTTGTTGCAGTCCTTCCTGTTCCCTTGCTTACAGATAGGTGCAATTACTGCTTTCGTCCAATCAGAAGGTAGGCTACCTGACTAACATTCCGTGCTAATCGTTGTACTTTATGAAGCCATTTCAGCCCTGCCGTCCTACTATATCGCTCTTTCAGGTCTAATTTATTATATTCCTTTTGCTTTATGAAAATGGAGTTTATTTACCATCCTTTCCATTTTCTCAGCCAACGGCTGTAGCCGTGTTGAAACACCGGATCCCGTGAGATCTCCGAAGATAAGCAACATTGGGCGTGGTCAAGATTTGGATGGGTTGCCACGCGCTGTTGGTGGTGGTGGTGGTCACACCTCTCTGGAGGTTCGGACCTGCCTTCGGGTAGAATACACCCTTACCCGTTACCACTTTTTCAAGCGTAATGCCTCTATCATCATTGCCCTCCCCATGTGGTTGGTGGTTCGTTACGTCAACAGAAAAGTTCCCTTTTCCTAGAAAATTCCAATTATGACTACATTAATGCAATGCAGGATATCGAGACAGACTGGACAGAGAAATGTGTCTTTCAGAGCTGGACATCTGCAGTCAACAGGACCTCAATCAGATCGCCAATCTCAAAGGGGTACGTTACGAACACAGGAATATAAAAATTCCGATTAAGAACTCGTGACAGAATCCTTTGCGAAGAATGTCCATCGCCTAACAGAGGCTTGAATCTCGTCAAGACTGAGTAGTTCCGAGTGGCGGGATTGCAGGTTAATGTGGTTGGTACCTGTGAGAGCTCTCCTTGTGAAGAGTTGGGACGGCACCCATTGCAGAGAGACTGTAACTTAAGCACATGTCATTGACTACTACCCAACTGGTGAACTCGTGCGGAATACAAGACACCACCTGCTTTGGGATTAGCCCTGGCTGAGAAGAACTACGACGTGTATGAGGCAGTCCACTGTGTTGCAGAAAATCGACATGAAAAGTAGATCGGGATTTATGATTGATCCCACCGTACGGTTTGAATCTGAGCTAACGGCAGTCGGACGAGAGAGGAAGGATATGTACTAGTCAACCTTCTATGACCTCAACAATCTCATGGTTACAGTTCTACTGGTAGGGTATAGAGAATATCAATTTGTCACTTCTTAAAATAGCCAAATTTATGTAAAAACATGCGGGCGCAAAGATTTGTCTGTCATGCTTTGTCAAAATGGCAACCCATGAATTGGGAAGCAGTTAAATAAATGAGGATTTTCAGAATATTCCCTCCACCTGTCCAGTGATTCCGTGGTATTTACTATAAGTTCACTTATTTTACCCCAAATACTATTCATTTCCTATTTATTTATTTATTTCTTTCTTCTTTCTTTCTTCGTTATGCCCATTCATAGAGCGCGTTTGAACTTGTTAGTTGGTTTGATGGCTTGTGCTTTCTTATCCTCCCAAAATCTCTTCATGAATGCACTGTGTTGCATCTTGCGTTCTGTCGACCACTTCCTACCAGTTGTCTTTTTTGGTTTCTCCCTAAATTTATGATTGGCTACTTTTATTCTAAAAGCTCCACGATTTTCCATGATGTCGTCTGTGATATTTATTTCTTGGAGGTCCGCCTTAGTTTCTTCTAGCCATTTTATTTTGACCTTCTTTGAGTTGATTACTTTGAATAATCTTTTAGTTAGTCTGTCGCTGTTCATTCTGTAGATATGGCCATAGAAATTAAGGCGCCTTTTCCGTACGGCATCAGTAAACCTGTCGGTGAAGGAGTAGAGGCCCGCTGTTCTCCTCTTAATCCACATTCCATTTATTTATTCATTGACTTTAGCAGTGGCGAAATTATAGCTCATGGCCCTCTCTTGCCCTTCACCACATAATTAATTTACAGATAATACACATATAAAAGAAATGTACTATTCTATCATAAAATCAAAGATAAGCTAACAATTACAGATTTGGACAACATATAATGAAGACTGTCCGGAAAGATTTCCCTGCCAAACCTTTCTAGAACATTATCGAAATCTTCCCGTGAGTTCTTGGATTCAACAATTACTTGTTTCGCTCTGTTTCGGATCAGTCATCAATGATCTGCATTTAGGACTGTTGCCCAGGTGGCAGATTCTCTGTTGTTTGCCCAGTCTTTTCTTAAAAGTTTTCAAAGAACTTGGCAATTTATCGGACATTTCCCTTGATAAATTAATCCAATCCCGTATTCCTGGTTATATAAATAATTATTTTTCCAATTTGTCCTCTTGAATTTCAACTTGATCTTCATATTATGATTTTCCTACTTTTGAAAGCTCTATGATCTTTCCTACTTTTAAGAGCTCCACTCAGCTTATTCGTCTACCAATGTCATTCCACGCATTTCTCCATCGACACCTCGGAACATACCGCTTACTCGAGTTGCTCGCCTCCTTACTCCTAAATCTTCCCGGCCCAAAGTTTGCAACATTTTCGTAACACCCTATTTTGTCGGAAATTACAAAGAACACTCGTGTTGCTTTCCTTTATACCTTTTCCATTTCTCATATCAAGTAATTCTGGTCTTGGTCCCATACACTGGAACCATTCTCTAATATTGGGTGCTGTCCAGAGAATTATATGCCTTCTCCTTTACATCCTTCCTACAACTCTTAGATGCCCTCATAACCATGTGAAGAGATCTGTATCTATCTTTACAACCTCGTTAATGTGATTACCCCAGTGACGATAATTCCTTATATTAACACCTATGCACTTACAGTGAAAGGACTTTTCCTCTTGGTGAAACATAACTTTTCGTCCCGTTTACCATCATGCCATTTTCTGCTGTTCATCTCACAGCACTGGCGTGATCGTTTTTAAGTTGCTCGCTATCCTGTAACTTATTTTCTACTGTATAGTTTGCTTACATATTTTTCCCATCTGCCAACAGCTGCTCCTTGTTTCTTCGGGGGTATTTTTATGAACTGAAGGCTCAGGATTCTAATTGTCTTCCAAGCCACGAAATTAACGTTGCCACCACAGCCATCTCAGTACCATCTCTGCCATCGCCATCATCACCATTATTTAAGCCCGGTCGAAGAAACAAAAACGTATTATACGCGTTCGCTCACAAATATTTAGCCTACTGATAACTGAGAAAATATTATTATAAGAGAGAGCATTGACAGCCTGACATATCTTTTGTGGTTGGTACAATTGTACCATTTTCTTTGTATTGTAACAGTTCCCTCAGGGGCGGTTGGGGAATACATAGCCTATTTGTGATGTCTTCGGAGAAAGTATGTTAAGGCATATCTCTTACTATGGGTAATTATTTGAGGAGACATTTTGGGATCAGTGAACTGATACATGAAAATAAGATGCTATCTTAGAATTTGCGTAAGTATGGTAGGCCCTATACCGAACGGTAATTGCCTTGGGATCACATCGAACCACAGAACTTTCGGCTTGCACCGTCTCTTCGGGTTCTCAGCTGGTTAAAGATGTAGCATCGTCAAGTTAAATGATACCCTACTGAGCAGCACGTGGTGTTGATGTGCGTGTGCCGCCTGTCACTGTGTTGCTGCCTGCACCTGTTTGTGTTTCCGAAAAGCATGTAAGAGGGAGCGCTCTGTTGCCAAGCATGGCCCGCCGCGCCGGCTCGAGCCGTCTAGACGCATTAGCTGTACTTGATGGAGTGTGTATGATGCAATCGTCTCTTCTCCCCCACTCCACCCTGCCTGACTTCCTTACTGCCACTGGGTTACATTCTGGGATCGTCCGTGTGTGTATTCAATTTGTATGGAATGTTCCTTCTCCTGTTTTTATGCCATCTACTCTTTACTGCAAAATAGGTCAAATTTTTAAGGCTTATAACTACTGTGGATCCAGTTTGAACGAGACATCAATATTGCTCGGAAACATGCCGGCTGGGAAGGTTTCCCTTCAAATAAGGTCGTTCAGTAGATGGAATCTTATTTCCATCTTCGTAGTCGTGTGTATTTCTATTGGTAAGAAAAGCTACACTGTTCGTAGAACCCAGGTTTGAATCCCCACGTTGATAACTTCGGTCTTTCATGGCATTTTCTCGTTTTTTTGTTTTTTGTTTCAGACTCAACTTTATTTCTTGGCCCTTTCCCCAACTATTTGCAATCAGCACTAATGTAGATTAATCCCAGTTTTTACGGCCGGATACTCTTCGCGACGCCCTGCCCTGTGTGGAGCGATGTATTCACTGTTGCGTGTTTCTAGGGTGATTGGTAGTGTGATGTGTTGTACATAAATGAAGATGTTCATAAAGTCAATTACAAATGCTCAGCACCTGAGATAGACGACTTAACCAAACATGGCTAAAATCTGTGGCCCTGTCGTCAATTGAACCCGGGGCCCTCTGAACCTAAGGCCACTACGCTTATCATTCAGCCAAGAAACCGAACTTTTAGACTCACTAACAATATAATAATAATGACATGGTCTCATTTAACAAAAGTCCCGTGTCACAAATAAATTGGTTCGTCGAAGTGAAATGGGATTTAGCAGAAATGATAACGGAAGCAGAACTTCTAGACAGGCCGATATTTCTCAAGAAAATTAGAAATTTCAAGGAAAAAACTGAAAGTGCATCTGTCTGATCTGATGAAAGAAGGTACCCAGTAAAAGAACGAAGAAATGCTGGAGACCGAAAATCAAGAAAGAAGGCAAAATGCATGAAATTATTTTACATGGCCCATAGATGGCCGAAATCGGAGAAAATACGAAGAAATTGTCTCATCTGCTGTGTGTAGTTTTTTAGGCTGCCTGCATATCAGTTTCGTCGTTTCTGTTTACTCTTCCAGATAGGAGGGGAAACCGGATATCTTGGGTGAATTATGGCCTAGTTTTAAATAAATCAGTCACCAGAGATCTTTAACATGCCGACGTTATTCTACAAGGAGTACCGAGAGGATTTCTTTCGGCCCTTCAAAAATCCTATTATCTCTGCCAGGTCTCTACCCGCTATCTTTTGATCCGGAGGCAAACGTAGTATCACTGATCCGCTGAGGGAGCTTTCCAGACCCAGTAACTCACCAAAGAAATTTTAAAAATCTGAGCTATGCCCTTATTTTAAATTACATTTCAGCAGACGTGCCAAGTCTCCCGATTTGAGCGGGAGACTCCCGATTTTTCATCGTTCCTCCCGATCGCCGGGTCCGATCTCCCGATTTTCAGAGCAATATCCGTAATTTTCGTATTATTTTAAACTCCCGCGGATTTCCTCGTTCTATCGATATATGGCTGGTCGATAGTAGTTCTAATAATGATACCAGATGGCAGTACGGGCACGGTGGCCAGTCATGTGCTGCTCTTTGGTCTATAATACAGTCATTCTCTTTGCAAGCGAGTAACATTCTCTTTGGAGTAACCTAACCTCAGAAGTAGCACACCATAGTTGTTTTACCCGTAGAAGTGCTCGTGTTGTGCCTTAATATTTGTCTTGGCCAAAATGTCAGAAAAGAAATATGATGCAGTGTTTAAAAGTGCTTATAGGGAAGAGTTTCCATGTTTGAGTGAATCAAGAAAGGGACCAACGTTCACATTCTGTACTATATGTAGGTGTGAATTTTCAGTTGCACATGGCGGGAAATGTGATATACTCAAGCATATGCAAACGAAAAAAAAAACATAAAGGAGAGTGTCCAGTGTGTAGAAAGAAACCAGAGACTGAACTTTTCATGTAAAAACCAAGATGTAAATCCTGTGACGAATGCCGAGGCGTTATTTACGTCATTTTTAGTAGAACATAACCTGCCTGTAAATTGTGCCGATCCCGCCGGACCTTTGTTTCGCAAAATGTTTCCTGATTCGGAAATCGCTAAACGATATGGGTGTGCTAGAACGAAAACAGCGGCTATCATTACAGAAATGTGCATGGAAGAAAGGAAGAAAATTGTATCACATTTGCAGGTGAATGCATTTTCTGTTGCTACTGATGGTAGCAATAAAAGCGACTTGAAGATATATCCCATTGTTGTAACATTTTTTAGGCCTGAACTCAATGAAATTCAGAGTTGTCTACTCTCTGTACCTAATTTAGAAGGGGGTGCTACTGGAGCTAACATTGCCAATCTTTTGCTCTCAACTTTTCGGGAATTCTGCATTCCATTAAAAAACTGCCTAGGTCCTGGTGCTGATAATGCTCCAGTAATGGTAGGATTAAAGAATGGTGTGGCAGGATGTTTGAAGCGGGAAAATTACATAATCATCGTAGGCTGCTCTTGTCACCTAATCAATCTTGCTGCCGAGAAGGGTGCGGCGTGCTTGCCCGTAAATGTAGATGAAAGTATAATTGATATATTTTATTATCTGGAAAGGAGTGCAAAGAGGAAAGAAAAGTTCAGAGAATTTCAGACTTTACACAACACAGAGATCAGGAAAATTCTGAAGCATGTGCCTACTCGATGATTGTCACTAAGAAGGTGTTTAGATAGGATTTTGCTTCAGTAGGACCCTTTGGTTATATTATTCAGGAGCAAAATTGTGAGTAAGGATTCTCAGGTGGGAACTTTGAAGGCTTACAAAATTCCTAAGCACAGTTTAAGTGCAGATGTGTCTTGTTTGTCTGAAAACGTTAAGGAATGTCATAACATTTCACCTCACTCCTCAGTTAAAAGGAAAACCCAGTCATCAGTTTCACAAAAAAAAAAAAAAAAATGATACTACTGATCACACTAAGAGCCATGCATTGTCACGTGAAGAATGGCTTTTCATGTTCCTTTCATCAAATTTACATAAATCTTTTTGCCTTTTTGTCTCAAGTTTTATGGATATCTTTGAGAATCCAAACGTAGCTCTTCAGTCAAGTATGCCGCACACCACTTATTGAGGTCAGTTTTGGAGGAACTATTGAAGAATGTGATGGCAAGGTTTGTGTAACCAGGCGTTATTAAAAGATCCTCCTCTCTCCTTGATGTAGATTATCATACTCCAGCAAATCAAAAGGATGATTGTGATTTGATGCTAGGGAACTCTGAGTTTTAGTGAACATGAAGTCTGAGGAAAAGTGCATATTCTTTAAGTCTGTTAGAAAGTGTTTCTCTTCATCGTGTGACTACCGTACATGGTACACAAATTTCTATTCAAAGATGTTTTAATTAATGCGGAAGTTGCAAATATTTCTGCTATAAGTAAGGCATCATTTTCTAGTCTTAGATTTTTCATTAACAAGTGTCCGAACATTTTGACTAGTGAAACGGAACATTTGGATAAAGAAACTGATATTCTGCATTCCCAGTTCTGTAACTTTCAGCTCGAAGAAACAGACCTGGCAAAAGGAAGAATTGATGTTCAATGGGCATTGGAAGGTCAGATGAAATCAGCTGATGGTGTACTTAAATATGACAGACACTCTAAGGTGATGCTTGCTATTTTGTCAATTCCACATAGCAATGCAGAATGTGAAAGGATTTTTAGCAGAGTAACAAAGACAAAAACACAGTTCAGTTCCTTGCTGTCTGAACAAACTTTGGAGAAACTTTTAACCTTGAAATCAGTTCAGCAAGGCAAGTGCTTTGAGCAAAAATTTAGTTCCGAGTTTCTGAAGAGGGCTAAGTCAGCTACTGGTGTATTGAACAACAATTAGTCGTAATGTGATCACCATGTTGAAGGATGAGACGTCACATGTTTCTACAGTTCAGGTGTGTCCAGTATTTAGTATTCACATGTAAATGATGAAAAAAAATATATGGGCAAATAGAATTGTTAATGTATTGAATTATAATGAATTTGTTCATGTTCTGCCATCAGTGGTGTGTCGTAATATGTCGCGATTCGCTGCGAAATTTCTCCTGATTTTTCACTTTTGAAAGTTGGCATGTCTGCGATTACACCTGTCCCACGTATACTCTGGTATTGTACAGTGTGCGACAAAAGAAATGTCACGTTGAAGAACAGTACGAAAAGCGATTTGGTAAGGAGCCACCAGATAACAGAAGAATGTTAATCGTCGTTGACAAGTTCCTTAATACAGTATCGGTCTTACTTCAAAGGGGAAAACCGGGCACCCAAGAACCGTCGCCACAAATGAGAATCATGGACTTCTCCAACATGTGTTACAGTCCCCAAACGTAGTCTGCGGCGAACATAGCAGAAACACTGAGGGATAGGTCTGTTCGGCGGATGTTTAAAGATCTGATGTGCATACTGCATTAAACTTGCTCACTGTCTAACAGAAAGGAAAGGGATGTACGAGCCGGATTACATGTGAGGATCCGGATTTCTTCTTTAACTTACCGTTTTCAGATGAAAGCCATATTCTCCTTGATGGCTACATCAACTGACAAACAACTCGTTTTATTTTTTAGTGTTTGAACAACCTGATACCGTTATAGGGCCAAAGACTACTGCGCAGTGCGCGGGTTACGATTTGGTGCGTTGTGTCCGGTCTTGGAATGTTAGGCCGTTATTTCGTCGATGGTGCTGCACGGAATCCAAGAATAGTGGACCAGGTAGTCTTCAGAGACCTCCTCATTACCCATTCATGAGGGATTTGTGCCGTATTTTAGCGCACCAGAAACTTACTCCACCAATGACAGTAGATGCAGCAAGATGGAGCTACTGCGGGGGAGTCACCCTTCTGCAACGATATTTTGGGGAAAGCCTAAGTGAAGCATGTTAGGGTCACGAGCTGACTGACAACTCTGCGTGCGCGAGAAACAGCTGTCACGAGCGCTAGTCCAGGACATTATCATATAGCGCAAGCCTGGAAGGGTGTGCATCACATTTTTATAACTAGGGTACTCCGTACAATACATGCATATATTCTTCCATACAAGGATATGTTCATAATTAAATGTATTCAGCACGGTGTAGTTAAAAATGTGCCGAACAACGTGTTTTGTAATCACCGTGTACCAGGGAAACAAATAATTACTTTAAACTTTGCCATAGGCAATGAAGTAAAAAAGAAAAGGCATTTGTATTTTAGGTTCTTAACATGCTCCACTTTACTGTGAACAATTATGAAACACAATAACACCGAATACGATGCCGCTAACATATCGCTTCTGTAGCAAAACGTCATTTTTATAAACAAAAGAAAATAGGCTATGATAAAAGGAGCATTCCGCTTGTTGCCATTTCTTGATGGATGTAGTATTTTTGTATCCATCTCTTGGCACAGGCCAGAGCAAAGTGTAGATTCCACCGAAGTCCGAGTCTCATCCGTGGCTTTGACAATATGGAAGCTGCTGGGGTATGGGTGGTGCTGAGTAATGACATTTGGAGCACAACTAGTGTTTGAGTGGCACGAAAGGTGTTGCTCATAAGGATCAGTCGTGCTGCAGTAGCACCTTCTGGTCCAGTGAGGAAAGCAATGGCAAACTACCTCACTCCTCATCTTGCCTAGTTCGCCTCATTTGGGCTCTGCCATTGGTTTTTGCAGTTTCCCTATAACTGCATAGCCTTTGGTGGTGCTATTTGGGGATCCAACCAGCCTCTGGGCTGATGACCTGACAGACAGACAGACAGACAAGAGGAACATCTCTTCCAGGAACCTTGTTGATACAGAAGTACACAAACACACACTAACAAATTACTGTGTCCGTCCTTATGCCACAACCTATGTAGCTGAATGTCTCAACCACTACTTGTAGACCAAAACAGGTAACTGGAGCCTGTCACCGGTAGGCGTGCACAGCTCTGAGATAGCAATGTGGGGAAGTAGAAGCTGACTGAGGGGAAGCGACTTGCGCCCCCGTACACAAGTATTTCTAGCACAGGCAGGGAAGCTTTGACACCCTTGGCCTAAGTTCTCGGAACTCCATTCCTGATTCCTTCCTGCTCCCCGGATCTCACGATCAGAGATGCTACATATGGGGGATATTGCAGGAATCAGTTTTCAAGATAGATGATATTACCGAATTTCGCGAGAACATTACGTCATTTTTGTGCCTTTACAGCAGCCTTTATTCATCAGCGTGTTAAATAAACTTCAGAAACATTACAAACAATTAGTGGCACGTGATGATACTTCACATATTTTTGAACGCGTGCTGTACTAAGGTACCGTAATTAAATCACATTTCAGTACCGGGCGAGTTGGCCGTGCGGTTAGGGGCGCGCAGCTGTAAGCTTGCATCCGGGAGATGGTGGGTTCGAACCCCACTGTTGGCAGCCCTGAAGATGGTTTCCCATTTTCACACCAGGCAAATGCTGGGGTTGTACCTTAAGTCCATGGTCGATTCCTTCCCACACCTTTCTTATCCCGTCGTCGCCATAAGACCTATCTGTGTCGGTGCGACGTAAAGCAAGTTAAAAATAATATTTCAGTATCATTTGGTTTGTCGCATACAGTATACAGTATGCGAGTTGAGGAATAGTCATACAGCACATTAAGGCGTTGGGCCTGTCAAGAAAACTGTTGTCCATGCATATGGTTGACAAGTATTGGAATGTTGTCATTGATTCTTTCACGGCCCGTACTTATAGACTTTACACGGCATAAGCCGTCTGTAAGTATTGGAATATTTCATTGCCAGACTCCTTACCCGTGAATCTTGAATTTATTTTTAAAAAGGAAGGGTTGGGGTAAGTTACACCGTCGAGGACACAAAATGAGATTCTTGCTGTTGTGAGAGACTTTTTTTTAACAGGCAACAGGTGTTAACAAGTAGGAACCCGTGATGTTCTGTTCCCTTTTGATCATCAATTAGGTCTGGCTGATATGACTTTCATGACTGGCTTGATTACTTCTTATATCACAGTCCCTCAATTGACTCCGATGTTTCGTGAACTCCATTCCATCCCTCAGAGCAGAATTTTCTTGGACGATCAGAGAATCGAACCCAGGCCTTTGAGGTAGAGGCTCTGCATCGTATGTGTTTGTTGCCGATTTCATTCCCCTTCCCCATTTTCTTCTAGCTTTAAATAATGCTGAATATGATAATCAAATATATATTTAATTAGAAATATAGAAAAAGCAAACAACCAAAATAAACTTTCAAGAGAATAGTTTAAAAGTCCATGGGGAAAAAATGCGGCAAATTGCCGGTATGATTCCACAGCTATGTCAAAACAATATTTTGGTGACCGCATGTAGCCATTGTATGTCGGTAATATCTCCCTGTCCTGTGAACGAGTGACTACCCTTGTGGTCCTCAGTTACCTCCTCCTAAGGCCAATTGATTATAACTCACGAAACAGCAGTTCGAAGGATTTCAATAGAAATTTGTCCATACAAGCGCCAATTGATTATAACTCACGAAAACAGCAGTTCGAAGGTTTTCAATAGAAATTCGTCCATACAAGCGGCACAAGTCTTTAAGCCAGGAATTTCTTTGTCTCCCCACAGATAGCTAAACTTACCATCATTATCATGTGGTCAAGGTTTTCCATTAGGTCGAGCGAGTTGGCCGTGCGATTAGGGGCGTGCAGCTGGTGAGCTTGCATTCTGGAGATAGTTGTTTCGAACCCCACTGTCGGCAGCCCTGAAGTTGGTTTTCCGTGGTTTCCCATTTTCACTCCAGGCAAATGCTGTACCTTAATTAAGGCCACGGTCGCTTCTTTCCTACTCCTAGCCCTTTCCTGTCTCATAGTCGTCATACGACCTATCTCTGTTGGTGTGACATTAAGCCAAATTGTTGTTTTCCATTAGCATCCAATATTGAGCATGTGAAGTAGGCGCTGTGCGGCATTTTCGTTGTTACCAAAACATTGTGCTTTCCGGACCTCGAAGTTGGACTTCGGATGCACTGGCATTCGACTTGACAACTATGGGTGTAGGTAGCGCGAGTACTTCATTCGCCGTCAGTTTATGGCGAATCAACTTATGGAGGTAAAAAGAAAATTGCAGAAGAAATTATCCAATATGTTGTTGTTGTTTTTTTTTGTTGCTTTTTTTCATGTTAAGTAATCAAAAGGGTATGCTTAGGAAGCGCCAGACTTCCCTTACGGTATTGAGAATGCAATTAGAGAAGAGTGAATATCATTGTAACTTATATAGTACGTATTTTAAATTGCATGTCATAGATAATGTTATTTTAATGCACGAAAATTGCTTTACAAATTGGATGTGTAAGCTGTTATCGCTCATCTCAGCACGTATATTATTTCAAAGCAGTCAGCTCTCTCTCTTTTACACATTTACTCCAACTTCTGAGTGATATAGTAATGATGTTCGAAATGTGCTTGGAAATCATACCAGGTGAAATGTCCTAACTTTTATCTAGCGTAGCCGTTATAGCTTGATAATATTGTTATCAGGCGTTAATACTTTAAGCCATACTTACATTTTGGTCATTAGTCTCATTCTGTAATGGGTAATACCTGTTATACATTATATTATGATGACTTTTCCTTTTTATGGTATCGTACGTCAGCAAGTTATTCACGTTTAGGACTATGGTAGGTACAGTCTCAACATGTGTCTTCATCCAAGATAATAGTATTTCTGAGTTGCCTCGTTCTGCATTGCATTATTCACCTTGTATTACTCATCCTTTTTTGATGCTCATGTTCTGATTTGGTGACATATATATACCGCTATCCATCTTCATCGCACACTCGTATGCCTTTCATCGTGCTGTCTGCAAGACTCTGTGAATTTAATAAACGCCTCCACGATCCTCTTATTTGTAACTAGCTCTTTGGCCTCGTTTAGTTTCATACCTCGTATCATTAAATCTTTAGAAACCCATCTTTGTCTCCAGAGTCCGTTATTCTCCTAGGTAACCTATCCTCCTCCATTCGCCTCACACGACCCCACCGCTGAAACCGGTTTATCCGTACAGCTTTATCAGTCGAGATCATTCCTAATTAGTCTATCTCTTCATTCCGTATGCCTTCCTGCCATTGTTTCCATCTGCTTATACCAGCAAGCATTCTCGCTACTGTTATGTCTGTTACTTCTAAATTATGAAATAAATATCCTGAGTCCACCCAGTTTTCACTCCTGTACATCAAAGTTTGTCTCGAAACAGACGGGTGTAAAAAGTTTTTTCTTCTTCTTTCCTGGGAGCTGACTTCTTTCTGACAGAACACTGTTGATCGCAGCCTGCGAACCCACTCTCTTAGTTTTGATGTAGGCCTACCTTGATTCAGTCTCACTAAGTATACTTATCGTCCTTGGAGAATACACATCTTAAATACTTGGAATGATTTACCTGTTCCGGTTTTGTATTCCTAACTTGACACTCCATTCTGTTAGGTTTCTTCCCTACCGACACCGCTCTAGTCTTGGAAAGGCTAATCATAATATACTCATTGCACCTGTTTGCAAGTTCCAAGATTTTAGATTGCCATTGAGACCAACTCATCGGCATAGGCCAAACGACTTACTACATTTCTACCTAACTGAATCCCTCCCTGCCACTTTATACCTTTCAGTATATGATCCATGTAACTATGAACAACAAAGGGGAAATATTACAGCCTTGTCGAACACCTGTAAAGACCTTAAAGCAAGAACTCAGCAACCCAATAGTCAATATAAACGCCTTTGATTGCTTTTAATAATCTACCCTTAATCCCATAGTTCCCCAGTACGGCGAACATCTTTTCCTTCGCTACTTTATCATATGCTTTCTCTAGATCTACGAAACATAATTGTCTATTCCTCTCATAGAATTTTTCAGGTACCTGGCACATAGTGAAAACCTGATTCTGACAGCCCTCTGTAGTCTGAAATCACATTGGTTTTCATACAACTTATTCTCAACCACAGATCGCACCCTCCCTTCCCAAATGCATTTGAACACGTTGCCTGGTATACTTCTCAATAAAGTACCTCGATAGTTGTTGCAATCCTTCCTGTTCCCTTGCTTTTCATAGATAGGTGCAATTACTGCTTTCATCCAATCAGAAGATACCTGTCTCATTTACGTGCCTAACAGGGACTGTGTTCCTTGCAATTGTTCCTTATAATCCTACCCCACACCCTCCCTTTCCCTTTGTACCTAACACCTGTTAAGATCACTTTATAATCTTCTCTTACTCGTTATCTCCCCTTACCCGAATACCTTCATTCCTAACACATCTAGATGCATTATTTTTGCTGAATCAGCCAATTCTACTTTCTTCCTTCCTTCCATAATTCGTCGAATTACATTTCGTACGCCAATTTGTTTCGAAGGAGTCGCTCGCCTGTCAATCCCTGCGATCAGTAAGACTCGAGTGAAACTTTTTTTGTCACCTGGAGTCCGAATGCAGTAAACATATATTTATATATTTCGGTCACTTTTCAATACTGCGCTATATTTCCCACTCAGTCACATTGGGTTTACTTAGTTCACTGAGCGAGTTGGCCGTGCGGTCAGGATCATGGAGCTGTGAGCTTGCATTTGGAATATAGTGGGTTTGAACCCCACTGTCGGCAACCCTAAAGATAGTTTTCGGTGGTTTCTCATTTTCACACCAGGTAAATGTTGGGGCTGTACTTTCATTAAGGCCACGGCCGTTTCCTTCCCACTCCTAGCCCTTCTCTGTCTAATCGTCGCCATAAAACCTATCTGTGTCGGTGCGACATAAAGCAAAATAATTGTAAAAACAATTCTAAAACATGTTTCGTAAATATTTTTCCACCATATTGCTTGTAACCTGTTTACTTATTTTCTTTGACTTGTGTAGAATTAAATTGAAATATACAACTGCAATTCATCTCATTCCTTACAGGCGTCGCTAAGGCCGACCGAAGCATTTCAAGAAAAATCTAACATATAATAAAATGCCGATAAACTAAAATTTTGGTTGATTTTTTTTAGTAGTTTAACGTTTCGTCTTATTTAATATTTTATTATTGTATGGAGCTCTATTCCCTTTGAAAACATTCTAAATTTTACTAATTTGCTGCACCGCTATAAATATATCGTGTTCTATTTAGTGACTTGCTTTTATGGTGATCGGTGATGTAAAAATATCAGCAGTAATTTTAGGTTGTTCATTTCTCGTAATGCAGTTACTGCATTCATTTTAGGTAATCAAAACACCCATGTTCAGCGATATTTGTTAATTTTAGGCTATACACTGGTATTTTTAAGGCCATATTTGGATAAGTATTTCGCGATTTACTAGCCCATAAACATACAAATCCTCGTGCTTTATGTACATAGTCTGAATGCCAGCTGATCGTTAATGACTATGGGTGAATTGAACTAGGTAATCCAATCCTACAAAATGAGAAGAAATAGAATCTTACTTTGAATGACACAATAGCCGTGTACATTATCTGGAGACAAGAAGATGCTGGGTCTGCGACCTTGATGTTGGGTTCCTAAAAACCAAAACAATAATCGTCACGACCATATCCATAAGAAGATGGTGTTAAGAGTTACTTCAATAACTTTTCCCCCTGTGGGTGGAGTTGGTAGAATAACATCTACGATATCCCCTGCCTGTCTGAAGAGGTGACTAAAAGGGGCCCTTGGGGCTCTTAACTTGGGAGCGTGGGTTGGCGACCTCGGGGTCCTTAGCCGAGTCCTGGCATTGCCTCCACTTACTTGTGCCAGGCTCCTCACTTTCATCTATCCTCTTCTACCTCCCGAGGTCAGCTCTTGTTCTTTTCCGCCCTTCGTGGCCCTTGTCTTTCTTTGGCCGATACCTTCATTTTTCGAGGTGTTGGATCCCTTCCATTTTCTCTCTCTGATTAGTGTTATTTAGAGGATGGTTGCCTAGTTGTATACTTCCTCAAAAAATAATCACCACCACCACCTCAATCACATTGACTTATTTGCAAGAACATTTTTCCTTCGACTGCAAATATTTTGAGTGTGTTCATTGTTAGCTTGAACAAGGTTGCCCTTTTGTAAATGTAAGCAGTATCAGACTCAGCTTGGATACTACCGACTACCATGCGTCATACAGGTTGTGGAACCTGGAGATTACCTTTCAGTGGAATGGTTATGATTTTAAGGTGCCTTTGTTGGCGAGGCCTAGTGTTTACAGTGCACTACGGACTAGAACAAATATGTTACTTTCATTGACCTGTCATCATTGGCTTTGAGGACATGCCGTGAAAATGTCGATCATGGGATCAGTTGGTGTATGCTTGTCAGTGAGCAATAATAGCAGCTTCTGCCTCGGTGAGGAAAGTAACGGGGAACTACCTCACTCCTCATTTTCGAAATATGCGTCTTCAGTGACGTCTAAACCATTTATGACAGCTGATGGCGGAGCTGTTGAGGATCAAATCAATCTTCCGGCTGAATACTGAACATTATGATTTAAATAATTAATTATTAGGTTAATACATTAGTAATATGTTTTACTCCTTTGACCTACTTTCCGAGCAAAACTCAACGATAACACTAGGATGGTGCATCGTTCGGAGTTCAGCGATTCGAATTCATTCGTTAACAGCTATTTCCGGATATTTCCATTGCAGTTGAAGACATGGATGGAGGTAGGGCGTAACTCAAAAAACACACCTTTGAGATAAATGAGTTTAAAGAATTATAACATCAAACACTTTTCTCAGAAATACAGAATTTTGGAATATTATACTTAACTACATTATTGATTATTTCATAATATGTACATCAAAAATATTTATAAATTTTGTGGTTTGTTGTCAGTTTTTATTTTGGAGTTACGCCCTTATTCCATTTTCAAGAAACATTTTCATTGGAAATTAATGTTATTTACATTGTTGGAAGCATGTAGACAAGTTTTACAGGTTAGAACATTTGACAGGTCACAACATGTCAATAGGGGAGTCACTGTCGAGAATTTCCTACTCCCACAGATTCAGCTTCCCGGAAAATATTTTCAAACCATGCACGTGGATCTGTGCATACAACGCTTACTAAATCTTTAACATCTTTTAATTTCCCAGGTTTAATACCTACATGAGGGACTGGGATACTACACAAAGTATCTACAGATCTTATATCTTTCAATAACTGAAACTTGTCATGAAACGTAATATTATAAGTGTGGCTTCCTGATACAGTTGAAAATTTAAGTCATTTTGTTTATTGTGTTGCAAATGACCCTGGGCTGAGAACGGCAGACCATTCGGATAGTAAGGATTTGGTATCCGAATCATCTGAGGTTTCACTTGGTATATATTCACTGTCATCTGCTCAAATATCAGATGTTTCTCCTCCCGAGACTACACTCCTGCGTCAGCCTTTTCACTTCTGATGAGTGATGAGTGCTGGCTTGCCGTACGTCAGCAACACCTAATCATTATCATACTCTCTTTTGTGTCTAGGAACTAAGGAAAGTTTGGACTGTGATTTTATTAAATTAAACGTGGGGTCATCTTCCTCAGTGTTCAATTCACCCACTAGGCCTAGTATTAACTTATTTGTTGTATCTTTCTGCACACTTTTACACTCGTTCCCTGTAATATAGCTATGGAATTTTGTGACTAAATAATGTACTTCATTTGTGTTGGTAATTTTGTGTATTAGAAAATTTACACTGCAATAAAACCCCTTTAGAATATACTTTTGAGGTCATGGCCTCTTCAATTATTATATATGCTATGCAATGTGGTTGCTTTATTGTATGCATGTACAGAAATATTATTTGCATTTCCTTCACCACAGTACACCAACCATCAGGTAACATCAACATATTTATTTTACTTTTCAGCTGTGTTAGATTGTGGTCTGAAATTCTGTCCGTGTATGAGGCATGACTGTTGATACCATCTTCAGTCGCTTTGTTTATTGATTCTCTCTCTATTCTACTTCTCTTTTTGTCTGGTTCTTCTCTTGAACTGGCAGAATGTGAAGATAAATGATGGACAGTTGGGAAAGATGCAGGGGACTGTATTCTCTGACAGCCGGTGTCTTGGAAGAGGAGCAGTTAAAGTTTTTCCTGTCTTTGAATCAGTACCAGTTACTTGCCACAAAACATCACTGGCTTTGAAATGTCTGTGGCATACCTATAAAATAAGATATCACTGTGAGCCAACTTCATTCATTTACAGAGTGAATATACCTACATATGTAGGCATGTAGTTTAATGTGTATAGGCCTAATAAATCTAATTTGAGTAATAATAATAATGATGTATCCCTTGATTGTAAGCTAACATAACCTCGACAGTAAATATACCTACATATCACCAGTTGCGTGTAGTTTAATACCTCATAGGCCTATGTGCAGTATGATTATGTGAAAATGTAAAAGTAACAGCTACTCACCACTGAGTAATTAGTAAGGTAATCTTGTCTTGGAATTGCACGTAACCATCTCGGCTGCATAACCTCATCTTTCGGGAACTTTAACACATGCACTTTGTTATCATTATCGTAATTTCCCTTGCAGTTGGGCACACAACACTTTAGCACCATTGTACACGACGATTCGCAACTGGTACAATTAAAAGAATTAAAACACTTCTACATAATTGCACCGACACATGGCATCACTCATTGCTTTCTTAACACTGAAAATATTCAAGCTTGCCTCCCGGTGCTGACGTCACGGTAGACATCCGGAACAGTTGTGCGGCCTTATATCTAGGAGGTGTTGACGTCAGCATAGGAGTGTTTAAGTCAGGCATGAGCAATATTTGGAAGAACGGCGCAACTCAATATAGCACATCACACGCCATCTATTGACACTACTGAGAGACCATTTATTATCTGCGCACTTTTTGGCGATAGATTTGTGTACGGAATTGAGGAGTAAGGAGGGAGCTCTCCCGCCTCCGTTAGTACTGCTAACTGAATGGAAATGAAATCTGAATTGAATCGATAATATGATCGATCGATATGAATTTTCTAAACCTTTGTTATCTTAAGCCAGCAACTGTGTCACACACAAATTATATTTCCCGATGCGAATCTTATTCATAGAGTGAATTCTATAGTTTGGCTTTGCTGTGTAAATAACAACAGTACTAGTACGTAGTGTACGCTATATGTCGCACAGCGATGCATAAGCGATTCATAGTTTGTGTTTCAAAGGTTGCCAGTACGAATCTCGAAGATTGCCGAGGTCGACCGATTCAACACTAGGGTGTAAATCTATCGCTAAAAAGTGCGCAGATAATTGGTAGTATCTAGAACAACCTACAAGGAACGTATACATGCAATTTACCGAATAACGACACAACCTGACTTAAGCCCCTCTTCCATCCATGTCTTCAGTTACACTTATCACTTTTATCCCACAACATGGTTATTGGTTAATGTGTAGATGACCAGATTGTCTTAACTCGTATTATTTTTAGTTAATCAGTACAAGTGGTGTACTCAATATGTAATCTTAGCAGATGATCTATGCTTCATATTAAACATTTGTGATTGGTGTTATATCTTCGTTTTTCTCTGTAGGAAATATATATCTTCCGTTCTACTGGAGTGAGTGATGCTAGCTAGGCCACGTCGGTCTCACGACCATGACTTCGTATCTATTTATCGAACTGAAGCGTGTTGGTTGGTTTTATAAATATATTTTCGTCTCGTTGCTAGGCTAAGGCGCTCGATGTGGTAGCGGTCACCTCACAGTGATTAGTTCTCTTTGGCATGCGGGTCCGCATCCTGGCTGGAAATACTCGGCTACAAATCTTTGCTCTTTTGTCCGCTCGTCGTCTGTAGCTACTATCATTGGTGACGACATCCGGCTTTCGCCTTTATAAACGGTTTTCTGTATATTTGTATCTCCCTTCTTTCGCTATTTAGGAGCAAAATTGTGTTTTTTTTTTTTTCCCTCTCCTTCTGTTTGGCAATATTGGACAGGGTGGACCAGAAGTCAGGTTACATGGGGCAAGTGAAAGTCTTAGTATGTGTCCAATATGAGCGCCAGCTGCTTGAAGACGTGCTTCAATTTGATGCTGCCGATTGTCGTTTATGTTTTCGGTTGAATTCCGCAGCAGTTCCTTATTAACCCCATTCACTTACTAGAAAAATAACTTCATCTCGCTCGTCTCTCGTTAACATGTCAAAAATATAGGAACAAAAGAAAGAAACTAAGGTTACCGATGCAACCTGTTTTTGGTCCACTCTGTATTAAATCGTATACCCTTAATTTATCCTCGTTATGCCTTCTTAAATTATTCATGAAATTATAGTAGATTTGTCTGCCAGATCTATATTTTATTTAGTCTCCTAGTACCATGTGTAGGACTTTGGGGTTATAGCACCCATGAACCCGGATCTCTTTCTGTGACGATGTAGGGGTAAAATTGTGTTTTTCTGGTTTGACAGTATTTTTGGGATTGTTTGGTTTTCTATGATGCCCGTGCAGTATGCGGCAAAACAAGTAGGAATAGAATTAACAACATGTTCTGAACATCAAGGTACGTCAGTATAACACGTAAGGTGACGACGGCAACATGTACCTAACCGCGTCAGTACAGCATGTGTTCAAAATGTTGTGCACCCTCGCGCCACGCATTGTTCATAACGGGCCTGTAGATTGTCGAACATGTTCAAAAACAGAGGTTGCTGCAAGAACACAAGAAATGACTCATCTTCTCTAGGAATTCGGGAACATTCCTAGGTGGGTCATTGGTTAACTCCGATGGCTCGGGGGCGGGGTGCGTGTGCCGTCTTCATCATTATAATTCATCATCCTCACAGACGCGCAGGTCGCCTATACGGCGTCAATTCGAAACACCTGCACCAGGCCTCTTTGGAGGCTACCCGCAATTAATGAATTAATTATAACGAATAAAATCTTGTATACACTTAGTGTATACTTATCTCTAATTTAATTATTACCGAAATTATAATAGGCTGTCTGCGAGATCTAGTCTCCTAGTACCAAAAGTTGGATGATTATTATTATTATTATTATTATTATTATTATTATTAGTGGATTCTGGGGTTATAGGTCTCATGGTCTTGGATCTAGCTCGAATGAGTCCATATTCATAAAGAGAATTTACAATGATCTCATCCTATCGCTATAAATTAAATCTCAAGGAACCTTCTTCTTCATTGCCCATTTCTCAACTCCTTGCTGTCGGCGCAGTTCTACAGTCAGATGCCCTTTCTGATGCCAACCCGGCGTGGAGGGATGTATTCACTATTGCGTGTTTTTGTGGTGGTGATCATTGTTTTAAGAGGAAATATAACTAAGCATCCATTCTCTAATAACACTAACCAGAGGAAAAGATGGAAGACGTCTGACACTTTGAAATTATCTACAAAAGAAAGGGAAGGGCCACAACAGGCATGGAAGTGCGACCCCGTAGACCTCTCAAGCCTAATATCGTCGGGATCTGAAGAGAACGAGATTTGACCAACGATGGTCGTTTAGGAAAGATAAAGGTGAGCCCATGACCACCAACCAACTTTCCCAAATGGAGAGCCCCTGGCGCGTACCCATTTTAGTCGCTTCTTACGACAGACAGTGGATATTCCTCCCACCCACAGGAGGAGTTAAATCTCCGTTATGTTAACCCTAAATGAGGTGTATTCTCATCACGCTGCCAGCTTATATTTCATTACTCTTCCTTCCTTTCGAGGACATCTCTCATTTGATCGTAGAGTTACTTAATGATCGTGTGCGATAATTTCCTAAATTACATTTTTGTCAACAGTTGCAAATTATGACACAAATTTATAAAAATCTGTTGTGTAGATTGAGAAATTACGTGGCGTATTTCAATTCGAGATTTGTTTTTTTTTTATTAAGTGCAGTGGGCTGCATTTTGGTGAGGTGAGATAATATGATGTCCTTTTTGCTGTATATTTTAATAGACGCCAGGGCGTCGGAATTTCGTCCCGCAGGTTTTTCTTTAACGTACCCGAAGCCAACTACACGTAGTAGTCGCATGGAAACAGCCATCTCACACCACCGATCTTGACCGGCTTCTAACCTGCTGTCTGGAGAGTCAAATGATTACTACGCAGAGACCGGCAGTTTACAGCTAGAGCAACCACCGTGGTAAAAGGGAAGGGCATCAACATTTTTTTTTTTTACAATTTCTTATTTTCTGCTATAATTATGAATTCGTTGGTTTCTTCAAATAAATGTTTAATACATAAACTGTCCTCGGCTTATCCCAGTTATTTCTGGAGTCGCTGGATTCTCCCAAGCTCAGTTTGGTTTTGGCCGGGGGTTGTTAAGGCCGGATGCCCTTTCTGACGCCAAGTGATTTTTGAAATAAAAATTTCAACCCAGAATGTAGGGGCCTTCCGGGATTCGAACCACGGCCTTTCCAGGTGGCAAGCCAGCAGCTGAGCTACTGAGCTAATCGCGTCCCCCTAAATGTTTAATATGTACATATATTCGTTAAACAAATATCGCTATAGAATGCAATCTGTATGTTGCTTGCATATTTTTGTTATATTTCTTTGTATGGAGCCGGGCTGAGTGGCTCAGACGGTTGAGGCGCTGGCTTTCTGACTCCAACTTGGCAGGTTCGATCCTGACTCAGTCCGGTGGTATTTGAAGGTGCCTAAATACGTCAGCACCGTGTCGGTAGATTTACTGGCACGTAAAAGAACTCCTGCGGGACTAAATTCCGCCACGTCGGCGTCTCCGAAAACCGTCAAAGTAGTTAGTGGTACGTAAAACAAATATTATTATTATTACATTATTATTATTATTATCATCTTTGTATCGATAAATTTTTACAACTCAAGAGTTCCATTTCGTTATGAAATGCTAACTTTTGAATAAGTCTAGCGCCTCTAAAAATGGACTGTGAGACAACCGAATATCATTAGGGATCTTCGTTCAACACTATCGAGCTTGGAGGTGGCATCAAACTCTTGTTATTGTGGGTTCGAACCGAGGTTGACGGGATGTATTCTCTAAGCAAACTGGCACAGTTACGTGACGTCCAATGTGTGACGTGCGCGCCACGGGATGTCTTTCTCGTCGGCCTCGGTTCGAACCCCACTGTCGGCAGCCCTGAAGATGGTTTTCCGTATTTTCCCATTTCCACACCAGGCAAATGCTGGGGCTGTACCTCAATTAAGGCCACGGCCGCTGCCTTCCCACTCCTAGCCCTTTCCTGTCCCATAAGATCTGTCTGTGTCGGTGCGATGTTAAGCCAAATGTAATAATAATAATAATAATATTAACACACTTTTGTTAGGATGTGTTCCACATCGCCTCAATGGAGGTTTTATAGTGGAAGAATTCTCCTTCCCAAATTCGTCGAAGGGGCTTTGCTTTCCTTTCGTTTATATATATATGTAAACATATAAATAGCATCACCTCACCGGCTGCTGCTTGACCACACCGTCTAATAGCGTGATAGCAGTTGTTCTGGCGAACATATTTACCACTTAAGATCAATTGAGTAATCGTCTTTTTGAATAGTTAATATATGTAACTACTGCCAACAGGCTTACTTCAGAATATCGTTTATGATTAGATGATGTGTTCATGGAACTAACTGTTGGGGGGAAATGTCACTACATTGTATTTACAAAATGCGGAGAACGGAATTCTATCTTTGTTTTCACTTCTTCGTGAAAGTGTATAATTACAGTAGGGCCTACTTGTTAAAGCGGAATCTCGTAAGATACTGACCTCTTGCAAATAGGATTGGTTTCCAATTCAAAAAATCTACGAGTCCATCGTTTAATTGCCATGGATTGTACAAAAACAGGATTCTTGTTCATTCTTCCATGAAGAAATCTGCCGTTCCCTGATGCCGAGTAAACCCGATACTTTTAACCATGTGTTCTAATGCTATATTTTCGACGTTACATCCATTTTATGTTCATGCCGAACGTAACAAATTTTAAATACATTTATCTTGTAATTGAAATGAACAGAGTTGTACGATTTTATAGAATAAACGTGTGTAAAATTTGGCACCATATGGATTTCGATACTTGGGTACAAAACTATAAATTGAAAGATTACGGAGATCTATTCGCTTTAAAAATATGATGATTTGTTAATTTCTGTAGTTTCTGGACCGATGTTGGATCTTCAAAGGTTATGTTATGTACATTACTTACATACTTGACTAATTTGCTCCCTACACAACGAAAGTGGATGGAAATGAATGAAGAAGTTATAACAATACTGTCAAATGTGTCAGTCTTCATAGCTAGTTCAGTTCAAGGAGTGCATAAAACATTTCTCACGCTAAAACAGTGTAGTTTTGCAAAGAGGATATTAAGAAAATAACACGGTGAGTCATTTACGTAATGATATTTTCTTCAACCTTGCAACTAAGTCTACAATTAAAGCATTATTGTGAATGCAATTTGTGGAACGGAATATCATAAAAATGCACAGATAAGCCAAGGCAGGAAAGATAGGCAAGACCACGTTCAAGATGTTTTAAGAGAAAAGAATGTTGTAATTTCCGTGACACGAAGATCTACAGAGCTAATTAGTGCTACATATCTGTATTTCTACCTCATCCCACGTTGGAGATGCGAGATTATCTTCATTGTGAAATACATCCAACTAATCAAGATTATACTTTCTTAATACAGTATAACGAAAGATTCTGGAGTTCAGCGAGGCAATTTCTACATATGGTTGATGTTTTAGAAAAGTATTTTGTTATGTTTAAGCGGAAAATAATCAATTAATACACTTAAGAAATATGTGTCTGCAGTTGCCTTGATATGTTGCCCGGGTGATCTAGGTTCCATTCCCAACTCTCTCCAAACTTTTAAAGCTCATATGAACCAAATCGCTGCAGAGAGAGCGACATGGTTACAGTCTCGAACTTACCCTCGTTACCAAGCCATTAAGTTCGTTTCATAATGAACTGCTACACGTTGTACAATAAGCCGCATCATTTGCATCCCAACTATAATAATACACCCTCGCAGCAGTGACAAATTAATAAGAATGAAAAATGACACTGGCAGTCATTGACAGGGGAAATCACAGATCCTGGAGAAAACCTTCTCCGCCTCAGCTTTGCCCGCGTGTATTTCACGTGGAATCATCGAGCTAGCCAACCAGCACACTCTTTTAGCTCGGAACTAGGTCGGACGGGATGATTTGGCTTTCCTACAGCACGTAAACTTCTTTTCAGAGACCCTCAACAACCCTAGGCGTTCCCTAACACCGGTCCCGAATGTAGCAGTCAATTCCGACGTTCCAGACCTACTAGATGGCAGAGTAAACCGAATCTCTCTTGGGCGCCTGTGGCTCAGTTTTAATTAATATTGTTGGGTAACATCAAATGTGTCACCAGATTTCTCTTGCATGCCGACATCGTACGACATGGAGTGTCCAAACGGCTTTTTCCCCTACCCTTTAAAAATCTGACTACCTCTGCCGGATTTTAACCCGCTATCTTGGGATCCAGAGGCCGGTACTCCACCACTGAATTACAGAGGGAACTACGTTGCTTCCCCCCGAGTTTATTGTGGTCGGTACTTGGCAAGGATTTGGTCCAGTTGTGGAGCTGGATGCCCTTCATGACGCCAACCCTATGTGGAGGGATTCATACACTTGCGTGTTTCTGGGGTGGTTGGTAGTGTGATGTATTGTTTGTAGGTGAAGGGAAAGTATGGTCGTTAGTGTCCCCTTAAGACGATGAGAGGAAATATGAATAATCTGAAAGAAAATATTGATGCAGCTACATTAGAGAGAGAGGTTGCGAGTGGGGGGGAATGGAATTAATAAATTACAGTACATAATACAGAAAGAAGGCTATGCATTGAAACACTATGGATACTCGCCTGGAGTACACTTCCGTTTTAGAATGTAATATAGGAGATTCTGCTGTTTTATTGCCGATTATTTTCTGCCTGTGCATGTTAAGGTGAGCATGTATTGTGGGGACTCAGAAAAGATAACTGTATCGAGGGTGTTAGGTATGGTAATTTATGTATCTCCCCATTACGGTTTACGGTTACGATTATTATTTAGATTTCGCGCAGAACGAACTAGAACGTCGTCTTGTAAATCTGCCTGCATATTGTAGTATTGAGCAATAGGGATCCTTTTTTTAAATTTTCATTTTCTTATCTCTTTCGTCCTTTATTTTCCTTCACTTCGATGTTATTTCTTTATGAAGTAAATGCCGCGACGGTTCCGATTCATAGGTCACAGTCGATTCCTTCTTCCTCCTTACCCCATTTTCATTCACCATCATTAATTTCGTCTGCGTCAATTTCTCGACTGAATTTGACGTCAGGAAGGGCATCCGGACGTAGAAACATGCTATGTAAATTACACTCACTGCATCTCCGACCCCTTATCAAGAAACAGGACTGAAGGGTTTGACATTTATTTATTTATTTATTTATTTATTTATTTATTTATTTATTTATTTATTTATTTATTTATTTATTTATTTATTTATTTATTTATTTATTTATTTGATCTGACCTAGGATATTTTAGGTTTGCCAAATGACACAGAATAATATACAGTAATTGTTTATGAAAGATGTAAAATCAAATTCATCTTAAAAACGTGTAGGTTATAATTAACTATGTTTAATTATGTAAATTATGAGCTTATTTTTTCCGGCTTATGAAAGGTTTTGATTCTTTTGAGTTGTTTCATTATCTATAGGCAGTTTCTTGATCAGTGAATCACTGTATGTAGGTGCGGTAATATTTAAAGTTTGTGCAAATAACAGATTTGTAGTTTTTAAATTTTAATATGAATGTGTTCAACGTGTTATATTAGGAAAGTTAGATGAGTGATCTCATGATATTTAAAATAAGTGGTTCAGGTACCGCAAGGTTTTTTTCAAGCTCATAAAGCCCATGCATGCTTCCTGGAAGAAACGTAGCTGTGAAAATCTTGACTTCAAATGTAGGAAATCTTTGACCGTCTGGGTTTCAGCTTGTGTTTTCATAACTTTTATTATTGTCATATTGTCGCCATAAGACCTATCTGTGTCGGTGCGACGTAAAGCCACTAGCAAAAAAAAAAAAAAGAAGAAGAAGATTTGTATTACCGTATATCGTATTAACTTCAAGAAGTAGCCATATTATTATTGTTATTAAAAAGTACCGAAAGAGAACTCATAGTTTTGATGGAAGTTGGTTAGACATGTAGGTTACTGAGGATGGCAAAGATACCTGGTCCGCTATCCCGTCCTTGGCGACACGTTAACTGAAACTGTGCTAAACAAACTCACAATAACGTAGCCGTCTCGTGTGACCTTGTCCCTATTTGAAGAAGCCAAAGGGATCGCGTATTTTAAAGACAATAGTCTGTTGACAGGATAATAAAAGGCGCCATCAGAGAACTTCCCGTGGAGAGACGACAGTCCTCACATTTTTATTCGCATATTTTATTATCCACGCTTTTACGATCATTTCGACACCCATTACCCTCCTCCTGCCTCTTTAAGTTTTATGAAAATGTATAGTAAGTACCAGAAGTTCCTTTTATTTTATTGGCTACAAAATATCTAAGTAATGCAGCAAGAGAAACGCTGGGGCGTAAAGGAGAGAAGCATGGAGGTCAGAGGATAGCAGCTATTCGGTAAAGAGACGGAGCAGCGCAAAATACTGGAACAAAATGCAAACAAAATTATAACAGAAAAGTCTTCTCAAACGCACACGTATCCATTATTAACAGTCGCTCACCAACGATCACCTTTATGGCGATAAATATTATTTGGGAGAGGAATTTATCGTCCCCACAATCTTCGCCAGTTATTTCGTGTTTTTTTTTTTTTTTTTTTTAATATCGAAATGCCCACGACCAGTAGCACGGGAAAACGTTTTTCTGGAAAAATGTTGGGAGTTAATAAAATGCATATTAACATTTGTGTGTAGAAAACAAGAAATGCCACGTTTACAAAATTGAAAATTAATTCTATAAGTACGAAAAAAATACACTTTCTTGAGTTCGCAAGAAAATATTTCAGACTCGTAGGATTATTATTACATCGAAATTATTGATTCTAAGAAAAAATGAATATGACCTTATGAAATTTTGTCCTGTACCTTTTTGATAGTAACCACTTTTGCGATAGAATGCACGAAAAACCGAGAACTTTGTATAAAGCCGATTTTTTGCGCCATTTTACCAAGATGATGGCCCTAGCACAAATCGACGCGGTTGCAAATATGGTATGTCTTTTAAGTAATCGAAATGTGCACTTCTACGAAGTTTTGTAGTCAAACACTACCTCTAGACTAGCTTAATACTCACTCTACCTTCCTACAGTGCTTTTCTGTGGTTTCCATGGTTATGGTCAATGCCGATACATGAAACAGCAGCTTTATAAATATCCATGCTTTCTTTTACCTTCAATATTTCCTTCTTATGTATAAGTAGGGTAGTGCCTAATAGCGTTATGTACGGGTGTGATATCTGAGTGATACAGTTTCTGGGTTCTCTCTAAGACGACGGCTGTTCGAATCAAGTCAATCCAGGTGTGATTTAAAAAAAAGTAAATTCACGTTCCCGCGGTTCATATCCGCCCTAGCTGAAATTGAAAACCACCGCCATTGGTCATCACTGCGTTCCTCGGTGACGGGAGTATCCTCCTATTTCTCAGAAGCGTTCACTCCAGACTTACTAGAATTAGTATGTGGTTGCTCGGATTATCTGCGGTCAGTTTCCTATCATTATGTTGGTTGGGCAGTTATGTGAGTGCTTCTCCTTTCTCATGAATGCAACTGACTAAACTGGTACCTGTACTAAAACAGAACTACCAGTGGTTTTTTTAAAAAAAAGCAGGACGAAATTATTTCAGGGAACCTCGTTTGTTACTTATTGTAATTTCTGATGGTGGTGGTGATGATGATGATGATGATGATGATGATTATTCTCTTCAGCATTTATATCAACGACCAGCCGTTGACCCCCATCCACAAGAAGCTTCTTATATGCAGGAAATCTAGCCCTTAATGCACAAGACCCAAGCTTAGAATCCGTGGAGAGAAATCTGACTACTGTCCTTAGAAATCTGTCAAGTTACTACAATCAGAACCAACTCAGACCCAATCCTTCTAAGACATAAGTCCTACTCGCGCACCTTTCAGTGATAGATTTTTGTCCCGGGGTGAGGAGTAAGGAGGAGCTCTCTCGGTTCCGGTAATACTGCCAGCTTAATGGAAATGAAATCTGAATTGAATCGATAATATGATCGATCGATATGAATTTTTTAAACCTTTATTATCTTAAGCTAACAACTGTATCACACTCACATTGTATAATGTTGTTATATAACATTTCTCGATGTGAATCTTGTTCCTAGCATGAATTCTATAGTTTGGCTTTGCTGTGCAAACAACAGTACTAGTACGTAAAAGTGTACGCCAGATATCTCACGGCGATGCGTAATCGATTCATAGTTTTTGTTCAAAGGTTGCTAATACGAATCTCGAAGATTGCCGAGGTCTACCGATTCAGCACTAGGGTGTCCATCTATCACTAAATAGTGCGCGAACAGTATGTGCCTTCCATTTAAGGAATAGGGAAGTTCATCATGAGTTACGTCTAGAATGGTCAGGTATTCGGTTGCAGCACTGTCACACTCCAAAATACCTGGGAGTGACCCTTGACAGAGCTCTTACGTTCAAAACTCATTTATAAGAGTTATAAGATAATTTCCACACGAAACACATTCGCAAATTGGCAGGGTCACAGAGGGGCTCCCATCCTCAAACAATCAGAACTTCAGCAATGGAGCTGGTTATCTGTTGCTGAATATGTTTCCCCAGTCTTGTATAGTTCATCTCGTGCCAGACAGGTAAATACGGCTCTCAATGACACCTGCAAATTGATTACAGGTTGCTTGAAGCCTGTTCCGACAGATAAGCTCTATTACTTGGCTGGAAGAGCGCCACCCTGTGTACGTAGAGTAGGTAGCTGCCAACAAGGAGAGGCTTAGAGTGGAACAGAGCAGCGCCGGCCCGTGGCATCCTCCTCAGCAACGGCGAGATCGCGGAAGAGCTTCCTGAGAACATCGGAGGTGCTTACCGTCTCACCAGTCTGGAGCTGTGGAAGAAGAGGACTCCTCACCTCCGCGGATGGATGCCAGTAGTTGAGCAGTTACCAGCTGGACATAATGAAAGCTGGGCGATGTGGAAGTCCCTGAACAGGCTACGATCAAGGGTGGGAAGTTCCAGTGATAACTTGAAGAAATGGAAGTTCAGTACAGGTGACACAAGGTGTGAATGTGGACAAGAACAAACTACGAGTCACATGCTTCAATGCTCCCGGTGCCCAGCAGATGATTATCTACAAGCCACACAGAGTGCGTTGGACATTGCAAATTATTGGGAATGTGTTATATGATTTCACATGTTACGTTTTGTATACTTCAAACTGACTTGTGTTTTAACTATACATTTGTATGTTTTCGACTGGAGAATAATAATAATAATTGTCGTAATAATAATAATAATAATAATAATAATAATAATAATTGTCGTAATAGTAATCATAATAATAATAATAATAATAATAATAATATCAGTACGATAATTGCCGTCCGTCATTTTCATCTCCATTGATCGACTTCCACGACGTTACATCCCTTAAAGCAACTGCGATTAATAACAACAATAATCATAATAATAATCAGTGTATTCTTCCCAAGTCTACACGACTTAAGTACGCGCCAATACTAGGGCCTATGTTCTAATTATCATCTGTCGTTAAGTGTGATCTTGGATGGAGATATTAGAAACTGAAATGTTTCAAGAGTCATTCATATATCTCTGGTATGTGATGCGACAATGATTTAACGGAGCTATTGACAAGAGTATTTGAATGCCGCCCTTACACATTCGATTGAACCTACTCTGTCACGGTTGACGATACCGTTACTCGCTGGCTCACTGGGTCGTCTTTGATGTCCACTCAGCGAATACGCCTATTATACACAGTCTGTTTTTTAAAGGTTTCCTGTTCTTATGAGAAGACAATAGTTTGTTTAATAGGCTAGGGTTGGGACTAAATAAAAATAGAGTTATGGAGTATACCTTAGCGAATAATTACAGACATTTACCGCTCCACAAACAGTACAGAATGGACTGATTTCTTCAGTGTTATCGAACTGCTCTGCAGAAAACTTTCGGTATCAGCAATGAGATTACGAAAATTTGGAGAGAGCTAGGGTATGGTATTCGATTGGGAAAAGTCAAGGGTTGATTCATTTACCCCTAGTTCTGTAACAATTTATGCAGAACCATTGATATTCAGTAATTTTCATGTTTTTAAAAATATATTCTTGAGGCATTATGACAAGTTTCATAATTAAAAACTTATCGAGGGATAGAGATCTTCAAAATATTGGTTCATGTACAGTTGCTGTGTATGTGTTTATAGACCGTCTCATGAGAATTGCAGTAATGTATCCCGCACCAATTTTTGGACTAGACAAAAGGAGCGATGGAACGAAAAGATGATGATGTTGGTGCTTGTTACTTAAAGGGCCTACCATGTAATTCATCGGCCCCGAAAAGAAAATGTCCACGGAGTTATTCGATACCGCTTTCTCAGAAATTAATGCAGTCATCATCTTGAATGTTTGACGTTAATTTTTTTCTTTTTTTGAATTAGGGGGGGGGGGGTTGGTTCGTACCTCATTCACAGAAACGTATTGAAGGTTGGTGTATGATACGCGAGTTTTCGTGTCTTGCGCAACAAATATTCATTAAATGATTGGTCAGTTTTCGTGATCCTATAATGCTTTCACAGCCTGTAAATTGTAGTAAATGTATAGAGCTAGAATGAGAACACACTACTTGATTGACTGCACTCTGTTTATGAGTCTTGGAAAGCAGCCGATTTTGTCTGCAGTAAGTTTCTATAGAGAGAAAGGAGGAATGTCATCTTCTCCTTTTTAGCCACTTCCCAAACTTCAGGATGTCTGTCGCCTTTAAAAGAAGGGCTACGTCAGTTTCTCTTTCGTTTACAATAATTCCTTTGTACAAGGTATCCTGACATCCCCTTGAACGCGCTCCATGTAACGTCCAGCTACTACTACTACTACTACTACTACTACTACTACTACTGCTGCTGCTGCTGCTGAAATGTTTTCATTCGTCCTCTGAAGGGGGAGGCGGTCCTCTTAAATGGGGACGCTGTCTCTCAGGTAAGGAGAATTGCAACGGAGAAGGTGAGTGTGTTGGCGGCCGTGACCTATACTAGGAACTGTTTCGGCATTCGCCCTAGTGCAGGAGAATGGAAAGCCATTATTAGGACAGCCGACGGTGGCGACCAGCCCCTCTCCGTCTCCCGAATGCAGAGGCGTAGAACCACGGCAGAGTCGCGGCCACCCTTCATCTGCTCGTTTGGTCGCTCGGAGTGGTGAGCCGACCAGCCGTGGCCACCTGTAGACCGGATCCCACTACAACTGCCGATCACGTCCGGCTGTGCATCCGAGGGTGTGCATGCTCAATGCGTTAACATCATAGTCTGACAGAAATGTCAGAATGAGTCAACGTGGAGAATTGAGTTCGAACGGGACACTGTTGTAGGGGCTGACGAGTTTGAGTGTTCCGTTAGAGATATTTCACGGGAGTTACATGTGTCAAGGGGCCACTGTTAGGGATGTTAGTGTAAGTGGTATCACTGCCTCGGTGACGGAACGATCCATCGAGAGGCTATTAGACTCGGCAGGGTCGTGTTGCTGCCCGGAAGCCACTGCTTTTTTTCAGGGCTGTTCTGCTGCCTTGAAGCCACTGATCACACGAAGGAATGTGCGACGTGGCTTAGAGTCGTGCAAACAACGCCGTCATTGGTCACTGGAACATCAAAAGAAGGGTTTTATGGAGTGATGAGTCACGGTATATTCTGTGGTTCTCAGATAGGCGTGTGTGGATTTTGCGGATACTTGGCGGTGGGTTTTTACCTGTGTGTGTTGTGGCGAAAATCACATTCGGTGGAAGTGGTGTGATGGTCTAGAGCTGTTTTTCCTAGTTTGGGCTCCGACCGTAAGTTCTGGTAGATGGCATTATGAACGCAGGTGTTCATGAAAACATTTTACGTAATATCATGTCTCCCACACTGTGGTAACAGTTTGGAAACAGACATTTTCTGTATCAGCATTATAATGCTCCTATCCACAAAGCAAGGACCATTGCATCGTAGTTCGAAGAAAATCCACAGGCGGATGTGCTGAATTGGCCTGCTCAAAGCGCCGACCTGAACCGCATCGAACATCTCTGGAATGAACGAGACGTGGATTGTGTGCCAGATCAATTTGCCAACAACCCGACACCATGCATGGGGAAGAATGGAAGCAAATTCCACCTTCGGTGTATCAGACCTTTGTGAAAAGTCTTCCGTGAAGATTAAACGCTGTAGCATATGGAGGTCCTACACGCTGTTTACATGGCTGCTATCTTTGGAATTAACAGCAAGGGGTGTCTGGAGACTTTTGGCTACCTAATGTACGTATATGTAATATGGCCCACGCAAGTTTTCACTTCGTTTATATTCTGAACAGTTAAAGATAGTGATGACGGTTTTCACCTATGCGAATAAAAATAATGTGCGTCCCGTGCTTAACTTCCAAGGCAGTAATAATAATAATAATAATAATAATAATAATAATAATGCCTCAGCTACCGTGTGCAAACATTTCAGTTTGACGCCATCTGGCTGTCTGCTCGTCAATTTCGACGTTCCGTTTTCCTCTAGGCCCACTAGATGGCAGACCGAGTAAACCGAAACTCTCTTGGGTGTCTGTGGCTGAGATTTAATGAATTTTGTAGATAAACAACAAATGTGTCACTAGAGATCTTTTACATGCCGACATCGTACGACATGGAGTGCCGAATGGGCTTTTTTCCGCCCTTCAAAAATCCGACTACCTCTGCCGGGTTTGAACCCGCTATCTTGGGATCCGGAGGCCGACACTCTACCACTGATCCATAGAGGCAGCTTCCAAGGCAGTGATACACATTTGGTTTAAATAAAACTATACCTATTCAATAGCCTACTCCTTTTCGTCAGTGCTACATGCCCGACTGTGGAAATAATTGCTTCTCTGAAGGTGGCTGCGTACGAACAACTATGTGTGCGATAGAAATGAGTGCCTATAGTTTTTTTTTTTTTTTTTAAGCAACTTGGTATCACTTCCTCGGCACTTAAAGTAAGGGTGAAACACAAAAACTGGAAGGAAAGTGAACTGCTGCTCAGTTGAGAATATAAGGTTGCTCATTGATATAGTACTGTAGGGGAACTTCAATTTTTTATTAGTAAAACTTGTACTATCTGAATCGTTTCTTACCCATCGTATAGGCGAGGAAAGCCGCAAAATGCATTTCCCGTCGTATCCAAGCCTTTCCTTCCTTTACTTCACAGATAGCGATTTCGTTTCCACTAGTATCATTAACATTAACTTTGAACGAAGACTAGAAGACTGTACTTCTCGCGCGGTGTATATTTATATTTTGCAGAACATATAAAATGCCGCTACTCATTATCGTTAAACGAGGAGGGTTGTTAGTATTTTATCTGAAGCTGTCGTATCCGTTCTTTGAAGACCACCTCGCTATGCTAATTCCCGTGTAGTCATCAGGGAGGTTGCCAACTCCAGTGAATCACCGCAATTTTTTAAAATAGAAAATGAAGAAGCTAGTTCTGGTTTGTTTTAAATTGAATTGTAATGTTGGTAATTTTTTAAATAATCTTCAATAATTTGCTTTTTATTGCTTGCCTTATGTGTCGGCTAGACGACTAAGGACATTTTATTTGGTACTTCTGATAATATGATTTTTTTGTCTGTCCGCCATCCTCAAGACTGGCGTTAAGAATTCTCGTTGTATGGAAAGGGGTGAGGAAATGCCTTATCCGGAGAGTTTTAAGGAAATTATTTGGAATAGTCTTTCTTTCCATAAACATTTTTCAACGGACGCTCTGATTAGTGTTAATAGAGGATGGTTGCGTAGTTGTACTTCCTCTTAAAACAATAATCACCACCTCAGTGATATTGAAAAATCTCTGGTTTGATTTGTTGTCAGTCATTTTACAGCACATAATATCGATGTCATCAACACAATCAAATGATTTGCGAAGATAATCCTCTATTGTATTAAAATGTGATGTCTCCGAAAACCGTAAAATTTAGGGGGACGTAAAGCCAATATTATTATTATTAAAATGTGAGGTTATTGAAGTGGGGAAATTGATCTTTATTAACATCTTCATGGTGTGATCGGTTTTCACATTTGATTGTTTTTTCCTTGAATATAATATTATAGTTTACTTTGATGAGCAGTTCAATTAGAGATACCTGACTGGTAGCGTTTAGGAGCACTTTTCGCCTTGATGACGGCGGCGATGCGAAGTTTCATGCTGGAAGCGTTGGGAAGCAATTCCCGTCCACGACCGCTGTACAGCCTCCTTTAATGCACGGAGATTATTTGCTTTACGTCCCACTAAATACTTTTACGGTTTTCGGAGACATCGAGGTGCCGGAATTTAGTCCCGCATTAGTTCTTTTACGTGCCAGTAAATCTACCGATACGAGGCTGACGTATTTGAGCACCTTCAAATACCACCGGACTGAGCCAGAATCGAACCTGCCAACTTGGGGTCAGAAGGCCAGCACCTCAAGCGTCTGAGGCACTCAGCCCGGCAATTTAAGTACATAATTGTAATGAAAATGCGTATTTTTTTAAAAAAAATTTGCTAAATCAAGAAAAGTGCAGTCCATAATGTTTTAACGAAGACCTGAGGTCCACATCTAAGACACGTTACAAAGAAAAGTATTATTGATTGGGTTGCTTAGGCCTGCTAGTAACCCATATTCTCAGAAATGACATATTTAAAAATTAAATTTCCAGAGTATTCACTTAGGGATTGAAGAGGATAAGACTTGGCCTGCACGGTTGCTTAGGTAACATTATGTGGCCATCCATACGTACTTTACATCACAGCCTGCACGGTTGCTGGGGTTACACTTCCGTCACACTAACTTCCGGCACGCAAATTTTCAGACGACCCTCAGCCATAAGACATATTTATGTCAAAATATGATCTAACGAAGCAAGACATTCACGCGTCTCCTATAACATTTTGGGGGATAGTGGGACATAAACATATCATACAAACTTGGAAAGTCTGGTTACCGCAGGTAACCTATTAATTTGGTATTTATATGTTATATTCCCCTGTTCGCTTTCATGTCACCCTATCTTGAATAAATAGTGATGATCATCCTCTTTCACAAAACAATACCTTGCAATTGATAGAGATCTGGATATAACATGACTCTGTATCCTTGAGCAAACATACCGAATTTACTTGGTAGAGTTGTATGAAGAGAAGACGCACGTGGCCGGAGGTAAATTAACTGAAAAACTATGCAGCTGCTATTAGTGTGCGAAGTAGGACGCTTGAATGGTGATTTGTTCTAGGAATTATGTTATCGGTTTGTCCCTGTGATTCCCGCGAAACGAATTACATGGAAGATTAAAAGGATTAAATTGAAACACAAAGGGATCTAAGTATTAAGGTACTTGGTTAGCAAGTGCTTTAAATACGGTATAGTTTATTAACCACCAGTAGATCAAAGTGACAATTGTGAGGATAGGAAGAGGCATTGCAAACTAAACCGTTGATTACACTGGCCATGGCCATGGCCAGACCGTTGTACACTGACTGAGCAAATGTCATGGGATAGCGGAGCACTGATGCGGAGGTGTGTTGTCTGCGCACCACACGCCCCCTGTGCCAGCGGCAGTTGTATAGGAGAGCTTGTGAGCAGTGGCTGTGCATGTGACACGTGTAACATGGAACGTCGTCGTGAGCTGACACCGTTCGAACGGGGTATGGTGGTCGGTGCACGACGGATGGAGAGTGCGATTTCGGAAGTAGTGCGGGAATTCGGCTTCACACGATCAACCGTGTCCAGGGTGTATCGTGAATGGTTGAATGCCGGTGTCACCGTCCAAAACAGACGAACAACCAGCCACCCTCGACTGTGACCGGCGACATCTGCGACGGATTGTCAATAGTGACAGACGGGCAGCCGTGCAACAGATCACGGCTCAATTCAACACAGGCCGTGCTAGACACGTCTGCCAGTGGACAATCCGTAGACACATGGATTCTTTGGGGAATGGGAGTCGGCGCCGCACACGGGTGCCACTGTTAACCCAGCGTCATCGGGCACAACGACGCGCACTTGTCGCCAGTCACCAGGGATGGACACTGGAACAATGGCGTAACGTGATATGGTCGGACGAATCACGATTTCACCTGCACCATGCCGATGGGAGGCACCGTGTATGGCGCAGACCACATGAAGCGATGGATCCCGCCTGCCTCGAAGGTGTGGTCCAGGGCGCTGGTGTATCTGTTATGGTCTGGAGTGCATTTTCCTGGTATGGAATGGGCCCCCTAGTTGTTCTGGAAGAGACTTGAATGGTACGCGGTATGTTGAGCTGCTCGGAGACCATCTCCACCCATTTTTGGCCTTCCAGCACCCAGACGGTTCTGCGGTATTTCAAGATGATAACGCGCCGCCACATCGCTCCCACGTCGCCCGGGTATGGTTCCAGGAACATGCAGCGGAGGTCCAACGACTTTCCATGGCCACCCAGGAGTCCTTCTATGAACCCTATCGAACATATCTGGGATGTCGTGGAACGCAGACTCCGTGCCATGGATCCTGCACCCACGAACAGACCAGCATTGGCGGCCGCTCTGCAAACGATTTGGTGTCAGCTGCGTCCAGAGGACTACCAGGGACTTGTCGACTCACTTTCACGGCGTCTCACTGCAGTTCGCAGGGCCAGAGGAGGCCCCACACGCTATTATGTGACTATCCCATGACATTTGCTAAGTCAGTGTACTTCAGCGGGTGTGATACTCGGGTCTCCTGTAACTCGCACAACGTATTAAACATTTATTTTTTGTTTTGAAGAGGCCTGCCTTTATTTATTTATTTATTTATTTATTTATTTATTTATTTATTTATTTATTTATTTATTTATTTACCGACTGATTGATTGACTGATCGAATGCATGCTGTTTGACGCTAATGGCCGACCTGCTGGTCTGGGTATGATGAGACAAGGAGAGGATGAAACCTGGTGTCGGCTCTCAGCCTACTCCTGTCGAATAACGGTAAGAGGCCTACTCGAGGTGTAAGTCTCCATCTGACGTATGATTCACCATAAGTAGGGCCATGAGCCTTCACTCCATATGAACACTGTGTAGATTTTTGGAATTGAACTCTGGCTGTTAGCACGCAATGTACTGATTATAAATTATATATATATCCACACCTTTCCTATCCTGCTGGCTAACATTCTGATTATGAAATTTATTTCCACCAATGGGACTCGAATCAGCTAATCAGAATGTCAGACCATATAGACTTAGCGCCTTAACGGTCATGGTACCAGGCGGGCTATGAAGAGGCTTAATATCAATGACGAGAAAAGCTCAATGACAATTAACCGAGGAGTCTTAGAATTTATATTTTCGTCCACCTCCTTCTTCCTGCCCTTTTCCCAATTACCTGAGGTCGGCATTTTGTATAGTTTTAGCTCATATTTGCGGCCGGATGCCTCCCTGACGTCAACCTTATGTTGAGGGTTATATTCACTATCGCCCGTTTTTAGTGTGATGTATTAGATGTGTATTAAGACGAATACCTACTTCTGTTCCCAGATATTAACCAGACAGAGTTAAAATCGGCCCGGCCGAGAGTCAAACCCGGTTCCTCTGAACCGAAAACCGCCACACTGACTGCTCAGCCAAAGAACCAGTCTTGCATTTCCTTTACTATAATACCAAATGCTCGAAGGATTGTAAAGTCGTGACAATCGAAACGAAGTGAGTAAAATTTCCATACCTGCAAGAGAAAAGATAATTTCGTCTTTTATTTGTTTTCTTACAAGGCCTGCTTATTAATCTATATTTACCTACGTTTTTTATAACCTGACGCTGAATAACTGTTGATTTGGGATCACTGATTGGCATTATTTATTTTTATTATTTCTTATGAATATACATTAAATAAAATATTTAAATTATTGATTTATGATTAGTTATTAAACACAAGTTCTCTCATTCCAATCTATATTTTTTAATTATCGCATTCGAAACTAATTTGAGGGGGACATCATTTATGTAATAATGATGTTTTATTATCACATTTTCTCCGTAATTCCACTACGTGAGATGTGAGCAAACCTATTGTTTTAAATTTTACCTATAATATGAATTGAACGAAAGATCCTCCATTTATGAGTATTCCATTGTTACAGTGTTAATTCTGTAGCCTAAATACATCTGTGCGTACAGCACACTGATCCAGGGTAAAGCACGCCACGACTGCCAGGCTTGCCGCAACTCTTTCGTAGTAGCCAGCGTCATTGACAGGCTTTGGATAGAGCATGAGATGTACTGTATGTAGTTCTTACAATTTCCTGGTTAATGACTGGCACGCTTTCGAAGCCTAGCTGGCGGGCTGAATTTACATTCCTTGTCCGCGGAGTACCAGCAGTTCCCCACTCAAACCACAGCATTGTCAACTATATAGCCACTAAGCGAGCAACGAGATTGGATAGTACTGCTCTAGGACCAGCGCACTTTTGAAGTACTCCACGTGGACTGTCGCTGCTATTTGTCCCAGCAGAGGTGACTGTTGACAGTCATAAATCTGGTTACGTCGAATGGTGGTACGGCTTAACGTTTGACTTGTTGGTCGTTAACAAGGACATCGAGATGACTATGCAGCTTAATTGGGTTATTGTTGCTGTTTTTCATTCTTCATTCCTACGTGAATATAATATTGGGGTTAGCTCGCGTTTGTTAAAATTCTGGCAAGACAAGGAACGTTGAGCTCTCGTTGATCGGTTCGCAGAGTGTTTAGGAGGGGGGAGAGAAATTGTCTTTCAACTTCCTGGTGTTCGCTAAACCGGAAAACATCCACATTCCTGCTAAGGAAGAGGAAAGCGGGCGAGAATGTTGCCACTAGCTGTGCGTCGACTTCCGCTGGGGCAAGACATTTTTAAAGATTTTTAGCTATCAAATATACTAAAACAATTGTTGCCACTACGAACATTCGGCAGAACGTTTTCCTTCACTAGCAGAACGCACCCGTCGCTGACGAGCCGATGGTGATGCCATTGACTTAATGTATTTTGGTTTCTAGTGGATAACATATGAACTAGTTCAGTAGATAACTGCATATTAATGTCCGCCTTTTTGAAATGATTATTATTGAAAAATCGGAATAGGCCTGCATTTGCAATGCATGTTGGAGATATATCCATATCAAATTTAATCTAATTTGTCCTGTGACACCATGTGGCACCATCTCATTATTTAGCATATCATTTCTCAAATTGTATGTTTTCAAGGCAATATTTTGAAATAAAACATAGTCACGTGACAGTTCCCTCTTAGAATATTTGTGTAAAATTTCATGAAATTCCACCCGGCGGTTTACTTGTGTTGTTTCGGAAGACTGACAGACAGACGGATATAATTGGTGGCCATAATCGTTATGGCGAGTCTATGTAGTCGATACCGTGGTTAGCCGGTTCGAGTCCCGTTGATAGAAAAGAAATCACCATCTGAATGTTGCCCAGCAGGGTAGGAGAGGTGGTGGTATACCATTTCTAGTCACTAATTTACGTGGCAAAAGCGTGGATTAAATTCCAAACGTCTCCAGTGTGTTTGTATGGAATGAAGGTACATGACTCTGTTAGTGATTCTTCCGTGAATTGTCAACGTTGAGGCATTCGGTTCAGAAAGTCCCGGTTTCGATTCCCAGTCGAGTCAGGGATTTTAATCGCGTCTGATTAGTTCTTCTGGCTCAGGGACTGGGTGTTTGTGTTGGTCCCAACACTTTCCTCTGCATATTCCGACAACACACTACACTGTCAACCACCACAGAAACACGCAAGAGTGATTACATCCCTCCATATAGGACTGACGTCGGGAAGGGCATTGGGCCATAAAACTGGACTAACTCCACATGTGCTACACAGCTCGCACCCGTGACCCCACGGGTGTGGGAAAAGCTCTGGAAGAGGAAGAAGAAAAGTAAGGCGTGTTTCGTCCGTCCGATGGGCACGTAAATTCTTGTACAGACCCCTGGGAGTTATTCGACAGGAGTAGGCTATGTGGCGGCACCAGGTTTCATCCGTTCCCTACATTTTTTTCCCCCACAACGTTGTGCTTAAATAAGGAGCGAGATTGACTTATTTATCAGATGAATTTGCTTTCTTCTTTTCCCAGTCTGTCTTTATTCTTTCGCTGTTTTTTCTTCCGTTCTTCCGTCCTTGCAGTGGTGGTTCTCACTTTAGGGTTTTCAGCAAAATGACAGTTGTTCACCAACCTGTCCCTTATAATTAATTTCACCTGTTATGCTGATTTCTTGGAGGTCTTTTTCAATTTCGACTTAATTTTTGACTTGTCGTGAGGAGGCTTAATTAAATATCCACTTACGTCTTTCATTGTCCATTCTTTGAATATGGACGTGCAACTTCAATCGTATTTTTCTAATAGTGTCTGATATTTTCTCAGAATGCTGGTATAACTCGGACCACGTTTTCATCCATACTCCTACGCATACTGGGCCAACATTTTTCCTTAAGCCTCTCCCTACATTATTATTATTATTATTATTATTATTATTATTATTATTATTATTATTATCCCACATCCAGATGTGCAGGTCGCTCATGGGTGTCAAGTAGAAAAACCTGCACTAGATGAGCCGAACATGTCCTCGGACACTTCCGGCACTAAAAATCATATGTTAATGTGGTTAGAGCCCCCCTCCCCGCACAATATAATGTATGCTGTAGCCTACTTCGAGCCAGTGATTGTCGAGATTTACGGGAGCGGCTCAAATTCCAGAGTCATTCTTTCTGTATTTCTGTCTGCTCTGGTTATTTAATTTAATACAATTATTTTCTGTATATTATTTAAGTAGGTGTGTAAATTAGATCAGAGTGTAAGAGCGAGGCCGACCCCGTAGTATAAGTGTTGACCGGGCGAAACCCGGCTTTGTTGTGTGTAGGCCTATGACTAATTAGAGGGTGTGGTAATGGGGGTACACACTAATTGAGAAGAGAATTTGGTAAACATTCTATCATTGACCATATTGTCAGGAGTTAGCTGTGGTTTCCCCATTTTAAATGCTGGTGAATGCCAGGATGGTGCACTTTACATACATATGTCGATTTAATTATAGAACTATCCAGCAGTACGAAACGAGTGTAAGGTTATTGGGCAAACTTCACACGTTGGCCTCTATATTGTGATTTTGCCTATCAACTACTATCAGTACCATCAACCCGCCCGCCACCAGACTTTCTACATAGAGTTATTGACTGTGATGGCAGCTACAGCAACAATTTTGAAGAGTTAACAAAAACATAATGTAGTATCGCAAAATTATTCTTACGAACACAGTTGCAATTTATTCCGATAACTTCTGTGTGTGTGTAGTCATTTCTGAGAATAGGATCCCATGAAGTGGAAAAAACTGTCACGTTGATGACAGCTGTCGTAAGTCGCCACACACACAGCGGAATTTGAGTTGAAGTCAATGTTGCTATTGGGTACCGGATGGCACATCATATTAGCAATGGTTTGACTTCCGAGTAACGATCAGTTTTACCAAGGCAGGGCTGAGTAACTCAGATAATAGAGCGTTGGCTTTCTGAGTCCAAGCTGGCGAGTTCGGTCTCCGTTCATATACGCTAGCCTCGTCACAGTAGATTTGCCGGCACTTCAGCGTCTCTGAAAACCGTAGGATGTACTTCCAATACTTTTTATTATGGTTTAACGTTGCACTAACTCAGATTGATTTTGGAAAGTTTTCGCTGCCTTATATTTACGACCTCTTACCGTATTATTATTAATATTATTAATTTTTTTTTTTGGCCACATAGGCCCGCATTTCAGACTCCTCAAACTTTCTGGATTTCCATTACTCATTACTCATTCATCTTGATGAATGCAGTTCTCCACTCTTTAGACCACTGCTCCAGGCGATTTCTCACTCTTTCGTGAAGATCCTTTATCCCGTTTATCCAGGTCCGGAACTTCTTTTTCGAACCAGTGCCTGAGGCACCGGCCAGATCCTCTTTACTTCACGTGGCCGGGTGAGTTAGCCGTGCGGTTAGGGGCGCGCAGCTGTGTGCTTGCATCCGGGAGATGGTAGGTTCGAATCCCACTCTCGGTAGCCCTGAAGGTGGTTTGTCGTGATTTCCCATTTTCACACCAGGCAAATGCTGGGGCTGTACCTTAAGCCACGAATCTACTACGCCGGCGTAGCAGGGGGGAAGAGGTGATACTCCCAGGTGGCGGATAGCGGGGTCCTAACTGGTTTGCCGGCGGACTTGAGCGGCATAAAATAGCTCTCGCGACCAGACACACAACCCTCCCGTGGGTGGGGGGGGGCGCAGAATGCACCTACGGTATCCCCTGCCAGTCGTGAGATGCGACTAAAAGGGGCGACCAAGGGATGATTGAATTAGAACCATGAGACTACTTGTAGTTAGTACATCACGCGAGGAACACCATGGGTCGCCTTTACTTGCGAGTAGTGCCACTATGTTAGGCACTCAATAGGTTTGTGATGAGTAGCAACAGAGGGTTAATGAGTATGGATTTTTACAGTACTCGTGATTAGTAATCGTTGTTCACCGTCTCTTTTTTTGAATTCTAGTCAGTGGTTTGGTTTTGGAATTATTTTTAGCTTTCAATATTGCAAATTAGATCCGCTGATTATTTTAAATTCATATTCATCCTTTCATTCTTCATCATCACGTTTTGAATTCTGGTCAGTGGATGAGTTTCGGACTTGCAAACTGTCATTACAATTCGTCTCATTTCGTACCAATGTTGGCTGATGACCTGGATGTTAGGCCCCTTTAAATAACAAGCATCATCAGCATCATCATCACATCACCATCTTAATATTGCCACGGCCTCTTCCTTCCCACTCCTAGGCCTTTCCTTTCCCATCGTCGCCATAAGACCTATCTGTGTCGGTAAAAAAAAAGTCACTCCACGTGCCCATGGGGAAGTACATTTCCAAATCCTGAGAAGTTGAAGAATTCTGTGTGATATTCTGGTGTTAGGTTAGGCATTCGAGAGATATGGTCGTAAAACATGGATGGCGCTTCCTCATAACAAGTAATAGGGCCTAGCTTTTCAAATTTCGAGTACAACTCTGCATTTAACTTCAGACGATTTTCGTTCTCAGAATTTTGACGTGGGTCGAGGATTATGTGTAGGAATTCTCTCCCCCCCCCCCCCTCTCTCTCATTTTGGTCCCCTGTATCTCAACGTGGTGAGTAAGTGCTAAACATTCAGCGGCACATAACGGTTCAGTACATACTACTGGGGTGTTGGTCTGTTACGAGATCGATCTGAACTGAACTGATGAATGGGTTTGCAGAGGTGAAAAACATTGCAGTGCCATCTGTGGTTTCCTGGCGAAGCACACATTCTTTCAGGCCTAATATAGTAGTGATCCACTTGTTGCCTTCGAAGTTCCGATCTTCTCTATCGGTGATTGTCTTGTGAAGTGGTGCGGCCGCGATGGGGAGTGAGAGAATTGTCGAGGCCTGTCAATAGGTTAATATCAATTTGCAGCCACGCCCGCCCCTCTGTGTCCTGAATTGACCTGTGACCTTTGCAGCGCTCTGCGGACATTCGTCACTCTGTTCGTGCTAAGGTCATGTACTACCTGTCTTCTTGTCATCTCTTATTATTCTGTTCGCACCTCATCTATTTTGTAGATTATTTCATTTTTTCTAGCCTGACATTCTTCGTTTGAGAATAAAGTTTCCATGCTCGATGTTGGAACACTTCGATAGTTACTATTTTACTCTTGGATGGGGAAAAGTAATTCCAGATAGGAATAGCGTCAGACACTAATTATCTGCCCATAGCCTATTAGTTTGCATGCTGGTGGTGCTGATACAACTACAGTCTATTTGAAGGACGAGTGTCAAACACGGCCATCGGCTTCTAACATGGCTGCGCGGTTCAAATTGCTTATCACTCCATCTCTGTACCCAAGATTGCGGTATCGAATCCTCGCACACACAATCGGTATTTTTTAAAATGGATGGTGGCTATGACATAGCCATGGCCGCATGTTTTAAGGGCATTAGAATACGTCGCTTTGGTGTTATCTTAGAAGTGAAAGCACAGAGTTCAGGTTTAGAGAGTTTTTTCCTTCTTCTTCTTCTTCTTCTTCTTCTTCTAGACTTCGCTTGTAAATCTTCTTCTTCTTCTTCTTCTTATAGACTTCGCTTGTAAATGGTATGAAATCACACTATTTCCAATCACACGACCCTGTTACAGAGCAAGTGGCCACACGGTTTGAGTCGTGTAGTTAACAGCTTGCATTCGGGAAATAGTGGGTTCGAATCCTACTGTCGGCTGCCTTGAAGATTATTTTCCGTGATTTCCCATTTTCACACCAGGCAAATATGGGAGTTGTACCGTAATTAAGGCCATGATCCCTTCCTTCCCACTCTTTGCCTTTTCCTATGCTTTTGTTGCCCTAAGACCTATCTGGGTCGGTGGGACGTAAAGCAGATTGTATAAAAAAAAAAAATTATCTTGTATGTTTGCGGGCTTATCTGTCTCTCTGGGGTAGACGAGAACAGCGAGTTTACCGGGCTTAATAGCTCAGACGAGAGAGTGCGGGCTTTCTGACTCCCAAGTTGGCAGGTTCGAAACGGACTCAGTCCGCTGGTATGTAAAGGTGCATAAATACGTCAGCCTCGTGTCGGTAGATTTACCGGCATGTAAAAGAACCCCCGCGATACAAAATGACGGCACCTCGGCGTCTCCGAAAACCGTACGAGTAGTTAGTGGGACGTACAAATTATTATTATTATTATTATTATTATTATTATTATTATTATTATTATTATTATTAGCGGGTTAAGGCTTGGTTTTTAAGACTCGACGCATGCGAGGTGCGAGACCTGCGCTTCGTATTCCTTCAAAAGGACGTTACGAGGCTTTGTGGTTTATCACACTGCGAAGTCATTCTCCGTCCAATTGATCTCGCCACCTGCTTGCTACTTTTGGAAGAGGACACAGACGATGAGGAAGTTCTCCTTCAGTTTTTTATTGGGAAAGTAGTGGTGATTACAGAGGAAGTAATACTGTGCAATCAACCTCTATCACCACTAATCAGAGGAATATATGAAACAGGTCCGACCCTTCGAAGAATGGCGGAATCGGCAAAAGAAGGAGAAGGATCAGGAAGGGCGTGAAAATGAAAGATTCCCTAAGGCTCACAAACCTAATACCATCGAGGTCGAAAGAGAACAAGAGTCGATCAGCGGAGGTCGGCTAGGAAAGATGAAATTGAGAAGCCTAGAACGCAGGGGACCTCTGCTCGCCAATCCACGCTCCTATGTTGACCCTTGGGGTTACCTCTTTTAGTCACCTCTTACGATAGGCAACGATAGGCAGGGGATACCGTGTGTTTCCGCACCTGGGGAAGACATTGATGCCTTCAGTAATAGGAAAACCCTACAGTATTGTTGTAAGACCGTGAAACAAAATTTAAAAGTTACTTTTCGAGTCCCAAGAGACCTTTTCCACAGGATTCTGCATTAAGATAATAAATAGCAAAGAGCCAAGTAACAAGTATAGTAGAACCACCTAACTCGGCGTGTTAGGACTTGATGCTTAGGGCAGAATAAAAAGCACTTGCCGAAGCCTCGCACTTCGCACAAATCTCGTGGGACGAATCTGTGTGAAGCGACACAGTGAGGTATCTCTGCGAAGCTGCGCAGACCACGCACCGCGCAACTTCAAAATTCACGCAATATTGCTACTGTAGATTGATTATATTTGAGGAGGTTACGCATCTCGCACCTCGCATGCGTCAGACTTTAAAAACCAAATCTTTAAACATGCTCGATCGCGGCTCGTGCACTCGACCGCCTCATCTTTCTCACGTGCATGGGCTGAAATACGCCCAGCCCTGGTCATTTTCGAGTCATTAGACTGTAAGGCCTCTTGTTCGATTCTCGGTCAGGACAAGGATTTATTTTACCGTGATCTTAGGGCTTGTTCGAACTCCATTCCGCCTACGTGAGACTAATTGAGCTATCTAACGGTGAGAACAGGTCCGGCCTAGAAAGCCAAGAGTAACGTTCGAGAAGATTCGTTGCTCTGACCACGCATCATCAGCGTTGTAGCGACATAATATTTGGTTGTTTTTCTCGTCGTTAATGCTACTAGGATGTGGGTCATTGTCCTTTGCTCCTAATGCCTTACATAATCTGTGCTATTTTACTCTTCTTTTGTATGAAATGACTACTTTCGTTCAATTTCGTGTCGTGATTGATTTTTTAAATTTAATTTGAAATGTCATTCTGAGAATGTGTGTGTGTGTGTGTGTGTGTGTGTGTGTGTGTGTGTGTGTGTGTGTGTGTGTGTGTGTGTGTGTGTGTGTGTGTGTGTGTGTGTGTGTGTGTGTGTGTGTGTGTGTGTGTCATCGCGCGGGGCCGTTTTCTTAATTTGAATGTTGTACATCCAACAGTTAAGTGTCCCTTTGAAACAGGATTGTTCCTTTATGAGTTAGTGTTTACTTCCCAATAAAAACTTGTTTTCTCTATTATACAGTATTTGCGTATTGCTATTGTTCGCACTCGGATTCATTGTACTGTTGTGTCGCTTGTTTTGGTTTTGGTATTTCTGCTCGGTCTCTCTCTCTCTCTCTCTCTCTCTGTCTCTCTCTCTCTCTCTCTCTCTCTCTCTCTCTCTCTCTCTCTCTCTCTCTCTCTCTCTCTCCCTTGCATGTCGCGGTAAGTAACTATTGCTGATCAATGAGGTCAGGTTGTAATGACGGCTTAACCTCAATGCCACCCTCCGTGATAGAATTTACTTGCAGGGCTGCAATTGTTATGTATCTCTCCCGCTGTTTGCCCTCCCAAGTCGTTCATATGACTCATGAGAGATTAATTGTCGGGTTTTGTCTCTTATATCCTATTTTTAAAGAAATTCACGATTGTCTAAAGTGTACAGGTATAAAACTCCAGGTACAGGTAAATGGGAATGCACGGAAAACCCTCCTCTGGGTTTGCAGTGGTGGGGCTCAAATTCGCTATCTCCCGAATGTAAGATCACAGCTAAGCGGCACGTACTGCACAGCCAACTCTCTCTCTAGATTTCATTTAACAGAGTACAAGAACAGTTGACCGCCACCATTTAAACGTTCTTCATACACCAGTGCATAGAACGTACGGTCAAATATTACCGTAGCTCTCTCATCGGCAATAAGCAACATAGCAGAAAACTTTCCACTAAAATCCGATGTGGATTATTTTTGTTATTATTATTATTATTATTATTATTATTATTATTATTATTATTATTATTAATGATTGTGTGGTCTCAGCTACCGCGTACAGGCATTTTGATTTAACCCATTTAGGCTGTCTGCATGACAATTTTGACGTTCCGTTTTACTCACCGGACCTCTGTTGGGTGAGCTGTGGTTGAGTTTTAATTTATTTTGTCGTGTAAGCACCAAATGTGTCACCAGAGATCTTTTACACACCAAGATCGTACATGGTGTTTCAGCCCTTCAAAAGTTTGACTACTTCTCCCGGGTTTGAAATCGCATCTTGGGATCCAAGGGGGCACACACTTCCAATGATTCGCAGAGAGAGCTATAGAGTAAAATGAAGGGGAAATATTTTTGCCTAAATTATAGCTCTGTTTGCATAAGGAGATATTATTATTATTATTATTATTATTATTATTATTATTATTATTATTATTATTATTATTATTAAACAGAGACCATAGCAACGCAGATAAGACTTCAGATACATAAGTACAGAAGTTAGCCCAACAACAGTTTCAACACACCCAACTACATGCAACTGATGTTCTGTTATAGCCACAGCTCATTTCTCGGCAGAAACGACTTGGCAGAAAACTTTCCACGGCCAGATGATATTGAAACGTTTGGCAAATATAACTTAAACATACTTCTAAACAGGGGACGACTAGGTTTTTGTTTTGAGGAGTATAAGCAGACGGCACGCACGTTATCTCCCCAACCTTGGATATTGAGCGAAGGGTTGGGTTGGATATCTTATCTATATTGCTTCTCTACTGACCCTACGTATGCGTCGACATATATAATCTTCCAGTTGTACCATGGTTGTTGCTGTTTCAAGAATTTCTGTGGTCCACTGGATGTTTTACGGGAAAGTTTCCGCAATGAGTTCTGCGTAGGACGACTCGGCTCCTTGCTTTTTTTTTTTTTTTTTCATTTTTCAGTACAGGGTCTTCCCAAATGTGGAAAGTAATCGGGGCGTGGATCGTGCACCCCAAAACAACACAAAATACCCCTATGAAAATGCATCCTACAGTCAATTGTTTACGAATTACAGACAATTCAAAGTTGTACTGAAATTGCTGGTACTAACCCTTTCCATTTCAAGTTGCTGTAGCCTTGTTTGTGTACAAAAAGTGCTCAAAATATGTCGCAAACCTTATGGTTGGGCTGCTGAACAGCGTATTTTCGAATGTATCCCGAAATCGAGCATGGCGCCATCAATGAGTGAATATTGCGTTATTTTGGCCGCGGAGAAGAAAACTGGCATATCGAACTCGTAATGGTTAGGTAGTAAATGAAATAATAACGAAATCTTGAGGCAGAATTCCTTTATCGAAAATTAGTAGGAAATACTCCCTCCTTTCCAGCTCATAAACTATCCACCGTAAGACGTATGCTCATAGGGACGTTTTTTGTTGTATTGGGGTCTACAACCCATGCTCCGATTACTTACCACAGTTTTGAAAACGCCCCCTGTAAAGAATGTATTATTTCCGAACACTTGCGATTTCAACGAAGTTACATCAGTGAAAATCATGGATTCATTCTGTGCCGCATCTTTCATTCACCTAGTTGTATCAGACCGTCGATAAATCGTGGTCCCTAGTTGACCGATTAGCGAAGTTAAATGAATGAATGAATTAATAATAATAATAATAATAATAATAATAATAATAATGATGATGATGATGATGATGATGATGATATCCCGTGTGTCCTCTGTTCAGAATTCTGGAGCACTTCTGAGTTCCAGGTATTGTACAGCATGTCATTTTATTTTGTCTTGCATAACTCCTCCGGATAAGATAATGCTTTTCTGAACAGCGAATGTTCTCAGAATGCCAACAACTGATAGGAGTTTTGAAACCGAGCCTGTCTTAAAATATATTTCCTAAACTGCTATTGGTAATACACATGAATTCACCCCAGAGCTATTTTTTTTTTTTTAGGTTGATCTCATATTCATGTCATGTTATGGGCTGTTGTTCGCCCAGTCGCTCTGTATGGCTCTGAATGCTGGCCAGCAACAGTCAAGCACGAGCAAGCACTTAATGTAATGGAGATACGCATGCTTTGCTGGTCACTTGGACCGACCCGGCTAGATCATGATATCACCAAGTTAGAAATCCGGAAAATCATGGGAGTTGCCCCCATCGTAGACAAGGTGCGTGAGCCCCGACTTCGGTGGTATGGCCGCGTAAAGCGTAGAGAAGGTTCATCTGTTGTACAGACTGCACTTCGCATCACAGCATCTGAAAATAGGCCACGTGGTCGGCCCAAGAAACGCTGGCTTGATCGCTTTCAAGAAGACATGTGCTATGTTCATGCTCCTTTAAATGATGCCCTTAACAGAACCAAGTGGAAATTGGCTTGCAAAACAGCGGACCCTGCTCTCTTGCGTGACAAACGCTAGAAAGAAGAAGATATTATCTTTTGACGATATCTTGAAAGATCAACTGTGCAGTGTGCTTCATATTTCATTGATGAGTGAATTTCTTCTGAAAGTGTCGGAAACTATTGTATACGAGGTGAGTTGGCCGTGCGGTTAGTAGCACGCAGCTGTGAGGTCGCATCCGGGAGATACTGGGTTCGAACCCCACCTTCGGCAGCCCTGAAGATGGTTTTCCGTGGTTTCCCATTTTCACACCCGGCAAATGCTGGGGCTGTACCTTAATTAAGGCCACAGCCGCTTTCTTTCTATTCCTAGACATTTCCTGTCCCATCGTCGCCATAAGACCTACCTGTGTCTGTGCGACATAACATACATACATACATACATCATCACTATAAACTGTTATGCCTTTCAGCGTTCAGTCTGTAAGCCTCTGTGAATTTACTAAACGTCGCCACAATCCTCGATTTGCAACTAGTGTTGTGGCCTCATTTAGTTCTATACCTCTTATCTTTAAATCGTTAGAAACCGAGTCTAACCATCGTCGTCTTGGTCTACCTCTCCTCATCTTACCCTCCATAAGAGTCCATTATTCTCCTAGGTAACCTATCCTCCATTCGCCTCACATGACCCCACCACCGAAGGCGGTTTATGCGTACAGCTTCATTCATCGAGTTCATTCCTAAATTAGCCTTTATCTCCTCATTCCGGGTACCCTCCTGCCCTTGTTCCCACCTGTTTGTATCAGCACTCATTCTTGCTACTTTCATGTCTGTTACTTCAAACTTATGAATAAGATATCCTGAGTCCACCCAGCTTTCGCTCCCGTAAAGCAAAGTTGGTCTGAAAACAGACCGATGTAAAGATAGTTTCGTCTGGGAGCTGACTTCTTTCTTACAGAATACTGCTGATCGCAATTGCGAGCTCACTGCATTAGCTTTACTACAACTTGATTCAATCTCACTTACTATATTACCATACTGGGAGAACACACAACCTAAATACTTGAAATTATCGACCTGTTCTAGCTTTGTATCACCAATCTGACATTCAATTCTGTTGAATTTCATACCTACTGACATCAATTTAGTCTTCGAGAGGCTAATTTTCATACCATACTCATTGCACCTATTTTCAAGTTCCAAGATATTAGACTGCAGGCTTTCGGCACAGTCTGCCATTAAGACCAAGTCGTCAGCATAGCCCAAACTGCTTACTACATTTCCACCTAACTGAATCCCTCCCTGCCATTTTATATCTTTCAGGAGATGATCCATGTAAACTACGAACAGCAAAGGTGAAAGATTGCAGCCTTGTCGAACCCCTGTAAGTACTCTGAACCAAGAACTCATTCTACCATCAATTCTCACTGAAGCCCAATTGTCAACATAAATGCCTTCGATTGATTTTAATAACCTACCTTTAATTCCATAGTCCCCCAGTATAGCGAACATCTTTTCCCTCGGTACCCTGTCATATGCTTTCTCTAGATCTACGAAACATGAACACAACTGCCCATTCCTCTCGTAGCATTTTTCAGTTACCTGGCGCATACTGAAAATCTGATCCTGACAGCCTCTCTGTGGTCTGAAACCACAGTGGTTTTCATCCAACTTCCTCTCAACGACTGATCGCACCCTCCCTTCCAAGATGCCAGTGAATACTTTCCCTGGTATACTAATCAATGAGATACCTCGATAGTTGCTGCAATCCTTCCTGTTCCCTTGCTTATAGATAAGTGCAATTACTGCTTTTGTCCAATCTGAAGGTACCTTACCAACACTCCATGCTAATTTTATTACTCTATGAAGCCATGTCATCCCTGCCTTCCCACTATACTTCACCATTTCAGGTCTAATTTCATCTATTCCTGCTGATTTGTGACAATGGAGTTTATTTACCATCCTTTCCACTTCCTCAAGCGTAATTTCACCATCATTTTCCTCCTCTCCATGGGCTTGGCTGTTCGCAACACCACCATGATGATTTTCTTTTACATTGAGAAGATGTTCAAAATTTTCCCTCCACCTATCCAGTGATTCCCTAGGATCTATTATGAGTTCACCTGAATTACTCAAAACACTGTTCATTTCCCTTTTTCCCTCCCTTCCTAAAGGGGCCCATAGTTGTGCAATATTATTGCGCAATATCGGGGTTTGTGTAATAAAATTGATAATGTGTATTTAATATTGAAGGGTTGTGCAATATATTGTACGAAATCAAGAAAGTTCGCAATATATTGCGCAAATCGCAAAATACTGTGCTGTGTGTTGGCAATATTGTGCAATATCCCGTCCTCCCGCCAGTTTGTATCAACAAGCGTTGGAGAAGGTATCGTGATGGCAAGCAAAAAGGAGGAGAAAAAGTTTATTTTGGAGTTTATCGAAGTGTACCATGGCCTTCCGGCTCTGTGGGACGTTAAGAGCAAAGCGAGGAGTTCATCATACAATTCACCATTCATGCGCAGAAAGTTTCGAAAATCATTTGGTTCCCATTTTCTCAGTTCATTGAGTAAATTTTCATGAGTGTACTTTTCTCTGTCTAGAAACCACTGTTTGGCCCTTGTGCTTCTTTTCCGTTTCTGCTTCTTTTTGGCACTTAGGCCCACGGCGATCAAAACGCAGCAAAGATCAGTGTCACTCAGTATAATCATCAAATAAAATTTCGGCATGGACTGACTATATATTGCAACGTACATTGTACGTCTATGACCGCTTTGCACAATATATTGCACAAATATCAGTATTATCTCCACACGATTCTATTTATTGCACAAACTCAATTTTTGTTCAGTAATATTGCACGTCTATAGGCAGCTAGCAATATATTATACAATCCATTTTGCGCAATAATTTTGCACGTCTATGGGCCCCTGAAGATTCTTTATTACTGTCCAGAAGGGTTTCCCTGCTGCTTGACGTAGCCTTTCCAGGGTATTACCAAAATCTTCCCACGACTTCTTTTTGTATTCAACAACTATTTGTTTCGCTCTGTTTCTTTCATCTACGTACACATCCCTGTCTGCCTCGGCCCTTGTTTGGAGCCGTTTCTGATAAGCCTTGTTTTTACGTTTACAAGCTGCTCTCACTTCATCATTCCACCAAGATGTTCGCCTTTTCCCATCTTTACACACAGTTGTTCCTAGGCATTCCCTTGCTGTTTCTACTACAGCATCCCTGTATGCCACCCATTCACTTTCTGCATCCTGAACCTGCTTACTGTCCACTGTTCGAAATTTCTCATTAATCATATCCATGTACTTCTGTCTAATTTCCTCATCCTGGAGATTTTCTACCCTTATTTGTTTGCAGACAGATTTCACTTTCTCTACCCTAGGCCTAGAGATACTTAGTTCACTACAGATCAGATAGTGGTCTGTATCATCGAAAAATCGCAGGAAAACTCGTACATTCCTAACAGATTTCCTGAATTCAAAGTCTGTTACGGACTGGTACCTCTCGCCTCCCATGTGTAGCGGTGAATAGCCTTATGCTTGAAGAATGTATTCGTAACTGCTAAACCCATACTAGCACAAGTCCAGCAAACGCTTCCCATTCCCATTAGCTTCCATATCTTCCCCACATTTACCAATCACCCTTTCGCATCCTTCAGTTCTATTCCCAACTCTCGCATTGAAATCGTCCATTAGCACTATTCTATCTTTGCTGTTGACCCTGACCACGATGTCATTCATTGCTTCATAAAACTTGTCAATTTCATCCTCATGTACACCCTCACATGGCGAATGCACGGAGACAATTCTAGTCCTAATTCCTCCACCTGCCAAGTCTACCCACATCATTCGCTCATTTACGTGCCTAACAGAAACTATGTTGCGTGCAGTGGTATTCCTGATAAAGAGCCCTACCCCAGACTCTGCCCTTCCCTTTCTAACACCTGTTAAGTACACTTAATAATCTATCTCTTCCTCGTTATCACCCCTTACCCGAATATCACTTACTCGTAGCCAATCCAGATGCATCCTCTTTGCTGACTCAGCCAGTTCTACTTTCTTTCTTTCTTTCTTTCTTTCTTTCTTTCTTTCTTTCTTTCTTCCATAAGCCCCATCGAATTCCATTTCGTTCGCCAAGTTGTTTCCAAGGAGTCCCTTGCCTGTCAAATGGGAGTGGGACTCCGTTACTCCCATAGGTCCGAGGCTTGCTTAAAATGTCCTGAGCTCGGTAAATTCATGAAGCAGGATGCTACCCTACTTGCACAGAGTCCAAGTGAGGATCTCTCCTCTAACGGGTTATGGACTACCGGTGAATTGTATAGTCCTAGCCGCCTGAGCACAAGGAGGGCCATGACTCAGAATATGTCCGAGATGCCCACTCCCATTCCATAGCAACTGGTATCCCGACTATCAGGACCACTTACTAGGCCACTCAGCCGTTGCCCATGGTTCACGAACTAGGACGTGACTACAGTAACCAACACCATGAACCACTGTGCGACATAAAGCAAAACAAAATTTATTGTAGAAGTCTTTGAAAGGGTCAGGTTTGAAATTAAATTTTGTAATTAACATGGCCTTTATAGTTTGAACTGGAAGTTTATTCCTCTCTCAGGCGGCCAACTAAACTTAATTTGTCAATCTAAGCTCTAAAGTATCGAAACTCGAATCATGGTACCGATTAAGGTACCATTTGTTGAAAATAATACATAATTCAATATTTTAATTGATTGTAAAATATTTTCAAAGAAAAGATAATGTTGGATTAAAAAATAAAGGAATAATATAGGAAAACGGGACATTTTGCGTCCCGAGTACGCTTTTCCCAGGACAGGGGACATGAGGCTGAAAAGAAAAGAACGGTCCCATTAAAAACGGGATCTCTGCTCACCATATGATAGAGTATTACCACACACACACACACACACACACACACACACACACACACACACACACACACACACACACATCCTCACAGCGATATTGACTGCGATGTCCTGTTCCTCTAAAATTAAGCGTTACAGCAACATCCGGAGCTTAACTACATTTAAGAACGTTAGAAATGGTTTTAGACGCAGACCGGAAGTCTTCCCGCTCCGTGTATTGTTATTTATGAGTCATGTGGTACGGGCCGCCCGGCCGACAGGTTAAGATGAATGGGACTGGCTGGCTGGATAGAGCTCCAGTAATATCAACATCTACAGCCGTTATAATAGCTGACCAGTCTTCACATGTCGGAAGTACTTTGCGGTTTACGCCAGCCACAACACACATCTACTTCTCCCTGACCTAACTTCGATTCCAGTCTTCAGACCAGATATCGCTTCTCACTCTTAAGTACAGTAAACTCCCAATTATTCGTATGTGGGTTATTTGTCCAGTCTTAAAAATTATAAAAAATACAACGTAAAAATAAATAAATGTACTACAGCGTAAATTACTTTTCGTGCTCTCTTTAAGTTGAGTTGATAGCTCCGGTAACAGCAATACATCCCGCGCCACGTGATAGTTGGACATCATGTCCGGTGTTATCGGTCTAGCTCAGTGTTTTCAAACCTTATTTAACTAAACCTTGGGAACAAAAACTGCGTGGCACATATTTGACCTAGAAAAAAATTGGTAAATAGTGTTGTACATTTGGCGAGTCAAATTGCAATTGCCGGGTTGAGTGGCTCAGACGGTGAGTGAATTTCTTCTGAAAGTATTGGAAACGATTGTAGAAGTCTTTGCAAGGGACAACTTGGCAGGTTCGATCCTGGCTCAGTCCGGTGGTATTTGAAGTTGTTCAAATACGTCAGCCTCGTGTCTGTAGATTTACTGGCACGTAAAAGAACTCCTGCGGGACAAAATTCCGGCAACTCGGCGTCTCCGAAACCGTAAAAGTAGTTCGTGGGGCATAAAGAAAATTATTATTATTATTATTATTATTATTATTAATGGTTCATGTTTGTGGGTTACTGTAGTCACGTCCTAGTTCGTGAACCATGGGCAACGGCTGAGTGGCCTAGTAAGTGGTCCTGAGAGTCGGGATACCAGTTGCTATGGAATGGGAGTGGGCATCTCGGACATATTCTGAGTCGTGGCCCTCCTTGTGCTCAGGCGGCTAGGACTATAAAATTCACCGGTGGTCCATAACCCGTTAGAGGAGAGATCTCCACTTGGACTATGTGCAAGTAGGGCAGCATCCTGCTTCATGAATTTACCGAGCTCAGAACACCTTAAGCAAGCCTCGGACCTATGGGAATAATGGAGTCCCACTCCCATTTGACAGGCAAGGGACTCCTTGGAAACAACTTGGCGAACGAAATGGAATTCAATGGGGAGCTATCAATATTAATGGGGCTTATGGAAGAAAGAAGGTAGAACTGGCTGAGTCAGCAAAGAGAATGCATCTGGATGTGCTAGGAGTAAGTGATATTCGGGTAAGGGGTGATAACGAGGAAGAGATAGATTATTAAGTGTACTTAACAGGTGTTAGAAAGGGAAGGGCAGAGTCTGGGGTAGGGCTCTTTATCAGGAATACCATTGCACGCAACATAGTTTCTGTGAATGAGCGAATGATGTGGGTAGATTTGTCAGTGGGAGGAATTAGGACAAGAATTGTGTCCGTGTATTCACCATGTGAGGGTGCAGATGAGGCTGAAGTGGACAAGTTTTATGAAGCATTGAGTGACATCGTGGTCAGGGTCAACAGCAAGGATAGAATAGTGCTAATGGGCGATTTCAATGCGAGAGTTGGGAATAGAACTGAAGGATACGAAAGGGTGATTGGTAAATGTGGGGAAGATATGGAAGCTAATGGGAATGGAAAGCGTTTGCTGGACTTCTGTGCTAGTATGGGTTTAGCTGTTACGAATACATTCTTCAAGCATAAGGCTATTCACCGCTACACATGGGAGGCTAGGGGTACCAGATCCATAATAGACTATATCTTAACAGACTTTGAATTGAGGAAATCTGTTAGGAATGTACGAGTTTTTCGCGGATTTTTCGATGATACAGACCACTATTTGATCTGTAGTGAACTAAGTATCTCTGGGCCTAGGGTAGAGAAAGTGAAATCTGTCTGCAAACGAATAAGGGTAGAAAATCTCCAGGATGAGGAAATTAGACAGAAGTACATGGATATGATTGGTGAGAAGTTTCAAACAGTAGACAGTAAGCAGGTTCAGGATATAGAAAGTGAATGGGTGGCATACAGGGATGCTGTAGTAGAAACAGCAAGGGAATGCCTAGGAACAACTGTGTGTAAAGATGGGAAAAGGCGAACATCTTGGTGGAATGATGAAGTGAGAGCAGCTTGTAAACGTAAAAACAAGGCTTATCAGAAACGGCTCCAAACAAGGGCCGAGGCAGACAGGGATTGATACGTAGATGAAAGAAACAGAGCGAAACAAATAGTTGTTGAATCCAAAAAGAAGTCATGGGAAGATTTTGGTAATAACCTGGAAAGGCTAGGTCAAGCAGCAGGGAAACCTTTCTGGACAGTAATAAAGAATCTTAGGAAGGGAGGGAAAAAGGAAATGAACAGTGTTTTGAGTAATTCAGGTGAACTCATAATAGATCCCAGGGAATCACTGGAGAGGTGGAGGGAATATTTTGAACATCTTCTCAATGTAAAAGGAAATCATCCTGGTGGTGTTGCAAACAGCCAAGCTCATGGGGAGGAGGAAAATGATGTTGGTGAAATTATGCTTGAGGAAGTGGAAAGGATAGTAAATAAACTCCATTGTCATAAGGCAGCAGGAATAGATGAAATTAGACCTGAAATGGTGAAGTATAGTTGGAAGGCAGGGATGAAATGGCTTCATAGAGTAGTAAAATTAGCGTGGAGTGTTGGTAAGGTACCTTCAGATTGGACAAAAGTGGTAATTGCACTTATCTATAAGCAAGGAAACAGGAAGGATTCGAACAATTATCGAGGTATCTCATTGATTAGTATACCAGGCAAAGTATTCACTGGCATGTTGGAAGGGAGGGTGCGATCAGTCGTTGAGAGGAAGTTGGATGAAAACCACTGTGGTTTCAGACCACAGAGAGGCTGTCAGGATCAGATTTTCAGTATGCGCCAGGTAAGTGAAAAATGCTACGAGAGGAATAGGCAATTGTGTTTATGTTTCGTAGATCTAGAGAAAGCATATGACAGGGTACCGAGGGAAAAGGTGTTCGCCATACTGGGGGACTATGGAATTAAAGGTAGATTATTAAATTCAATCAAAGGCATTTATGTTGACAAGTGGGCTTCAGTGAGAATTGATTGTAGAATGAGTTCTTGGTTCAGGGTACTTACAGGAGTTAGACAAGGCTGTAATCTTTCACCTTTGCTGTTCGTAGTTTACATGGATCATCTGTTGAAAGGTATAAAATGGCAGGGAGGGATTCAGTTAGGTGGAAATGTAGTAAGCAGTTTGGGCTATGCTGACGACTTGGTCTTAATGGCAGACTGTGCCGAAAGCCTGCAGTCTAATATCTTGGAACTTGAAAATAGGTGCAATGAGTATGGTATGAAAATTAGCCTCTCGAAGACTAAATTGATGTTAGTAGGTAAGAAATTCAACAGAATTGAATGTCAGATTGGTGATACAAAGCTAGAACAGGTCAATAATTTCAAGTATTTAGGTTGTGTGTTCTCCCAGTATGGTAATATAGTAAGTGAGATTGAATCAAGTTGTAGTAAAGCTAATGCAGTGAGCTCGCAATTGCGATCAGCAGTATTCTGTAAGAAGGAAGTCAGCTCCCAGACGAAACTATCTTTACATCGGTCTGTTTTCAGACCAACTTTGCTTTACGGGAGCGAAAGCTGGGTGGACTCAGGATATCTTATTCATAAGTTTGAAGTAACAGACATGAAAGTAGCAAGAATGATTGCTGGTACAAACAGGTGGGAACTATGGCAGGTGGGTACTCGGAATGAGGAGATAAAGGCTAATTTAGGAATGAACTCGATGGATGAAGCTGTACGCATAAACCGGCTTCGGTGGTGGGGTCATGTGAGGCGAATGGAGGAGGATAGGTTACCTAGGAGAATAATGAACTCTGTTATGGAGGGTAAGAGAAGTAGAGGGAGACCAAGACGACGATGGTTAGACTCGGTTTCTAACGATTTAAAGATAAGAGGTATAGAACTAAATGAGGCCACAACACTAGTTGCAAATCGAGGATTGTGGCGACGTTTAGTAAATTCTCAGAGGCTTGCAGAGTGAACGCTGAAAGGCATAACAGTCTATAATGATAATGTATGTATGTATTATTATTATTATTATTATTATTATTATTATTATTATTATTATTATTATTATTATTATTATTCGAATTGCAATTCGTATATTTTCAGCAACATTTTATATCAGTATGTAATAAACTTTAATTTTCTGACTTTCAAAACCTGTTATTAACAGAAGCAGTACTTTTATATTTATTTCTGATGAAGAAATTTATATGAATACTGCCTCTGCAAAGCTTTTTTTTTTTTTTTTTTTTAAAAAAAGGATATGCTCTCCATTGAAAGATTAAGAGTTGTTTAAATGCATAATTATATTGAGTTTGACAGTTCACTGTGATATTTGGGCTTGTCTTGGACCACAATAATTTTCTTCATTTATCATCAGCAACTGCCTGCTGCCATTTCTTGATGGTTACAGTACTTTTGCATTCATCTCTTGGCACAGGCCAGAGCAAGGTGTAGCTTCCCCTGAAGTCCCAGTCTCATCCATGGCTGTGACAATATGTATCCTCACATTACAGAACAGTCAACAGACACAGCAAAGAAGACTGTAATAACGTAGGCTAATCGTGGTGTGAGAAGTGAAATTTCATTCGAACTGCGTAAATTAAGAAGAAACATTTGTATGGTCGCTGCACAGTGCGGGCTGTATTGTACTACTTAGGAACAATTACGATTTTCAGAACTTGAATTTTTATAGTGGAGATTGACATTCAGAGCACGACTAGTGCATCTGAGTGTTATGAAAGGTGCTGCTCATAGGATTAGTTGTGCTACAATAGCACTCTGGCCCAGTGAGGAAAGCAATGGCAAACTACCTCACTCCTCATCTTGCCTAGTACGCCTCATTTTGGTACTGCCATTGGTTTTTGTGGTTTCCCTATAACTGCATAGCCTTTGGTGATGCTATTTGAGCATCCAACCAGCCTCTGGGCTGATGACCTAACAGACAACAGACATCATCAGCAAAGTTTGTGTATAGCATCCACTACGAGAAGACAACGGTTGAGTTGTAACTGTTAAAATATTTTTTGCATTTTTGCGGGCCCCCGGTCTAGCTCGTCTAGCATTGAATATTTCTGTTATTCATTAGTCTTTATCGTCGTCTGTTTTAGCTTCTCGTTGCAGGAAAACTTGTTTTAACATTAAAGCAAAAAGAAAAAAATTGAAGTTACGGAAAAGACAAATTCGGGATAGGGAGTCGGCGGCATAATTGGCTGCGGGTTTTGGGATAGGAATACAAACTGTCAGCATTTTAAGAACTTTAAGGTCTTTCTACGGGATAGTGATAATTGCACCGAGCGAGTTGGCCGTGCGGTTAGGGGCGCCCAGTTGTGAGCTTGCATTCGGGAAACAGTGGGTTCGAACCGCACTGTTGGCAGCCCTGTAGATGGTTTTCCGTGGTTTCCCATTTTCACTCCAGGCAAATGCTGGGGCTATACCTTAATTAAGGCCACGGCCGCTTCCTTCCCACTCCTACTAGACCTTTCCTATCCTATCGTCGTAAGATATATCTGTGTCGGAGCGACGTAAAGCCAATTGCAAATAAAAAAAAGTTAATGGCGGGTCTTCAAAACGTTTAGTTTAAAAAAGTCTACCTGTGAAGTATTAGAATTAAACCTTTTACTGTGGTTCAACCCCCTTTACGAATGTGCCATCCGACGATGAACCTAAGCACTAACCTCCTTTACGAATGTGCCATCCGACGATGAACCTAAGCACGGCCTAAGCGGCTGTATCCTCACATTACAGAACCGTCAACAGACACAGCAAAGAAGACTGTAGAAACGTAGGCTAATCGTGGTGTGAAAAGTGAAATTGCATTTGAACTGCGTAAATTAAGAAGAAACATTTGTATGGTCGCTGCACAGTGCGGGCTGTATTGTACTGCCTAGGAACAATTACGATTTTCAGAACTTGAATTTGGATAGTGGAGATAACTTTTCTAGCACAAAATATATCACAGAATATTATTATTGAACTAATCAATACATTAGTTTGTAAGGTAACAACGCGTCTAATGCCGGGAATGGAAGGCTGAGATGCTGACCCAAGTTTGTTACAAAGAGCTGGACTCTACTTTGTTAAACAGTTAATCTCAGAAAATTTCCAATTATATTTTAAGCGGTATTTTAGCTCAACGCTTCCTTTCAGGTTTTTCCATTTTGTTATTGGAGTTCTCTTTTAAGTAAACAAGAAACCTTCTGAAGGTGAGAAAATTAGGATTTACTGTACAAAATGATTTGCTGTTCAGCATGGTACTGATCTGTTTAAAATATGATAATCGTAAATTGTGTGATTTAGTCTTATTCAATTCCGGTATTTGTGTTTATCATCGATCCTTCTCTGGCTTTAATCCCTCACTTGAAGGTCTCGTTGCAAAATCCTCTCTGGACGCTTTATTTGAGGCGCCTCTGGCAAAAGTATGAGTGTGCGAATTCCAACAGAGTCCAATACCAGAGTATAAATATTTTGAGCATGAAGTTGTGTGCAGCGTGAAGTGGAAAGGGTAACGTTACTGGCTGCTTTTAACCTTCCATTGCTAGCATGGTTGCCCCCTGCGCTATTAATACCGAGACGAGATCCGCGAGACGCTTCGAATTGTAGTGAGGAGACGCCGAAAATAGCCGGCGACACTCCGTCGGTATGGAGAGCACACAGCAAGTACACACAGGTGGCGGTCTATCCCCTCTCTCCCACTCTCGGGACACTGCTCCCAGCCACAGCACATGGCCCGTCTTTATCCGATAATATTCCTGAACATCATCATGTACAAGCGAGATGGCCCAACTATTTTAGTAGTAATTTGTTTTCACTATGATACTTGGGTAGATCACCTGTGGGTGGATATGCATTTTTGTTACTCTCTAAGCAGCCCAAATGGAAAGTTTCATAAGCCGAACTAGATAAAACGTGGTCATAGCCATGCCTCATTGCATGTCTGACAATAACTTTCGTGCCCCCTGCATCATTTACTATGCATTAGGCCACATGATAATTCATGCAATAGCACAGAAAGTCAACAGAGTTGTTCAAAGTGAAAGAATTCTACTCTACCTGAATCATCTTCTTCTTCCGCTTTTCCCACACTGGGGGCGGGGGGGGGGGGGGTCGCGGATGCGAACTGTGTCGCACATGTGGATCTGGCCTGGTTTTACGGCCTGATGTCCTTCCTGACGCCAACCCTATGTGGAGGGATGTAGTCACTATTGCATGTTTTTGTGGTGGTTGATAGTGTGGTGTGTTATGAAAATATGAAGAGGAGTGTGTTAGGACAAACACAAACACCCAGTTCTGGAGTCGTAGGAATTAACCATACGCAGTTAAAATTTCGGCCTGCCCGGGAATCGAACTCAGGGCTCTCTCAGCCGAGGGCCGATACGTTGGCCATTTAGCCAAGGAGCCGGACTTTTTCTGCCTGGCTATGTAACGTAAATTAAATATAAAAGGCGTGTGGCCTCCGAAGAGCCCTGGTGCATGTATTTCGAGTCGACACCGTATATGCGACCTGCATGTCTATGAGGATGGGGCCCTACCTAATTCTAATGCTGAAGACAGCACACACACCCATCCTCCGAGCCATTGGAAGTAATCAATGAAGGTTAAAATCTCCGACCCGGCCGGGAATCGAACCCGGTAACTCTTGGGCCAAAGACCAGCTTGCTAACAATTTAGCCATGGAGCCGGATAGTAACGGAAATAACATCACACTATTGTTTAATAATAAAAATAATGTTATCACTTAAATTTTCACGGCCCATGTAACTATTCATGATTTATAGTATTTTGGGATTATGCCATGTAATAAATTACATTTCTTGGATCATCTTAATCGCCCCTCCATTTGTTTCACTCTGGAAATGGAATCTGACGGCAAAATACCATTTTTAGATGTTCTTGTTACCAAGAAAAAGGATGGATCCGTAGGACACAACGTCTATCGTAAGCACCAGTAGATACTTCCACGCAGATTCCCACCACCACCCTGCCCAGAAACATGGCATCCTTAAAACTCTTAACTACCAGGGCTAGGAGGATTTGTGAAGTGTCTGCTCTACAAGAGGAACCATCTTTGAGAGCAACGGTTATAGTGAAGCTTTGATCTCTACTGTTCTCAAACGACGCATAATGGGACGTCTGTTGAGAAAAAAAGATGTAAGAGAAACTGCTTATCTACCTTACTGTACATACTTAACACGACGGACCGTATACTAAAATATTGCATAGGTACAATGTTCGAACTGTATTTGGAACTCCTCTCCCATCCGCTATTTTGTTTATATTTTTATGGAAGCCTTTAAAGTTGTTAATTTGCACTGTGCACCGTGCTCGATCTCAGGTCACTTCGCGCTTTTGTCCATCCCTCTTGAAGTCTTTTCTGACCTATTGAAGTTACTTATCCGACACGTTGGGTCTATTGGCCCGTATTTTTTAAAAAAGTCAAACCGCTTTTCGTCTGTTATGGACATCATAAAATGTCGGTCTTCTTTTTTCTCACGAATTCCATCAGTCGCTTGTTCTCTTCATACACTTAAGTATTCGCTTCCTCTTAACCTCTACTGCCTATTCACGATCTTAGGTCCCATTATCTTGCGAAGGATCTTTCACGCTTCTCGGCTTCTCTTATCCCAGCCTTTTCAGTAATTGTACTTTGCCCTAAAACCTCCAGTTAAAGGCGTACAGACAAATAGCTGCAACAGGGCAAGACGAAGTTCAGTGGAAATCTTTGGCCAGTTGTGGGACATCATTGGCTAACAACAACAACAACAACAACAACAACAACAGCAACCGTTGCTAGTCATCTGGTAATCAACGGATCAATGCATCCTACGATTAAATGTGGTAACGAATACATTTTGCCTTTCATCGGTTTTTCCAAAATTAAGCGTTGAAATAAGTAGTTGCAAGCAGAGATGATGTAGGCCTACCATGAGCCAGCTTGGCTTGCGGTTTGTAATACGTTAAGTGGCCCTCGAAATACGAGAGCAGCGACGGATAGGCAAGTGGTCAGGTGCAAATGCATCTGCTTGGTCTTCCACCGTACTTCCGTCCTGTTTTTGCGTGATGATTCGTCGTTATCATAGTAACATGTTTTTATCTTGAAGACTACTAGTGTGGTTGTAGAAGCGACCATTACTCCCATAGCTGGATTTATACGTTCGTGGTTTGGGCATTCTGGACTGGATTTTCGAATACTTTAAAGTGTGCGTCGATATCATGCGATTCATAGACTTTTAAGCAGACGATGTCTGTGGTTCGCAAGAGATGAGGAAAGTGAATTAATTATTCAGAAATCCCATGGAAACGAGAACAATTTTATCCGTATCCCTCTCTCCCTTCTTATGTTCTTTAAGAACAGCAAGGGTCATGTTCTTTTGGTAAGTAGTAAATTAGAGGAGGCAGTAAACTCTCTGTGCATGTCATGAAGGCTCCTGGGAGGAATGTAATGTAAACGCTTCCACTATCCGTAATTCGGCACAAGGTGGGATAACATGATTAGCTCCATACCTTGCCGCCTTTGCCCCCACGAATTGACCTGGTATTCAGTTCTGATGCTGACTGTCTGAACATCAGGGCTATCTGACTCTCCAGAAGAGGAAACTCGTTTTTCAAGTTTTCGACTTCCTGGTGGGGAATCGAACCCACGTGCTTCCGGGTGAACCAAGCACGCCTTTTCCGCATCGGGTTGACAGACCCTGTATTGGGGATGAAAGCAACTAGGAATGAAGAGTTGAACAACGCATCTTCTTTCCCACTTTTCTCCACACCCTGGTGGGGTCGTTGGTTTTATTTGTGTAGCAATTGTGGACATAACACAGTTTTGCAGCCGAGTCCCCTTCCCTAAGCCAACCTTATTACATGTTTGGCTGGGTAGAGTTTTTTGTATAAAGAAACATATGGATACGAAGGTAAGCACGAATACCTAGTCCTCGAGCTGGAGGAATTAACCTAGACGCCAATAAAATCACCAGTCTGGTCGGAAATAGAACCCGAGACCCTCTGAATCAAAGGCTGCGAAGCTGCCCATTTATCTACGGAGCCGGACGAACGTATGAAGTGTTCCATTTCTCCGTGATTAAACAAAATATTAGCAGTTGCGACAAGCTTAAAACTTCATGGTTAAGTAAAATCATACAGAACGTTAAAGAGTAGTTCCCGGTCGGCCTTTGGATGATTCCCAGTGCAGATATGCATGTCCGGAGAATGAAACCCTCGACACCATAAAGTAAGGAAACTAATAACAGGAGCACTGAGGCCCGGTTTCTTCAACGAATGTTAAGTGTTAACACTGCTGTTAAGGAGACTTAACACAAAATTTAACAAAATGGTCGTCTCATCAAGAATTGTTAACTCTAACAATTGTTAAATCTTGTGTTAAATTAACCTAGCAGCACCCCTGTGTTAAACCTCTTAACAGTTGCTAAAATTTCAAAATGGAGACATGTAGAAGACGTAAGTTTGAAGCTTTACTGCTGTATGAGGACTATTTATAAACTGAAGAAGGCAAAGGACGACCCATACTACGAAATAACGACCTTTTAGAGTTGTCAGAAGAAAGATTTCTAATTACCGAAGCCATAATGAACAAGGTACCTACTAGACGATATAGGTTAGAGTTTCCAACAGATTGCTACTTACCAATCTCTCCAGTGCAGCAGTTGCTTATAGATTTTACAAGGATGGGTCAGACCCTGCGTCCAATCGATTTCAACTAGCTTAATGTACCTGCTGAGGGTTACTCAACAGTAACTCGTGTAGAAGGGTTTGGGTCAATACCGTACAGTTTCGGTTTCGAAATAAATGAGGACAAATGTCATGAGGCAGGATCCGCTTCGGACCACGTGGAGGGGATAGAACACTAAAATGCGAACACATTTAACTTGAACTTGTTAGGTCCGCAACATAATAATTTCCGAAAAAAAAATACGAATTTCCGATTGTAAAGCACCGCGTATATACTTGAAAAGTTGCACACTAGTCAAGTGTAACAGTGGCTGAGTGGTCATCGTACTTATCTACGAACCACGACGATGAGAGTTCGAGTCCCGCGTTAGATTACTTTTTTTAAAAATACAAATTTAATTAATTATTTCAGGGAATGTGAAGGTAAAAATGCGAATAAAAGTAATGATCAAATTGCAGTGGAACTTTATTTCCTACCTCAAATTAATATAGTCCGTCTCTGTGGTGTAGTGGTTAGTACCCCCGGAGGTCCGGGTTCGATTCCTGGCTCTGCCACGAAATTTGAAAAGTGGTATGAGGGCTGGAACGGGGTCCACTCAGCCTCAGGAGGTCAACTGAGTAGAGGAGGGTTCGATTCCAACCTCAGCCATCCTCGAAGTGGTTTTCCGTGGGTTCCCACTTCTCCTCCAGGCAAATGCCGAGATGGTACCTAACTTAAGGCCACGGCCGCTTCCTTCCCTCTCCTTGTCTATCCCTTCCAATCTTCCCATCCCTCCACAAGGCCCCTGTTCAGCCTAGCAGGTGAGGCCGCCGGGGGGGGGGGCACTGATCATTCTCCCCAATTGTATCCCCCGACCCAAAGTCTGAAGCTCCAGGACACTGCCCTTGAGGCGGTAGAGGTGGGATCCCTCGCTGAGTTCGAGGGAAAAACCTACCCTGGAGGATAAACAGATTAAGAAGAGATCCAGCAGTAACTGTGAGAACGTTTAGACCTATATTAATTTCAGGTAGAAAACAAAGTGTACCTGTACTGCAATTTGCGTAATATTTTTGTTCCCATTTTTAAATAACGTTCCCTGAAACGAGACTCGAACTCACGTCTGCGACGCTCGTAGACAAGTACGATGACCACTATGCCACAACTCCTAAATATATACGCCTTGCATTGGAATCGGGGTTTCATCAATTTTTCAGAAGTTATTAGGTTGCCCCTGACATGTTTAAGTAAAATTTGTTCGCCTCTAGTGTTATATCACCTCCACTTCGTCCGAAGCGGAGGTTTGTAACGACATCTGACCTCGAGACACTTTCCATGTAGGCCTAATTGTAGGGGCAAAAGATCTTCGTAGGTCGACGTCCCGAACAAATAGTATTTTTTTTTAAAGATAAAAAGGCCTAATTGTAGGCGACTATGTTCACGAGGGCAAGGAAAGAGTGTGCAGAATTCTACAAAGAATTCTTGCTGCCATTGCAGCATTAACAAGGTACTACATTATTTTCCCCGCAATAAAAGAATGCCCGAAAATCATTCAAAATATATCAATTATCACATTTTCCCGGTGATGTAGGAACCTTAGATTGCACTCCTAGAAGAATAGGCTATATCGAATGTTGTGATATAACAGTCCGTTATTTCATTTTTTTTTTTTGCACACTCGCATAATTTTAAATTAAAACTATAACAACATTTGTCTCGCATTCATCATATTAACGCTGTTGTTGCCTCTTACTTGACATGTTTACTTCTTAGCGGTCTCCGCTAACCATAACCTATAATAATGTCAACCATGTGTCTGTGTGACAAAATACTATTTCAACACGCCACTAGGAGCGCTATATGTAAAGAAACAAAAGACGCTCACTGCCAAACGCGTTCAGAAATCTTACGAAAATGTGTTAATTTGTCTTTAACAATTGTTTCGTAACAAATGATGGAAATGTGTTCGTGAAACAGGGAACTTTTAAACGAACTGTTAAATTAATAACAATTGTTAGATAACATTTGTTAAGCAGAATTTAACATAGAGTTGAAGAAACCGGGCCTGAAAGACAAATCATGGGAAGTTGAGGAAGCGTGCTGTATTGCAACAAATGGCTTCGCTAGACGGCATATTCAAAGGTCATCAGAAATAGATTCATTATAGACCCAACAATTAGATTTGAACCGGGAATAAATCAGCCAGAAGAAGTAAATATTGAAAAGGAGAGAATATACGAGCCAACAATTGTATATTTGAAGCAAAAATATAATCTGAAACTTTTAGAGGTATTAGGATTTCTAATAGGATCTCGCGTTGTTATTCCGAAATTCTTTGAATCGCTTCGGAAGAAATTTGGATGACCACAATCTTTACGCTACGAAATGGTCACAGTGCACAGTGGACCAATTCCCGAAAAACGCGGACATAAATAAAAATAGTTTGAGTGAATAAAAATGGTATAGAATGGTTTTCAAGGTAGCTGACTATGGATTTGGTATTATTTTGAAAATTCAAAATGGCAGATTTTTTATTTTTTTTTATTTTTACAAGCGAATGGACCACTAAGGATCACGCTACAGCTTCATTTCTTTCTCTTCGTGCGGAGTTTTCTCTGTGTCCAATACTCCTTCATGCGTTCGCTGGCCTGCTTCCGTTGTTCATCTGTCCAGGCTCTTGCAGTCTTCCTAGTTCTTCCTGGCCGGGCTGAGTGGCTCAGACGGTTAAGGCGCTTGCCTTCTAACCCCAACTTGGCAGGTTCGATCCTGGCTCAGTCCGGTGGTATTTGAAGTTGCTCAAATACGACAGCCTCGTGTCGGTAGATTTACTGGCACGTAAAATAATTCCTGCGGGACTAAATTCCGGCACCTCGGCGTCTTCGAAGACCGTAAGAGTAGTTAGTGGGACGTAAAGCCAATAACATTATTTTTTATTATTAGTTCTTCCTGCGGCTTGAACACCTTCCAAATTCTTCAGTGTGTTCCTAAACGTATTCCTTTCTAACAGCTGGTCTTCCAAGATGCTTAACCTTTCCATATCCTTCTTCGTTTCCTTGATCTGTGCTGTAGTGGTCTTTTTTCTCCAGAACTAATCAAATATCTGTTTGGTAAGTCTGTTTGCGTTCATTCTGTATAGATGTCCAAGAAACGCCAGCCTCCTTTTCTTTATGGTCTCTGAGATTCTTTCCACCTTCTGGTAAACTCTGGACATCTCCCATAATTTTTCTGAGGATTCTTCTTTCCAGGACCTCTAGCTTCTCCAGCTTGTAGTTCATGGACAGGCATTCACTGGCATACAGGCATTCCGTTTTGACCACGGTGTTGTAATGTTTAAATTTGGAATTCCAAGATAAGCACTTCTTATTGTAGATGATTTTTTCCTGTATCGTCTCACCAAGGTACTTGAACTTCTTGACCCTTTCTATCCGTCCTATATCTGTTTCCAAGAATTTTGGTCCATCTTTGATGTTCGTCATGAATTTGGTCTTTTCTGCTGAGATCCTCAGTCCTGTTTGGCTGGCGATTCTTTCCAAGAGGTTAATCTGGATGGTTGCGACCTTTGGACTTTCTGATAGTATAGCAAAGTCGTCAGCGAAAGCCAAGCAGTTGACTTTAATCCCACCTGATTTTCTCCCTAGACAGATCAGGATTATCCCTTGATGTTCAAGTTCTGAATTCCATATTCTCACTATCTTTTCTAGGACACAGTTGAATAGGAGTGGGGATAGTCCATCCCCTTGCCTCACGCCTGTCTTGATTTCAAATGATTGCGAGAGATTCCCGAAGATTTTTACCTTGGAGGTTGTGCCTGTTAGGGTCTCTTTGATTATATTTGCCAGTTTGGTTTTAACTCCAAATTTCCTAATGATCTTATCCAAAGTCTTTCTGTCCACCGAATCGAAGGCTTTTTTGAAGTCTATAAACGACACAACAATTTTCTTACCACTCAACATTCTGTGGCGGAGTATTGACTTCAGGTTGAATATTTGTTCGATACAGGAGCGGCCTTTCCTAAACCCTGCTTGGTATTCCCCTAGTTGTTGGTCCAGTTTCGCTTCTATTCTATTAAGAAGCAGTTTTGAGAGAATTTTATAGGCGATCGGGAGGAGGGACACGCCCCTGTAGTTGTTGTCATCCTGCTTGTCCCCGTTCTTACGCAGCGGATGGATAAGTGTTGTGTTTCATTCTTCTGGGATTGTCTCCTTCTCCCAGATTTCCTTGATGATTTGGTGAAGATCTTCTAAGATTTCCGGTTCTGCCCATTTCAACATTTCTGCCGTTATTGAGTCCTCTCCATTTGCCCTGTTGTTTTTGAGGTTTTCAAGAGCTTACTTGACTTCTTTCTTTGTTGGTGGTTCGTCATCTTCTGAGTTCTCTGGTATGTCTGGAAATTCTAGTTTAGAGGTTGGGGAAAGACCATTCAAGAGAGTGTGGAAGTATCTAGCTAATATCTCACAGTTTTCTTAGTTGTTCAGTCCGATTTAACCCTGTTCGTTTCTGAAGCTCAAACTTGGCGCTGGGTATCCTTTGAGTTTTCTCTTGAAGGTCTAATAAAAGTCTCTGGAATTTTTCTTTTATTGAAACAAAAAATGCTATATAAAGCTCTTCAAAGTCGCTGATTATAAATTTGATATTATTTTTTAAAAATAAAATGGCGGGTCCAAAATGGCAGACAAAATAAAAAATAATTTTATTGAAACAAAAATGGTATAGGGCCTATAAAGGTTTTCAAGGGCGCTGATTATGAATTTGATATTATAATTTTGAAAATTAAAATGGCAGATTCAAAAAAGGTTACATGATAAATATATTCTTTTTTTGAAAATACTAGGCCCTAAGAGAGGAGGTGAGAGATGGATGAGGAGACCCAGGGAAGAATTATACCGGAACATGAGGACAATCTCAGAAGAAATCAGACTGAAAAGAGCACGGTTTGCGGGACATGTAATCAGGATGAATATGGATAGAATGACGAAAAGAGTATGGGAAACAACAGCGAGGACACGAGGAAAGACAGGAACCAAGTGGGTAGTTGAACTCCGGAAAGATTGGTCAGAATTGGGGATCAAGGTGGAAGAAAAGGAAAATTGGAAAAGCAAGTACATACCGACTAATATGCCAGAGATCAATGATAGGGATGGATACAGGAAAAGGATTGAGAGTCACCAGTGGAGTAGACAAGAGAAGAGGATACTGAATATCTCGGAAGAAGAGCGTGAGAGAAGAAGAGAAAGGATGAAGAGGTTCTGGGAGGAGAAGAAGAAAATGCAATCCGTGAAGGAGCTGTCCGTGGTCCTACAGAGGCCGTAACGCAAGAAGAAGAAGAAGATATTCTTTTTTTATTTATATTTCAAACATTATACGCATACATGAGAATTCAATCGCTATAGTCTGTTGTATTCGAGCTAACATCAGAGTTCGAAGATTCGGCGGTTCCGGGTACGTAATAGCTTAATAACTGTATGGCCTCATATGAAAGAATTTCACTTTCTTTTTTTTTTTGTTTCCGGAGGTATCGTTCTCAAACTTGTGATAACCGGGTTTAGAAGACACTAGTAACCACTGAAACACGTTTCTCATAGTGCTTTCTTGGGAATGTTTCCTTCGCAAATAGTGTTCTCTGTATTTTTTAACGTCTTTATTTCGCGATTCTTGCGCTTGCTTCGATATACAGGGTTATTCACCTAAGTTGTTACACGGAAATAACGTCTAAATCATTACAGGTATCGGTATTCTGTTTTCATATTCGTGAATGATACCCTGGGACTTGAAAAATAATGCGCTACTTATTCCCATGGGGTGATTAATAACCGAGATATTGATACCAACTCCATAATTTTTAATGGAACGGCACGAATACATACAGCTTGCCTAAAGTTACAACCGCGTTCAAGTTTAAATATGTAAGTATTTTCAAAATCGGACAGTTACTTTTTGAGATCTATAAAAACAGCATTTGAGCTTTTGCATGCCCCATCAGATAGCGTGCAGTCGGCCAAAGACGTATAGGCATGCAAGCTGTTTCTTGGCATTGATTCCAGCCACAGAGCGGATACCAGGTATGTACTGTAAACTATCGTACACATAATATGATGTACACGCGCGCGCACAGAAATGGTGTCCCTACATAAACAATCAACACTGCCCCACTCCAGAACTGAAAAAGGGGGGGGAGTGAAGGGGTAGTGTAAGTCCAGTCCATCACCGAAAAGGAGAGGAAGGGAGTGAAGGGGTAATGCTGAAGGCACAGTTTGTATAGCGCTGTACATCACCACTGTGCCTATTTCAATCATAACAAAGTCTTGTAGCGAGCTGTTTACCTGCAGCACTGCGTTAAGGAAGAAGGTGGGGGGGGGGGGCGGATGCCATGCTTTGTTTATATGGGGACACCATTTGTGTGCACGTGTGTACCGTAACATACTCTGAGTGTGCAACGTTATTGTATGACTGACGAACATACAACGGGGAAGGGAGACTAAAGTTTCTTTGTTTTGTTTTGAAATCCATGTGTAACAGGTTGCGCTCGGTTTAGCGTCTTTCCCCGCGGATAGGAATGGGAAGGATTTAGGAAGGACATCGACCGTGGCCTATCTCAAAGGTACAATCCCGTATTTGCCTGGTGTTGAACATGGGACGCCATGAAAATCACTTTCAGGTCGGGCGAGGCAGGACTCGAACCCGAATGCACGCTACTACATTATTCATTTGCTTTTCTAGGAGATATTCAGGTGTCCTTTGTTATGTTTATTTCTCAATTCTCAAGTCATACAATAGTTATTATTTTATTCCGTTTAAAAACATCAACCCTCCTTGTCCTGTCATGAGTTCGCCTGCCATAGACACTCTTCCCCCTGTGGGTGGGGGCGGTAGAATAACACCCAAGGTAACCCCTACCTGTCGTAAGAGGCGACTAAAAGGGGCCCCAAGGGCTCTAAACTTTGGAGCGTGGGTTAGCGACCACGGGGCCCTCAGCTGAGTCCTGGCATTCCTTCCATTTACTTGTGCCTGGCTCCTCACTTTCATCTATCCTATCCGACCTCTCTTAGTCAACTCTTGTTCTTTTCCGACCCCGAGGCTATTAGGTTTGCGAGGGCTAGGGAGTCTTTCATTTTCACGCCCTTCGTGGCCCTTGTCTTTCTTTGGCCGATACCTTCATTTTTCGAAGTGTCGGATCCCTTCCATTTTTCCCTCTGATTAGTGTTATGTAGAGGATGGTTGCCCAGTTGTACTTCCTCTTAAAACAATAATCACCACCACCACCACCACCACCATAGACACTCTCCAAACCCATCACATGTGTATGTTATGTTTACATGCCTGGTATCCATTCTGTGGCTGGTATCACACCCTGGAAACTGATTGCGCGCCAATATGTCCTTGCCTGACTTCACGCTGTCTGATGCGGCGTGCAAAACCACGCATGCTGTTCTTATTGGTATCTCAAAAGGTAAATGTCCGATTTTGAAAATACTTACATATTTGAACTTGTATGAAGTTGAACTTTTAGGCCAGCTGTATGAATTTGTGCCGTTCCGTTTAAAAATATGGAGTTACTATCAATATCTCGGATATTAATCACCCAATAGGAATACGTAGCACATCATTTTACAAGCATCTGAGTATCATTTACGAATACGAAAACAGAATGCCGATATCTTTAATGGCTTAGACGTTATTTCCGTGTAACATCTTAGGTGAATAATCTTGTATATTTGTAATCGCTTTACTTTTTCGCCGAAATCTGATGAGAGTAGCGTTTTAATTGCATCACCTATTCCCTGCCAGTTAAGGATGAAATGACTGTCATTTGGTGTAATAGGATAATAATAATAAACATGTAATTACATTAAACGTGGAAATTTGGAACTAACATCGAGCCAAAAATAGGATAATTCTATTTCAGATCGAGTTAAATGGAACCATACCGCGTTTTAAAGTGAGACAACAAAAACTGAAATTGTGTGAAAAACGAATGGGCACATTTGGGCAAGAATTTTATTTTATAAAATAATCTACATATGTACTTCATACTTTGTTACAAAAAAAAAACCCGCAAACCATCAAACTCTATCAAACTCATAACTATTTGTTATAAACAAACACATTAACAGCGCAATATTTCTCTGTAATAAGTACACCCTATAGAAATATTACATTACCATTTACTACATATGCATAATGATTACTCACCTTCCATTACGTTAGATTTCAAAAACACACGTGGAAACAAACGTTATTAATGAACCACGAGAGCATGCGTGCGAGATCGGTACTCAGCTCGCTGTGTTTGACCTCTTACATGGTAATACAGACGGTATAATTGACTGTAGGTTTGCACTGAGGTGCTACGTTCAAAATGGCAAACTTCACTTTTCTTATTTTTGTCCGCGTTGTTTGGAAATTGGCCCACTGTGCAGTGGTGCTGAAGAAGTTGTGCCAAATTTTTGTCCATCACTTACATAAATGAAAATTTGTATGTTGTAAAACATATACATTGCGAGTGTACTGAGTCCGATGGGACTATCTTCAATGGGAGAAAGTTTTCAAATATAAAGATAAATATTTTCTGAATCGTATTAAAACAACCCGAAGTGCATACGTCTTAATGACAGCTACCCTTCGTTGAGGAGATGGCGCCGATCAAGAACATAGAATCGTGCACTTTTAAACTTCCATTGATACTCTGAACTTGTTGGAAATTTGTGAATCTGGAATATTTACATCTGTGTTCTGAAGTCTGTGTCGTCCTTTCTAATTTTTCTTTATCGGTCGCACAGTTCCTGCTGCAAGAAACTGTTTAATCCGGAGATTCCACAAATCATGGTTAACTTACATACCTTTTCTTCTCCATAAGGTTGGGAAAAAGTTAGAAAGTTGCACGCTAGCTTGTTGAACTGGAAAATAAATTTCTTATCAGCAGTAATTCTGTTATTATGTTATAATCCGACTTATACGAGATAAAATACCTCTCTGTCTCCAAAGGCCTGTTTGTGAAGAGGAAAAAAAAAAAGAAATGTAGGGGAGACATGTGCAATGCCCTCTTAACTCTTTTATTTGCATACTAAATGGAGCCGGGCTGAGTGGCTCAGACGGCTGAGGCGTTGGCCTTCTGACCCCAACTTCATAGGTTCGATCCGGGCTCAGTCCGGTGGTATTTGAAAGTGTTCAAGTACGTCAGCCTTGTGTCGGTAGATGTACTGGCTCGTAAAAGAACTCCTGCGGGATAAATTTCCGGCACCTCGACGTATTCGAAAACCTTAAAAAGTAGTTTGTGGGACGTAAAGCAATTATTATTATTATTATTATTATTATTATTATTATTATTATTATTATTATTATTATTATTACTACGCTAAATGGAAGTAAATCGATAAACACCGAAAGGAGGACTGCAATGTTGATTTTTATTCTTATTGTTAAGCATGATACAAGCCGTAGTATTTTACGTTTCACAACCGTTACTACCGCTTTTGTGTTTCTGGCACACCTTTTTGTGTTTGGTTGTTCTATTAAAATATTTTCTGGGTGATTAATTTAAACGTATTTCTATGTTAATATATATCCCTTGTGTATAGCTTAACATGTTGCGGTGTAGTGGAGGGGTGTGTGTGGAATAATTTTAATTAGCTCAGCGACACGAAAAGCGAGTTCCATTGTCGTAACCTACACCGGAAATGTGAATGTGTATTAATAAAAATGCGTACGCGCTCACTTGATCGTAACATTTGCAATAGATATATAATGGAAAATATAATGGAAAATTAAATAAACTCGTACTCATTTACCAGTACATTTTTTGTTTAGTCTACTTCGTATTTGCTTCAAACTAACCCTGTTGCTATATACTGCTTTGCTTCCAAGCCATCCCGGTTCTTTAATTACGGAGTTTTCAAATTACCGAGAAAATCGATTAAAGTTTTGAACAGTCGGTGTCTAATACTAAGTGGTTTCGATGGTAGGTTTTAACTCGCCTACAAATAATTATTGTCATAGTAGATGGAATGATGACTGTCGTTGACCAGAGAAACTGGAAATTACGGATAGAGTTGCTGTAGGCCTACCACCAATCAAAATTTAAGCCTTGGCCACGAGAAGGCCAGTTTTGTAACTGTTAGCGTTTCCAAGGAGCTCTATGTAGTTGTATGTAGAGATTTCCTTTCCTAAGTTCTGGCGGTAAACTAATACAAATTCTTGTCTAACTATTGACCTTCTCTAATTGTGGTAAATAGGCCTAAGACAGTTGCGTACATAATGACCGCCATGTTTCCCTAATATATAATCATGGTATGGTAATTAAGGCTATCTTCTGATTACTGCGTTTAATTGTCATTATTACTTAATTAGCTTTTTGCCGGTTGAGTGGCGTCTCGGTATAGTCAAGTCCATCGAACGAAAAAGAAAACAACCTACAGTTATGCATGTGTGTACAGATTCTAAATTTTTTGCAAGAACCAGAAGAGGTCTAAACCAAATCCTCATGACGCAACAGACCCGAAGGGCCCTGGCCCACCAAGCGACCGCTACTCAGCCCGAAGGCCTGCAGATTACGAGGTGTCGTACGGCCGACACGACGCATCCTCTCGGCCTTTATGCTTGGCTTTGTAGAACGGAGCCGCTATCTCACCGTCGGATAGCTCCTCAATTGTAATCATGTAGGGTGAGTGGACCTCGAACCAGCCCTCAGATCCAGGTAAAAATCCCTGATCTGGCCGGGGGTCGAATCCGGGGCCTCCGCTTAAGAGGCAGGCATGTTATTCCTACACCGCGGGGCCGGCTAACCTCTTCTGAAAAAATGCAGGTTCAACAAGCCTACCGTCATGTTCCGTCCGGGTCAGTGAAGATAACCGTGAGACTGAAATTTACGCCTGCTGGAGATTTTTGTTATCAGTAATTGATAGAATTATTCTATCTGGTATATCGCCGTGTTTATGTGACTGCCCTCGACAATTTAAAGGAATCTTTACTGCATTTGAAGAATGCTTTGTTTTATTTCCTTTCTGTGCGAATGTATTACGAATTCGAAACATCACTAACTTTTGCGTTAAAATAGAATTACAGATTATTATTATTATTATTATTATTATTATTATTATTATTATTATTATTATTATTATTATTATTATTATTATTATTATTTTACAATTGACTTTACGTTGCACCGACACAGGTAAGTCTTTCGGCGACGATGGGATAGGAATGGGTTTGGAATGGGAAGTGGTCGTGGCCTTAATTAAGGTACAATACCAACATTTGCCTGGTGTGAAAATGGGAAACCAGGCAAACCATCTTCAGGGCTGCCGACAGTGGGGCTCGAACCCACCATCTCCGGAATGCAAGCCCGAATTACAGAAAAAGGAACCATTCTGCATTAAATTTAACTGTATTAAACCACCTTGGCACTTGATGAGGTTGATGGTGCGCTCTATAAGCTGTTGACAGTTTTCATATTTTTATATATTTTTTAAGGAAGTAAGATACGTTCATAATTACTTCTACTGTTGGCACAGGCAAGCCACGACCTATCGAGGGAGTTGGCTACGCGGTTCGATTCACTTAGCTGAGCTGGCATTCAGGAGATTGCTGGTTCGAATCCCACTGTCGGCGGCCCTGAATATGGTTTCATATCTGCCAACCTTCCCGATTTACCCGGAAACTTCCCGTTTTTTTTAACTCGTCTTCCGATTTTCCGCCTTATTTTTACTTCTTCCTATTTTTGAACAATATAACCTCCAGTACGGTCAATACTCTTCCCCAAGGGTAAATTATTGTGTGCTTGTGTAATTTAGGCAACCTCATTTTCAAGCGTATTTATGTTATGCTTTATTTGCGAGTGTATCGTCCGTCGCCTTCGTGTATCCTGTTTCCCGGTCACTAAAACATCCTGAGAATTCGGGACGGCAATCGTCCTACAAGCAAGAGAGACTAGCGCGTGCTAGCGAATCCGTTAATCAGGATGAAAGATAGTTTCTTATTGTGTGGTTCGTGCTTCTGTGCATAGTTTCATTGGGGTTGTAGGCCGTGTGCTTTTTCTTGCTGTTCTATGATTTTCCCCCTGTCGATGTTGTACGTTAATAATGTATGAAACGTACTGATCTGTTTTGCATGTAGTAGTTTCGCGTATTAAGTGTATTTGTGTTCATTCTTAGTCCATAATTTTAATGAGTTGAGTGTATTTCAGAGAGCTGTGTCGGTAACAATTTCTGGTATTTTCTCTTCACATTATGGTCACAAAACGTAACAAACGCTATCTCCAAGTGTTCAGGGACATCTATAAAATAGAATTTCCGTTCATGTTACCGACTAATAAGGAAAACTATTATGCATTTTGTTCTGTGTTTGTTACATTTTCTTGTAAATGTGATTATGTTTTCTTACTTTAAGATTCAAAATTTAATGGCCAATTCACCTTGTAACGGTAGATATGGATGCCTTTTATGCTGTCCATTTTTCATCGAGACCGTGGCGCAATACACGCGAAGAAATCCTAGAATTTAAAAAAATCTTCCGATTTTTTTTATTCTAAAAAGTTAGCAGTTATGGCGTTTCCCATTTACACACTAGGCACTAGGTACCATAATTACGACAACAGTTGCTTCCTTTCCAGTCCTAGCCCTTTCCTCTGCCATCGTCGCCATAAGACCTATCTGTGTTGTGTTTGTGTGACGTAAAACAATAACAGAAAGAAAGCTGTGAGCACGTGGGTGGTAATCATTTTTGGTGGCAAGGATACAAATTACTCTATTGGCACATGCCCTATCCATGGTGAATACATCATTTAAAAGTTGTTCATGTTTTGTTAAATCAAGTGAATATAAAATACAGTGTTTTTAAAATAGTGTTAACCGGGCGAGTTGGCCGTGCGCGTAGAGGCGCGCGGCTGTGAGCTTGCATCCGGGAGATAGTAGGTTCGAATCCCACTATCGGCAGCCCTGAAAATGGTTTTCCGTGGTTTCCCATTTTCACACCAGGCAAATGCTGGGGCTGTACCTTAATTAAGGCCACGGCCGCTTCCTTCCAACTCCTAGGCCTTTCCTATCCCATCGTCGCCATAAGACCTATCTGTGTCGGCGCGACGTAAAGCCCCTAGCAAAAAAAAAAAAAAATAGTGTTAACCCTCGCAAAAACGCAGAAAAGTAGCCTTTTTCGGTTACATCTTCAGAAGTGTCAAATACAGCATGATACAACTGATCATACAGGCAGCGAAAAGGTACTGGCACTTTCGCTGTAGCTGCCGCGCAGGCGGACTGGAAAAATGCTTCTTGTGACCGAGTGGCGGGGATGGAGTGCGCGGTCATCCGAGTTCTTGCTGAGTGCACGTTATTTTTATTTTTTTAGAGTCGCATTCCTACACTTTTCGTTGAACGTTATTTGTGTTAGATATCAGTGTAATGCCTTATATTATTGGACAGCGAATGTGGCTGGTTGAGTCAGTTAATGCATACCTTAGAACACGTGTTCAATGAGCGAATAATCATTCGTAGATTTGAAACCCGTCGTTCTCCCGATTAAAGTGTGTGATTTTTATTTGTGGGGAACGAAGTGTACAAGAACATTCCACGAACTTTTGAAGCACTGGAGAATGAAATCAGACGACTGGTAGGAGAAATTTCAGAGGCGGAGATACGAGTGTTTCGGAACTTTTTCTTACGCTGATACATTTGTATCGAGATCGATGGACATCATTTTCAACAGCTGCTTTGATGGGAATTAAGATCTACATTAGTTTTCTACGGCATTCATTATTAATTCTTAATTAATTATTTAGGCCTATCGTAATAAAACAGAACTCCCACCCGCGCTGCTACAGCTTTCCGGTGAGTAGCAGTGGACTGCGGGCAATCTGTTCCCCTGGCGTCCTCTGTAAAGTACGGAAACTTTTCGCTGCCTCTCTCTGTAAACGGCGGGATAAGAGGGAAACGTGGACGAAGATGATTAACCTGGGCGTGAAATCTCAGGCAGTGGTTTGACATCCCTGATACGGGAAACACAAAATGGGAATAATTACTCCATGCTGACCGGTAATCTTCTGCAAGGAGATGGCACAATAATAATAATAATAATAATAATAATAATAATAATAATAATAATAATAATAATAATAATAATAATAATAATAATAATAAGAAGAAGAAGAAGAAAATTCTTCGTTTGAAGTTCGGTAAATGTGATCTTTCTGAGAGGGAATATCTGAGTAGTAATGAATGTAATTTGTGACCTGTGTATGATGAATATGATGAAGTTTGGTGGCGTCGAATGGCGTCATAAAAGGGAATGATCACACATGCATTCTATGATGTGTCTCTGGTAAACTTGTCGATGTGAAAAGGAATTATTCGATAATTGCTCGTCCGTCCGCTTGCGTTCACTGATTGTTATTCCTCTCCTTTAACACAGAAGTAGCAGGGGAACGGTGGTAACTGTGGCTCTTACTGGTTACGGCATGTGGCGATTCTAGTCCTCAGGACTAGTTTCATTACTTTCGCTTAAAATCATCGGTTAAACTTTTAACGTTGCGAAAAATGTAACAGAAGTGTTCCTTGAAATCACATCAGTCCAGAAGTAGAACTCGCCTCTTGTGATTTTATAGGCTTGACATTGGCTGTTTTCTCTACTTGATATTGACCACCGAGGACGCTGAACATTGATTCTTTTCTACCTACATTGAAAATCAGCAGATATATCTTACCGCTCAGTGGTATCCTTGGTATCCTTCGGTGATTCCGTCCCTGGTTTTAACTTGAACAACTTCCAGGTCATCTGCCCATACCTGCGTCACATCAGCAAGTCTTTGCTAATGGCCTGGTTAATGAACCATACACACAGCGGTGAAGGGCCCAATCTTCCTTTTTCAAATTGATGAACGCATGGTTATAGATTAGAATTAATAAAAATAGCAAGTGTCATTACAAGTTCTCAAATCACAAGCTTCCTTAAAATAGTTCTCTTTAACAGAGATTTTTCAGTTATTTTTAAATTTGTTTTTCTGTAGCGACGCACGAGTATCTTGCTAAAATTCGTTAATGTCGTTTACAAAAACTTAGTTTATGTAATTTCGCACCCCTTTGTGGGTTGGGGTGGTAGAATAACACCCACGGTGTCCCTTACCTGTCTTAAGAGGAGACTAAAAGGGGTCTCAGGAGCTCTTTGTCTTAGGAGTTTTTTTATTGCTAGGGGCTTTACGTCGCACCGACACAGATAGGTCTTATGGCGACGATGGGATAGGAAAGGCCTAGGAGTTGGAAGGAAGCGGCCGTGGCCTTAATTAAGGTACAGCTCCAGCATTTGCCTGGTGTGAGAATGGGAAACCACGGAAAAGCATCTTCAGGGCTGCCGATAGTGGGATTCGAACCTACTATCTCCCGGATGCAAGCTCACAGCCGCGCGCCTCTACGCGCACGGCCAACTCGCCCGGTTGTCTTAGGAGTGTGGGTTGGTTGAGTCCTGGCATTGCTTACTCTTGTGTCAGGCTCCTCTCTTTGATTTATCCTATTAGACCTCCCTTGGTCAACTCTTGTTCTTTTCCAACCCCGATGGTATTAGGTATTGAGGCCTAGGGAGACTCATTTTCACGCCCTTCGTGGCCCTTGTCTTAGTGGCCGATAGCTTCATTTCGGTGTCGGGCCCGTTCCATTTTTCCCTCTGACTAGTGTTAATGGAGGATGGTTGCCTAGTTGTACTTCCTCTTAAAATAATAAATACCACCAGCACCACCACCACCACCACCACCACCACCACCACGTAACTTCGAGGATGCGGGGGTGGTGCTTACGTCGCCAATGTTACTAAGAACAGAGTACAAGTGGTATGTTATTCCTACTTACATTGACATTTATCATGCGTTTATAAATCTTGGTGGCTTCTGTATGTCTGCCAGACCGAGGTCCTGGCCCATACTTTCGTTTCTTCGAACTGCATTTTGTGGTTGGTGTTTTCGGCTACAGATGCTATTTTTCGGCTGTTGTAGTTTGCAGCATCTTGTGTGCTCTTTTAATTTGGTTCTTATGGTACGTTTTGTAATCACTGTGTCAAATGCGTTGTACTTATATGCGATTTTGTATATACTGGCAGCCGAAAGGTAGTGTTCGTGTCTTTTGAGTTCCCGGCTGTTATGGCCTTCTGTGTTTTATCTGCAAGCCGTTCTGATTGAAATAAGCGACTACGTAATCCTCTGTTTGTAACAATGTGACATCTTCTGCTTTTACGCTTCTTAACATGGATCGGTGGTAGAATGTGGGCCTGCGGATCCCAAGATAGTGGGTCTAGACCCTGCAGAGGTAGTCAGACTTTTTTGAGGGTGGAAAAAATGCCATTCGGCACTCCTTGTCGTACGATGTCGACGTATGAAAGATCTCTGGTGACACAGTTGGTGTTCACCCGACAAAAGGAATTAAAACTGCCATAGATTGCCCAGTAGAGATTAATTTATCTGCCATCTGGTACAGTAATACGGAACGTCGAAATTGGCATGCAGGCAGTCTAAATTACTTCAAATCAAAATGTCTATGCACGATAGTCGAGGATTATTATTATTATTATTATTATTATTATTATTGTTGTTGTTGTTGTTGTTATTTGGTTTCTTTACGACCCCTCAAGATCACTAGTGACTTGATTAGCCCTTCTTCGTTCTTCCCATTACCTCTATTATCTCGCTCTTCTGGCATCTTTCTGCTTCCGTGGTATGAATCTTGATTCTAGCGTCTGTTCATTGTTTACTTTCCACCAGTCTCCTGCACCCGGACGTATCCTGTACTGTCGTCTGTGGGAGTTTTTCTTCCATTATGATAATTATCTTACAGTCGTCCCTGATTTCATTCATCCAGTTATTTCCCATTAAGCAAGTCGCGTTCCTTGTCTTCTTGGTTTGAAATGACTAAGAGTTTCAGACTTCCCATCACCATCACCGCGCACTTCTAGATTAGTGACCATTAGCTGATTATTTAGTGGGCTATCTCTTTCTTCTGTCATACGGTAATAGCACATAATACTAACCACTTTCCTTACAGTCTGTGTGCTGTAGTTGTTAAGTACGGTAACAGTGACTGGCCAGATGATGAATACGCCTTTATAGTAACTTCACATGTGTCGTGCCGTGACGAGTACAAAGCCATTGTCTGGCGTGAGGTGTGGCTTGCACTAAGCTAAATACTGAAGCCACACCTGGATACTGTACTTGCGGCTATTTTTAGTGTCCGTGCTTTATTAGCGACCACACCACGTGCTATTCTACTTTCTTCCTTTGTGATGGCTTTGTTTAGTGGACGTTTATCGACTATTGTTTTTTTTTTTTTTTTAGTTTGGCAATAGTGAAACTGTGGCTCTTAAAACTTAGTAGTAGCGGCATTACGTGACTCGCACAATACTTGTTGAGTTGTCCAAAATTGAATTCGTCCTTCGCATCTCATCAGTGCCGAGGTCATATTTTCTTGATATATTCTCTGCTCTTTAAAAGAATATCATAACAATTATTGGAAAAGTTTTCCTCGTGAACAGTCGATATTTTTTTCTGAAGATGCAGAACAAAGCTCTCTGCGAAACGTAAAGAATTTCACCTTATTTTCTTGACACGGCAGAGGTATAAAAGCTTGTGTCATGTTTACAACTACGGGGCGTGAAAGCATCAATCTAAATATCATAATCATTTGAGGCACGTGAATGAAAAAAAACTTCCGAGGATAATTTTATTATTTTTAAAATTAAGTTTTCATGTTCCACTAATTACTTTTTGATGGTTTTTGGAGACGCCGAGGCGCCGGAATGTTGTCCCGCAGTCTTTCTTTTTATGTATCAGTAAATCTACCGACAGGAGGCTGACGTATTTAAGCACTTCCAAATAACACCGGACTGAGCCAGGATCGAACCTGCTAAGTTGGGGTCAGAAGGCCAACACCTCAACCGTCTGAGCCACTCAGCCCAGCTTTTCCGAAGATAAAATGGGTATTGAATATTTTCTTCAATACTTATAATGGCGGTAATGATCCATTTGTTGGAAATATATTGCTATTACTGCATTACTAAAGGTTTTAATTAATTTTTTGGAGATTTGTATTTTGTTTGTTTCCTTTGCTCGGGGCTAGAGGCACTATTACGCTTTTCTTTGTCGACTTAACGCGAACAGATTTTGAATCCTTCAAATCGACAAAGATGTCGCCCGTGCCGCTGCGCTCACAGCACTAAAGGGATCCATCAGGATATTGAGAAACCATTTACATTCATACCCATTTTAACTCGCTGAATACGCCTCAAATCACAAATTACTTTTTCATTATTATTTATATTCCCTCTCCTTTGTTCATAACTGCTGTATTAATTTATACATTTCTTGTTGTACTCTGGATCGTTGTAGTCACCTGTAATTTCAGACAGATTAATAGATTTAAAATTTCAAACAGAACAAGTTTACTATGTTTTATTTTCTAATATTCTTTCATTATTAATTAATTGGAGTAACAATAATATAAGTAGTCTTCCTTCATTATTATGACTACATTACCTTTCCCTAGCCGATCTCGGTAGCACTGTCAGTCATCCTTCTGTTCTTAATTTGTAGATTCGGTTCCGATTGAGGTCATTGGAATTTAAGGAAGTACTACGACTCTACGTCGTTAGCTTCTGGTACGTTAAAGAACTATCAACCCTGACATCTCTTAAAATCTATTGCTGTTGAATGTACGTTAAACAAATTGCGTTATCATCCTCAGTTTTTCCTAATATAAACAAACAGTTACGTTGACTGTTATTACGAGTATTTTTGATTCATTGCAGAGCTAATGTACTTTGCTGTAAATTGTATGTTTTTCTTAAATTTATTTTTCATTTGGAGTTATGAACTCACGCGGTCATATCAGAATATTAATTCAAAACACACGTATTGCTTGCTAGCTGTTGTGTATCCCTACCTCCTTTATGATTTCTTTTTTCCCGCATTCTTCGAGTGACCATTCCATCCATTTTTCTTCTCATTTGTACGCTACTGTTCATCTTCTGGACCGATAGGGTCTGATGACCCCGTGCTTTTGCAGCTTATAATCACAATAATCACCACTTTATTTCCTGTGGGTGCTGCGGTAGAATACCCTCGCGGTATGCCCTGCCTGTCGTTAGAGGTGACTAGAAAAGGGCCTCAGAAGCTCTCAGCTTGGGAATGTGGATTGATGACCACGGAATCTTAGTTGAGTCTGGTATTTCTTCTTGTCAGGCTCCTCACTTTCATCTGCCGTATCCGATCACCCTTGGTCAACTCACGTTCTCTTCTGACACCGACAGTATAAGATTAGTGAGGCGTAGGGAGTCTTTCATTTTCACGCCTGTCGTGGCCCTTTTCCTTCCTTTGCTGATACCTGCATTCTTCAAAGGGTCGTGTATCTTCCATTTTCTTATGATAGATGTTAAAAAGATGATGGTTGGCCAGTTGTATTTCCGCGTAAATCAATCACCGCGACCAAAATAACCGCCACCACCATCGCCAGTTAGTTCGTTACCATGGCGACTGAACAATATTTTCACGGTGGCGATTCCCATCGTTGAATTTAATCGTAAATATCAGTTCTTGAATACATCTCCATCGTTTTAGCTAATACGGTAGAAATGCATCGGTTGTAAAAGACTGGAAGTGGAATTTTCTCTCTGTTTCATTTTTAAAAAGGTAGAATTAATATTTCCAGTGGTGTTTGGAACTTCGTTAAACATATTATCGTCGCGAATTTCTCCGTTAATTATTCCTCTTATGGTAAAAACGCATGGAACACAAAAGATCGGCAGTTATATTTACACAACTTTTGTTATTTGCAGTTTTTCAAAACAACTAATCTAACGGAGAAGTTTGGCATCTCCTTTTTATGAAAAGCAAGTAAATAAATATATAAACTATCTACTTTGCGTTTTGTGTGCTTAATGGGCAAATTAAAACGAAGTAATTTATGAGGCAACAATTTGTAATGTTACGACAAACTGTAATTGTATTTCTATAGATCCGTCTACTTGTCTGAATGGCCAGCGTGCTGTCCCGAGTTTGATTCCCGGCCGAGCCGAGTACTGGATACTTGTGTTTTATGTACATCTCTTCATAATACACACTACCACCTACCCCAGAAACACGCAATAGTGAATGCATCTCTTCACGTACGGTTGGCGTCAGGAAGGACATCCGCGGTTAAACTGGGCCTAGTCCAAATCACGTACCGATCCCAGTAAGTTGGGAAAAGGGCCAGAACGAAGACGATACTTGATTGGCGGTTTCATACCATCGTCATGTGACAAATGGAGTTGGACAGTAATTTTAAAATTAATTGTAGGATGTATTGGTTGAGGGAGGTTCGTCGTCTTGTTTAATTGTGCGGATACGTGGAACTTTATGTGGTGTATTAATTTCATTTTTGATATAAATTGTAGAGATTTTTTAATGAGATTCATTATGTTCTTTTTCAATAAAAGCCAACTATTGCGTGAAGTTTTCAGTGTACAAATTATCTATCATATAGAGTTGAGAGCGAGACATGTGGGTCGCGCTGCACTGCGCCTTGTTATCGATGGCAGGCAGGAGTGAAGCTGAGTGAGCAGGTGAATGGCCGGCAAGGAAGCAGGGATTTGAGACCAATTAAAACACACTTGTCGCTCGCGTTCCGCTGGGGAGGAAGCAGGGCTGCTACAAACGTGCGTCAGTGGAGCATGGATGATGATGGTGGTGGTGGTGGTGGAAATCTGCCTTCAGCCTTCTTTTTGTTCATGCAGTCAGTTTAGTATTACGTATGAAATGAAGACAGCAACCGAGAAAAAATATATATTTACGTATTTCATTTTTTAATTAATTTTAATTTAAGAATCATATTGAAAATTAAGGCTCCCGTCAAATAATCACTTCGCCCAGTAGGAAAAAAATAGTCTCCATCACGCGACATCCTTTGCACTGAGAGTTTAATGTTGAATTCGCAATTTTAGTCGTTTATTTTCAGCGTATCTTGTATCTTCTCCACAACGAATTAAGAACTTCGCCTGATAGAGCTTCGCGCGACCGTAACTTTTACTGGATAGTATTTCGAACATTTCTCTCTTATATACCAGCTTCGCGCGGGAGCAGTTTGAATTTGTAGTTATAGGCTTTATTATACGTTAGTCTGTGTTATTTCTTATGCAGAGTATGTACGAAGCCCAGTGCAACGTTTATCCTAGGCCCTACCGGTCGCTGGCCTGTTAATTCACTCCTTTCTACCCATGCGTTATTTAAACCATCCGTGCACTTTCACTAAAACGACGATAACTCCTAAAACATTCATTCAGATTACATTGTGTAAAGTATTTTATTTTCATAAGATTGAGTCCAATTTCTTTTTTTTAGGATGCGTGATAAATCTCAAAATATGATTTTTGATTTCTAGCTTGAGAGCTTTTACATCAAAAGTATAACATAAAAACTCTTATTGAGGGCTACATTTTACAGATCCCGTGGGTTTTTCCTTTAACAACTTTTCATATTCAACAAGTCTATCCTTGGCGGTTTTACTATAGGGTACGCTCGAATGGTAGTTTTCTCTTAAACTTCCTGCATGAAAATCGCCACTGTTCGCTCTCTTGACATAGATTGTTTCATACATTCAAAATCCGTTGGGTAATCCTCGAGGTTAGGCGGCACAACACTGACAGGTAGAGGATTCGATCTTTTCAATCCCGTAGTTTTCGGGATTAAGTTTTCCGGATCCCGGGAGTTTCAGGATTGACATCATTTTTAAAAATTTGCAAAATAGAGTGCGTGAAGCGAAACACTCAGTGCGTTTAAATAATCCAGTGCAGTTGGAAGAGTCCGATTTCGAGCTCATCGATGAAATCATTAAAGTCTTGGCTCCAGTCAAGTTGACTGTAGAGGCACTCTGTCGCACTAATGCGAATTTATGTACAGCTGATGCTGCCCTTAAGTTTCTTTTTAAGCAGTTAAATGACAATAGCTTCGAGTTGCCTTCTAAATTCAAGATACATTTACAAAAGCTTATGAAAGATCGCCGAACAAATGAGTTGAGTGGCGTATTATGCTACCTACAAAATCATCATAGTGACAATGTGGCGTTGGCGTTCGATGATGAAATAAAGCGTATATTTTCAAGTCCGAGCAAAGTCCTGATAAAAAGCCAGATTGTTTCTTTAAATGGGAAATTAAATGGTAAAAAATGACGAAGAGGAAGAACAAAATATGCAAGTCGAGCCTACAAATACAGAAAAAATTGATTTGTTGCTCAAATAAAAGCTTCAGCTGGAAATAGAAAATAACATGAAAGTAATGTCTCCTGAAGCATTAAGTGAAAATGAATTTTCCAGAATTGTTAAGAAGGAAATGAACCTATACGAGTCTTCAAATTCTACTCGGAGCTATAACCTAGAGCAGGCTTATAAGTATTTACTAACGATTCCTCCAAGTTCCATCGAACCTGAACGCGCTTTCTTGGCAGCTGCATATATGTGCAACAAATTGAGAAGCAGGCTTGGTGATGAGACACTGGACGCGTTGTTATTTCTCAGATCATATTTTCGCAATTCAAATTAGAATGTTCCTATTAAATTATTTTTCTTTATATTTTCGAGAAATGTGAAATGTGACTGATTAATGTTATTTTTGAATACTTTTTGCTAAGAAACTTTCTACCTACTTATTGTTACATGAAAGTCGTCTATTTAGTCATGTTCAGAGAGATTGTTGTTAATTTCCAAAGTTTATTTGCATAGTTTATTACATAAGGTTTTTTTAATGTATGTAAGTTTAAAGAGATCTCACTGAATCTTGGAAAAGAATAATTTTAACATAGAGACTGAGTGATTTTAAATCTGGTTAGTCTTACTAGAGACTGAGTGATTTTAAATCTGGTTAGTCTTACTAGAGACTGAGTGATTTTAAATCTGGTTAGTCTTACTCTAAGCCTGATTAGTTAAAGTGATTACATTAGCTAAGTGTGTATACCGTAAAATATGTTGATTTTGTCTAAGTTTCAATTTGCTGATTAAACAGCTGATTTCTATAAGATTTTCTTATTTTTTATTTGTAACCTTCGATCCCGGGATAATCCCGGGATCTCGGGACTGACAAAGTGTAATCCCGAATTCCCGGGATTATAAATAAGGGCCGGGATCGAATTCCCTATCTACATGGGACTTTTATACTAGCCGTTGTACGCGTCGTTGACCGGACACGTCTTTGGTATGTGCACAATTACAATTTTTTTCGACCTCCCAAGTTGCTCATGTGATTCTGGGGCACGTAGATCTATATGCGACTGTCAAGGGCTTGTGACGTAAGCTACTCGCTTTCTGCGGCCCTTCCCATTTTCGTAATTTTCTTTGCATTATCGCTGTTCTCATTTGATCTCCTAGAAAGCAAGTATTAGAGTAATATTCACAAAAGAAGAGTACAGACCGATGCATAAAGCCTTTCAACATTGCCGAGATGATTTCCGCAGCAACTCCCCATATAGCTTGTTATCGGCTGTTGGATTTACACTTTCACAGGACCGGCACTGGTATTTCTCTTCATTTTCACTTTATCGGAAATGGTAAAGAAAGAAAAAGTTTGTAAATTGTATTCTAAATACACTGATCAGCCAGAACACTATGACCACCTCCCTACTATCGATATAAACCCGTCTAGGCGGTAGCAGCGTCACCTGACGAGGAATGACTGCTTGTCAGAAACGCACGGTGCATGTAGTATCAGTGAGTGTGCTGTCCGTGTGTAGAATGGGGAAGGCGCGCGATCTATCTGAGTGTGACCGAGGGCAGATTGTGATGGCTCGCAGGCTCGGCACGAGCATTTCGGAAATTGCACGACTTGTCGGGTGTTTGAGGAGTGCTGTGGTATTTTCAACAAGCGGCGAAAGCAAGGTGAAACCACGCCCAAACGTCGAGGGGTTGGGTGGCCACCCCTCATTACAGATGTCGGAAGCTGTAGGCTGGACAGACTGGTAAAACAGGACATGCAGCGAACTGTGGCGGAACTAACATCAGACTTTAATGCTGGACAGAGTACAAATGTGTCTGAACGCACAGTGCACCGAATACTCCAAAGGGTGAACCTCCGCAGCCGACGATCCATGCATGTGCCAGTGTTAACACCACGACATCGGCAACTACGACTGAAATGGGCATTTGACCATCGTCACTGGACGTTGGCGCAGTGGCAGAGCGTTGCATAGTCTGATGAATCCCGGTATCTTCTTCATCATGCCGATGGGAGGATATGAATCCGTCGTCTTCCAGGGGAACAGCTCCTTGACATCTGTACTGCGGGACCGAGACAAGCTGGCGGTGGCTCAATTATGCTCTGGGGAACATTCACGTGGGCATCCATAGGTCCAGTGGAGCTCGTGCAAAGCACTATAATGGCCGAGAAGTATCATACACTGGTTGCGGACCACGTGCACCCGTCTTGACGATCACGTTTCCCAACGGCAGTGGCATTTTTCAATAAGATAATGTGCCATGTCACCAGGGCAGGAGTGTGATGGAGTGGTTCGAGGAACACAGCAGCGAGTTGCAATTGATGTACTGGTCCCCCAACTCGCCAGATCTTAACCGGATCGAACACGTCTGGGATGTGATTCAATGTGGCGTCAGAGCTCATCGCCCCATCCCCGGAATTTACGGGTGCTAAAGGTGGACGTACCGGCTATTAGGTAGGTGGTCATAATTTTCTGGCTGATCGGTGTATTGTCATGAGCAGTTTTCCTTTAAACCTAACCGTAGGAGAAATACATCATCTTTATGTTTAAGGGCTCCTCTGAGGACCCCCTCCTGCTAAATTGTTTCGAAAGAATCACAGCTCGATCCTGCTCGCCATTATCCTAAACTTAACTACAAGTCTCATGAAAATCCACCAATCCATTCTCCTTGTGATGGTGTAACAGTTAAAAATTAAGCTGAACCAAACACAGGCTATTATTTGTTGTGTCCGTTGTAAAGCCAAGTATAATAACCTTATTCAAAAAGTACAGACACAAAGACGATTTTATATTGTATCTCCAGAGAAATGCCATGCTAAAAGAGAAAGTAACCGAACTCCCTACTAATACGGCACGCATCGCTATTGTCATCTGTCGGAGATCAGTGGCAGCAGAAGATACAAAACATATCACAACAAACAACTGAAAATGTAATGTTACCAGTTGATCAATTTTATGGACTTTCCATATTGTAGGCCTCCATATGTAGTTTTCTTTCCCATTAGGGCATCTAATATAAAGGAAGTCCTTCCTTTCGTAACTCTCTTTTGTCGTATTCTTTAAGCGATCGTTCCTTCACGACTTTTTTTTTCTCATTTTGAAAGTCATCTTCACAATTTTCCTTGTCGATATGGTTGATGAGCACGCGGTTTTTATATTATATTTATTATTAGACTGACTTTTTTGCTCCTTTTGCTAGCGGTTTAATGTCCCACTAAAACATCGAAGGGTTTCCGTGATGCAGGTATGTGAAAGGACTAGGACTGGGAAGGTAGCAACCGTGGCCTTTATTAAAGTACAGCTCTAGCATTCGCCTGGTGTGAAAATGGAAAACACCTGTTTTCGGCCATCCATTTTTAACCTCGCATACCTAGTCAGTTCAGATTAGAACTACTCATGCATAGAATATGGTAAAGTAGGCCTGTGTATTAATGTTGCTTTGAATAAAGTGTTAACTTTTTTAGTCTATTTACACTGAGAAACAGGTGATGACGTAAACACAAAACATGCTGCAACCAATTACGAGTTCAAATCCGTTATAATCTACGTGGGAAACGAATGATGCCGATTTATCCTGATCGTTTTCCCTGAAACCAAAATCGTGATCAACAGAGCGCACGGCTCACCGTAGTATGGAACTTCCTCATTCACGTCGTAAGATATCCCTTAGCAAATGAATTCAAAACTTGCTTCACATGTTTTATGCATATGGTTTTTTTTTCTTCCCTCACATATATGCTGCTCTGGCCCCTTTGGTCTCTGCTTTAATACAGCCGTATTCATGATGGAGATGATAAAACTTGGGAAGTTTAACCTGAACGGAGTTCGAATCACTCAAGACCCCAGGGTCTATGCGAGGTTAGTGATTAACTACAGTTCACTTCGCGTCATCACAAATGCAGATGAAACAGTCATCAGTTCATTCTTTTTAATGCCATTTCAGTGCATAGGATTGTTACCTGAACTAGAAATGGCTGTTCCTTGCATTTACGTAGATAGCAAGAAATTAGTACGCTCATCTAATGCTGACAGCTCTTGGATCGAGTCCTGCGTACTCCAACAGTTTCAGCTCAATTCTTGGAAACCCAAAGTTTTAAAGGAGCTGTTCTCAAAATCAAACCGTATTTTTTTACTAGAAGTGCAATGTGCCATATTTTACGTGATTGAAGATAAGAGGAATTTCCAGCGTGGTAGAGTTTCGTGTCTCCTTTTCCACAATTTGTCGCGTGTTGAGAAAGGTCAGCATCACTGAAGAACGCTGGTCAGCCCTGTGTGAGTTGTGGGTTCGTTACCCCGGCGAAGCATTCAAGTTTGGTTGCAGTTGAACGCCTCAGTTCCCTCCGCGGCCAGGCTGGGAGCAGTGCTCCGTGTATGTGTCCGCGCTGTGCATTAGAGCACGTCAAGTAGTTTTGTGACCGATACTCAAGACTCATCACCATACCATCACACCCTTTCGCTTGAAAAGGATGAAACTGTATATGTGTAAAACGGATCGGTGGTGAAATCATGTGAAACGAATGGAGGAGGAAATGTGTGAAATGAAATGAAATAAAATGGCGTACCGGGAGTGTCCGAGGACAAGTTCGGCTCGCCAGATGCAGGTCTTTTTGATTTGACACCCGTAGGCGACCCGCTCGTCGTAATAATGATAACGACTCATACACCCAGCCCCCGTGCCAGTGGAATTAACCATTTATGGTTAAAATTCCCGACCCTGCCGGGAATTGAACCCAGTAGGGTAGGAGAAGTAGAGGGAAACCAAACGACGATGGTTAGACTTAGTTTTTAATTATTTGATGACAAGTAGTGTGGAACTAAATGAGGCCACGGAGTTAGTTGCAAATAAGAGAATTATAGAGGCACTTAGGCACTTAGTTAATTCACAGAGGCTTGCAGACTGGATATTGAAAGGCATAATAAAATTATTATTATTATTATTATTATTATTATTATTATTATTATTATTATTATTATTATTATCATCATTCCTTCTTCGTTATGCCCGTTTACAGAGCGCGTTGGAACTTTTAAGTCCTGTTTTATTTTCTCTAACCAGCTTATTTTGACCTCCTTTGATTTAATTATACCAAGCAGTTTTTTGCATATCTAGTGTTGTCCATTCTACAGATGTGGCCATAGAATTTCAATCGTCTCCTGCGTACGGTATCGGTGAACTGTTTTTCTCGTATGTACGTTTTTCGCGGCGTATTATTTTTGAGGTTAGTTTTTGAGTCTTAAGGGAATTCTGCCATCTGTCGAATGTTCGGTGTCCATTCCAGTGATTCCATGCTTTGATTCTGTCACTGATAGCTTCATCACAGGTTGTGTTCCACCATCTGTGTTTACGTTTCCTGGGTGGCTGGCCGAATTTCATTGCTGATGACTGTAATGTGTTGCGAATGTCTGGCCACACTTCAGGATCTTGATCGTGTATGTCACGTACGAAAACGTCACCGTTCTTCCTCAGACATTCCGCATCCACTCTTGGAAATCGGTTGCCTTTGGTCTGGATCTGTTTGGTTGGAACCTAACCTTGATTTGCGTAAGGTAGTGATCCGAATCGACAACTCCCTTCCGTACTTTAACATTCTGAATCTCAAGCATATTCTTTACGGAAATAGCGACATGATCAATCTGGAATTCCCCCAGTAATGGGTTAGGAGATCTCCAAGTTTTCTTTTTATGTAAAGGTCTCATAAAGTGCGTGGACATGAGTCTCGGCTTGAATGATATACAAAAGCTTATTAGACGTTCTCCATTCTTATTAGTCCGTCGATGTGCAGGATGAAGTCCTATGATTGACCTGTATTTCTTCTCTCTGCCAACCTGTGCATTGAAATCCCCTAATAAGATTTTAACTTGATGTTTAGGGATCTTGCTAGTAGTTTTCTTCAAACAGTTTCCAAAAGTCTTCTACTTTCTGGGGGTTTTCTTTTTGTCTATGTTAGTGGGGGCATGGGCATTTATCAAGGCATATGCTTTGTTGCTTGATTTCACTGTAAGCACTTGAGATTCTTTCACATGGTGATGTAAAGTCGATGACTGAATCTAAGATAGTTTTCCTTACTGCAAAGGCCGTCCCAAGTATTGATAAATTCCCTTTGATATTTATGGCTGGTTTACTCATAAATATCCTGAAGTTTTCAGAGTCAAAGTGGTTCTCATCATGAAATCTGGTTTCTTGGATCGCTAGGTAGAATATGTCCAGGGCGTCGGTCAGTTGAAAATACAACTAGTGGTGATCTTTTGGGAAAGATCACGAAAATACAACTCGATTGTTGAGATCGAGAGGTGCCTCGGGATGTTCGTGGCTGTGGGTAGGCATTTCCGCCTAACCCAAAAGGTTATGGTTTTCCCGCCAATACTCGGCTGGCTGATTGCAGTGGTTTCCCACTGGGCGATGGGGTCGCCACAACCCTACGCCATATTATTATTATTATTATTATTATTATTATTATTATTATTATTATTATTATTATTATTGTTGTTGTTGTTAGAAGAAGAAGAAGAAGAAGAAGAAGAAGAAGAAGAAGAAGATGATGAAGAAGAAGAAGAAGAAGAAGACGAAGAAGAAGTGTCCCGCGGAAGTTCTTTGAGTCGAAAACGATCCGGAGTTCACATACTTTAACACCCGTAAATGCCGCCACCCTCTGCCGTGTTCTAACTCGTTATCTTATAAAGAGAAGTCCAACTACTAGCAGACTGCATCACAGACGTTGTTACTGTATTGTCCACTTAATAAAGTATATGGTCGATGCGCCTGCGAAAACCGCTATGTGATAATGTTTGGAGAAATAATGACCCGCAACACATATAATAGAGCGAGAATTCCTTGACAATATTCGCACAGTATTGAGCCTTAAATGACAACACCTTTCCGGCCAAAGTTCTAAGCTAAAATGCTTAACGTATTTGTTTTTGCGCGTGCAACGTTGATATTGCTCTTCTGTATTGTTACTTACGTACTCCTATTATCCACAACCTTTCTTCAGACCCATGTATTCGAGACCGTGTATCATGAGTAGGGCACGGATTCATATGCACTAAAATCTCCAAAAATATGCATGCATATATGCACTAAAATGTTGAAAATATGCACGAAAAATAAAACAGAATACTTACCAAACGCATTATTTAATTTTAACTCAGTGTTAAATTGATAAACATGTTTCATTCCTTGTAAAATGATGCATGGCATTAGGTTATTAACAGTTTTTCAATGTTTTCCGAGGTCAATGACTTTCTGTTGTCGGACAGAATTAATTTATACGCTGATACTGATCGTTCTACGTCGACGGACGTAACGGGGCAATTCTTGCACTGCAGCACTGATGCTTAGAACATTCTTCTGGCAAAGACTGCCTGATTCCACTTATGTAGTTGCTTATGGATCGAATGTCAGAAAGAAGGAAATAGCTGTTAAGTGTCATTGTCCGTCTGCGACACTGAAAGCACTTTCCTTCATCAGAGAAGGCTTCTCCTGTTGCCAAGGGATGTACAACATTTATAGTTCATTTGATTTTTCATTTCGTTCAGAAGTCTTAGATAATCGATCACACACAAGAGACAAATATATCTATATATGCACAAATGGTCAAAATACGCGCTAACGTTCGAAATATGCACTTGCATATGCACATATGCGTTTTTAAAATATTCGGGGCCCCAATCATGAGAGAATCTGAGAATACGAGGCCAGTAGTTTCATTCTGGACCCGTGAGACTTTTGATGACCGTCTTGAATAATAATAATAATAATAATAATAATAATAATAATAATAATAATAATAATAATAATAAACCAGGTCCAGTTGTCCGTGTGTGGTGAATGCGCACTCTCCACTTCCTGTTTAGGTAGACACCTTCGTCTTCAAGATGTTGCCACGCCAAACCTTCGTTTTGCTAGGTCTTGTTTTGTCTGGCCGAACCATCTCTTCATTGGCCGATCTCTTGGTCTCTTGCGTTGTACCCCCTGTGGGTAGGGACGGTAGAATAACACCCAAGGTATCCCCTGCCTGTCTTAAGAGGTGACTAAAAAGGGGCCCCAGGGGTTTTAACTTGGGTTAGTGGCTTGGCGACCACGGGGCCCTCTGCGGAGTCCTGGCATTGTTTCCACTTACTTGTGCCGGGCTCCTCACTTTCATCTATCCTATCCGACCTTCCTTGGCCAACTCTTGTTCTTTTCCTATCCCGACGGCATTAAAGCCTCTGGAGTCTTTCATTTTCACGCCCTTCGTGGCCCTTGTTTTTCTTTGGCCGATATCTTCCATTTTTACTAACTGATTAGTGTTATGTAGAGGATGGTTGCCTAGTTGTACTTCCTCTTAAAACAATAACCACCACCACCAGTCTTGCCTTGTACTTCTCGAACCACATTCTGGCTGTTCTCAGGGGGCTCATTCTCGTTAAGCTTTTAATAATAATGTTATTGTTTAATGTCCCATTAACGGGTTTCGGAGACGCCGAAATATATTATGCAGTTTTTCATTTACGTGCTGATAAATGTAACCAGACGGGTCGGCGTAACTGAGCACTTTTAGATGTACCAGGAAACAGGATTAAACCCGTGTCCTTGGGTCGGAAAGCCAGCGCCCTAGCATCTTAGCTTATTTGATGTTCAATCAGTCGGATTTTACCCTGTCCACCTGTTATGCTGGTTGAACTCAACAACCACTTCAGGAGAGAGTACCTACCTGGGTGATGCATACTGTAGTCTGGACGGCGCGGCGGCAGAAACATGAAAGTGTTCACATTTCGGAACTTTACCCCACTTACGTGGGGACCACCCCAGTGCCAATGCTGTACGCAGTAATACGATGTCATAAACTTCATGCTTCTGGTATTGTGCTCCCTCATTTATTGTACGAATAATAATAATTTTTACTCACTGATTAGTGTTATGTAGAGGATGGTTGCCTAGTTGTACTTCCTCTTAAAGCAATAATCACCACCACCACCACCACCACCACCACCACCACCACCACCACCAGTCTTGCCGTGTATAATAATAATAATAATAATAATAATAATAATAATAATAATAATAATAATAATAATAATAATAATACGTAGTAGTAAACTGAAGAATTTCCCTTGGACACAACAAACAAAAGCGGACGTGAAGAACGCACAAATTTAACCTGAAGAAATTTTGAATCGAAATATATGTAGAAAGAAAATTGGCAAGTGGGAAGTTACTCCTGGGAATGAAGGTACCAAAAACAGCAGGTACCAAGTGGACGGAAGAGAGGAAGAGGATCTTTACTGAACAGATGAAAGCATCCTGGATCCTCGCACAAGAAATCATAAATAAAGCTTCGTGTGTTCCGAAAGGGGCCATTCACGCAAATGATGATGATGATGATGATAATAATAATAATAATAATAATAATAATAATTTTTATATTGCGTGACAAAAAAACTGAAGCACCCAGAAGAAAGGGTCGCATGCCAATGTAACTTCGTACACATACACACCATTGGCGGTTATGTAAATTATTAGAGTTGTAATTCTCTGTAATAGGTAGAACGGCCTCCAGAGTGCGCTGGTGTTTTACCAGGCCTGGTAGGGTATATAAGGGGGGTGAACAACGTCAGTTGCTTTACGTCGCGCCGACACAGATAGGTCTTCTGACGTCGATGGGATAGGAAAGGGCTAGGAGTGGGAAGGAAGCGGCTATAGCCTTAATTAAGATACAGCCCCAGCATTTGCCTGATGTGAAAATGGGAAACCACGCAAAACCATCTTCTGGACTGCCGACAGTGGGGTTCGAATTCACTATCTCCCGAATGCAAGCTCACATTTGCGCGCCCCTAACCAGACGGCCAACTCTCTCGGTAGGAATATATTTCTAGCTGACCTCACCATCTAAGCCGATTAATAAGCTCATCCTTCCCTTCATTTAACTGTGTGTGTTCATGGATATCATTTTGTTCCACAAAGCCTTACACTTACAGAAACCTATAATAGATCCTTTTTATGCTTATTTTCAGTTTAATGTTTTCAGGTCAGTAAAATCAAACAGTAAAGTATAAATAATTATCATTAAGTAAAGTATTATCGTCCCCCATTGGTATTGTTAGAGATTTTGCTTCTACTTTGAAAATCAGTGGAAAAAGCCATCCAGGATGACTTTCAGATTATGTGCACAAACACCGACAGCGAGCGTTATGATGAAGCTTTCGAATCTTGAATATTTGTAACTTCGATTTTATTGAGATTGTCTACGGAACGTATTTTTTCTGATATTTATTTCGTGGGAGAAGTATATGTGTGGTGGTAGTGCAATGACGGAGTAGATTCGCTACTGACATCCCAACTACAGTGTCCTATGTTCGAATCCTGGAGAACTGAGTAAGGTTTTCTAAAGAAACAACATCGGCAAAATGGGCATCCAGTCATAAATATCCCGACCGGATCCGAAACTTGGGCGGATATTCCTCAAAGAGTGCGGAAGCTCATTTCATTTAATCGATACGTTATAGTTTAATGATGCTGTTGTGGTACAGTAATTACAAAAATATTACTACTTCTCTGCTTGTACTTAACGAATTTCTAAAAATTATAAATCTTATTTCCCCTTTGATTTGTCAAAAAAAAAAATGTCGTGTGTGTGTGTGATGTGCATGACTCCTCACCTTCGCTTAAGTTGTCTTGCATCTCATTTGGCACGCACACAAAATAACGTTGGAATTGTTGTTAATGCTCATGCTAGAAAACCATCACATCTGAATATTACCAAGCGTTGTTTTGACTGGTCACTTTATCGTCGGTATTAATCTTGTAAATCTCTCTCCGTCGTAATTCCTCATATTTTATGGGATATTCCAGAGTTTAATCTGGATCCCGACACCATATGAATGAAATTCAATATTCGACGCGCAGAGGAGAGCTACGATACGTCGTACATATGTATGTACTGTATATAAGTAGAAATGGACGTCATTGTTTTATTACTGCATTACCCTCATTGTACCGTCCGGCTCCATGGCTTAGTGATCAACATCTTGGCCTTCGGTCCCAGGATTCGATTCTTAGCTGGTCGAGAGATTTTAATGTTGAATGATTTACTTCCTTGGCTCGGGAAGTGTTTTTTTTTTTCGAACGTTCGTGCATCTCATACGCCACACTCAGCAGTACCCTATTCACGGCAGACGCTGCCCACCTCCGTTAGAGGGTCTGCCATATGAGGGTTGCACCATGCTAGCAAATGCTACGCGAAACAAGTAGCGTTGTGGTTGGACACTGTGTCGCACATGGATACTATGCCCTGTTTTACGGTCGAATGCACTTCCGGTTGCTAATTCTGTGGCCGAGCAAGTGGCCGCGCGGTTAGGGTTGCGCGGCGGTGAGCTTGCAATGGGGAGATAGTATGTTCGAACCCCACTGTCGGCAGCCCTGAAGATCGTTTTCCATGGTTTCCCATTTTCACCAGGCTGTACCTTAATTATTATATATATATGCTAGTCGCACCGACACAGATAGGTCTTACGGCGACGATGGGATAGGAAGGCCTAGGAAGCGGTCTTGGCCTTAATTAAGGTACAGCCCCAGCATTTGCCTGGTGTGAATAGGAAACCACGTAAAACCATCTTCAGGGCTGCCGACAGTGGTATTCGAACCCACTATCTCCCGGATACAAGCTCATAGCCGCGTGCCCCTGACCGCACGGCCAACTCGCCCGGTGTGTACCTTAATTAAGGCCGCGGCCGCTTCCTTTCCACTCCTAGCCCTTTCATATCCCATCGTCCCCATAAGATCTATCTGTGTCGATGCAACGTAATGCAAATTGCTAATTCTGCTTGGAGGGATGTGTTCACTATTGCATGTTTTTCTGGTGATTGGTAGTGTAGTGTAATGTTTTGTGTATATCAACAGGTGTGTATTGGGATAAACACAAACACCCAGTCCCTCAGTCAGAGGAATTAAGCATGAATCTCCGACCCCGGCCAGTAAGCGAATCCTTGCCGGGCTTAGTGGCTCAGACGGTTGAGGCGCTAGCCCTCTGGCCCCAACTTGGCAGGTTCGATCCTGACTCAGTCCGGTGGTATCTGAAGGTGCTCAGATACGTCAGCCTCGTGTCGGTAGATTTACTGGCACGTAAAAGAACTCCTGCGGGACTAAATTCCGGCACCTCGGCGTCTCCGAAAACCGAAACAGTAGTTAGTGGGACGTAAAGCAAATAAGATTATGATTATTATTATTATTATTATTATTATTATTATTATTATTATTATTATTATTATTATTATTATTATTGTTATTAGTAATCGAATCCGGATCCTCTGAAACGAAGGCCTCGACGCTCACCATTCAGCCAAACACTTGGCAGCAAGATCCGAACGTAATTAAACAACATACATACATACATACAAAATCCCGCCTCGTGCCCTTTATCGAGAAGTGAAGTGGTTAGCCAGTCCGAGTCGCGATTCGCGGAGAAAGTTTTCACCTCTTGAAATGTTGGCCAGCAGGATAAGAGAGGTAGTGGTATACAATTCCCAATTTTTATTTTGTGTACAACAAGTCTTGGTTCAATTCCAGACCTCTTCGTGGTGCTCACATGAAGTGAGGGCATATTACATTGTTGATTATGATTCATCTGTCAGATGGAAACTTCATGCATTGATTGGACTTCTTGGTCTTATTCGACAAGAGTAGGTTACGCCCCGATACTGAGTTTCAACCCTTTCCTTCGTCATTATCATCACGACCACCCCCCCCCCTCTCTCTCTCTCTCTCTCTCTCTTTCTCTCTATAGCACGTAAAATTAAATCATCGCACTGGGCGCAGTAACGCATACACTCGCATGATAATCTTCTCCTTGAGGAATGACGTCACTTTACTCCCTGACCAAAGTTGATGATCGCAAATCACCCATTATCGACGCCATTGGACTTGTATCCAAGTCCTGGGCATTTGGACATTCATCACGATTTTAAAAAATAGGCTACCGAATAGCAAATGAGTGGCCTGTAGTAACAGGTATTTCGCAGAAGTAGTTTTTCAGTCCAAAACTCCCGATGAGTCGGCAACATTTCTGCTTTATCTGTGCAGCGGGGCATTCTACTCTTAAAGAGAGAGGCACGAATAATGGCATGAAGAAAAATGTAAACAAAAGTGCAGTTTCGTTTCTGTGCATTGCCACTTTATTTACAGAATATATTTGAAAGTACCAGCTCTTGTTCTGCATAAAGCGCTGTACGCCTCATAACGCTTTCTTCTACGCTCGACAGCGTGATTATGTGACACTTTTACTTGCGTTTGTTGCCCTAATCCTTCCCCCAAGATCATCCGTGTTATAAAGTAATGTTGCGTAATTTATACCACACACGCATCTACCATCACGGAAAGATCTACTTTCTTCGACTTTATAGGTACATGAACAGCATACCCATTAACTCGTCGTTTACTATAACGCCAATGCTCCATTCAACTAACATGCAGCTGGAACATGTACTAATGCTCTACTGTGAACAGTCAATACATCAACAAATATCCCTACCCTCGCGCACATTGCTTCAACCCCGATCTAGCGATTTGTAGAAAAGCGCACATTGCTTCAACCCCGATCTAGCGACTTGTAGAAAAGCGCACATTGCTTCAACCCCGATCTAGCGACTTGTAGAAAAGCTTGTTTGATCCTTATATAGACGTGCAGCATACGCCTCTTACGCGTACACCATACCGCTGAACTGGTAAAGAAGGTTGCGGACACATCTGGAGTTTGCACTGAAATTCTACTTCTCCTAAGCGCATAGGCCACCCAAGTTACTGATCTGTATGTATCTGAAGCACGCGTTACATACCTTTCTTATATGACAAAAGACAAATGCTACCTCCTTCCATCATATCGTGGAAACCAATGTGTTGGTAGAGGAGTGTGTTTCTTCCCTGGTTGAAGTATTAGTGCTAATGAAATATTTCATGAAACCAGGCAGGCAGGCTAGCGGCCCAGAGCGATCTGTCACGTCCTTACCCTCTGGAGAATACTGTCACATTAATCAGACGAGAATCGATCCTGGACACCAATCCAGTTTAGGTGCTGTATCACAGGCGCTCCCTCCAAGTTGGTGATATTGACGATGGATAAACATGTGTATTTGTATGAATTAGCTCTTACTGATTTGCATGAAATCCGAAGGTGTGTAAAGCAACTGGCTCACGTTATTACGCTTTTAATAGACAAGTTAATGTACTGCTCAGCAAAGGGTGGTGTTGGTGATAGTTGTTTTTAGAGGAAGTGCAACTGGGCAATCATCTTCTCTCTTAACTGTAATCAGAATTGAAAATACAAGAAGGCCAATCTTTCGAAGAACGAAGATATCGACAAAAGAATGGAAAGGGCTGTGGAGGGCGAGAAAGGGACAGTAACCCAGCGCCTTGCAAACCTAATACCGTCGTGGTCGGAAAGGAACAGGGATTGACCAAGTGAGATCGGATAGGAAAGGTGGGAGGCTGGTACAAATGGAAGCGATACCAGGACCCCATGGTCGCCAACCCTCGCTTCCTGGGAATTCCCCCTTTCCGTCGCCTTTTGCAGCAGGCTGGTGATGCCGTGGATGTATTCTACCGCTCCCACCCAGAGAGAACGGCAGAGGATATTTTCGAATGTTTTAACAAAAATTCTTGAGCCTTCTGTGCCTTAGGGAGGAAACTCAGGAGATGTCTGACTACTACTACTACTACTACTACTACTACTACTACTACCACCGTGTATGGGCATTTTGATTTGACGCCGTAAACGGGTTGTCAGTCTCGACGTTCCACTGAGCGAGTTGGCTACGCGGTTAGGCCAAGTTGCTCATCTAGCGTTCGGAGGAATTTCGTCCCGCAGGAGTTCTTTTACGTACGAGTGAATATACGAACACGAGGCTGACGTATTTGAGCACCTTCAGGTCCCATCGGACTGAGCCAGGATCAAGCCTGCCAAATTGGGCTCAGAAGGGCAGCACTTTACTGTCTTAGCTACTCAGCCCTACAACTGAGTGTTGGATTTGTCGAGCAAACACCAAATATATCTCTGGAGATCTTGAACATAGTGACATTATACTACATTGGGTGTCGAATTATCATTTTTCAGCCCTTGAAAAATCCGGCTACATTGCTTCCGACGGTATGAGCCCGCGATCTTGGAATCTGGAGGACGATTCTCTTCCTCTGATGTGCAGAGAAAGCTTAATTTGACTTAAATAAAACTTGGAGTCTTCACTGCATGCATTCCATCCTCTTACAGATCTTTTAGGCCGCTGTACCAAGAGAGGACCATGCATCCTAACTTCGCCACTACGAATGAAGCAAATATTATTATTATTATTATTATTATTATTATTATTATTATTATTATTATTATTATTATTATTATTATTATTATTATTATTATTATTATTTCGTCGCCTTCCTACACCCAGGTGGTGTTGCTACTGTGGACTGTGTCGAACATGCGGACTTGGCTCTGCTTTACGGCCGGATACCCTTCCTGATGTCGACTATAGGAATAGAAGTGTGCGTTGGGACATATATAAATGCCCAATCCCCGAGTCAGGGAAATCAACTAGATGCAGCTCTGAACCGAAGGCCTCGACGTTGACGTTTTAGCCGAGGAGTCGGTTTATATTATTATTATTATCGTAATTTTACTCAGTTGCAAAATACTGATTAAGACATGTTTCCTTGACCTTTTCTGTTTCGTTATGAAAGTTGAACTTTATTTTTCTTCTTACCAAATTCGGCCATTGAACATAGTTTACATTTCTATTTTTCTTTATTGAAAACGCTGATAATTTCGTTATTTTTCCCTCTTAAAACAACTGCCTGCATCACCACCGCACCACAGCCACTTAGGCTGTGATGGTATGCCATTATAACCCCGAGGTTCTGGAAGCCTATCGGATTGTGGGCGGGGGGGGGGGGAGGGGGTAATATTAGTAGAGCTCGTTAGCCTCCTGGGATTAGAAACGCCAGCTAGCAATACACTTTATTACCCAACTGAGGACTTTGCATGTTCTCAGTCAGTTCTACTATTGATACATGACGCTCATGTGATTTAACTCTCATTAGCACTTATTTCTGCATCCAAGTAGCAGTAAGAATCTTAGTAGTTGGTGTAATTATAGCTCGTGCTCGGACGAGGTGAGGGGATTGTCCATTAGCGTGTAGCGGTAAGATTTGCTGTCATGTTTGTGTTCAAATATTTGTGGAGACAGTATCACGCTATCCTCGACTCTGCTACTGTTCCAACATTTGTCTTGACAGAGGGCGGATCTTGACAAGACAGAAGGGTTCCTGCTTGTTCTTCCTCAAATACTGTGACCGCTACAGAGTAAGAATTGTTCTTCTCTTTGTAGCTATGTTGTTCAAATCTTGGTGCGTGGCCGTATGGCAGGAATTTATATTTTCGCTGGGCTGGGTGACTCAGGCGGTTGAGGGGCTGGCCTTTTGCCCGCAACTTGGCAATCCTGGCTCAGTCCGGTGGTATATGAAGGTGCTCAAATACGCCAGCCTCATGTCGGTAGGTTTACTGACACGTAAAAGACCTACGGGACTGAATTCCGGCACCTCGACGTTTCCGAAAACTGTAAAATGTAGTTAGTGGGACGTAAAGCAATTATTATATATATATAATTCGCTGGGGCCATCAAGGACCACGTTACGTCTTGTTGCATTTGGCACTGAATTTGGCCTTCTTTAGATCGAAATTTCCCTCATTCTTTGTGAGGGGGACTGTTTACGCTCCTCTGTCCAAGGGGCACCGTGTCTTCTCTTCGGTTGCTCGTCTCGGTTTTGCGGAAGCGTTCTCTGTTAAGGGCGTCTTCAGCTGAGTGGAAGATCTCTTTAGTTAACTTTCTTCCGTCCATTCTTTTCAGATGACTGTAAAATCGTGTCCGTCTTTTTCGGATTGTGTCGGTAATTTTCTCTATTTTGCTGTAGACTTCCTCGTTGGATCTCTTTTGATGGATTCCATTTCTGTACTTTGATCCCAAGATTCCTCTCACAATTTTGCTCTCTTTTTTGTCCAGCTCATCAATGAGTCCTTTGCTGGCATTTAGAGATAGGGTTTCGGCTGAAATTATATTTTCCATTATAAGAATGCAGGACTGAAATTAAGTTCCGTGGTAACCGACGAATTTGATTGCCATGCAACTGAAGTGTTTCATCATTGCTAGCTGTATACCGTAGAGTGTAACGGAACTTCTGGGCGAAATGCCAAGAATAGGTTCCTTATATAGAGGGATGTTATTGTAACGTTGATCCCTTTTCTGGTGCCATTTTCTCATAGAAGATTGGCGACATCATGGAGTAAGTTTTCCTATTAATATTGATCTAGAAATGCGTTTCCCATTTTCACACGAATTGTACTTTGAGGCCACGGACGCTACCGTCCCATTCCTAGCACTTTCCCATCATTGCGTCGCCGAAACCCGTCAGTGTGTTAGTGCGACGTTAAACCACCAGGGGAAAAGTGCCTGGTGTTGTGCGTAGGTTGCCGTCTGACAGGGAGACTAAATTTACACATGGAGAGTTTTGCATCATCCACACCAGTTGAATACACCAAAAACATTTAAATATCCACATAAGAAACAGAAATGGATCCTCAGCAGTTATGCGTTTCTGGGCCCATATAATTGTGCTGAAATTTTTATTCTCTCTATGAGTAGGCCTAATGCATTCCTGAAGTTTTGCACAAGGGTTTCGTTACACCCTATGTTTCATGTGCCTCTTAAGAGAGAACTGAACAACATAACATTCATGGAGGACTTTTTAAAAAGAATACTGAGAAGCTGTTCAAATTTTCTTCAGTTAGTCTTCTTTCAGTTTCATTCTTCGGTTGGTGTTCTGGTGACAGAAGGATCTGCCGCTAGTATAACCCTTAACGTTACCCAGCGTTCCCCCCATTCGTTGGAGGTATATTGCGCATGAAAATGTATAGTAATTCATGGTCATTTGTGGGAGCCTTTTAAGGTTACTCTTCGCAATTATTATCTCAGCTTGTTAATTTTTTTAAAATGTAGGTATGTACTTGGTAGTTTTCTGTCCTGGACACGTAAAATAAGTAAAGTTTCATTCTTCTATTTTAAACTGCTTTCATTGTCCGTTTCCTCTCCAATTGGCTACGTCTTCAGAAGTTGCTTTTGCGATTCTTCAAGAACACACGACAGAAGTTGGGAAACAAGTGGCTGTTACTCTTTATACGGTTTCCCTCTACTTCACGGGACGCATATTGATGATTCATTTTTAGAAGCATTCGAGAATCCAGCCAGTCTTTAGACTGAGGAAACCTGGTTAATGCCGTAAGAGTCACATCTAACCAACACATTGGTAGCCTTCAAGATAGTAAGCTTGTTGCTGTGTTACTCGTTTCTCTTAGTTGTTAACTTCGCGTAAATTTACTCTCCATAAATGGCCAAATTAATATGGTTTCGTTGCATGTTCTCATCACCTGTGTTATTAATGTAATAGTTTTGTTATACAAGCACATTAAACCTTACAGAAGACTTACATACAAACATATGCATTTAATGATGTATTTAATGAGTGTTCAGAATCGTGTTTCCGAATAATAGATAAGAGCATCCTTCCAGGCTTATTTAAAATCATTTGAAAAAATAATAAGGGAACTGGAGAGAAAATTTAGAATAACGAAAAAAGTCGGTTGCCGGAGTTTGAGAGTCTTGAGAGTTTTGAGTGTTAAATGTGTTGATACAAAAAATGTCGGACAAGTCCAGTTCATTTATTTTCCAGTCTCTTCTTAGGAATATTGTTAGGTGTAAACTACGATTTTTTAAATATTCCTAATGAAAGAAGTACAGTGTGCCGCGCGCTTGTGAAAGAAATTCACAACTCTTTATTTGTACTGCGCTGTAAAAAAAGAATCTGTACCATTTCTATTATTCACATCGCATTAGCCAACAGAACTGCAACAGGGACAACTTTTATCTACATTTGATCGTTTGCGTATAGTTTTGTTTGTTAGGTTATGCTTGAGGATGTGAATTGGGTCCTGGCACAGTTGATTGGCAATTAAGATTGCTTAAATATGAGACACTTGCGTGAGATTGATGTAGCCTAAATGTAAATATCCTTTTCGTCGTATTTCTGGAGGTGATGCAGTTCTATTCAGGCTCACCCCAGCCTTCCTGAATTTTTTGTTTACCAGGAATCGCATCCAGGCCTCCGAGGATGGCAGCTAATATCGCTAACTGTTACACTACGGAGGTGGATATCAGATAGATGGCGCTACACGTATTTTATCAACAGTTAACAGACTGAATGTACATACAGCTCACCTTGCCCAATTTCTCAATTCTCAAGTCATACAATAGTTATTATTTTATTCCGTTTAAAAACATCAACCCTCCTTGTCCTGTCATTAGTTCGCCTGCCATAGACACTCTTCCCTGTGGGCGGTAGAATAACACCCACGGTATCCCCTGCCAGTCGTAAGAGGCGACTAAAAGGGGCCTCAGGGGCTCTGAACTTTTGAGCGTGGGTTGGCGACCACGGGGCCCTCAGCTGAGTCCTGGCATTGCTTCCACTTACTTGTGCCAGGCTCCTCACTTTTATCTATCCTATCCGACCTCTCTTGGTCAACTCTTGTTCTTTTCCGACCCCGACGCTATTAGGTTTGCGAGGGCTAGGGAGTCTTTCATTCTCACGCCCTTCGTGGCCCTTGTCTTCCTTTGGCCGATATCTTCATTTTTCGAAGTGTCGGACCCCTTCCATATTTTCCCTCTGATTAGTGTTATATAGAGGATGGTTGCCTAGTTGTACTTCCTCTTAAAACAATCACCACCACCACACCTCATCCTTACACCTACTGAGAAGGCTCTTCACAAGTACGTAGCTGTAAAAATAGAATATTTAAAACGGGTTTGTATTTGTAGCCCCACTCGAAATATTTTAAGCTAGATAGAAGATATTTACAAGAACTAAATATAATTTTAGACTTACTGTGTTGATCGACAGTTCAGTTTAAGACAACTACTGATGAGCTAAATATCTCGTTTGTAAGTTATCTAGAGGGTTCGAAAAATAAAACTGTCTCAAAAAATATTTACAATAGGATAGACGCGGGATAGACTCCTGTTAATGAACATCACAGAAGATGCTTGAAATGGCCACCGTTGACGTCGATGCAGCGTTGTACTTGTTTTATCAAACTATGAGACACGCGTAGCAGCTCTGCCTGAGGTATAGCAGAAATAGCGTTTAAATGTTCTGCTTTAGCTCTTCCAGTGTGTGAGGATTATTGGAGTACAGCTGACCCTTCAATTTGCCCCACAGGTAGGAAATCACAGGTAGAGAGATCAGGCGATCGAGGTGGCCAGTTGATGATAGCACTGCCTCTGCTGATTGTCCTCTCCTCACCGAACACCTCATGCACTCGTGACAAGGCTGTAAAGCGGTGTTTGCTGTTGCTCCATCTTGATGAATGTTTTGCCAAAACACTTCGAATCGTGCTTCTCATTACACTCGACAATGGACATACACTGTCTTATCGTGAGCACCATTTTGTGTTTCATTCAAGTAAACACGTCTTCCCCTGTCATTCATTCAACCAGGAAATGACACAGTGACGTACTCGGGAGAGGGTATGCGGGAGGTGTGATAGTAATCGATTGGTGCACCGAAATCACAGTTTTCAGCCTTTTCTGTGATGGACAGTTCTGCTGTTCATTAAGCAGGGTCAGTTCCGCGTCACTTTTAAATATTTTCCGGGCCAGTTTTTATTTTGCGCAGTCGGTAGAACCTGAATAAAGAATGCTTATACAGAGTGAAGCGTAATTCGCGCACTCGGGCGTCGCAGCGCGACTCCTCACATGCCAGCAATAAAAAAATGTCTCTTACAAAATTTCGTCTTGCGAGTATATCCGACAGAAAAACGACGTTGAAGAGTAGCAATCTGGCAACACTGTAACCACATGTATGGTAACTACATCTGTCAACAGGAGTTAGTCGTACTGTACAGTTGGTGCAGTGGATAGAGTTTTGGTTTACCATGCAGGAGGTCGAGTGGTCGATCCTGGGTTCAGGCGTATGTTTTTTCTTTCGTAAATGTAGTACACGTGGTATGGTATCTGGCATCTTAATCGTCAACAGCGATTGCAGTGGGTCCTCTAGAAACCATTTGCACTTACATACTACGATCCTAGAAATGGACGAACAATCGTTTTCATTGGTCAGCTTTGAAAGGCGCCCTTTCCACGTCGTGAGGGTGAATTTATTCGCACCACTTCATCTATTGGATGTGAAACCTGTTTGTTTCAGCTGTCTATTTCTTATTAGTCTAACCAGGTATTTGTTGTTTAAGCGTTACAAAATGTTGTAAATGTACGATACATGTCACCTCAGAAACGGTGTCTTACTGTATTACAGTAGGTAATGTCAGATGGAAATTAGCAAATAAAAAATGCGCCTCAACCCAGGATCGAACCATCGACCTCCTGCATGCCAACCAAAAACTCTACCCACTGCATCAACTGTACAGCACGACGAGAACGTGCTGACAGCGGTAGTTACCCTACATATGGTTACAGTGTTGCCAGATTGCTACTCTTCAACGTCCGTTTTCTACCGGGTATACTCGCAAGACGAAATTTTGTAAGAGACTTTTTTTTTTTTTTTTGCTGGCATGTGAGGAGTCGCGCTGCGACGCCCGAGTGCGCGAATTACGCTTCACCCTGTATATTTCGTTGCTTGTGTAAACATTTTAAATACGAGCCAAGATGAACTCAAATTGTTATTGACGAACGATCCGAACAGTACATAATTTTTGCTTGAAATAGATTTTAAGATATTAGGTCGTGTCGAGTAAAAATGATACCAGTACATGCCGAAAAGATTTCAAGTACAGAACCAGAGGTGGCCTGTCGGAACCATAATCTTGCGATTTCGCATCGGATGCTCTCCCGATTGAACTACGGTGGCCTTGGTCATCTTCTTCTGTTGGCAGGAATCTGGTCGTAAAGGTTAAATATTCAATACATTTTGTTTACTTGGACATGAAAATGACCACTTTTTACAAAACATTTGTGTATATGATTTTAGATGACATAATTTTATTTACAGTTTTCCAAGGGTCTTTTTCACAGGGCATTGCTGGGATATGGGAGCCACTATTGTTGAACAGTAGCTGTGTGCGTTTCGAGAAAGCTTATATTGGCCACCCTTGAGGGGTATCGATGGCAGCCTTGTGTGTGATGGAGACATGCTTTTGTTGTTTCAACGCTTGTCAAAGAGCGAGCGACTGTCTGACTGACTTCAGGGAATGTGACACTCAAACCACAGTGAGGCATCGACCGTGCAGTTGCATTACATATCCGTGGAGGAAGGGGGAAGAGGGAGTAGTAGTATAAAAAACAATAAATTTTCCAGAAGAGTAGACGACACGAGCAGCCTTCAAGGTAATGTGCTGAAATAGTAACTTGCCTTTGCAGAAAATATTGTCTTGCTTTTTTCGCACCGATACCCGTTGCCGCATGGACCAGTTGCAATGATGTACAGTGGACGCCTGGCTGGGAACCGGACGCGTGATGGAATAACGAAATGGCTGGTTAAACGAACAATGTTAAAATAAAGGGCCTATTTAGTAAGTTACACTGCTGTACTTTAATTTTAAATATTTCATCATTTTAAACAATATTTAGTAACATCGTGATTGCCATAATACAAAATATGAGATCCAGTTCATGGTTCAGTTGGTTTATTTTTTCACTGCGCAACAGTCAGTCCAGTCATTCGTTGAAATAAACTTTCCAGAGAAGTTAAATTCGATCATTAACGTTATTTTTGCTAGCAATTTAACGTCGCACTAATACACGGAAGGTTTTTCAGCGACGCAGGGATGGAAACGACTAGGATTGGGAAGGTAGCGGTCGTGGCCTTAATCATGGAAACCATTGAATTCGAGAAGAGTTGGCAGTTTTCTTCTGTATGGATCGCTGTGCTTCAATCAATCCTAGTTCTTCTCGGATTTTGATTGCTTACGTTTCGCTGTGACCACTTTCGTATGTGTAATGTCCTTGAGAAATTGGTAATAGTCGTACAATATCTTCCCAATCGACGAACATTTTTTTCTTTTTCGATCAGGACTGAGATCGTACTGGTACAGAATTATAGTTGTAGCCAGTGGTTATTCTTGTTTTCCGTTATGTTATTTTAACCTGTTAAACGGTTCACTGTAGTATCTGGACACTCGTAAGATGTCTTTTTCACGATACGTTTATTCTACTACATATTCACTACGTACTCGCAGCGTGCATTTTGGTTTATTTGCTGCTACTGCTTTCCATCACGACAAGAATGTCTCCAAGGACCGTGATTTTTCGGCATTTGTTTGGTTATGCATTATTTTTTCGTTTTCTTATGTTTAGTTTTATCTTATTTTGTTTGTTTTGTTCTATTTATTTACCAATTTGAGAGTTAATTTCGCTTCTTATCTATAGGGAGGGGCGTTCGTCAAGAGACGGCCAATCACTTCAAGGTGCCTGGAATGGGTGAGGAAAACCACGGGAAAGCCTCACTGAGGATGGTAGCCGATCTCCCGAATGCGGAGCAGGCTCATTATCATGGGCCTACCCCATTGGGGTTCCAGCTTCTACCCCTCTCCTCCGCGGATTTTCGTCGCCTCGCGGATGGGATGAGTATGCAAGGTATGTTTTTTGTTGTTGTTGTTGTTCAAAATAGTTTCCTGCAGGTAAACACTGAAGGAAGTTGTAGGGTGGGGATTCGAAAGCTCACTCGATTTGAATTATAACTCAAAAATTGCAGAGGGCGATTCAAAAGATTGCACAAAAAGTGAAGTAGCCCATCGAAGGGTCGATATACAACTACTTCAAAATTGGAACGTATGGTTTTGGACAGTGTTTCCCAAACTGAGGTTGTGAAATATTTACAAGGTGGCACTGACAACTTACTAAAAGGAAAAAGAAAAGGCATATGTGTAGCCTGATTAATTAATATACATACGGCATTACTGTAAAATTTGTGAATGAGATGTATTTTTCCCATTGGGGTCACACTGTTGGGTTTGTCCTCCTATCCGTTCTCCCAACACATCTCTTCCAGTTTTATCTCAGTGTCAGTATACTGAAGCACAGGTTCAATTCTTGAAGGCAAAGTGTTATTTATAAACATTACAGTTTTGGGTGAATTACTAGTAGAAGTAACTAACTAATTAATTACTTAATTTAGTTACCTGTTTAAATAAACTTCCCTGAAGGCCAACACTTTGGTTTAAAGGAAGAGCTTGAAATTGATACTTTTTAACGTACAGAATTGTTATCGAAACAGATTTTCAACGTATTAGGTCGTGTTACGTACAGATAGTACGTGTTGAAGAGATGTTAAGTACAGAACAAAAATGGCCAGCTGTTTCGATTACAATGCGGTCGTGAAAATTCAATATTTACAGAATTGTTATTTTTATGCATTTCAGTTTACATTGTTTTTTGTTAAAATTACTGTACTATTTTGATTTTTGACACTCTTTCACTTCCAATTTGTTAAAACATGTTCCTGAGAAAAAAATGTTTGATAAGAGTGGGCATGGAATATGCAGAGCTTATAAAGAGGGCACGGCCGCAGCCGGAAAGTGCTCTAAGACGGAACCCTGCCTCAGGGTAAGTCTGGGAATGTCAGAAACGAATTAATGGACAGTTCATTTTATTTTTCAAAATAAATGTCTAAAAGATTCAGAGCTGACAATCTTTAAAATGATAGCAGTGCCCCATTACACCATATGTTTACCTCCATTGAATTGTTCCTGACATTCCCTCGCTTACCCTGACACAGTTTTGTCCTAGACGATACGTTCTTGTTAGAAAGGTGATGTATTTCGACCCCTATGTGGGTAATCTTTTGATTCACCCAATGGAAGTTTTACCATCTTTATCCCCATATCTTACGTTCTTAGCCTGTTTATTTGTCAAAGGAAATTCGATAAAAACAACATACACTTAATAATAATAATAATAATAATAATAATAATAATAATAATAATAATATGGCTTCGGCAGTCGAGTTGAGGATCTTCAAAAGTGATGCCGTTTACAGCTTATTCAGTGTTAAGGAAACAGTATTGCTCTTATGACAGCAGGGTTGCCATATCGAACGGCTCTGCTCAACACCATCACGGGAAAACGGCGGCACATAAATTTGTGAAATTCAGTATTTAAGTTAAAGACAAAAAGAGGAAGAAACTAAGCTACAAATTATTATTATGAACTAAAGGGGACGGGGGTTTACAGGGGCTATTTTTGGTTTATACAGAATCAGAGGTAAACTACGGCACATAAAAAAACTTTAGCATTGAAGTGTAAAACAAATCGGGGGAGAAGATAGGCAAATAATGTTTATGGGATCGAGGGGTGGGGGATGCGTTTAATTGCATTTAATGCATTTCTCCAGGCAATAAAGGCTAGAAAACCAACGCAACAAATAAATACTGTAGATGACTCCACAGTATTAATGTTAAAGAAAGAAATCACACACGTAGGCGTATCGCTTAACTCACTCAACACAAGACAATTACACACTGAGTTAAAGCCTAAAAACACACACGCAACAAATAAATACTGTAGATGTCTTCATTACAGAAGTGAGCTGCCGGCGGTTCACAGAATGAAGAACTGCAGGAGGCTTGTACCAGAGCAACACAGAAGAAGGAAAATGAAGGCAACGAAGCGATGACTGTTCGCGAAATTGTGCTTCCTCCCTACAAATGTATTTACCGAGCTCGATAGCTGCAGTCGCTTAAGTGCGGCCAGTATCCAGTATTCAGGAGATAGTAGGTTCGAACCCCACTGTCGGCAGCCCTGAAAATGGTTTTCTTTTGGTTTCCCATTTTCACGCCAGGCAAATGCTGGGGCTGTACCTTAATTAAGGCCACGGCCGCTTCCTTCCCACTCCTAGCCCTTCCCTGTCCCATCATCGCCATAAAACCTGTCTGTGTCGGTGCGACGTAAAGAAAAAAAACAGTTGTATTTATGAAAAAGAAAATGTTATGTAGTTATTTTAATAACTCACGGTCAAAAATGCATCATGGTTTTTGTCTATCTTTCATGATACATTACAAAGTACAGTATAATATCACGAGGAATTATGGGTTTCTCAGAGGGGGTGTGTTCACTCTTTGATGGTCCATAAGAGCAATACTGTTTTCTTAACATGGAATGAACTATAGGTGGCCTGCAAGCCAAGTTCGACGTTCCAATTGCGCTGCCACCTAGTAGGAAAGTGAAACTCGACTGGCTGCTTTCTGAAACGGAGTCAGTTTCGTCTAGTGGACGCAGAGTTTTGCCTTTAACATGCCAACAGATACGGAGTGCTAAGGTTTTTGCCCGCCCGTCAAAATTCCGCAACCTCGGCCGTGATTGAAGTCGTGAACTTGAGATCATGATCCGTTTGATCCACAGAGTTAGATTCTTAGCAGATAAACAGGAAATAAGAGAGAGCCGATCGCTTGTCATATATTTTGCGTTAAAGACCTAACCGGGTTGTTTCTAACGAAACTTACAGCCACTCAGGTTAATTTGGTTCCATTGAACACCTGCTTCCACCTATCGTTATACCTTTAACTTTAAAAGAATATATTATTGGGAAAGAAAAGTTTAATATCCCCACGATTTCTCCTGAGAGTTATATCACTCGGTTTGGTATGTAGAAGTATCCGTTAGTTTCTTTTCGGACCTGCGATTTGTGACATTGCATCATTTTGCTGTTGATTGGCCATAAATTGCGAGTTAAAATTTTGAGCTGACGCCTATCGTGCGTATGTTGATATTACATAGCTCTCCGTATCGTAGCCAGTACATTTATTCATGCCTTGATTTATCGTAAAAGATAATCGTTATTTTCAGTTCTTCTTTTTCGGTATGAGTACATAAAATGGATCAAAGAGACGTAGTACTATCTACACACTTTCGATTTACAGAGTATTATTTTGTTGCTACTGATTTCTTTATGATATATTTTGTTAAATGTTTCTTTGTATTCCTTATTGTACTTGTTTTATTACTACTTTTGTGTTTTGTATTGTGTATATCTTGTTTACTAGTTCCCATTTTAAAATTTAAACAGTATGTCTTAATTATTTTTTTATTTCTGCGAAAGAAAGAACCATTTTCTCTTTCAGGATCCACGTGGTTTCCGTACTTCTTTGCACACTTAATACCTTAGCATTAACTCGCGTTAGCAAGTCGTATTGAAATTTTAGACGTGAGAATAGCAAGAAACTTGCGACTCGCTTCAGCGTGTACATTTTTCTGATTAGACTGTAATAACGAACGAGAAAATTCTTAATCTCATAATTTCTGTAAAAGCGTAACTCTAGTTCTTAATCACGCAAGATTGTAATTTAATATCAAGCGTCTGAAAATCGGGTACCATTTCGTTCCTATAACTGTTCCCTGACTCCACAACGGAGGAGAGAGATAGTGCGTTAGAATGCCACCGGCGGTAGCCCTGAATATGATATTTCGTGGTTACCTTTTTCACATCAGGCAAATGTTAGGAATGTAGCTTAATTAAAGGAAGCCACGGCTGCTTCCTGCCCAGTCCCAGCTCTTTCCTATCCATCTCAGCTGAAAGTGCGACGTTACACCCTTGCAAAAAAGAAAAACAATGGAAACTAGCCTTCCTATAGAAAGATGTGTATCGAGCGAGTTGGCCGTGCGGCTAGGGGTGCGCAGCTGTGACCTGGCATTCGGGAGATAGTGGGTTCGAACCCCACTGTCGGCAGCTCTGAAGATGGTTTTCCGTGGTTTCCCATTTTCACACTAGTCAAATGTTGGGGCTGTTCCTCAATTAAGGCCACGGCCGCTTCCTTCCCACTACTACCCCTTTATTACAACGTCGCCATAAGACGCATCTGTGTCGGTGCGACGTAAAGCAACTTGTAAAAAAATAAAAAATAAAGATGTGTTGACTATTTAACGAGATGCAGTGATGTGTCTGACTGAAATTGTTTCCTTTTTAATCGCCTATATTCTCAGTGGATTTCAATTTATGATTTTAGAGGATTTTTGATTATTATGGTGTATAGTACCTCCATTGATAAGCACATACTTGAACATCTGTGCCGTGTTATTCTTTTGGTATTCGGACTATTTCGTTATGCGGGTGTAAAGAGTCAAATGTTCTATCTTTAGGCATCATAATCGTCTTCATTTGTTTTGTATTTTCGTATCTGAGTTATTGGTATGGTATGTACGGCAGTATAACTTGTATAAGGTCCATCTCCCTTTGTGTATTTAACTCAGGCTCACCGAATGAATGTCAGATATATTTCTCTGAAATTCCCCACTTCCACTCAAACGATACCTTAACCATTCGCATCGGATCTTTAGTTCCAGAGCTGTTAGCCGGAATGTAAGCACATATTTCATTCCACTTGGGTTCGAAATTATCTTACCTGATTTTAGAGACGTTGTCTCGGCAAGAAACGTATTGATATTACTTGAAATTTCATATTGTCGTTTGCCCAAGATGTCAGTCCTGCAACAGCCTTTCTCAGATCCATACTATTGACAACCACTATTCTGAAGGTTGGTATCTTTGCTTGAGGAAATGGAAGGGTTAGTGAGACTGACCGAGGTTCGGATTGGTACTGTGGCATTACGGCTGCTGGGTGTGTGTTGTGTTATGTCTGCTCTGCTTGTAGGCTGGGCGGGCGGCCGACTGGCTAGGGCTGGTCGGAGGGGTTGCGGGGCTCGCAGGGGCAGGCTGCATGTTATTGATCGCGCCAAACCTGCCTGCTACTGCTGCTGGGTGTCCTCCACTCTACAGTAGGCTAGTTTAACAAGGCCGTCTCGACTCTCCTCTTCTCTTTTCTCTCCGTTCCAAAATACTTCTCTGCTGCTGCAAGGAATGCTTCATGTGTTCTCAGCTGTTAACACTTGAAAAGATCATCTTCACAGTTCACTACCTTCCAGTATGCTGCTAGTCAAGGCAAGGTGGTTTAGGACTGTAGCGTTCTTTTCAGTCGCCGTATACTTTGACTGAGATGCTCAAGTTCTCTCACTCATCGAACGTTAGGACATAACATTTGATAATCGCTGAGGAGGCGTACCACAAATTATATTTTTCTTCTTCTTTTGTCGTGTCCGTCATAGGACGTTTGCGATCATTCTGGCCATCATAGTATTGTTGGTGGCCTCGCGGAATAGCGAAATGATCTTTTGTCCGAATAACTGACTCAGATTCTCCAGCGGGGACTTTAGGGGTCTGCCATAATCTCTCTTCCCTTCGATCTTTATTTTTATTATGATTTACAGGAGGCTGTAGGTTTTCCGGTGCCTCATGATGTGACCATGGTAGAAGAGCTTATCGATCTACACTTTTTTTGGGTTTACAGCATGGTCATTTCATATTCTGTTCGCCAAGCCGACGCGAAGCGTGCGGCGGTAGACCCAAATTTCGAATGCTTCGAGTATTTTCATGGTAGCTGTAGTCAGGATTCGATTTCATAAAACACGATGGAGAACACGTACAGTAGTGCCGTGCGATTCTGCAGCTGCAGTGACAGCTCTCTGTTGCAGAACATTTGACGGAGGCTTGTAAAGGCACTCTTGGCCATCTCAATGCGGCACTTGTCGAGAATGGTCCCAGTGCTAGCAGACGACGCTGCCTTGGTACACGATCTTCTTGACCTTCTACAGTATATCGGCACACCGCTCACCCATAGACCGGGATCTACGACAGGGCCCGTACAGACAGTCATATATTTTGTCTTCTTTGTGCTGAGGCCAAGTCCAAGTTTTCACATACCTCCACCACTTTCGGCAGGATGGATGCAGACTCTCTGCATTGTCGGCTATAAGCAGCATGCCTTAATTGGCACACCAAAGTGAGCATATGTCAACTACAGCATCTTACCATGCTAATCAAAACAGCACTTTTAGTGACCAATTGAAGTACGCCGCTGAACAATGCTGTATGGCACATTTTCCATTTTTTACAGTAGAGGCAATAAACGTAAAATAATAACAATAAATAATAATTTAGTTCTCATATCAAGAAAACAAGCACGTTACATCATCACAATACATATTAACTCTTAATCAGCTGTCTATAACTGAACGCTTCAAAATAAAAGTAGTTTTAAAGGAATATCGGTCGAACAATGATGTATGTTATTTCTTGATGAACTTACTAATAAGACATGGATTTCTAATCTTATAAACATTAAAAAAAAGAACAAAAGGCTCAAAAATAACACAATAGATGTAACACTTTAAGGTTATGTTCATGTAAGTACTGCAATTCCTTGTGTTAGCACACACTCCTTAATCAAAACCAAATTTTACAAGCATATCACTTCAAAACGAATATAACAGTTTTAACATATTTCGATACACACTACTTTTTTTTTTTCAATGTTGCAAACTGGTAAATCATTTGGCAGGTAAGGACCAATTCGTATTACATGTGCAGAGCAGTGCTTGGTCAAGATAGCCGCTGTGTATTTCAAATGGAAGTGTTCTCGCTAGACGTTCCGTGCCGTGGAAATCAAGGTCTGTTGCCCGTCGCGCCGCCTTCAGTCCCTGAATATTAATATTTTTGCCTCGTCTATGGTTTATTACCAGTACATATGCACAATAAAATAGGAAATGAGAAGAAATCCTCTTTCATTCAAAATGGTATTTAAATGTGAGGTCGTCAAATATAGCGTGGCAGCTAACGTGTAAAAGTTGTAATCAATCTTTCACAATGTACCTACATTCATTATCACATATATATATTTTTGCTATTTATTTTACGTCGCACCGACACAGATAGGTCTTATGGCGACGATGGGACAGGAAAGGCCTAGGAACGGGAAGGAAGCGGCCGTGGCCTTAATTAAGGTACAGCCCCGGCATTTGCCTGGTGTGAAAATGGGAAACCACAGAAAACCATTTCAGGGCTGCCGACAGTAGGGTTCGAAGCCACTATCTCCCGATTACTGGATACTGGCTGCACTTAAGATACTGCAGCTATCGAGCTCGGTCACATAAAAATAGGACATACATTAATTTCTAGGAACATAAATTGATATGACAATCTGGAGGCAGGAAATGTTATGTACTGCAGTACACATACAGCGTTGTTCGACTCACCTTTTATGGAGGTGTCTTTCCAGCCACCTCTTCGCCTCTTCGTCTTTTGTATGACATTCCGGAGTCCCTTAACTTCTTCCGTTTCACACCATTGCACTGAGACATGTTAATTTAACTTCTTCCGTTTCATACCATTGCGCTGAGACTTGTTAATGTTTCGTTTCCTTGACTTATAAGTCGTTTTATGGTGCTTGGTGAAACATATATATCTCCAGCGGCCGCCATCTTGTTTGCAATACAGCATTATTCTACTGAAGTGGTTCAGATATCTATTACTCCCACGAACAGATGGATATTTGGCCTTCCAGTGACTTTTCCATGTGTAAGGCCTGCCATACATCGATTTTCCATTGAAAACTCAAGTTAACAAAAAATGTGCCATACAGCGTTGTTCAGCGGCGTACTACAATTGTGTAATTCCTACAAACTTAACTCCTTCAGGGAACACGGAATCCCCTATGCTTACAATGTTATATCATAGAACACACGAACATTTTCTAGAACCTGTTGAATGAATGAATGGACTAAATGCCAGACGCTGTGAACCAACTGAGATCAATCCTTCGTACGATCCGTAACCGTGTGCTTGCATGGTGGGATTACACAATGCGCCATTCCAATTTAATGACAACTGTGGCAGAAGGCTTCATTGAAGGAAAACATACACGAGGAAGACCTAGAAATAATACCTTAAACAAATTCTAATTGGCATCCAGGCACAGAATTGTGTTTCAAAGAAGGAAGTGACAAGTGACGGATAATCTGGAAATGTTTTATGGCAACTGATCAGTCGTAGGACTGTAAACCAATGATGATGATGAGCTTTAGACATGGAGCATAGATGTTGTTTAAAAAAGTTAACAGAAAAATACTCTGAATTGAGTGATTAACATAATTTATATACAGTTTAAAAGGGGAAATGATCACGGATTCAAAATTCAGAATAAATAAAAACGATTTACACTTATTCTTATGTGTAGCTCTGTCAACAAAAATCTAAATATTCGAGTGAATATAGAAAAAAGGGAAACTTTCGGATAAATCTCACCGTTGCCGTTCACTTCTGACGGCTATGCAGATTTTTATTGTTCCTATCCGTCCTTTTGCGGTCAATTTCTGTTCTTTCAAGCCCCGATGCGGTACCGTTTTTCTTGATTAATTTAGCCAAAGTGGCAATATACCTTTCATTGGCTCATCAGTGCAATGGATGATATAAAATAAAAATAACCCTTTAAAGTTTTTCTGGTAAATTCGCCAAAATTGTACCGTACCTGGCATTAACTTAAGTTTTCTGATTGTCCATATTATGATCTGATCTTGTCTAGTAAAAAGACATACAGTTCTCATTTCCCACCACATTTCAAAGGTATCTAGCTAAAGAGGGCAGCACTGTGCTCTGTTCATTAAAGATGGCGGATGACAGCTGTCAAAGCGCGTGAGTTTGAAAAATTCTACATGCTCTTGTTTGGAAACAAATTGCCGCCACCACATAGAGGGCAGCACGGTGCTCTCTTGATTAAAGATGGCTGCTGTCATGTGGAATTGCCTGCCACCACATTTCAAAGGTATCTAGCTAAAGAGGGCAGCACGGTGCTCTCTAGATTAAAGATGGCTGCTCTCAAAAAGCATTTTTCAAATTATCCGCCAATACATTTCAAAGGTAAGTAGCTAAAGAGGGCAGCACTGTGCTCTATAGATTACAAATGGCGGATGACAGCTGTCAAAAAAGCACGTGGATTTGTTTATCTCGCGCTAGTGAGGTTAAGTTGGTAGCACTAAGGTTTAGGCCCGTTAAGATGGCAGCACTGCGGATGACAGGTGACGAATTTGCAGCTACTGCGATAAAGAGGGCAGCACAGTGCTCTGTGGTAGTCCGCCTCTGTAGCGTAACGGTTAGTGTTATTAGCTGCCGTCCTCGGGGGCCTGGGTTCGATTCCCGGTACTGCCAGAAATTTAAGAATGGCAGGAGGGCTGGTATATGGTTGAAATGGTACATGCAGCTCACCTCTAATGGGGGTGTGCCTGAAAAGAGCTGCACCACCTCGGGATGAGGACACGAGTTTACCTTTAGTGCTCTGTGGTTTAAAGATGGCGGATGACAGCTGTCAAAAAAGCACGTGGATTTGTTTACCTATTCAAATCTCGCGCTAGTTAGGTTAAGTTGGTACTACTGAGGTTTAGGCCCGTCAAGATGGCAGTACTGAGGTTAGCGATGCGTTTTTGTCTGTCAAAAAGCACGTGGCTGTCAAAAACACGTGGATTTGTTTACAAATTCAAATCTCGCGCTTGTGAGGTTAAGTTGGTACTACTGAGGTTTAGGCCCGTCAAGATGGCAGCAGTGAGGTTAGCGATGCGTTGTTGTCGATGACAGCTGTCAAAAAGCACGTGGCTTTGTTTACAAATTCAAATTTCCCGCGGGAGGCGGAGGAGGCCTCTGGGAAGGCCCCTCGGGAGGCGGAGGCGGAGGAGGCCTCTGGGAGGGCCTCCCGTGAGGCGGTGGCGGAGGGGCCCCTGGGAGCCCTGAGGCGGAGGCGGCGGCAGAACTGTCCTATTATACTACTAGAATTCCTTCGAACAATTTTTCATAGTATTATTTGAATTTTATGTACTTAATTGAGCTTTGTTGTGACAACATTTAGCCGGCCCCGTAGGGGTAGTGTGTCGGCCTCTTACCCGGAGGCTCTGGGTTCGACTCCCGGCCAGGTCAGGGATTTTTACCTGGATCTGAGCGCTAGTTCGAGGTCCACTCAGCCTACGTGATTAGAATTGAGGAACTATCTGACGGTGAGATAGTGGCCCCGGTCTAGAAAGCCAAGAATAACGGCCTAGAGGATTCGTCGTGTTGACCACTCGACACCTCGTCATCTGCAGGGCTTCGGGTTGAGCAGCGGTCGCTTGGTAGGCCAAGACCCTTCAGGCCTGTATTGCCATAGGATTAATTAGTGTGACAACATTTGGTCATCCTCCAAGTACAAAGAACACTCACAGCACACACAACAAAAATATAAATTGTAAGCGCAAAGTACATACCATAAGAAATAGAAACCAAATTGTCCACATGTTTCTAGTAGGCTAAATAAAACCACACTGAATCTCTCTTCCGGGAGAAGAGGGGGAGAACAAACAAAATACTGGCAACAATGCGATGAGCACAAAGTCAAATTCTTATATCCGCGGTTCTCAAAATCCATCACAGCATTGAGAACTAAATTATTTTCACCTTGCAAAACCAATGCAGTGATGGTCGGGAACGGCACTTGTAGATAACATAGTTCAGATAGAAAGCGGCTTCGAAAAGCATCATAAAGGCCACACTTAAACACAATATGGTTGAGATCTCCATCCTCCGCATACTGACATCGACAGCGCGGTGAATCCAAAACTCCTATGCGATGTAGATGTGAAGGGAATGATCCATGATTTAGCCTCATTCGGATTACTGAAACTGTTAAACCTCGTGAAACTTATAATACCATGGCTTAGGGGAGGGATGTTGGGTTGTACGAGAGCATAAGCCTCTACCTTTGTGCAGTTGAAATGTTTCTCATTCCGTAGACCACTTGTGACGAATTTGTTGACGAATAGTTGGGAGTTGCAGCGCTGTACGTAGACCTTCCGATGCACCACGTTTGGCTAGTTCGTCAACCTTTTCATTGCCGAAAATTCCACTATGTTCTTCGACCCAAAGAAATGCGATGGAGCAATCTGAGTGTAAATGTTGAAAGCACGCTCCGCGATGTCATTAAAGTTTGGAGATTCCACTGGAGATTGTCATTTTTTTCATAACACTTTGGGAGTCCGTAATGATGACAGCGGAATCGAATTGCTTGTTTGGACAAGAACAAAGTGCAGCACATATAGCTAAAATTTCCGCTTTATAACTAGATGTTTCGGGCGGTAGATTGAAGATACCACATTCTCCCGTTTGTTGGCAGTAATATACATATCCCACCGAATCGTCGAATTTTGAACCATCCGTGAAGGTATAAGTACTACTGGGCCACATGGAGCGAATCAGAGCTGGAATGTAGTTCTGTATGAGCTTCTGTGGTGAGATATCTAGGTAGATAGTATATAGGCAATCGATGTGAAGAACACTTTTTCATAGTAACACTTCATAGTAAATACAATTTCCGATCTCTGGTGTTTTTACCGCGCGAGAAAGAATAACGGCGGTATTTCTCAAACTATCAAAATACCTTCGGAAATATTAGTTCTACCTAATAATGGCGTGTGGCGTCCGGTGAGGCCTGGGCAGGTCTTTCGATTTGACTCCCGCAGGCGACCTGCGCGTCGTGATGAGGATGAAATAGAAACCAAATCGTCCACATACACCCAGTCCTCGTACCAGGGAAATTAACCAATTATGGTTAAAATTCCGGGAATCGGACCCGGGACCCCTGTGACCGAAGGCCAGCACGCTAACCACTTATAGGGGCCGATGACCTTCGATGTTAGGCCCCTTAAAAAACAAGCATCATCATCAGCTAACCACTTAGCCATGGAGAGTTCTACCTAAAAAGTGTACATAACAAAAATAAGGAAATTAAATTGCCAATGGTACCTAATTAGCCTCTCGTGCTAACCGTATGGTTGTGAGTTATTCAGTAACTTATCAACGACGGATAGTACAGTTAGTTATTACTTAAGACGCTCTTTGGACTGTTTTGTGTAATTGTGTTTAATAAATGTAGTGAGACTTGGAGGAAACATATTCTTCTGTCTCTTAGCATGTACTGCATGATTAACCATGACCAGCAGTGTCATGCGAATGTGGGACTCATACATGCAGCTGCTTTCCGTATGCGAAAGGTGAAAGGCAGAAGCGTTGGAAAAGGACAGGAAGGGACTGAAGCAGAATGAAATAGAGGAGAGATCGCAACACAGCAGAGAACGAACGTGTTTCCCACGCGGCCTTCTCCACTTCTCTTCTCTCCACGGGGTTGCGCCCTGATTAAGGATGGGATCAAACCTGGCCGCCAAGTAACCCCATTTCCCCCCCTCTTCTCCCTCTCTCGCACCCTGCCGTATTATGGCTGCTTCAGGCCAGACGACAGACACAACAAACCCAACAAACTGTATGTAGCACAGACTTCGACGACTCATGACTTACTTCCTGCTCGTCGTATATGAAACGCCGATGGACGACGACGACAGCAAATACTATTAGTATGATGTATTTATACATACGTACATGTGATGATGATTTAAAGGGAAGTACAGCTAGGCAACCATCCCTCTTAAAACGGATTAACGACTGACGGCGGATAACGTGGCTGTATTCTATCGCCCCAGCCCACAGGAATGTACATACATACATACATACATACATACATACATACATACATACATACATACAGAACAAGTTGGCTACGCGATTTGGGTCTCGAAGCCATCAGCTTGACTCAGGACTGGGTTTGAACCCACTATCACCGTAAGACCTGTCCTTTTTAGTGCGACCTTCTGAATTCAGTCGATTTGTTCGATCCCGGCTCAGTACTGCAGCTGTGCCAACTCCCCCGATTTAGGCGGGAGATTAGCAATTTTTGGTCCTTCCCTCCCCCCCCCCCTCTCTCTCTCTCTCTCTCCTGATCGCAGATACTTATCTTCCGATTTTGTGAACATATTTAGTATTTTTGTATTGTTTAAATCCCAGGTTTTACCTCGTTCTTTAAGTAGCTGGAGAGAATTGATGTTCAGTGGGCACTGGCCTGGCGGATGCAATCAGCTGGTGGTCTTCTTAAATATTACAGAATCTCTAACATAATGCTTTTTATTTTATCATTTCCACATAACAATGTCGACTGTGAAACTATTTGTTAGCATATTTAAGAGTACAAAAACTCAATTTCCATCAGTTTCCCGAAAAAGAATTCTGAAAAATCAACAAGGCCATTGCTTTGAGCAAAAATGTAGTTCAGAAATTTATGAAGAGGCCTAAGGCAGTTACAATCAAGAGTCAAGTGTTCTAAAGCTCAGATACGTGCAATATTTCAGTATTTATAAATAAATAAATAAATAAATAAATAAATAAATAAATAAATAAATAAATAAATAAATAAGATAAATAAATAAGATAAATTATAATGTAGTCTTCTTTTTCTACAGCTTTTCCCACATCTCTGGGATCGAGGGCGCGAACTGTGTCGTTTATGTGGATTTGGCCCTGTTTATGGCCGGATGCCCTTCCTGACGCCAACCCTATATGGAGAGAGATAATCATTATTGAATATTTCTGTGGTGGTTGGTAGTGTAGTGTATTGTCTTAATATGAAGAGGAATGTGTTGGTACAAACACAAAACACCCAGTCCCCGGGTCGGAAGAATTAATCAAAGGCGATTAAAATCCCCGGCCCGGCCGGGAATCGAACCCCAGACCCTCTGACCCGAAGGCCTCAAATCTAGCCATTCAGCCAATGGCGTAATTGAGTAGTACAACTATTAAATATTCTTCAAAGTTACGTCATCAATGATGTGTCGTAACATGCCGAGATATGCCGCAAAAACTCCTGATTTTTTACTTTTGAATGTTGGCACGTCTTGTACCGTGATATTTGAAGGTGTCGAAATACACCAGCCTCGTGGTGGTAGATTTAAGGGCACGTTAAGTGACTTAGAGAAATCCGTGACGTGACAACCCTTCGGGGCCTTGGACTGCCATGACGACTGCTGACCTGGCATATACTGGAGTGTCACGTGGTCACCGCAACGGCATTTTAAGCCGTATTGCTTGGCTTTCTTGATCGGGTCCGCTGCGTCTCGTATTAGACAGCTCTTCAGTTCGTTTTTTGAGCCCCCTACACCACGGAGCATTTTAAAAGAACTGTGGGATTTACTTCCGGCTCGTCGGCTTCTCCGAAAACTGTAAGGGTTGTTCCTAGCGCGTCAAACTATTATTATTATTATTATTATTATTATTATTATTATTATTGTTTTCCACAGCGGGCGACTAGCACACGCTCCACAGTTGTGCTAGCCGTAGGTCCAGAGCTGTAGCTTAGATCCCTATCAGGTATGGCCGTGGCTACCGTTGCCCAATCGGGAAATCATCGAACGCGAACTCCGAGGGTTGTGGGTGCGGTTCTCACTAGTGTCTGCTTGGCCATTTTTGTTCTTTACTTAACACACATTGGTGGTGTATATTTTGGCATGTACTATGTACCCGACACGACCTAATACGCTTAAAGTCTATTTCCAGTACAGTGAGGTCATGAAAGCTAAATATTTCATTGGAATGGTCCGAAGCTGGGCACTAGCGCGCACTGTACAACTGTGCCGGCCTAAGGGCCAGAGCTGTAGCTCAGATCCCTACCAACAGACAAATGGCCGAGGCCATTGCGCGATCGGGAGAGCATCGAACTTGAAATCGGAGATTTGTGGATTCGGTTCTCACCAGTATCTGGTTGGCCATTTTTATTCTGCTCGTAATATCTCTCCTACATGTACTACATCCTATCCTCGACACGACCTAATAAGCTGAAAATCTGTTTCTTTCTTGTTTCGTTATGCCCATTCATAGAAGCGTTGGAACTTGTTCATTGGCTTGATGACTTTCACTTTCCTATTCTTCCAAAAACTTTTCATGAACTCACTGTGATGCCTCTTCTGTTCTTCCGACTACTTTGTACCAGTCCTGCTGCAGTTTTCACGATCAATGTGTGTTTATTTACTGAGGTCCTCATGAGCCAGTTTATTCTCCTATTTTGGGAATTTATTACATTGAATACTCTTCTTGTGAGTGTGTTGTTATCCATCCAAAAATGTGTTAAAAGAATTTCAGGATTATTATTATTATTATTATTATTATTATTATTATTATTATTATTATTATTATTATTATTATTATTACTTCTTTCATTTCAGCCTATTTGGGGTACGTTGAATCAGTCATTTCTCTGTGTGTTGTTCTTTTCTTAGTGCCCAGTATTTCTTCATTCTTTCTGATCTTCGTTTCCTCTCGTCTTCCGAAATAATAGGTTTGGCTGTTAATGTAGATTTGTCTTGGGACCTTATATTTTCGTCTTTAGTTATTACTTTAGCTGTTCGATCGAATAGTGAATTTTCTGTAATTTTTAATTCTACTAGGTCTTTTTCAGTTTCTTTTAAACCAGTTGCGGTTACAGAAGAAGTCAAAGATTTGTTTGATTAATATATTAGAGTTCAGTCTGAGAAGATGACCGTACAAATTTATTATTATTTTCGCATAGTATCTGAGAACTTTTCAGTTTTATTATTATTATTATTATTATTATTATTATTATTATTATTATTATTATTATTATTATTATTATTATTATTATTATTATTATTATTATTGTCATATTCAAATACCAGTGGCGTCTCCCGGGATCGATCCCATTTTAGGACGACGACTAACGGACTGCGCCATGTTCGGTTGCGAGGAAAGATTGGGGAGTACACGTGCCATCAGCATGAACCTTGTTGAGAACAGAATGGATTCTCTTGTGCGTGCCTCGTATATGCCCACTCTTCGTGATTGATTAAGCTAACATTTCGTTCGCAGTACTCGAGAGCTGAGATCCACTACTGCTCTTCTAAATTGGCTCCTCCCTTTCTCGCCATCCTTTCTGTTAATAGACACCACCGTGTTAAAGAAGACGAGGTGTTGTGAGTTTTTTTTCAAACCGGCTCTACAAGTTGTGTCTGAAAAGGCTAGTTATTATAACCAAGAGGAAGCGCTTCTGTTCTAGTACATTACGTATTTGAATAGCCTCGCTCGAGATTGAATGAGATGATTGCTTCGTTCTTTTCAAAAGAAGCGGGTCGCAAGAAAGGAGCCCTCCGCTGCCGCGCACGGTGTGAGTTGTTTTCTTTGCGAACTCGTTAATGCACGCCGTCAGATTTGTATAACAGTTTGAGAACATTCCATTTATCTGTCTCCTGCTTGTGGATTATGGCTGTAGGACGTCGTGATAGGACCTTACGTGGATATACAGGATGTCCGCGCAGATCTGAACCTACTTTTGTTGGTATTTTGAAAGAAATATTAATACAATTGTGATTATCAGCAATATGAACATAGTATGTTGAACTGCCTGTGATCATTGTATTTACAGTATGTATTTGTTGTTAGCGTGTTTCGGGTTCGATATGTGAAGCGTACACATAGTGAAGGGTTTAAGATCTTTTATCTGGGAGGGCTGATGATACAAAACGGGAGCTCTGGTTATTAATATACAGGATTTTCATTTTAGAATCAAGTTATGCAGTAGCACCACTCAAACCACGCGGTAAGTTGCAGCATTGACGCTTGTCCGCTGGCCGCTAAAATGCGCGCCGTATCTGCGCGCTACACGGCGTCAAATAATCGTCGTAGAAAGCTATTTCTGGTAAAAACCGGGGACTGAAAAGTTACATAGCGCAAAAAGAGATGTTCAAAGTGACGTCTCTCAATTCTCAAACATTCTTAGCTCCTACGAAACAGGTTTCTGGACACACTGAGAATTTCATCCTATGAGGTGTTCGATAGAACTTGCTGAGTGTTTTCCTGTAGTTCTTTTGTGTGTGGGCTGTTGACTGCTAGAATTTTTTGTGAAGAAGTTGGAACTGACAATTATTGACAGACGTGTACTATGCTTAGCACTAAAAAACGAAAACATAGTGTTCTAATGCGAACATCACGTTTTAATAATAATGTTTATGATTTTACGCTCCACTAAGTACTTTTACGATTTTCGGAGAAAACAGGAATAGAAAAGGAAGCAACAGTCATGAATATACAGTGTAGGCCATAAGTCACGATACACTATTTTATAAACACAGTCAAAATTAACATTTTATTTATGCCATAAGGTGTATTCACCATCATGTGTCCAGTCCAAAATATTAGTATGAGGACGGCCATTATCGTAATACAACTGAATATGAAGCCATGTTATATGCGAGGTTTTGTAGATATATAGATGGAATCTTTCTTGATAGATCAAAGACCGAGCTCGAAAGCTGCAATCGCTTAAGTGCGGCCAGTATCAATTAATCGGGAGATAGTGGGTTCGAGCCCCACTGTCGACAGCCCTGAAGATGGTTTTCTGTGGTTTCCCATTTTCACACCAGGCAAATGCTGGGGCTGTGCCTTAATTAAGGCCACGGCCGCTTCCTTCCAATTCCTAGGCCTTTCCTATCCCATCGTCGCGGTAAGACTTGGTGTCGGTGCGACATAAAGCAAAAAAAGAAAGAAAGAAAATCAAAGCGCTTATCTCACAGCAGCCGCAATTCGTTTGATTTTCGGTAGCGTTGTTGCCTGACCTTTTTCTTAATGAAATACCCAGAAGCGTTGTAGGCCTAATAATAATAATAATAATAATAATAATAATAATAATAATAATAATAATAATAATAATAATAATAATAATAATTGCCTTACGTCCCACTAACTACTCTTTTACGGTTTTCGGAGACGCCGAGGTGCCGGAATTTTGTCCCACAGGAGTTCTTTTACGTGTCAGTAAATCTATCGACATGAGGCTGACGTATTTGAGCACCTTCAAATACCACCGGACTGAGTCAGGATCGAACTTGCCAAGTTGGGGTCAGAAAGCCAGCGCCTCAACCATCTGAGCCACTCAGCCCGGCCAAGCGTTGTCTGGAGTGGACAAGTCACGCCTCATTGGTGGCCAGATCAGGGGTCCCGTTCTGCCTCCGATCTGTACCTAATTCACCTGTCTAGTAACAATTCATTGAGGCATTCTTTAACACTGATAGCAAAAGGCGTAATTGCTCAGTCTTATTGCAGGATATGGTATCTGCTCGTCCAGATTCAGTGAGCTGCGGATAGAGCCATTGTCGTAGCATCTGCCTCTTAACATGACCATTAATAAATATGGTCCAAAACATGAGATCCACAGTCATGCCGGCGCAGATCATAACATGTGATGGATTCTTCTTCAGTTCCTGTAAGAAATGGGGATTCTCCTTGACCCAGAACATGACGTTGCTATTTCTTGAACTTCTATACTTTGCGTACTCATCTATGAAGATGGCGTTATGGGGATCGCGTCGATCGTCCATATCGGCATCACCACTCAGTTCGCTAACAGACGGATTTTGGCCTAAATCTTGTAATTCGGGGTGTGCCGAGTTCAAGCGAGCTTTTACGTAGTGCTTTTAAGAGGCGTGTGCTACACAGATGTGCACGTTGACGGATGTTTCCCGTCTCGTTACGGACCTCCCGCGTCGCGTTTGATGGTTGACGCTCCCTGTTTCAAATACACGCTTTTGTCATCGTCGTAATGTCATTTTCGGGGGCGACGGAACTCCAAACTTATCTTCGAAGCCATTATAACGTCCACCATCGTCATACCAGTATTGAGTCTCTAGTGTAGAGTCTACCCACACTGCGGCATTCAAACGCTATTCCACATAATATGAACTCGTGTCGACCGCTATCAAAAACAGACGTTCAAGTTCGAACTAATACGTTCAGCTCTTTCCCGCATTGTTAAAATTGTTGTTCATTATTATGAAACAAAGGGCTAACGCGACTTACGACCCACCCAGTATTATTCAGTACGTCAAGGAAATTTGGCGAAATAAAGAAAAATAGAGAATTCAAATAATCGTAATGAGGATGACTTCCTTGTGATGAGTGGAACAGTTTGAAGTGCGTGAAGTTTAATGCTACATCTCATTTAGATACCCCAAGTCTATAAAATATGCAGTGTTGTTTAAGCTACGTGACGGGCATAGAGCAGACTATTGGCCCTGAGACAAGTGAAGTGACTGACGGTGCCGCAAGTGCAATTCTCTTCTCTGACACGTCTCTGTTAATCTCTCTGATACTGTATAAACTGATTTGATTCCGGTACATTACATGCATCAACTTCTCTTAGCCTCATCCATTACTTCATCACTTATGTGTCTTCTTCCGGAAACTATTTGTTTTGCCCGATTCATTTTAAGAAGTTTTATTTCAAGTACTGTTACGGGCAGGATTGGCCAACTTCAACCTACAAAGAAGGCTAATTTTAGTTTTCAAATGGAATATCTTTTAACCACTGGAAACCATGATATATATGGACTACCGGGCGAGTTGGTCGTACGGTTAGGGCCTCGCAGGTTTTGAGCTTGCATGTGGGAGATAGTGGGTTGGAACTCCACTGCCGGCAGCCCTAAATATGGTTTTCCGTGGTTTCCTATGTTCACACCGGGCAAATGCTGGGTGAGTACCTTAATTAAGGCCACGGCCGCTTCGTTCCCGCTCCTAGGCCTTTCCTATCCCATCGTCGCCCTAATATCTATCTGTGTCGGTGCGACGTAATGCAAATTGTTAAGAGGATATATGAACTAGTCTGTTAAGTCTGCAGTCCGGAGCTTGGTTTGATCCTCAAAACGTCTCACCAAAGGTTATACTGTTTTAGGGAAATCTCAAAATGCCGTTGCATACAAGTCATGATGAAAGCTGATGTACTTTGCCATTGCTTTCCTCACTGGGTCAGAAAATGCATTATTGCAACACGACCAAGCGTATGAGTAGCACCTTTCATAACATCAAGACGCACTAATAATGCTCCGAGGGAGTTGGCGTGTAGTTAGGGTCGCGCAGCTGTAAGCTTGCTTTCGGGGTATAGTGAGTTCCAATGTGATTTTCCGTAGTTTCCCATTTTCACACCAGACAAATGCTGAGACTGTACCATAATAACTTTTTATTTATATAATAAGCCCGATGAGCCTCCGTGGCGCAGGCGGCTGCGCGCCGGCCTCTCACCGCTGGGTTCCGTGGTTCAAATCCCGGTCACTCCATGTGAGATTTGTACTGGACAAAGTGGAGGCCTGCTTGTGTCGGTGCGATGTAAAGCAAATTGTAAAGAAGAAATAAAGTTGTGCTCCGAATATGATTACTCAGCATCACCCATACCTCAGTAGTTTCCATACTTCAGAAATAAAATGGATTGAGACTTCATGTGAGCTTTTTGCTCTGGCGTTCGCCAAGAGACAGGTGCCAAAATGCTGCATCCATGATGAAGTAATAACAAGCTAAAATATGGACAGGAATTCAAATTATTCTTCCGCTGCTTTTCACATACTATGGTTGGGTCGCGGGTGCACCTGTAGACTTGACTCCTGTTTTACGCCGAACGTCCTTTCCGAAGCCAACTCTATGATGAGGATGCATTATCTATTACGTGTTTATGTGGTGGTTGGTAGTGTTGTGTATATGAACAGGCGTGTATTGGGACAAACTCCAGACCCCGAATCAGAGGAATTAATCAGACGCGGCTAAAATCCCTGACCCAGCTGGAATCGAAACCGGAACCCTCTGAACCGAAGGCCTCGACGCTGATCATTCAGCCAAGGAGGCGACATGGAGTTAATAAATACGGATTTTAATATGTCATAAGGAATTATACTCCACCACCATTCCATATGTCTGCGTCCCTTCTGGTAGAATAGCGAACTCTTATTTCGAACAATCTAAACCAGGGGTTTCCAAATGGCGGCCCCAGGGTAACATGCGGCTCCCGAAGTCATATTTTGTGGCCAGCGAGGGCTTTAAAAATGTATTTTAAGAAATGTGAAGAAAATGTACATGAACAATTTCATAGCTCGTTCAATAATGTATTAATTTTTATATCCTTTACAGACCCCAGCCAGAACTAATTCATTCTCTGATATTACTTCCTGTTTATAAGTATTCACTTGGGATGAGTAGATTTTTTTATTTATTTTTTAAAATGAAAATCCAAACTTCGGCGGAAAATGAGCTCTCACAACCGCCAGTGCTACTTCTTAACCATTATAAAAATGGCTGCGGAATCCATACCAATTCTTGAACTCCATTCCAACCTCACTGTGGACATTTTTTACAACGTAGCATGCAATGAATACCATGAAATATTTCAATTTTCTATGGTGTAAGTAGGGGATTCATTTCTTTGTTCTTCTCTCGTTGGCAGTACTGGCTGGTACACAGTGCTGCATACTCGAAGAAATTTTCAGGGGAGTACTGCTGGAAGTACATTGCTGGGATTTTAGGATATTACAACTGTATATCATTGTTCCCTCCACACTAATCCCACTAACTTGTCCTTCTTTAAGTTTTATTTTGACTACCTTATTAATTTCAGTTTGTGTTTCGGTCATTTGTTTTTTACTTTTTGCCATTCGTCAAATATTAATTCAAATGAACCGACATTGTTCGGTACCCTTCTTAAAAATTCAATTGTCCTGGGTATTATAGTGTTTATTTTTAATTTCACTCTTTTATACAGCATTGTAAAGTAGTGTTTTAAGGAATTAAAATTATTAAACCTTCTTTTCGATTGAAATATGCATACTATTTCGTACAGATACATCTGTTCTATTTACGGAATTTTATGAAAATTTGCCTGTTATTAACGTGCGGCCCGCGAACTTGGCTAAGGTTTCCAATGTGGCCCTCGAGCACTTACAAATTGGAAACCCCTGATCTAAACCTAAAGTCAATCGATCACAATAAAAACACACCTTATACAACTATTATCCATAAGCTGACGTAAAGAGCAGTGATCGTGTATTAAGATCCGTTTGTAGTTCAAGGCGGCATCTGGAGTATCAAGCGTCTTAAGAGAGTTAAGGTTTTGAAAACGACCACTGTAGTATTCATACAGCAAGCGCCTGATATATTCGCTAGGTATCGCGGTGAGTGAGTGAGAGAGAGGCTAAAGGACAGAGTTCGCATCTCTGCTGCTCTACCTGTCCATACTAGATGAAGGTCATGCAGAACACAGAAAGCAAATAAAGCCTTGTTAATAATGGAGAGCGAGCGCATCCCCTCCATCCACTACCACCAGAGTGACGTTCCGACTCTCCATTCGACGTGCCTCCATCACATCATTGACATCAATGCACACGAGAAGTTAAATGCTCAAAAGACACTAAAAGTCAATACGTCAGTCGATTTAACATCAGGACTTCGTACCTGTATTCGCAATATCGAATCTCTAATATTCGCGTATTCAAAGATGCCGTAAGAGAAGTTATTGAAGATAAACTAAGAGCAGAACATCATTCACTGAATGAATTATACGTACCCACACTACCTCCCACCCTTTCCTCCTTTATAAATTGCTTGATGGAAGGAAAGTCGTAAATCTTATTCTTACGACCGAAGTCACTTGGTTCTATGTTATCGAACTTACGTGTCAAATAAGCTCTAAAATGATAAGAGTTATCGCCACAGAGGACAAAGATACACGAGACATAAATTTGATAATTTGAAGGTAGACAAAATAGCATTCCAACTTCCTTGAATGACTTAACCTATTCAGCAAAAGTATTGTCCAGCACGTATTGCGTTCGTCCGTCTTTTGCACTTCTCTGTTGCAACAATACTACTGGTTATATTTACTCCGGCACCAAACCATGATTGACATCCTAATGTTCATTTGATCCTGCAAGTGCTGTCAAAACCCCTCATATCCTTGTGGTATTGACTTCCTTGAGAATCTGACATCAAGACGTGAAGAGTAGATCCTTTGACTGTTGTACGTTACGAGATTGAGGTTGGTGTACGCGATTCTGTCGGTCCAACACATCCTGTTAGAGTCCGGCTCCATGGCTAAATGTTTAACGTGCTGGTCTTTGGTCACAGGGGTACCGGGTTCGATTCCCGGCAGGGTTGGGAATTTTAATCGTACTTGGTTAATTTCGCTGGCATGGGGGCTGGGTGTATGTGTCGTCTTCATCATCATTTCATCCTCATCACGACGCGCGGGTCGCCTACGGGTGTCAAAGCAGGAGACCTGCATCTGGCGAGCCGAACTTGTCCTCGAACACTCCCGGCACTAAAAGCCATACGCCATTTCATTTCATTTCATCCTGTGACAGATTTAAGATCAGGGGAGTTCTGTGGTCAGGGTAACATGCAAGTCTTCGTGTTCCTCAGACCAATGTCAAACAATATTTGTCGGGTGAGATGGTTCATTATTGTGAAATGTATCACCCACATTGCTGAAATTTGTCATAATAGGTATACCTCATCTTCAAACATGCTTGGGTATGTGGAACGTGTGAATAGTGCCGTCGACGATAATATGATGTAGATTTTCCCAGCAATATATATATACACAGAAGTTGTTTTACGTCGCACCTACACAGATAGGGCTTATGGCGACGATGGGACAGGAAAGGGCTAGAAGTGGGAAGGATGCGGCCGTGGCCTTAATTAAGGCACAGCCCCAGCATTTGCCTGTTGTGAAAATGGGAAACCACGGAAAATCATTTTCAGGGCTGCCGACAGTGGGGTTCGAACCCACTATCTCCCGAATACTGGATACTGGCCTCACTTAAGTGACTGCAGCTATCGAGCTCGGTCCCAGCAAAATACGAGGGGGGATCAAATATAAACGGGATTTTATTTTTTATTTAACGTCATTTATTGACAAAAAACAAGGCAATTACAATTTATTTTTCCACGTAGTTTCCTGCTTTGGAAATGCATTTGTCCTAGCGTATGGGCAGCTTTTTATGCCCTCACCGTAAAAAGAACAGGGTCGTGTCACCAGCCAGTTACGAAGTCTTCCACACTCTTGTCATCTTCAAATTGTTGCCTTCCTAGAGCTTCTTTAAGCTGTCTGAACAAATGGAAATCGCAGAACGATAAGTCCGGGCTGTAAGGAGGACGATCAAGTGTAGCTCAGTGCATTGCCTGTAGCTTGGAGATAGTTAGAGCTGCAGTATGGGGCCGCGCATTGTCGTGGTGAAAGATGACCTGTCGAATCGTTTGGTCTCGTCTTTTGCGGCGATATGCAAATCTCGCCTTGTTCAACTGCTCGCAGTAGTAAGCAGCATCGATTGTGCGTCGCTCATGCAAAATATCAATCAGCAAAATGACTCGCCGATCGGAAAAAAAAAAAAAGCGGTTGCAAGAACCTTGCCAGCTGACAGTCGAGTCTTGGCTTTCACTGGTGCTGCCTCCCCTTTACTCCGCCTCTCCTTACTGGCTTGTTTGGATTCGGGAGTGTAGTGGTGGACGCATGTTTCGTCGCAGGTTACAATCCGACTCAAAAATACATCACCTTCTTCCGCAAACCTTGCTGTAAGCCTCTGACGGACCTCCAAACATCTCAACTTCAGATTTTCGGACAAAATGCGAGGGGCCCATCTGGAACACGCTTTACGGAACTGTAGGTCGTTTATGATTGCTTGACAGTTCCCATGACTGACTCCGACTTGTTCTGCAATTTCTGATACTCTCGCCCGTTGATCGTTTTCAGTAATGTCTTAACCGCACGAATGTTTTCGTCTGTAATGCTGGTCCGAGGACGGTGATCTTGTTGCGGATTTTCCACACGTTCTTCTCTTTCCTTGAACTTTTTATGCCAGGCAAACACACGCGTTCTTGACAATGTTTGATCACCGAACTGTGCAGTCAATCTGTGGGAAATTTCCGCCGCTGTAACTCCTTCACGAGGAAGAAATTTTATAATTATGCGTTGCGCAATGGAGGTGTGCACCTGTTGCTCCGACATCGTGAGTGTTACTGACAAAACAGCGGGAAATATCTAACAGCACGCTCTCCCCACTCCTAACGGTCCCGCCTAAGTATAGCAGAAGCGCGGGGCCAGTCCTACCAACTGTTGATGTTCAGGAACAAAACTCCCGTTTATATTTGATCGACCTTCGTATAACCAAAACTATGAGATTGCTTTCATCAGTTTGGGCCATCCCATCCTGCTGCATCAGTTTTAGGTAAAAGACATGCATATACCCTGTTATCCATTGTAGCCTATGCAAGGAAGAAAAGCAATTGGATCCATGTTTCCATTACTCCACAGTTCAGTTCGTATGTTCGATGATGATCAGAAATTAACATGAGTACTTCAGGGGGGCCTATGGCTACGACGCCCCGCATACCGTTAAGTATCTATATAGTGTATAGTGTCCCATTGTATCGTGCTCGTTCTTCGCGATGAAGCGTTTGCGCTTCTTGATTCGTCCAACCTCGCATCATTGTCAACAGGTGCATTTGATCACCTCGTATATACCCCTGTCGTTTTCGGAATACATACAACTACGGACATAACGCTTAACATCCTCCATAAAATCATTTTCATGACGTGTATCCCTTCCTTCCTTCCTTCCTTCCTTCCTTCCTTCCTTCCTTCCTTCCTTCCTTCCTTCCTTCCTTCCTTTCCGATTGTTGGATTTATTTTTCAGTTCGAGGGCCGTTGACGAAACTTAATTGAGTATTCGTCTCAAGTGTGCGGGAAGGGGGTGAACGAAAAATCCCTCTTGAAGTAGCTATCAAGTTCGCCTAATACGAGTAGAATGTTTGGTCCAGTTTGTCTCGAAGTATACGCCTTAGCGCTCACAATTTTCAAAGCAAACTTCGTCAATTTCTTCAGACTTTGTCATCTCTAAGTTTAATCCATATGGACCGGAATGGGTGTTAACACTGATGTGTAATTTCCTAAAAGGATGGGAAATCGTCACAATGCTTCGGACAGGTTAAGTCCCTAAATTCATACAAATTATCAGCTACATGTTTAAAAATACTGTTATTAGGGAATCTCGCGAACTATCCTCGCTTTCTGGACTGAGTTGCTTGGTAGATTCAGCTTCCATCGCGGAGTGTGCATTATCAGTTTCGATTTGAAGATCCCTCTCTTCATATCGACATTGAACTTGCTAATGCGCGTGTTGTTGAGTGAGCTAGCGAGAAGTTTTTGGAGTCTCTCCAACGACGCTTTTTTCCTTTATTCTTGTGTATTGTTTTATAGCATTACTCATCTCCCTCTGCTTTAGCATTGCTATCAGAACTTATTCCCCTGACACATCGTTATCTTGTTCAGTGACATCGCCTATTCTGCTGTATGAATTCCCTTTTTTCTTCCGTGTCTGTCTGCCGACGTATACGAACAGTTTACGAGGTAAACGTATCCTAACTTTTTTCTTTCCGGTTACTTATATTTAAACTACGATGTGCGTACCAACGATGGTAGTGTGAACAACTGTATACATACGAAAGACATTTATATTACGTGTATGAAATACGATGTCGTAAACTGCCGTTTGTGTACATCGGTGATTGTCATCCGGCTCTGTCGCCTGGTACAGTAGCGCGTTACATTTACAGTTGCTCAGTTCGTCTGTCAATCCTTGGTGGTACAGTGGTTCTTTTCGCTCTTACGTTCCGTGGGTGTATATTTGCTGCATTGTTAATTTGTTCATGTCTATGTAGTTTAGCACTGACATGCCCGATGTTCGCTCCGCTGCCCTCTTCTCACTGCGATAAACAGTCCAACTACCTGTGTTATTGCATTATCTGTGGTAGTGCTAATTGCTATTATTATGACTAAAGACTACTCGTGTTATTGCATTATTTGTGGTAGTGCTAATTGCTATTATTATGGCTAAAGATTGCAGTAAGTATTCGGGACTTAAAGCACCTCCGAGCGGTACCTCCTTCCAGTGCTTACGTGTACTGCGAGCTAACATGCTTGGCTTCGAAGGTAGGTTGGTACGTACCGTAAACGCAATTTTCGCGACTCTTCTGAAATATATATATATATAAATCATCCTTATGCTTTTTGACACAATACAGAAGGTTTAAGATGGGTTTATGTAATTAACATGATATTTATTATTCAAAATATGATAGCCCTTGGAAGGTACAGCTCCATCATTTAGATAGTGTGAACATGAGAACCACAAAATACCATCTTCAAGGCTGCCAACGGTGGGATTCGAACCCACAGTCTCCCAAATGCAAGTTCACGCTACGTGACCCGAACCGCGCAGCCAATTCATTCGGTGTCCAATTGTCTGTGTGATAAAGACGGGAAAAACTACTTGACAGATTTTCTCGAATTGTGATGTTTAGCCAGGTTGTGGCGTAGGGATATTGGAAGAGGTCTCGGCGCAGGAATTGTAAAATATCTCCGTTAATATTAGTTGTATTGAAAAATTGTGTCTTAAGAGCCCTTGAACAAAACATAATTTCCAGTTTTTGTGTTTTGTACGTTTTTACCGTACAACGAATAATAACTTATATATTTGGAATTCTTAACTGTTTCACAAAATTCCAAATATCTCCTCAAAAGTTAGTTCTGTCTTAAAAAAAGCTCATAACAGAAGTTAAGAAAAATCAGTTGTCCTTTTATTTTTCATACATTTTTACCGTACTAGCTATGGTAAACGCAGAGATTGATGAGGTTAGATTTTGATTACCAAGTCCAACAATTAGTGGTGGTGGTGGTGGTGCTGGTGGTGGTGATTATTGTCTGAAGAGAAAGTACAACTAGGCAGCCATCCTCTATTAACACTAATCAGAGAGAAACATTTTAAAGGGGCCGAACACTTCGAAAAGTGAAGATATCGGTCGTAGAAAGACAAGGGCCACGAGTGCTGTAATACCGTCGATGTCGGAAAAGAACAAGAGTTGACCAAGGGAGGTCGGATAGGATAGATAAAAGTGAGGAACCTAGCACAAGTAAGTGGAAGCAATGCCAGGACTAAGCTGAGGGCCCCGTGGTCCCACCCAAGTTAACAGCCCCCTAGGGCCAGTTAGCGATGACGGTTGTGATCGTTCTTATAAAGTGAAAAACAACGTGGTGATCAGCTTTTATTTAACAGAGGTGGTATCTGACTAGTTTCTTCTGCTAGCCCTGTGTTGGTTAGTAGTTCGATAACCTGCCAGCGAGGGGTAATACAAGTGCTCTGTAATATAATTAGGGTTACATTCCCACACTACACTCGCCTAGTTAGTGGAGTATGTTGTTACCGAGAAAATAAGCACATTTTTACTTGATGATTTATTCTTTAGCAATTCGGCCTTTGATAAGTTGGAAGTCCACGTGCTGTTGGCTGTTCTAGGAGGAGTGGTATGAATCTTGCCATGCCATCATACCGCAAGTTAACTTCCGCTTAACAAAACTTCTTGCGGGTGGAAAAAAAAAAAAAAAAAAAAAAAAAACGTTAGGTGTATGAGGGGAAACTCGCGCTCGCGCGTATGACCGTCTTGAGACTTCACAATATTCCAGTATAAATAAGTTGGTGCTGCTGGTGCTGTTTATTGTTTTAAGGGGAAATACAACTGGGCAAACATCCTCTCTTAACACTGATCGGAGGAAACGATGGAAGAATTCCGACTTTTCGAAGAATGAAGTTATTGGCAAAAGAACGGTTAGGGCAAGAAGGGCGTGTAAATGAACTCGACCTACTCCTCGCGAATCTAACACCTTCGGGGTCGGAAACGAACAGAGTTGGACTCAGCTGGGGGCCTCGTGGTTTCCATCCTACAATCCCAAGTTGATGGCCTCTCGCGTCCCATTTTAGTCGCCAATTACGACTGGTGGAGGGTGCTATTGATGTATTCTACCGCCTCCCACCACAGGGAGAATAATAAGCTGTCATCTTCAACATTTCAGAAAGTAATTCTGTGACGTACGCAGCACATCGTTCATTGATTTATACCGTGTCCTTTTGAAATGAAAATTTAGCGGCGAGGATAGGAATTGTGCCGGCTGCCGAAACCTGTCGCACTCCTTTGGAGCAATGATTAATGACGGATAGATGAAATGATATTGAAAAGTGTTACTAGAATGAAAGATGACATGGAAAACCGAAGTACCCGGGGAGAAAAACCTGTCTCGCTTCCGCTTTGTCCAGCACAAATCTCACATGGAGTGACAATTTGAACCACGGAACCAGCGGTGAGAGGTCGGCGCGCTGCCGCCTGAGCCATGGAGGTTCCTTGTCTTTATATATAGGAAAATGTTTACCATTGTGAAAGGTGGAATAGATAAACCAATTGAATTCACAAACCGTGTCTCTGATACTATGCTTGATGGAAGGTGCTAGTTTTAGCCTCGGTAGTGTGGCACGTTCATCCTGTTGAACCTGCTCGAGTTTGGTTTTAACTCGGTTCTTTCTCTTTCTTTCTTTCTTTCTTTCTTTCTTTCTTTCTTTCTTTCTTTCTTTCTTTCTTTCTTTCTTTAAGCTTCTGATTTAAATCTCAGGGAGTAGCTATTTCCCTTGCGGTACGACCCTCCACTGTGGGGATCAGTAACTGTAGTTGCCTATTCAAACCGTCCCTCGCTGCCGACCACCTCCATTTTTCACGTGCCAGATTATGTCTCCTTATTTATTGACAACTGCTAGTGAGATCGGTTGGATTGAGCGCATGTCCATCGCGACTCTTCGAGCGCTAGTGTTTTTACAATTTTAAAAATGACTGCAAGAAGCTACATTACAGGGCGTCTTTTTTTAGTTCCAAGTAGAATATCTTGTGAACATTTGATATTTATTTATTTGGATTGGATTGATTTCCTGATTATATTGACAGAGTGCAATGGCACTCTGCTATCATGACGACCAGTGGTGACCTATCGTGTCAGGCATGGTCTCAAATTGAAGCTTAATTTGTGAATGTCGGCGGTATGTGTTTAAAAGAAGGAATTTGTGTGACTTCTTATTCTCCTTCTAGTGCCGCTTTTCTAAAAAATATGGTGGGGTCGCGTGTGAGAAATGTGTTGCACATGTGAACTTGCCCATGGTGGTGGCGGTATTGCTTACTGTTTTAAGAGGAAGTACAACTAGGCATTCATCCTCTCTCAACACTAATCAGAGGAAACGTGTAAGAGGTCCTACCTACCCTGCGAAGAATGAAGGTATCGGGAAAAGAAAGAGAAGGACCACGAAGGGTGTTAAAACGAAAGACTCCCTAGGCCTCGCTAGCGTAATACCATCGGGGTCAGAAGAGAACAGGAGTTGGCCAATGAAGGCCAGGTACGAAAGATGAAAGTGACGAGCCTGGCACAATTAAGTGGTGAAATATCAAGACTCGACTAGGACCCTCTGGTTGCCAACCCACAGTCCTAAGTGGAGAGCCCTGGGGTCCAATTTTAATCGAATTTTATGACGGGAAAAGGATACCGTATGTATTTTACCGCTCCAACACACAGTGGATGAACCTGGCTGTTTTACGACCGTATGCCCTTCCTAATGCCAATTCTGTATGGAGGAATGTATTCACTATTGCGTGTTCCTGTTAGTATAATGTGGTATGTGTATATGAAGAGGAATGTGTTGGGATAAACATGCACACTCAGTGTCCGAATCAGAGGAATTAACTAGATGCTATTAAAATTCCCGACCCGGCCGGAAATTGAACCCAGGACCTTTTGAACAGAAGGCCTTGATGCTGACCATTTAGCTAAGGAGGCGGACGAATTTTTCTGACTTTAAATTATAAAATAATAAAACTCGGTTTTTATTTCCCTTCAGCACCACGTCAAGTCGAAGTGTCCACCACAGCAGTGGCCTGACTATGCGGCTCTACCTGTACAGCGCCGGCCTTCTGAGTCCAAGTTAGCGGGTTTGGTGCCGGCTCCGTCCGATGGTATTTGAAGGTGTTCAAATACTCGAACCTTGTGCCGATAGATTAGCAGCGTATTTGCTTTGGCCAACTCGGTGACTTGATTAATTTCTCACGTTTTTCCTGCCCAGGCGGCAGTTCCCAGTACGTGTGGCATTTGCTGTATTGGCGGAAGTCAGGGGCAGACTAAATTGCCTTAAATGAGCTAATATTTAGTCACACACAGCTAGCTATAATATTCAGCTGTATGTCGCGTGGGAGCCAGTAGTATGTAAATAGGGAAAGTTGTGGTTTGGAAAGAAGTGCTGTAAGATTTCTCTTCTAAGAATCTAGAAACTGTTAATGTTGCGGGGGCTTCGTAACTTTGTCCTGCTGTTCTGTAAACTGGCGGAAGCGGACATTTAGATGTCGCGTTGAAACACCCTTAACCCTTACTTTCTCGCGTCGGGTCATAAAGATCCGAGTGAATTTTCTTTGATACATGGGAATATACATTATCGCCAGCACTATAAAATTTCATCTTCTGTTGAGTTATCACAATGCAATAGGGGCATTGTTGGCAAAATTCCTTGCGCATCTGCTATTGTTATGAGATTTTACCCGACGCGGTTGTGTGTGTTCTGTTAGAAGATATACACTACGTAGAGATGTCTAGAAAATTATTGAGCGGCTAAAGATATTTCTTATTTTATGTGTAAGTGTTATGTCATGATGAGGCTCCATGATTTACCTGGTTAGCATGTCGGCCTTTAGTCCAACGAGTTCCTGGGTTCGATTCTCGGCAGGGTCGGAGATTTTGACCTTCATTGGTTATTTCTTCCAGCTCGGGTCTGGGTGTGTGTGCCCCATTCAACAATAGATTTCATCGCATGTATTGCCCGACTCTCGCAAATGGCAGATCGCCCATGGGTGTCAACTGTAAGTACCTGCAACAGGCCTCTCCGCAGGTCACATACCGTTGTAATATGTAACGTTCTGTAAAAATCGGTAGAGTGGTGTGTACTGTGTGTATTAAGACGGACACAAACTTCCAGTCACCGATCGAGAAGAATCAACAATACGAAGTTAACATCCTCAGCGTGGCCAAGAATCGAACCCAGGGCCCTTTGAATCGAATGCCACTACGGCGTTCATACAGCCAAGGATCAGGAGTTCATATAACATATTTCTCTCATATTACACATACTTTTTCATTTACAACTGTGTGTCAAAAAGACCCTACGCGAGTGTTTATGTATGTCTCTGTCAAGCGAGGACTTAAGGGTTAAATGCCACCGACCTAGCACGATTCAAACAGCAATCTTAGGAGCGCGATTGAATTATTTATCAGATTAATTTGCTTTCTTCTTTTCCAAGAATCTCTTCTTCCTCTCTCTGTGTTTTTTTTCTTTCGTTCATGCAGTGGTATTCTCTTCACATTATTAATATTTTTATTCTAGATGCCCTGTAAGCGTTGGGGCATATTTTTCTTTTGCGACCATTTTTAAGGATTCGCGGGGACATTTAAACAGTTTCAGTGTTCCTTTTCACTTGGTACGCCTACTCCACCATTTTTTTCCCAAAAGACTTTTTCTAGAATTCAAAATGGTCGAAACAATGGTTAGCTTCAAACTTCGCGCTAATGTGCTTATATATGTTGGTCGTAATTTGTAGTACACATTTTTTAATTGGTTGAAAACGTTCAGAAATATCTTGAGTTAACATGCAGACAAATCAATTGTTTTGAGATGTGATGCCACTTACTAACTGAAATGTAGTTAAAATATGAGTCTTTAATTAGTAACAAACAGATAATACAAATTATTCCCTTACTAAGCTCTACAACCCAGTTTCAAACCAGAAAAGATTCGCCAGAAGCATTTTGAAAAAAGAAAAAAGAAAGAAAAGAAAACTCAAAAATGGATACTGCTTAACTAATTTTCTTTAAATTGTTCTTACTTTCGACCACCGAGCTCGATAGCTGCAGTCGCTTAAGTGCGACCAGTATCCAGTATTCGGGCGATAGTGGGTTCGAACCCCACTGTCGGCAGCCCTGAAGATGGTTTTCCGTGGTTTCTAATTTTCACGCCAGGCAAATGCTGGGGCTGTACCTTAATTAAGGCTACGGCCTCTTCCCTCCCACTCCTAGCCCTTTCTCGTCCCGTCATCGCCATAAGACCTATCTGCGTCGGTGCGACGTGCAACTTACAAAAAATGCTTACTTTGGGCTATAATATTGTCTCACCAAATTTGGTGCAGATTGGGCTGAAATTAACGAATATAGAATATTCAAGCTAGATTTCGTATGGATGTTTGAACTAAGAAAGCAAAGACAACTTTGATACCCAAAAAACCAAAACTACGCTGAATCTCCACATAAATAATAGTAGCAGAACGCACAGATATTAGATTTTGTAATCTTTTTAAATGTTTGTTTAACACTAATTGGCTGATCATTTGCATGCAAATTGCGGTCCTTACACTTAGACGTAATAAATACTTTATAATGTTTCTTTTTTTTCCTTTTCTTTTCTGTATGCTGCAAATGTTTACCGAACAGCAAATTCTTATAGCAATACTCATAGAAGGAAGCCGTCAAAGCCAGCTTTCCATGCCAACACCTGTCGCTTTTTAGGCAGTCAAAGGAACCTTACTTAAATCTGATTGTCATTTGTAGTAATAGTGAATCATCTCAAAGGTTCACAACTTAGGGAGAGAGATTTATTAAAGAAATAAATCATCCGTCCTCCAATGAGGGTGACCATTTGGATCCGGAATACATTTTCAATTTCAATGGTTTAAAAATATCAAAAGATGAACACTTAAACGTTAATGCTGTTATCTTCTTTTTTCCACGGTTAGTGGGGGAGGAATGTAACTCACGTTCTCAGGTATAGGTGGAAATGAATGATTTGCAGCGAGTCCCTCAGTATCTGTATTACTATTTTTTCTAACTCGCAGAATGGAACTTTCAAATTTTGTAGGAAGTTCGATGTCTGACTAGGGAGGGTGCCTCTTGCTCCGAAAAGCAGGCCTGTGACAATCCACCGATCAATAGGTATTTTATACTTAGATGAAAGGTAAGGCAAGCACGGAACATAAATAGCTTGCTTTTCTAGGTCCACATCCCGAGCCTGATTAAGGTCTCTTTCAAAGCGAATGGTGGGATCTAAGATCATCGCTTTCATGTCCTCTCTGTTGATGGCTACCTGCCATTGTTAGAGTTGAAGCTTCCCAATTGAAACCATTTTAATATATCATTTTCGGAGAACTAGTATTCTCGGCACCTACTTCGGTTAATTTCTGACTGATGGGCTGGCCGTGATCAGTGTTAAAACTGGCTTAAGTCCTATATTAATTAATGGCCTTGGCGGAAAGGAAGACGAAGGTAGGTGTAGTTCTGAAGTAAAAGTTTGTTTAAACTTTTTTTCTGTCAGTCTTTCCCTCTTTTTTTTTTTTACGACAGCCAAAGTTTTGTCTTTTGTGCCGTAGATAGGCCTAGCGGACGGCATCGGCTGAATACTGAATAGCTGATGTTCTCTGAGATCCATGCGCCAGTCTCGAGCCATACGGTGTGGTGTAGAAATATGTGTTGTTGCCACAAAATCATTTTCCGATAGAAAATAAATGTATAACGCAACAGCTTGCTCCGCTGTGCTTTGGCGTCATTTCCAAGATAGGTCATATGATTCTGAAGTTGTGATGTAAGGAATTCGTTGGAGTTATAATAATTTCGTGTGGCTATTTCTAGCCGAGTGCAGCCCTTGTAAGGCGGACCCTCCGATGAGGGTGGGCGGCATCTGCCATGTGTAGGTAACTGCGTCTTATTGTGGTATAGGATAGTGTTATATGCCCTTGGAGGTGAGAGAATGGGAGTTGAAATATTGGACGTGGTGTTTATAATGGTTGCTAGATATTTTTTCCTCACCTGTTCTGGAGCAACAGAAAGAACTCGATCAGTCTGCAAACAAATCCGTCAGACGGTTGAGGCGTTAGCCTTGTGACCCCAACTTGGCAGTTTTGATCTGGCTCAGTCTGGTGGTATTTGAAGGTGCTCAAATACGTCAACCTCATGTTGGTAGATTTACTGGCACATAAAAGGAACTTCGATCCAAAATTCCGGCACCTCGGCATCTCCGAAAATCGTAAAAGTAGTTAGCGGGATGTTAAGCTAATAACATTATGATTATGATTATGGTTATTATTATTATTATTATTATTATTATTATTATTATTTTTCATGTCTTATTCTATTTTGCATACGACGGAGAGAGAACTACTATTTTATGTTTGTTATTACCGGTATTTGTTTCATTTACCTGATTCTTACAACGGTACCTGTAATTGTCTCCGGCTGAACAATTTGACACAAACGATCCTCATTTCAACATAATCCATCAGTGGCAAGTACGACAGCTATTTACCCATCAATCTGACCATAATAATAATAATAATAATAATAATAATAATAATAATAATAATAATAATAATAATAATTCTTAGCTCTGTATTATTGCAAGGTCATTCAGGTAGCCAGGACTCCCATGGCCGACCTCTTCCCCTCGTTCCAACAACTCTTCCTTCAAAAATGCTGGTAAGGAAAACACCGTGTCTGAAGATGTGCCCAGAGTTTTGATCTCGTGGATTAGATTATTTTTTTATTTTTTTACAAACGTCCTTGAGAATCTTGTCATGAAGAATCTATGGCCTTCCAGGACAAAAAACGCCAACTAACCAGTAAGTACACAGGTACCTAAACAAGGAAGGTCTGTAGTGTACGTAGAGTAGGCCTACATTTGGATTTGAAAGTTGGAAAATGGGAAAGTGCGAAAGGCTAAATTTGGAAGCAGCAGAGATGTAGATTAGGAGAAGTGTGACCCGAACAAGCTGGGCACAGAGGAAAAGCAATCTATATAGAATATAGTGTCTGGCAGTAAATTTTTATTTTTGGTCCCGATTGTGATCGGGTTGGTAGTATACAGAATGCGCAGAATATATCCATTATTTTTGAAATTTTTGTCTGTCATTCTGTTGAGATTTAATAAACGCAAAACTGCTAATAATTTTTTTCGCCAAACTGATCAGTATTAAATATCCAGAATTTTCCTGCATTTGGTTTTATCTCAATCCTTTTAGTTGGAGATGAGAAATGACAATGTTAACTTTGCGATTACCGCCTCTCAGCCTGACAGAAGTCAGCAGTAAGTTCAGCGACTTCCATTGCTGTCATTGAGACCACGCCCAGTCCACTGTTGTTTTCTTGCTAACAAGCAAAGCCATTCGAAATAAACTCGTTTAACTTCACATGTGCACTGACTCAGATTTTTGTCTTTTCTGATTGTTGCTTCACTTTCTTCTTCTATCGTTTTTTCCACACATTTTGGGGTCACAGGTGTCGCCGGATGCCTTTCCTGACGCCAACCTTATGCGGAGAGATGTAATCATTATTGCATGTTGCTTTACTGAGATCTTTAAATAAATGTATTTCCTTACGTCAAATCTAGCGCCACTCTTGTTCTCCTGAGACTTCAGTTTTAGTTGTGTACCATTTCAAGGCACCGGTAATAGCGTTTCATGATAAAGTGTGGAGATCTCGCTTTCAGTTTTTTCTCATAGGTCCTCCTCCTACTTCTCTGTTATCTTCCGCGTCTTTCAATTTAAATTTCTTCCACCCGTGCTTCTTCGTACACCATCCATCCACTATTTTCTAGGTTTTCCCCGTTTCTTCTTACTCCTAACATTCCAGTGTATCATCTTGGGAATTCTGTCATTGGTACGTGTCCGAAACAGTTTAATCTTTCTTGAATCACTTTCAGCATATTCATTTCTACCTGATTTTAGCGGGCCGATGCCCTAGATGTTAGGCCGTTAGGCCCTTTAAACAGCAGGGATGTGATTTTAGTGTTCCTTTATCCAGCCTTGACTTTCTAGCTGCTCTACTCCAAAAATCCATCTCTGTGACTAATGTGGTTATCTTGTACTCTGTTAATTGTCCTTGTTTGTGTTCCACGTACAGAAATAATCTGCACCAAGGAATTGTAGAAGCGTTTGTTTTGTTTAAAATGTTTCTACTCCTTAATACCGAATTTAATGTCTCATTCGTTTTCCTGCCCTTGTATACTCTTCTCTCAATTTCAGACGAACTTGTGCAATCAGCCTGAATTATTGATCCCAAATATTTGAAATTACTGAACTTCGTAATTTCCGCCAGCACTTGTCCCCAGTGATAGATACTCCGTTTTGTTGTAGTTTACGTTCAGCCTCCATTTTTTTTTTTTTTGTAATTAATAATCATAATACTGTTGGAGGCGTTGGATGATGTGCTCTGAAAAGGCGTCTGATTCACGTGAATTTATTTTACCTTTTATTGTGTTATAAGGACACAAGAAGCAAGGTACATTGGTGGCAGGGAAAGCTAAATTGAGTGGGATGAGCACCTCGTGACATGCCACGTCCTTATGTATAGACTTCATTTATCCTGTTTAGGTATTGATAGCAGCACGTTGCACGGGGGCTATTGTCATGTATGTGATGGGTGGTGTAGTAGTGTGCCGTGCTTTCATTGAGAGAGACAGTTGCATCGAGATGGTGCGCAGCCTTTGATAACGACACAGCCCATATGGAGATGTTTATTTATCGTTCAGTTCGGCCGCTTCAAAAGCAGGCGACTTTACTCTGTTTTATTAATAACGATAGCGAGACCATCAAATAGAACCGCTTGCTGTTACAGATTTCTCTGTGCGACAGCTTCCTGTCTCAACGACGGAAGAGAAATAGCTGCTCAAATGTTATTATCCAAGATATTATTGGACTGGCTACCTGCGGATCTTGAAAGAAGAAAAAAAAAACTCTCTCTCTCTCTCTAGCATTATTTGACGAGTTATTCGAAAAATTGGTAGTTTATTTCATCGTCGAATTAGAAATATCGAGCAGAGTAAGTGAAGATGACCAGCTTCTATCGACTCCGAAAACTGACAAACTGATTGGAATTTTTCTGTTGAATAAAAGGGGTCACTGACCGCGTGGTTTTGAAGCTTTCGAAAATAATCACTACAACGATCTCCTTCGTTACCACTACGATTGAAGAATATTCTCTCATCAGCTATGCTCACCGTTGATGGACTTCGTAATAAAAATTCGCGAATATGTTCATTATTATAGCTCGTTTGGTAAAAAAAAAAATATTGGATATAAACGATTAGATTTTTCTATATTTTTTGTTATAAATACTTTTTAGAAATGAGTAATATTTACGGAGATTATTCGACGTTTGTGAAATATGTAATGAACACTAATATCTCTCGTCATTATTCTTAGCACGGTAAAAACGCATTAAACCTAAACTATCGGAAATTATGTTTTACACAACTTTAACGGGTGTTTTTTTTTCTTTCAGTAAGTTACAGCTTACATTAACTGTGACATTCGACATTTCCTGTTTTGACATCTCTTAATATTGCTTCGGCACTGAACACTAATTAATATATATAGCCAAGTGCACAACTGAAATGCCAAGTGTCGATATATTTTGTTCAGTCGTTTTCCTGTGAAGTCGTCTGACACACATTGGTGGAGTTTCATATACCTTTATAGAGATAAGAGCGAAATATGTGGTAAAAATATGAAGTGTACAGACAAATTCACAACTGTATTTATGTAAATGTCTTGTTAGTTTTACTTTGTGCAACGGGGGGGGGGGGGGGGGGGGGAAATACCCTATGCATTTTAATCACACTTCATACTAAGAATGTAGAAATAGGTTTTAGGTTATCTACATTATGTCGGGGTATGTTGATTTTCAACTCGATATCTGGTTGAATTTCCAACGGTTCCATCGGGTAGCGTGAGGTGTTCCCGTTGCTTTCGTCACTAGCCATAAGGTGCTATTACGTATCAGACTATGAAGCTTCCTGAAAAGTTTTCACTAACCGATCGTACAAGCCGTACGATCAACCATTCATTCCACGTAGTATTATCTTCTTCTTCCTCCTCCTGTCGTATTCCTAGTTATTTGGGGTGGACAATTAGGCTCCAGTTTTAAGGCCAGATGCCCTTACCGACGCCAACACTGTGTGGAGGGCTGTATATATTACTGCGTGTCTCTGTGGTGGTTGGTAGTGTGATGTGTTGCGTGTAGATGAAGGGTTGTGTGCTTAGAAGAGCACAAACATTCAGTCCCCGAGCCATAGGAATTAACTAGGCCGACCGGGAATTGATCCCAGGATCCTCTGAACCGAAGACCACTACGCTAACTATTCAGGCAAGGAGCTGGACAAGAAATAGCATTACTACCCTCACTCATACCTGTCAAATTTTCATTTTAAGAAATAAGTGACAGCTGAGGAAATCAATAAAACGTTTTATCATTCTTTCATGTGTTCGTTTTCCATTTTCAGAGCACTAAAAAAACAGAAACAAACCAATCCCTTGGTGCTACAGCGTTAATGGGCCATGACCTGTCAAGCGACTGCTATCCTGCAGATTGCGAGGTGACGCGTGGTCGAGCATTTTAAGATTAAAAAAGGGAAAACCCCACCGTTCTGCTCTTTTTTTAAACGAAAACTCATGTAATGCAATTTTCTTGTAGTGGATCATCTCATCAAAACGATTTTATGCCAGTAAACTATGGCCGGCCGTTTGAACTGTTCCAGTGTGAATCCTGCTTTGTGAAGATGGCACTGTTTCTTGAAGATTTCGTTTCGTGTGCTAATGTGTATATAATCAAGTTGTCTTTAAACAGTTTAAGTGCACACTAGAAGATGATTATCATGCTAAACAAACCGGTTCTATGTTGTGCATTTTTATGGAACATGTCGTTGCTTCATTGTCAGCTCCTCCTGCTTCCGGCGGAACGCAGGGTTCCCAAGGCCTTGTGTCTCTGACCAGTTAGCTCCGGAAATGCAGAATAAAAAGTATTCTGGGTCAGGTTATGCCATGTCTGGGTTTTGTTGATACTTTATGCTGGAGAGGTAGAGCGGGGCAAGAAATGTTCATGCATAAAGCAGAGTGGATTAGGAAGAACATGATATTCGGTTCTCGATTGCGCATAGCAAGTTTTATCGAGTACAGTATGAAGTGTCCCTAACAAACTTACGCGGCATTTTGCTCTAAGTATCCAATTATTAGTGATTACCTGTGTCAGTATCACGCTTAAATCGGATACGGAATGCAACGAGATGATCGGCATCTCTCCTAGATAGTAACTGTATGAACTTTGACCGTTAAAAAAAAAAAATCATGATTTGTTAGCACTTAAATTGTCTGCAGTCTTGTGTTGCTTCATTTTGGCACAGCCCGTCACCTTATGAGAGTGCTTAAAATCGAAAAATCCTCGGTTTACTGAATTCGTGGCATGTTAATTAGCACATTTAGCCGGCCCCGCGGTGTAGGGGTAGCGTGTCTGCCTCTTACCCGGAGGCCCCAATTTCGATTCCCGGCCAGGTCAGGGAGTTTTACCTGCATCTGAGGGCTGGTTCGAGGTCCACTCAGCCTACTTGATTACAATTGAGGAGATATCTGACGGTGAGATGGCGGCCCCAGTCTAGAAAGCCAAGAATAACGGCGGTCGCTTAAGGGTAGCCCATGGCCCTTCGGGGCTGTTGCGCCATGGGGGGGGGGGAGGTAGGTTAATTAGCACATTTTCGGCCAAAATTTCGTCAATAGTGTTATCCAAGCTACGGATCTTCTTATTCTTCTTCTACCGCTTTTCCCACACCTGTGGGGTTGCGGGTGCGAACTGTGTCGCACATGTGGATTTGGCCCGGTTTTATGGTTGGATGCCCTTACTGACACCAACCCTATATTGAGGGGTGTAATAACTATTGCGTGTTCTTCTGGTGGTTGGTAGTGTAGTGTGCAGTCTGAATATGAAAATGAAAGTGTTGGGACAAACACAAACATCCAGTCACCGAGCCAGAAGAATGAATCAAACGAGATTAAAATCCCCGACTCGGCCGGGAATCGAACCCGGGACCCTCTAAACCGAAGGCCTCAATGCTGACCATTCAGCCAAGGAGTCGGACTGTTATCCAAGCTAAGGATATTAAACGTATTAAAATGTGGTTAGTTGTCAAATATGATAGATACGCGCCATAGGTAGAGCCCTGGACGGATGCGGATATCCGCGAAGTTAGTGTCTTGGCGGATGCAAACTGGATGACAGTACGGATAATTTTCGGGATAATTTATAAATAATGAAGTTCATTGATTTTCATCAGGTGAACCTTTATTTTTGCTTATGGTTAGGCAACCCTTGACAGTGGAATGGGAGAATGGTGATATATAAAGAGACTTCAGACCATAAAGCCGTAGATCTGACCTAAGGCTAACTGGCTCCTGCTCGCAGTTATTGGAAGGAAGTAACAAAAGTCAATGTGTCGGTAGTTGTCGCAAGAGAAAATCACTCATAAACCTGTGACTGTGGGGGTCTGGTACCTGGTATCAGGCCTATTGTATTGTGTTACCGTTTCAATACCTTACGTATAGTATACTGTAGTTAAATATTTACAATATCCGCGGATAATCATTTGCGGATGCGGATGATCATTCGCGGATGCGGGTGCAGATGAAGGCAGTGCGGATGCGGATAATATTTTGCATATCCGCGCAGGGCTCTAGCCATAGGTTGCCCCCCAAGAAAACGGTTTCTAATGTTAATGTGATGTCTGCAGAGAAAACATGGAAGAAAATCGCAGACTCGGCCGAAAGAACGAAATTGAAATGGGTGGACCAATTTACATGCCTGTACTTTGAACGAATGTGTTTTCTTCCGGGATGATGATAAAGTATAGTTAGATCGTGTAGGAAAATTCATGCAATGACTTAATATTTGCGATTGATGGTATTAGATGTTTAGTTTAATAACGTGGTAAGTTCGTATATTAAATTTTCCGTACTTCGCTGTTTTCAGGCCGACTTTGCTTCAGAGGTGTGGAAGTTTGGTTGGTCTTGTGATCTTCTGTTTATAATCTGAAGAACGGCTAGTACTAACAAGGGGTATTATAGCAGGAGCCCATTCGTAGTGGAAATATAAAAGTAGGAATTATTTCTGTTCGTTGGATGAAGCTGTTAGAATGAGCCAACCTCAGTGGTGCGGGCATGTGAATTGAATGGAGGATGATAAGTTACGCAGGAGAATAACATATTTTTCTTTTATTTGGTATTTGACTTGACAAAGACTTCCTGGCTATAAGTAGTCTGCGTTTTTCTTTGGATCCTTCAAATGCAATGTATTGGATACTTTGTCGCAGATTAATTTTTCATCCGGGGTTATTCGTGGCTTTACGCAGACACTTACGGAGGATATTATCATGTTCATGTCGAGCTAACTTTAGTTCCAAACTTTCAGTATTGATTCCCAGTGGCGAATGTTTCACCAGTCGAAGAAAAAGAAATTGAGATCCCGTGGATCATTTCATTAAAAAATAATTTCCCGAAGCTCGTCAAAATTGTTAGAATGAAATCTATCAAATGTCTCCCAATTTTGACTGACACTACCATGAACATGGCGGCCAACAATTTTTAAACAATATTTCTTAATGCATGAATGAGTCGAACTGTTGATTGTACAAGTTCGTTTTTCGGGTTATATTCGATGTGTCACAGACATTTTATATGAAAATGAAATATATTAGTAGTGCCAGGCCGTATTTAATTTAGCTTCGCATAGTTGAGTTGAACTGTTGATTCTAGAAGTTCTTTTTTCTTTTTTATGTTCGATGGGTAATGATTTATTCACTGTGATAGTAGTGCCTGGGGGTATTTAATTTAGTTTTACAAATCAAGTTGTAGAAAGCGCAAGCAGTTTTAATAATGTTTGCGTTGCGCTAAGACAAGCTCAGGATATTTAAACATCGTGGGAAGAATTCGGCTGTAATTGCTGTTATGGGGGCTCTTATCTTAGGTTTGCACGAGCACACGGTAAAATGTCTTTGCTACACTACTACCGTACTTTCGTAACGAGTTTTCGAGTACCACATTGTCACGGAAGCTTGAAGTCTCCATCGCTTCCGATGGAACTTCGACTCGATGGTGTTGGCATATTTACAATCTACAGCATTATTTTGTCGTTCGTTATCAGTCCGAAGGCTGGCATGATCCTCGGAGTAGCATCCACCAGTGGTTATGTGGTCATAGGGAAACCGCGTAAACCGATAGCGGCGCCATCAAGAGGCGTACGTGTCTGGATGAGTGTTGAAGTAGTTTGCCATTGCTTTCCTCGCCTGAGCCAGAGGAAGTTATTACAGCGTGACTGACCCTATAAATATCACCTTTTCGTAGCACCAAACGCACTATAATTGGCAATAGACTAATTATTTTATAGAAATTGAAATGCCACATATACGCTAATATTTCTCGTGTTTGAAAGATTGCTGTTCAGCAGCCTTTTTATTTATTTATTTATTTGTTTATTTATTTATTTATTTATTTATTTATTTATTTATTTATTTAGTTAGTTATTTATTTTCGATTTTGGCCATTTAAGGAACACTGAAATTGACCCTTTTTTCTTTACTTCCAATAGTACTCCATCCTTTCACTTTGCTGTTTCCTCCTCTCTTGTGTTCAGATGTAACTCTCCTTTTCTCCTTCTCCTGGAAACCTTTGAAATTTTGTATCAATCTTCTGAAGGTTGTTCTGTCTTGATTTATATCTTATGGGTTTTTTTTCTTTTTTTTTAATCTCTGTTGTCATATCTTTATTTTTTTTACTCCTTGGATCCACTGGTTGCCTTTCTTGCTCCTGTAAATATGGGTGAGCGCTCGTTTTGTCAATCTGCTGTTATCCATCCTCATTATGTGACCAAAAAGTGTGATTCTCCTCTTTCTGATCGTGTCTGACAAGCTTTCATTTTATTCATCTTTGTATAGTTTATTCCTCTTATATTTAAACTCTCCTTCCTCCGTTTTCAGGGTCCCCCGGATTTTCCTCAATATTTTCCTAGCATAGGGACTCTCTGGTTTGATTACTGTGTTGTAGTGTTCGATTTTAGTGTTTGATGTTACTTCAGTAAAGGAAATATTGTAAGTAATGTTGCTATCAGCATAATTTATTGCAGGTTTCCCGTGCTACTTCTTAATTATACATCAGAATGAATTTAAGGCTATGTCTAGGTCTAAACTCTCTTTCCTCCGTTTTATATATTTATTACTGTCATTGTGGTCCCGAAGTAGGATTTGAGACTCTCTCTCTCTCTCTATAAGTCCTGGGTTCGATTCTCGGCTGTCAGCGATTCAAAATTTCGTGTGAGTGCTAGAACGGGGTGCCTCGTCAGGACAGTTAGGTATAGGTGAGTAATCAGAGAAAATTTCCAACAAAGTAGCTGCGCAGTTGCTATAAATTATTTAAAAATACCGTTGAATTACGTCAAAAGCCTTTGTGTACTCCCATGCTCAGTTCTGCGTTGCATCTTCCGTAATCGAACGCGTTAAGGAGACTTTTTTTTTTTTTGCTAGGGGCTTTACGTCGCACCGACACAGATAGGTCTTATGGATGGCGACGATGGGATAGGAAAGGCCTAGGAGTTGGAAGGAAGCGGCGTAGCCTTAATTAAGGTACAGCCCCAGCATTTGCCTGGTGTGAAAATGGGAAACCACGGAAAACCATCTTCAGGGCTGCCGATAGTGGGATTCGAACCTACTATCTCCCGGATGCAAGCTCACAGCCGCGCGCCTCTACGCGCACGGCCAAGTCGCCCGGTAAGGAGACATTTAGCTGTATGGCATGGGTGATTCATGTTCCACACTGTATGGGTCGTCCGTGCGGTTTGGGTCCTTAGCCCAATATATTTTACGTAGCTTGTGCATAATAAAGCCTGCTAAGTTGTTGTTATCGTTATTCTTATTCTGCGCGAATGGGTCACTTAGGACCACGCGGAATCAACATTTGTTGATCTTTCCTTCTTCATTTTTCATCGATTGTTGTAATTTCTGTTTCTCCGACCAAATACGCCGTGTTGGTTTCTTCTCTTCTTCCTCAAATCCCCTTGTGTGAACAATTTTCCTGATTGCATTTCTATCCTGAAGATTTTGTGATCCTAATGTCTCTTACTTGCAACATTTTGATCTCGCACGTTTGATTTGAAAAAAAAGAAAGTGTATTCGGTAAGCAAGTCTGTTGTTATCCATTCTTTCCAAACGGCTTAAAAATTGAATTCGTCGCAGTCTCATTGTATAAGCAAGTTAAGATAATTTTAAATATATTTCCGCACTAGGTTTGGGTTAATGTATTCCATTTTTAATTCTTGGCCGTAAGATTTTTCTCATGATTTTCCTTTCTTTAATCTCTAATTATTGTTCCTTTCAATTTTTATGATGTAAATTGAGCCTTTCTGAAGCATAAAGAGCTTCAGGTTTGGTCACTGTTAACTAATGACAAATTTTACTGTTCCAGGACAAGCATTTTTTGTTATAAGCTTTATCTGTATGTTGAAAAGTAACTTCTATTTTCTAAATTCTTTAAAGCTACTGATTTATTTTCATTGCCGATTTCAGTATTATTATTATTATTATTATTATTATTATTATTATTATTATTATTATTATTGAACGTCATTAATAATCCCTGTTAATCTTTGGGAGGAGGGTATTGCATGTTATACGCTACTTCAGTAGTAAAGTTTTTAGGAGGAACTAGTTTACTGTTACCACCCCTTGTTTACGGCTCGTAGTTCAAGAGTCAGGTTGATAACAGCTATTGTTCTGGAACCTGCCGCCTGTCACGAACTTATCTCAGTCTGCTTGCTTCTCTCTTATTTCGAATGGGCTCTACATGCTGCTTTTGCCCTGCGCTATTCTGCGGCAACTCCCGTAACCGAACAGGATTTTTCCGCTCATCACTTGCGTTCCGTCCTCTTTTCAACTTCTGCCAGTTTTGGGCTATATTACGCTGTTATGGAAATCCTCACCACGCCTGCGTGGAAGGCTTACTATTTTTGTTGCCGAGTTTCTACTTGTTACCACCCAGAGGTTCACCAGTGGTGAGGAGAGGATGACGATCACTGGGCTACGATGTCATTTCTTTTGAGTATTTGTGCCAGCCTACTAAATATATTTATTTTTGAGGTAGAATAAACATTTTGGGAAGACCTACTTGGTCAGAAGCGATACCCAGACGCATGCTGTGGTCATATTTAACATATACCATTGTTATGAACACATTGCGCCAGGCTGAGTGGCTCAGACGGTTGAGGCGCTGACCTTCTGACCCCAACTTGGCTGGTTCGATTCTGGCTCAGTCCGGTGGTATTTGAAGGTGCTGAAGTACGTCCGCCTCGTGCCAGTAGATTTACTGGCACGTAAAATAACTGCGGGAATAAATTCCGGCACCTCGGCGTCTCCGTAAGCCGTAAAAGTAGTTAGTGGGTCGTAAAGCCAGTAACATTATTATTATTATTATTATTATTATTATTATTATTATTATTATTATTATTATTATTGTTGTTGAACACATTATAATGCAATATTAATAAAACAATGTCGGAGCTTATCCATTAGTAGTTATAACGTATTATTAATAAAAGTGTTCATTTACATGTTTGTGACCTTTCATTATTAACAGAATGCCAACTTATTCTTTTCATGGTGTTTTCACGAAAACTTTTAAAAAGTTCTTGCTCAGACTCAAGTAGCATCGTGGACTAGAAAGTCGAGACTAACAGCCGAGGGGAGTCGTAGCGTTGACCACGCGTGCCCTTGTAATCTGCAGACCTTCGGGCTGAGCAGCCGTGGTAGGCTAAAGCCCAGCTGGGTTTTAGCGCCATGAAGTTTTCCTCGAATATTTATATTTTTAGCGGTCCTATCGATAAATACTATATAACTAAAGTTATATAGAATTAAATTTCCAATCAGTTATGTCTTATACATTTTTACCGTACCGGCTCTGATAACACAGATATTAATGAATTTGTAGTTTTGTTGCTAAGTCCATATCAACGCCTAGCCACGAGAAAGTGGGTTAACAGAATTTAATGAAAACCGCTATATAGAGTCGGGGAATAACAAACTACAGTCTAGACTGTAAATAATTGTATTCGCCCGAAATGAAATGGTAGTTTAGGGGAAGGCGCCTAAAATTTAATTTTTAAATACCGGTACCTATGTTATTGGTGCTATCGAAAAGTACTACATAACAAAAGTTATAGACAATACAATTTCTGATCATTTATGTTTCATTCAGTTTTACTGTACCGACTATGATAAGAGTGGTATTTCAGCAGGCCTACAATATCGAAAGCGCATAACACTGATCAACAATAACTTTACATTGACCATTGTTTGTTACTGATCAACAATAACTTTACATTGAGCATTGTTTGTTGCGATGTTCTTCGTTTGTTATGGTCCCGCTCAGCTCCGATAGATGGGATTACTACTGCGTACCGAGTATAACAGCCCGACTGAACATAGGTGGTAAATAGCTGAGGAGTTGGAAAACTTTCTTCTTTAGCATGCCATTCCTCTGGTTCATGTAGCCTCCGTGGCTCAGATGGCAGCGCGTCGGCCTCTCACCGCTGGTAACCGTGGTTCAAATCCCGGTCACTCCATGTGAGATTTGTGCTGGACAAAGCGGAGGCGGGACATGTTTTTCTCCAGGTACTCCGGTTTTCCCTGTCATCTTTCATTCCAGCAACACTCTCCATTCCAATTTCATAGTATCTGTCAGTCATTAATATATCACTGAGAGTGGCGACCCCATCGTACTAACAGCCTATATATATGCTTCATTTATTACATCCCTGACGCGGTCAAAGACTGGAAAACAGGTTGTAGGTTTTCATTTTCAATTCCCTCTGGTTCATACATTTTCTGATACTGCAGGTAACGTAACACACTGGTTCATCTTAGTATTCCAGTTATTCGATCCCTACTCCTACGCGCTGTTTTGAATGAGCCGTACACACACTTACGGTAGAGACTCACTTAGTAGTAGTAGTAGTAGTAGTAGTAGTAGTAGTAGTAGTAGTAGTAGTAGTAGTATGACCTGGTCTAGAATTACTATTTAAGCCTATTTCAAATTATAGCACCACAATTCACTAAATAACTCAAAAGTCAAACCTGAAAAGAACCGTTTCTAGCTTCTTCCTCTTCACTTTTATTAAATTCTACATTCATTTAATTCCAAATTAGCAGTGAAGAGGGGGCTTCTCCTCTGGCTTGGAGGAAAAAATTGCCTCCAAATCAGATAGGCTTTTCCGTTGCCATTGTAGTGAATTGAGATTTTCTGACTCATCGGGTACTCCTTGGAAACAGATTAGTAAAAAGGCATAGTTTTTGCCCTGGGACTCTCCACTATTCGCCGCCCCCCTCCCCTCCCCCCGCACCGCAGAAAAAAGACGAAGAGTGTTCACGGGTCTGAACTGTCTGCGACTTGGTCATTCCATGTCTGGAATTCCAGCACTACTGTTCGTTAAAAGTGAGAAAGTGTGTGGTCATTCATTTTGTTCCGAGGTATCTGTGGAACAGCAGAGGTGAAAGAAGGTGCTGGGATGAATAGGTCTCCACTTACGAAATTAAAGTTAATTTAAAATTTAACAAAGGTTATATTTTCTTTTCAAGATCAAGAAATAACAAGTATGACAGGTACTCAGTAGCATATCAACAAATTAAGAATGTACAATTGCAATTTGTTAATGGATTTGGGCTTCGAGCCCCCAGACACGCAATCCTTGAGCAATGAGCCCAACTTTTATATGAACAAAGTTCAACAAAGGGGCAGAAAACCCCAATCATGCCAAGGAGCACTAGCTCCCAATTACCCAGTTAAGCCTGCTCGAGGCACACAGAAACCAAAAGACAGAGCAACCCGCTCTTAAAGTTCAAGTCAATTCAAAGGCCACACAAAACTCAACCTTCAAGCTGCCCTCCAGGCACACAAGAACAGGGGTAAAAATACCCATCCTACTGAGGCCTATTCAGTAAAGAAACGGGACAATTACGTGGCCCCAAAATACCAACTTGAGTGGAGGCGTAACTTGACTCCTAATACACCTTTTTAAAACCTATTTAGCACTAGGCCGCTTATGCAAGGGCTAATCCCATACTACGGAGGTGACACGATAGGAAAACTTATTACATTACGAAGAGAAGGGAAATTGTTATGAAAACGTAGTCACCTCAAAACAATATGAGTGGGAGCTCGAGAGGGTTAGACACTCTCGATCCCAATTTGTAGTTAGAGACAGAATTTATACCAAGTGTCTTTTACATTTTAAAGGAAAGTTACATGATAAAAGTTTCGAACCTGCCCCGAGGGTTAAACTGCTGAGCTAGCGAGCAAAGAATTTATTAAAAGGCCATTACCTGATGGATGAACTGCTGCCCGAAGAAAGAGGCGCTTCCCGCCCCCTGCTACATAATCACACTAGGATAGATGTTACTGAAGTGGCCCCGAGACAAGAAAATCAGCAGTTTATATACCCTCGTGGAACATTCGAGACCTTTCATGAATGATAACAACCCGCCCATTAATTTTTATTGGTCGGCTAAAGATTACAAGTCAAAACTGAAGAAGACATCTAGGATTGGTGGAAAATTAATTACAGAAATTACTCATTGGTCAAATTCAAAACTGGCGGAAAGAGAAGGGTTATACTGCCAACCCAAAAAATGAATGAAAGAAATTTAACAAAGAACAAAATTATGAATACCTAATTTCTTCAAAAAACAGTTCCTTCACTTCGCACTGGGGTGCACAATTATCGTTCTTAAGCAGTGCCATCTAGAAGAGAATGTCCACACTACTTGCCACAGAGCAAACAAATACAAATCGAAATAGACATAGTTCAAAACACTTCAAAATTTACAGTAGAGACATCTTCCGAGAAACTTTTGAATTAACATGGTTGTTAAAGTTCAGGCTTCCTCCAGTAGAGGAGTTTCAACTGGCGCAATGTTTGAATTAGCGGCGTGGAGGTGTACCGCCCGGTACACATTTGATGGAGTATTTCATATGAAAGTATTACTTTTAATCGCGCCATACCTGTTGACGTCATTGCAATGACCTATGTTCATTTCAGTTGGAAAAACCACTAAGACAGTCTTTCTAAGGATGTACAATGGCTGGTGGAGAGTGAGTGTCTGCCATTATAATGGAAACTCCCCAACCTGGTGGTGACTGATGGTAGGCAAGCGGGCCTATCATTACAATGAAAATTCCCTAACACAGTCTTCATATGAGAAAAGACGTTTGGTGATTTCCCCGTCACGTTTGTAGGGTAACGTTAAGAGCTATGCAATTTAATACAATCTTGCTCACAACGTGTACACTACCTAGCCTAGAATTCTGTACACAATGTAGAATTCCGTAGCGAAGCACGGGTACATCAGCTAGTATATATATATATATCGTTTAGTGCATATGAAACAGGCACTGGTTCACGAAATTCCCTCCAGAGTGCAGAAATCTATTTTGATCTGTTGCAGAAATGCTGCACCACGCATCTTAATGGCTAATTAACTTTGTTGGCGAATTTTATATCCCTAAGACCAGACTGTTCTAGCTGTCCAGTAACACATTCTGAATTTCTATTGTGTACTGCCATACAGGAAATATTTATTTATTTATTTGTTTATTTATTTATCGTATGGTTTACAATCACATCACAATAAAAGTATTTTAAAATTATTTTCACGTCTGAACACATTAAGTCAAAATGTCAGATTGGTATCTCTAATACACTGACTGACAGAGCAAATGAAACACCAAGAAGGAGTGGTCAGAACTTTATGCCAATTGCAGGGTAGACTGACGTCACTGAGGTATGCTCATGATGTGAAATGCGCCGCTGTGCTGCGCACGTAGCGAACGATAAATGGGACACGGCGTTGGCGAATGGCCCACTTCGTACCGTGATTTCTCAGCCGACAGTCATTGTAGAACGTGTTGTCGTGTGCCACAGGACACGTGTATAGCTAAGAATGCCAGGCCGCCGTCAACGGAGGCATTTCCAGCAGGCAGACGACTTTACGAGGGGTATGGTGATCGGGCTGAGAAGGGCAGGTTGGTCGCTTCGTCAAATCGCAGCCGATACCCATAGGGATGTGTCCACGGTGCAGCGCCTGTGGCGAAGATGGTTGGCGCAGGGACATGTGGCACGTGCGAGGGGTCCAGGCGCAGCCCGAGTGACGTCAGCACGCGAGGATCGGCGCATCCGCCGCCAAGCGGTGGCAGCCCCGCACGCCACGTCAGCCGCCATTCTTCAGCATGTGCAAGACACCCTGGCTGTTCCAATATCGACCAGAACAATTTCCCGTCGATTGGTTGAAGGAGGCCTGCACTCCCGGCGCTCAGAAGACTACCATTGACTCCACAGCATAGACGTGCACGCCTGGCATGGTGCCGGGCTAGAGCGACTTGGATGAGGGAATGGCGGAACGTCGTGTTCTCCGATGAGTCACGCTTCTGTTCTGTCATTGATAGTCACCGCAGACGAGTGTGGCGTCGGCGTGGAGAAAGGTCAAATCCGGCAGTAACTGTGGAGCGCCCTACCGCTAGACAACGCGGCATCATGGTTTGGGGCGCTATTGCGTATGATTCCACGTCATCTCTAGTGCGTATTCAAGGCACGTTAAATGCCCACCGCTACGTGCAGCATGTGCTGCGGCCGGTGGCACTCCCGTACCTTCAGGGGCTGCCCAATGCTCTGTTTCAGCAGGATAATGCCCGCCCACACACTGCTCGCATCTCCCAACAGGCTCTACGAGGTGTACAGATGCTTCCGTGGCCAGCGTACTCTCCGGATCTCTCACCAATCGAACACGTGTGGGATCTCATTGGACGCCGTTTGCAAACTCTGCCCCAGCCTCGTACGGACGACCAACTGTGGTAAATTGTTGACAGAGAATGGAAAACCATCCCTCAGGACACCATCCGCACTCTTATTGACTCTGTACCTCGACGTGTTTCTGCGTGCATCGCCGCTCGCGGTGGTCCTACATCCTACTGAGTCGATGCCGTGCGCATTGTGTAACCTGCATATCGGTTTGAAATAAACATCAATTATTCGTCCGTGCCGTCTCTGTTTTTTTCCCCAACTTTCATCCCTTTCGAACCACTCCTCCTTGGTGTTGCATTTGCTCTGTCAGTCAGTGTATAATTAACACCGTTTTGAGTAGCCATCAGGAACTCGGCTGAATCTCCTGAGAGGGCTGATAGAGGGCATTCTTGGATAATATGCTGAACAGTTTGTCTTTCAGCACCACAACTACACTTGGGAGATGGAATTTTCTTCCATTTATAAAGGGAGTCTGCACATCTACCACAATTAGTTCTGATTCGGTTTTGAGTACACCACATTTTTCTGGCGAGCTCAAAACCTGGTGGCTTAGATGTGATGCATGGCATAGCTTGCTGTTCTGGTGTTGCAGAGGAAATAAAAGGCGCACTTTTATCGCAGACTATAACATTGGCCCAGCAATGCTTCGAAAACCGAAAGTGAATGTTGTGCAAATAGATGGCCTACTCCAAACCTTGCGGCACATGGCAATATATTGTTACAAACAAAACACTGTTTTATTGGTCTAAATTAATCTAGTGCACGCACATACACACAATTATACTTGCCAAAGAATGGCATCACTCCATTTCGCTATTTTCAAAAGTTGCTTGCCTTCATGGCAGGTCTTCAGCTTGCTGGTATTTACCTGGAACGGGTGATCTCCTAATCTTGATTGATGGGTCTCACCTTTCTTTACAAGTTGCTTTACGTCGCACCGACAGAGATACGTCGGCGACGATGGGGATAGGAAAGGGCTAGGAGTAGGAAGGAAGTGGCCATGTCCTTAATCACGAACTCCGACCATTACCCCTGTTGTTTCAATTTCGTGAAGGTGGTGAGGCCTATTTAGATTTGTTGTAAGGCATAGTAGATTTGTACTTGGTAATCTTTCCTAGATTGACCTCCTATGGCTGACTGCTATGGTGCTTGAACCTGACAGTCAGATCTGAGCTGAACTGTTTTGAAAATTAACCAGATTGTATTTTTAAATGCCGTAATTTTGGAAATTTTGCTCGTTTTCGGCAAACCTCGTGTTGTCCTAACTAGAGTAATATTAATGTATACATTCATGAACGTCGAACTAAAATGACAGATTAACTTATATACATTTCAGTGGGGTCTCCCCTGGAGTATTGGGAAACGAGCTTTGAAGCGCTTGGCTACGCTGGCAAGTTGGTTGCGGCACGATTTACTTGATCTTCCTTACTATCCGCGGTGGCTCTTTGCCATTAAACCAAGAGCCATCTATAAATTTTGATTCTGTATACGCCCAACTATGATGAACAAGACTGAAGAAGCAAGGATTTTGTTCATTTTGTAGGATGAATTGTTGAATGAAATTCCTGTCGTGTTTTCTATCTCCCTTCTACTACTGTTTCTTTTGTGCTACCCTTCTGTATTGAGTTTGTAACTCGCAGCCCTTCCTCGTTTCTCTTGAAGTTGTTCTTGTTACAGTTGGTAACATCTTAGAGTCGAGAGTTTCGTTCTTTAGAAAGAGGCTTAGTGTGGAGAAGTCGAAAACAAATCAAACATTGATGACATTGACGCGTTTTCGGCAACTTGTGTATGTCAAGAGGTGTCAGGTCAACTGATGGAGTTTCGTCGGTTTTAAATTAGTTCTTGTGCTCGAAAGGAGGGTAAACAGCTTTCGCGTGTTTGCAGGCTAGCGTTGCAGCCGTTTTGATGGACTTCACTGGGCGAGTTGGCCGTGCAGTTAGGGGCGCGCAGCTGTGAGCTTGCATCCGGCAGTTAGCGGGTTCGAATCCCAATGTCGGCAGCCTTGAAGATGGTTTTCTGTGGTTTACCATTTTCACACCAGTCAAATGCTGAGGCTGCACCTTAATTAAGGCCACGGCCGCTTCCTTCCCACTTCTAGCCCTTTCCCATCACACGTCCCCATAAGAACTGTCTGCGTCGGAGCGACGTAAAGCCACTAGAAAAAAAAAAAAAAAAAGGGACTTTCCGTTTTACCGTACCAGATAGTAGACACACATGACATCTGTTGGGTGATCTATGGTTAAGTTTTAATTTAATTTGCCGGACCACCAGAGATATTTAATATGCCGACATTGTACGACATGGAGTTTCGGTGGGGTGTTTTTCCGCCTTTCAAAAATCATTTTAGGTTTGAACCAGCGAAGTTGGGACCTGGAGGCTGACGCAGTACCACTAACCCACAGAAGAAGAAGAAGAAGAAGAAGAAGAAGAAGAAGAAGAAGAAAACTACTCTCCAAGGCAGTCTTTGTTCAATGTCGGACATCGAAAGTGTGTTTTTCGTGTATATACAGTCGAAACTGTTTATAGCGATATCGTTTTTAACGATACACTGGATATAACGGCGAAATGTAACGGCCCCGTCCAAAAACTATATAAACATTGTATATAAAAAATAGCTTAGTACGAGGTCGCTTATTACGACATATCGTATAAAACGACGTATTTTAATCACATTTTCGGAGAAATTTATCGGTTATAACGTCCAATGTTAATTTTTGTTTGTTACATATTTGGAGAATGCTGGCAACAATGTAACGCTTATTATTGTAGATTTCAAATAAGTCTGTTAAATAGTCAGTTTTTGTATCGCTGTGAAGGTGACGCAAAAGAAAAGGACTGTGCCTAATAATGAAGAAAAGTCGCACATAACGGGGATACAAATGTCAGCACCGCGAAGGAATTGGGTGCATCACACTAAACGATTTCTAAAATTTGGAAGGTCAGAGAGAAAATTGGTCTCTTTTCGAAGAAACATGTTAAAAATTCAAGCAAGCCAGATCATCTGAGCACGAAGATATTGAAGCATCTTTATTTAGATAATTTAAGCAGCAATGAACAAATAGTGTACCGATCAGTGGATCTATTCTTCAAGCGAAAGCAAATGAAATTCTTCGCAATCCTACTCCACAAATACTGTGCTGTAAATACATTACTTAATTTAGTTACGTTTTTGAAGTCTTACCTTCATTCTTTTAATTAACCATGTAAGTGTGAAGCCTAAAACTTGCAAATATGACATTTTTAGGAAGGAAAGAAAAAACTGTTTGTACGACTGTTGGCTATAACGTCCTTGATTGGCGGTCCCTTCGGGGTCGTTATAAGCGATTTCGACTGTAGTCACATTCCCGTCGTTCTGATTCCACTAAATCGGAATTTATGTCGCTTATGATTAAGGACCACGAACCTGCTACGCAGGCGTAGCAGGGGTGAGGCGATGCTCCCACGTGGCGCGTCCCAGGTGGTGGATAGGGGGGTCCTAACCTGCTTGCCGGCGGACTTGAGGAAAAAAAAAAAAAACCTCTCGCGGACCAAACACACTACCCCCTGCTAGTGGGGGACGCACATGTAGAATACACCCGCGGTATCCCCTGCCTGTCGTAAGAGGCGACCAAGGAATGATTGAATTAGAACCATGAAACTACTCTTGATTCGTACCATCATGCGGGGAACACCATGGGTTGCATGTACTTGCGAGTAGTATCACTAAATTGGTACGAAATAGGTTTGTCTTTAGTTGCAGTAAAAAGCCTGGCCTTGTGGATTCCAGTACCCGTGCGTTGTACCCATGTGAGCAACACCGCGGGTGTGGGCGTAGCCTGTGAGTTGTACCGATATATGAGCGGCACCGTGGGTCAGCGTTGGCTGTGATTGGTACCCACTATGTGAGGAACACCACGGTAATACCGGCGCCCGAGACTAGTACACCTAGGTGAGGAACCTTACCGGTTGCGTTGGCTATGAGTGGCGCCATTGTGTGAGAAACACCATAGGTCTGCGTTCCCTGTACGAATTGCAATATTTATGAGTAGTACCATCTTGTGTGGACCACCGTGAGTCTTCGCTACTTTGAATCAGTACCCCAAAATGACAGATACCATGGTTCTACTTTACTCGCGACATGTACCATTCTGTGGGGCCTTAGACGTGAATTTAGCACCCCTTCAAACATCAAGCATCATTGTGCTTTATAAATGGTCCCTTGGTCAGTAATACTCTAACTACCTTCTTTTTGAGTCTAATCCACTGTTTTTTTTTTTTTTTTTTGTAGGGTTCATGTCCATCCATTCATTCTTTATGACTTTTTATTTTATTTTGGTCAGTGGATGAATTTGAATTTTTTGCTATTTCATTTCGTACCATTAGGGGCCGATGACCTCGATGTTAGGCCCCTTTAAACAACAAGCATCATCATCATCATCATCATCATCATCATCATATGATTGAAGATAACAGCCTTAAAACCTCTTTGAACGTTGGTACTTTTCTCTCAAGTCCACATTTGATTTCTTTCCATTTAATTACAATTTACGCAGAGCGTAAAACAGAAATACAGCTGAAGAGGCGCTGAGCTGAGTGACTCATACGCTAGAGCGCTGGTGTTCTGAGTGTTAAGTCGGCGGCTTCGATCCCGCCTCAGTCTGGTGGTATTTGAAGGACCTGAATATTCTTTCCTCCTCTTCTCCCCCGATACCTTGTATTGGTATATACTGGAGCCGTATAACGCTACTCCCGAGCCGTCGAACTAGTTGGAGAAGAGCAGCGAAGTGCGGTCGCAATCACGCTGCCGCTCAGGATGCAGTGGGTAGTCAGCTGATGAGTGCGGTATGCTGCACAGTGGGCGCTCTCGTCACTTCGCCTACACTCCAGACGTGACACTATGTAGGAACTCAACTCTTTGACTTACAAGGCTATGCCATAGAACCGCTAGTATTTTTTAATTTTATAGTTTCCCAATGCTGTAGATCATGGGCATTCAGCTCGGTTCTACCATGCAATTCGTCTTGCGATAGTTTTGTGGTCCTTAAATATTTTCGCTGTAGATATCATGACAGTGTTTGTCAGCACCCTATGCCCGCCCGGTGCCAAGATCGTTAAGCCGTTGAAGTCTATATGGTCTGACACCGTGGTTAGTCGGTTCGAGTCCCGTTGGTCGAAAAGGATTTCACCATTAGAATGTTGGCCGGCAGGGTAGAGGAGGTGGTAGTATACAATTTCTAATCAATAGATCGGGTGCCAGAAGCCTGGATGAAATTCCAAATCTCTCCGCAGTGTTCATATGGAGTGAGGGAATATGACGCTGTTGATGGTGATTCGTCCGTCGGATGGAGACGTAAATCTTTGAACAGACCCCTTGGTGCTATTCAACAGGAGTAGGCTATGTGCCGGCACCGGGTTTCACCCTCTCCCTACCTCATCATCATCATCCCCCCCACATCCAGACGCGCAGGTCGCCCATGGGAGTCAAATAGAAAGCCTTGCACCAGGCGAGCCGAACATGTCCTTGGGCACTCCCGGCACTAAGAGCCGTAAGATAGATAGATAGACAGAGCCCCACGCTATGTCAATCAGCTGTAGAGCTGCATTGGGATTCTAAGATCGCGGGTTCAAAACCAGCAGAGTTTGAAGGGCGGAAATAAGTCTATTCGACATTCCATATCGTACGATGACGGCATGCATAATAATTCTTGAGACACATTTGGTGTTCGGAAATGTATTCCGTGTGAACATTTCAAGACTGGTGGTGCTCCAATAAGGTTGACCCTCCGACGAGGATGGGTGGCATCTGCCACGTTTGAGAAACTGGTTGTCAGTGTGGTGGGGGATAAGTTGATGCGGTGTGTGGTGTGAGTTGCGGTAATGTTGGGGATATCATAAACACCTAGTCCCCGAGCCAAGGTACTTATCCTCTTAAGGTTATTAAAATCTCCCGAACTAGCCCGGAATCGCGTCTGGACTTCGAGGACTAAACCGCTGACCAATCAGCAATGGAGCCGAACGTAATACTATATATCTGGTACAGTATACAAGTTACACCTATAGTCTTAGCGGTCACAGGGCAACGTAACGCTGACCGAATTGATGTTTACGCGACTCATCAGGCGGGATTAACTTTGAAATAGGAAAGTACAGGATTGTTAAATAGCGCATTACAAAATGCATTAATCAAGTTTGTATGCAACACACGTGTTTTGTAAGTAGCCTACTGCGACAGTATTTAAAAAAATAAAATTATTTAGAGCATTTGTTATTTCCATTTTATAACTTGGCTTTTAGAATTTATTTTAGAATTTAATTAGCAATATAGGTTTTGTACTTTTTTGATTTTATTCCGCTGAATGCTACCTTAAATAATAATTTTTAACTACAGTGTTATGGTTATCCTTTCTGTAAGCGGATTTTAATTTACTTTTCTCTGTCACTGATTATCCGAGATTTCAGATTTGCGGGGTTCGGGTTACCGGGGTTCTACTCCATTTAGAAAACTATGTACTTCAGACTGAGAATATGCTTGATCCCTGCCTGTTTGGCTTTCAGCCCTAGTGCTAGCGTATCCTTTCCGGAATCATGCCATAATATTACACACAGAGAGTTGTATAATGCTTGTGCTATCATGGGGGAAGAAAGATGTAATTATATCATTTAGCTGAGTTGGGATAAGTTCTATTTCTGTGGTAACAGGCATTAAGTTCATTTTGGTATTGGCATACAATAGTAAGTACTCTACGGTACTAGTACCGTATTCTTTTACATCAACTACATCGACGGGAGACCTTATAACTGCAAGAGTGCAGTGACTTTTAACTGGAATTTGTATGTATAAATCGTTGTTATGAACACTCCTTCTCGTCCCCCAGTCCTCTAAAATATATATATTTTACGAACAGAATTGAGTTGTTTAAATTCTGGTTGTGGTGCCATAAATACTGAATGATGGATATCTTGATGTCGGGGCCCTCTTGTATGTGCCAGTAAAACTTAGACCTACCCGCTGTGCCCCGACAGAGAGATATGTACACAATGAATAGGCGCCTGCCTTCCTCTCTGTTTGTTTTTGTTATCTCTTTCTTAAACCTTGTTAGCACTCAGAAATATACGAGTTTTTCCGTTGAAGCTTGCCGTAATTTCCTCATTTCTGCCAAACATCATAGAAAAGATACAGTACCAAACGGAAATGTTTTGAGTTATAACCACCCGGCCCAATCCCATGTCAATACAATGTTGTGTTCTTTCTTTCTTAATCTGCTTACGCTCCAGGGTTGGCTTTTCCCTCGGACTCAGCGAGGGATCCCACCTCTACCGCCTCAAAGGCAGTGTCCTGGAGCTTCAGACTCTGGGTCGGGGGATACAACTGAGAGGATGACCAGTACCTCGCCCAGGCGGCCTCACCTGCTATGCTGAACAGGGGCCTTGCAGGGGGATGGGGAGATTGGAAGGGATAGACAAGGAAGAGGGAAGGAAGCGGCCGTGGCCTTAAGTGAGGTACCATCCCCGACATTTGCCTGGAGGAGAAGTGGGAAACCACGAAAATCCACTTCCAGGATGGCTAAGGTGGGAATCGAACCCACCTCTACTCAGTTGACCTCCCGAGGCTGAGTGAACCCGGTTCCAGCCCTCATACCACTTTTCAAATTTCGTGGCAGAGTCGGGAATCGAACCCGGACCTCCAGGGGTGCAGCTAATCACAATAACCACTACACCGCAGAGGCGGGCTGTGTTCTTATTACCAGATTATACAGTCGTCTGGTCTGCGGCTAGAATAAAATGCAACCGTAATGGAGAAGTAGAGCAGTTAGAACCGTCGAAAATCGATGTACCAGATTCCTTAATATGACTTGTACGACATAGGATGGTAATGATGATCCTCTTTCAGAAATAAAGCTAACCCTAAAAAGCTAGCCTGCAAACCACTCTGCAGTTTTTTCAGCTGGCACTTAGAATGAAAGTCGTCTGTCCGATTCTCCTCGTCCTCTTTCTCTTGCTGCTGCAAGGGTGGTGACTATCATGGAGTAATATTTCCCATTTTACATTTTCCTTATCACAGTTGCCGTCGAACTATTGTCGGAAATTCTACTCCTGGGATAATCATCTCCGGCCAGGACCACGTTTCCCTTCTGTCTCGTTTTCTACGATTAGTTGTATCAGGCTGTTTTTGACACTTCGGAGGATGTTCCTAAAATAGGTTGCTTTCTTGCGTTTTGGGAGGGTTAAGACTTCGTACAATTTCCCGACACGACGGAGTACTTTGTTGCTGGTGACTTGATCTGATCGTGGGATCTTCAGCATTCTGCTATTTATCCACAATTCAGTCTTAAACTTTCAGTGTCCATCCATCGACACTGTAAAGGACCACCGATAGCACATAACACCTGACGACACTTCAAAGAGTTTCGATTCGAATGAAACGGTCGCACGCAAGATGTTTTAATGTCAATGGCGTCCTTGAAATATTCTCCTATAGCTTTTTTTTTTTTTTTTTGTTATGGCCGTCCTCCCTAGGACATTTGGCCATCGACAATGTGCAATGATTAAAATGTTGCAGAAAATAGAAAAACAATTGGACAACAAGGCAAAACACATGCAGTAGAATGACAGAAAGGGTTTAGAACAGAGAAAAACCACACGCTTGAAATAAACACACTTGTTTCTTCAGATATTTACACCAGTTGTCGTAAACTATTTTGCAATTGTACTGTACACACGCAAATCTCCGTTTGCCAGTAACAACTGGGTATGTGTTGACAAGGGAACACGGAGGTGCGCAAGGGTGTCGAACAATTCTGTGCGGTAAGATTTATAGTTCTGCTTCATTCGAAGATGAGGTGGTTCCCATCTCCTGTATTTCTTGTGCTATACGGGTATTGTGCTTATAGCAGGACTCCAATCTTACTAAGGCGAGCGGGGAATGAAGCATGGTTGAATCTCATCCGGATGATGGTAGTTACTTGGACTCTGGCCCATCTTACTTCTTGATACAGTACCATGGCTTGTGTGGGATCTTTTGTAGATATCTACTGTCTTGAACAGTGCTCAACTCGGGGTATTACCGGGATATCTAAAGAAAGCAAATAGGGTCAAATTTAGCCGAAAACTAGAACTTTACAAAGGCTAGAAAAAGTAGAGAATGATCCCTCTGTAGGGTCCTACATATCTCTCAATCGAGTTCGATCTGGCCTCCGATTTAGGAAAGGAAAACTGGTGTACACATTGCGCAATTTCTATTTAGATTTTGTCACATCGTCAGCACTGTTGAAATTCTCGCCGTGTTAACATCTCATTGTGGCACCGTTGGTTTTTTTTTTTTTCGATAATCAGAAAATCGCCGTTGTTGCTCCAAAAAGCCCGTCCCCCCAAAAAAGTGGTTTAGGAAAAATACTCCCCGTGTGCTGTTTTATTGAAAGAACTGTACTTGGATGATTTCCGTTTGTTAAGAATGGGTGAAAAGTGTTGTTTGGAAATTGGACGATTTCCGTTTGTTAAGTATGGGTGAAAGGTGTTTTTGGAAACTTAATAACACACAGAGCAGGTAAAGCAGATACAAGCACGGGAGAAATGGCATTAACTCAAATGGTGAAGTCGGAACTAATCCACAACGCTCCACAATCCCCGATCTACTGTAGGAAGGAAAGTGGACAGATATGTCTCCAATGTGAGGACGACTGTCTTTCACAATATATGATTTCCATATATCATCCTATGTTTAGGACATCGGATCGAAGCAGATTGGAAGAAGTGTAGGGCCCTTGTAACGAAACTTTTGAAGACAATTCATCTATGCTGAATTTCTTAGTACATTATTTCTGAATTGTCCGACTCGTTGGCTGAATGGTCAGCGTATTGGCCTTCTGTTCAGAGGGTCCCGGGTTCGATTCCCGGCCGGGTCGGGGATTTTAACCTTTACTGGTTAATTCCAGTGGCTCGGGGGCTGGGTGTTTGTGCTGTCCCCAACATCCCTGCAACTCACGCACCACACATAACACTATCCTCCACCGCAATAACACTCAGTTACCTACACATGGCAGATGCCGCCCACCCTCATCGGAGGGTCTGCCTTACAAGGGCTGCACTCGGCTAGAAATAGCCACACGAAATTATTATTTCTGAAATAACCAAATAATGAAATATAAAAATGAGTTCCTCTCCTTCAGCTATGTATACTCTTATCAGTCCATAAAGTTTGAGTAGACCGGACTTGATTTTTAATCGAGCGAGTAGCTACGCGAATTGGGTCACGTAGCTGTCGGCTTGCGTTCAGATGATGTTTTCCAACCCCACTGTTCAGGAGCCCTGAATATCGTTTTCTGTGGTTTTCCGTCTTCACACCAGGCAAATGGTGGGGATATACCTTAAGTCCATGGTCGCTTCCTTCCCTTGCATAGCTCTGTTCTTAGCCTGTCGTCGGCATAATAGGCCTGTTTGACACTTGCCCGGCTATCGGGTAACTGACATTTAGCCGGCTCTGACAAGAAAGCGAATGCTTTTCGCATATGCCCGACAAGTACACGGCAGCAGTTGTGTACACGTCACGGTTTGGAATGGGTCGCAGTCAATCACTAGCGTTTATGTTCTTGCATAGGCGTTTGGAGAAAAGGAGAAGAAATAGATTGCAATGGATTCATCCAATCAGTATTACAAGAGACGAGGTTGGGGCATTCTTCGTACTTTTTGAAGACTTAAGAAATGAGGGGACAAGTTTTTCAACTGTTTTAGGATGAGCGTGCAAAACGTTTGACGAACTACGTGTAAGAATCAAAAAATTCCATTCAGCGCCGCAACACATCCTTCAGAGAATGTATCTAGCCTATTCAAATAAAGGAATCACAGCACTCGAAGACTGCAGACATCTGCCGTGCTGGGTAGATATGTAATCCTCCACTGATTTCACAGCTCCAACTACCCTCACAATCTGGGTTTGACGGCACCGACAGCCGGTCCTCCCAGTAGGAACTGCCGGCTTCCTACTACAGTAGCACGGCAGCCGGGTATGGTTTATGCGACGACTTTTATCGGGCAAGTATGAAAAGTCTCGTACACTTCTCTTCCTGACAATCGTGTACCCGGCATCGGTTACCCGACAGCCGGGTAAGTGTGAAATTGGCCTAAGACCTATCTGTGTCGGTACGACGTAAAATAAATTGTAAAAAATAATCCACTATTTTGGAGGGGTAGGGGTTATGTGACACCGACTGACTAACATTCTACATGGGATGTGTCTCATTCAGTGGGTGGGCCCTAGTTAAACATATGCACACCGGTCCTGTTGTGGCGTGTTGCGCCAGGAGTAGACAGCGTGGCGGCACTTACTTTCTCTACCGATCTGTTGGTCGTGTTGCTACTTCGATCATCCTTACAATACTTACAGCTTAATCATTCCTGCTCAGTTAATGCGTAGAAAGTTAATTTCTATTACTGTAGTATCAGAAGAGAAATAAAACACATCTCCCAATTTATTATTACTGTTCTTTGACCATTGCTCAGCAGTCCACTGACCTACATTGCGTGATCTGGTGTGGTTTGACTAGTTTTTCAGGAACAACCATTAACCAGCAGCTCATTCAGTAGAACTTATTTATCCGTGAAAATTTCCCCCTGTCTATATCCAAGCGCTTGTGATATGAAAATTAGTATTTTCAAGAAGAAAGTGATGTCAGTAGGGAAGAAACCTAAGAAGATCGAGTGCCCGGTATGTAGTACGAAAAAGGGGGATCATTTCAGTTATTTTGGATGTACAGTATTTTCTCTCGGGATGGTAGGCCTAGTACACTAAAACTTTCCTAAACTGGAATGTGACCGTTCAGATCTTTTCGTCCGTTAACAGGGGTTTCCGGTTTACGATGGGTTGTTTTGAAAAATAGCACTTTGTTACTGTAAAGAGAGAAGAATGCAAATAAAAAACGCACATATGGTGGTGCGTTTCACTTGTCCCACTGTTCCTTTCAACCAAAAAACCAAACCGAACCGCATGGCACAACAGCCCCGAAGGGCCATGGCCTACCAAGCGACCGCTGCTCAGCCCGAAGACCTATAGAGTACGAGGTCGAGGTGTCGCGTGGTCAGCACGACGGATTCTCTCGGCCGTTATATTTCGCTTTCTAGACCGGAACCGCTGTCTCACCGTCAATAGCTCCTCAGTTGTAATCACGTAGGTTGAGTGGACCTCGAACCAACCCTCAGATGCAAGTAAAAATCCCTGTCCTGGCCGGGAATCGAACCTGGAGCCTCGGGGTAAGAGGCAGGCACGCTACCCCTACACAGCGGGGCCGGCGTTCCTTTCAGCCACTCATCTTTAATCTTTATTCGATTTTTCAAAATGTCAAGATCTTGAGCTTTTCCCACTGCAAATACAGCAGTTAATTCTTTAGTTGCACTTCTTGACATAAATATGGCATATGGCTGGGTGTCATCTGAAAATTTGCGTCACGAAGTCAGCTATACAAAATGTGTGATGCGATATTACCTAGGAACCATGCAGGCTTTGATCTGACGTATTGATGGATTGCCACAACGGAGACACAAATAGAAGGTGGTGTACCTGTCTTGGTGAAATGGTGTAAATAAATTAATCATTTTCAATTTGAGTATCATTTATTGAAATACATATTTATGAACATTTGGTTTTCCCAGAGGGTAATTGAACACCGTTTTTTTTTCATGTTCTTCAGTCACTTTAATTTTCTCCTCCTGATTAAGGGCTTTATGTTTATAGGACATTTTAATATATTGCAAAATTACAGTACGATATTGACGTCACAGTTGTATTCCATTCGTACTTTACGAATTGCTTACCATCGCAAAACTGGGGATGAACCGTAACTGCCCTACAACACGCTTTGCAAGAAGGCACGCTATTTACGGCTCAGTAGGGCCAGGAACCTTTCATTATCCTCTGTAGCACATAAGAGACGGTACTGCGCCAAGATACTATAGAATCTTCAAGGATCTTTGAAGAAGGCATTCACCGAATGGGGGGTCAATGGTTCCTAGAAGTCCGAGTGAAATCATTCTCAAATATGATGCCTTGCTTGCTGTCATAACTACAAAATTAAACATGATTCGACCGAGTTTAGTACCAGTTATGCTTAAATTGATCCGTTTTCATGAGGTTATTCACGCAAGTGGTACCTAAAACGGTTCCGTTTCTGCATCAAGTAGTTGTTCGTTTTAAAATATTATTTAATATAGGAAATGCCTCCGTTCCGAAATTTATTTTCCGTTTTTTCAGGTTTCTGGTATATACTGTATTGTAAGTGAATTTGAATCGAGGTGCAGCAAAACTAATGCAGTGAGCTCCCTGTTGCGATTTGCTATCACCAGTATTCTTTAAGAAAGTACAGTAGTATCCTAGGGACGAAGCTCCTCACTGACTTTACAGGAGTGAAAGCTGGGCGGATTCAGGGCATCTTATTCATAAGTTAGAAGTAACAGATATTAAAGTAGCGAGAATAATTGCTGGTACAAACATATGAGAGCAATGGCAGGAGGGTACTTGGAGTGGGGAGATAAAGGCGATTTCCCATTTTCACGTCAGGCTGTACCTTAATGCAGACCATGGCTGTTAACTTCCCAATTATAGTCCTTTCCCATCCTCCCTTCGCCGAATTCGATTGATGAAGCCGTACGAATACACCGGCTTTGGTGGTGGGGTTATGTGAGGCGAATGGAAGGGGATAGGTTACCGAGGAGAATAATGGAGAGTGGGGCACAAGACGACGATGTTCAAACTCAGTTTTTAATAATTTATTGATAAGAGGTGTGGAACTAAACGAGACCACAGAAATGAAATGGCGTATGACTTTTAGTGCCGGGAGTGTCCGAGGACATGTTCGGCTCGCCAGATGCAGGTCTTTTGATTTGACTCCCGGAAGCGACCTACGCATCGTGATGAGGATGAAATGATGATGAAGACATATACACCCAGCCCCGTGCCAGCGGAATTATCCAATGATGGTTAACATTCCCGATCCTGCCGGGAATCGAACCCGAGACCCCTGTGACCAAATGCCAGCATGCTAACCATTTAGCCATGGAACCAGACGAGACCACAGCTCTAATTACAGATAAGAGATTGAAGAGGCGCTTGGGTTATTCAGAGGCTTGCAGGCTGAGCGCTAATTTATTTATTTATTTATTTATTTATTTACTTATTTATCAAAATCATATTTGTTTCGCTGTTTGGGTATAAGGCTATCATTTTTAAAAAGTAGTTAAGTAACACTTTTGAACATAAATTATTCGATATTTTTGTCTTTCGGTTTCACCGAAGTTATTTATGTCTTTTCTGGTAGAATCGTGTATTAAGTCATCACCCAGTATTGTGTACTGCTCCATCGTAATAGGAACGTCGCAGCGACCTTTTATCTTATAATTTAAAAAAATGCACCCGCGGACTTAATAAATTGATGTCGGAGCTAACCTAAATATCTTCCACACACTTCATTTTCGATTAAGAAAATCTTCTGCACGGCAGCCCTGAAAATGCTTTTCCGTGGTTTCCCATTTTCACACCAGGCAAATGCTGGGGCTGTACCTGAAGGCCACGACCGCTTCCTTCCCAATCTTAGCCCTTCCCTGTCCCATCGTCGCCGTAAGACCTATCTGTGTCGGTGCGACGTAAAGCAAAAAAAAAAAAAAAAAAGTCTTCTTCATGGGGTTGTGGTAGAAAACGACATATCTGTTCCCCAGGATTAATTTACTGTGTAGAGTTGTAGAAAATTAGTTCTAACATGGAAATAAGGCGTTTCTGGATTCATGTCCCTATAACATTAGGTGATGTGCCCGTGCTTCGCTTCGGAATTCTACATTGTATTACAGAATTCTAGGTTAGATAGTGTACACGTTGTGGGTAAGAATGTATTTAATTGCATAGCTATTACCGTTACCCCAGAAACGCGAAGGGGAAGTCACCTAACGTATTTTCTCATGTAAAGATTGGGTTAGGGAATTTTCATTGTAAATGCCTACCATCTGTCACAATCAAGTTGGAGAGTTTTCATTATAATGTGACACACTCACTCTCCACCGGCCTTTTTACATTCTCCGAAAGACTGAGTGGTTTTCCCAACTGAAATCAACATAGGTCATTACAATGACGCCAGTAGAAATGTCGCGATTAAAAGCAATGCTATGATATGAAATACGCGATCACACATTTTCTCACTTTTAACGAACAGTACTACGCTGCCGATCTAACAGCCCAATGTTCCAGAGCTGGAATGACCAGGCCGCAGATAGCTGTGAACATTTCTCTGCCGTATTCCATTAAGTCTGCATACTGCCCATTCAAATCAGCGCGTCAGAGTAGGGATCGATTTGCTGGAATTCTATGAAATAACCAGTGTGTTACGTACCAGTCCTATCGGAAAATTTATGAACCAGAGAAAAGGCATGGTAAAGAAGAAAGTTATCAAACTCCCCAGCTATTTCCCGCCACTATACATTCAGACAGGCTGTTATATTCGATACGAAGAAGTAATCCCATCTGTCGGAGATGAGTGGCAGCATAAGAGACAAAGAACATCACAACAAACAATGGTCAATGTAATATTAAGTGTGATCAATTTTATGAGCTTTCGACATTGTAGGCCTTCACATTTAGTTTTCTTCCGACTCTGAAATACCACTCTTACCATAGTCGGTACGGTAAAACTGAAGAAAACATAAATGATCGGAAATTTGTAGCCTATTCTCTATAACTTTTGCTGTGGTACTTTTCGATAGGGACAATAGCATAGATATTAAAAAATTAAATTTTAAGCGCCTTCCCCTAAACTACCATTTCATCCAGGCTGAATAAAATTATATACAGCCTAGATTGTACAGTAGATTCTTATGTACTTTCTTATTTTCCGACTTTACATATCGATTTTCATTAAGTTCTGTGTATCCATTTGCTCGTGGCTTGGCATTGTGATCGGCTTAGCAACAAATATACAGATTAATGAATATCTCTTATCACAGCCGGTACGGTAAAATATATATAAGACATAAAATATCGGAAATTTAATTCTATATAACTCTTTTTATGTAGTATTTATTGATAGGACCACTAATAACATAAATATTTGAGAACTAAATTTCATGCCCTCCCCTAAACTACTATTTCACTCAGCGTAATTAAAATGATTTATAGCCTAGAATGTAGTGGCTCATCCCTTGACTTTACATAGCGATTTTCATTATATTCTTTTCAGCCGTGTTCTCGCGATACGCGTACATACATACATACATACATACATACATACATACATACATACATACATACATACATACATACATACATACATACATACATACATACATACATACATACATACATACATACATACATACATACATACATACAGACAGACTTGACGGAAAATTAAAAGGTGTATTTCCTTGTTACTGTGGGCTCGTCCGATACAGAAATACCATTCTTTTTTAAATTCTGAGCAATGTACAGACAAAACTCTTATTTTATGTAGGCTATATAGATTTTCTTCTACGTATGAGGAATGTGTCTTGAAAGTTTGGCCATGCCTTATTGTTGTTACACTTTGTATAATGCAAAGGGTGATGTAATGACATAGGAATTATTCACTCATATCAAACAGTTTTTGATGAAATATACAGAAGTTTGTTCCAGCAAATTACTACGTCTACGTAGTTGATACTAGAAACGTTGAGATGTGTGTGGTCAGGTTGGGTAACGTACAATATCAATCGATCTTCCCAGCTGCTCTGTTATCTGAGCCCAGTACTAAGCTGTTCATGTTAAACCTTTTAAATCGACTGTAATCTTTCGCCAGCCACTGTTGCGATTTGCGAATTCTCAGCTGAGGTACAGTATTTCATTGCAATGCAAATCTCTTTTGTTATTTACGGTTTAGTTGCACTTGTGTGCGGTTACGCGCGAGGTCAGGGAGTGCGGTTTAGTTTCCGTGTTCGTCAGGATTACCAAACAGTGCAGCGGAGTACGTGGGTGACTCTTGGAAATGGGCGATAACAGAGCGCGTGCCACCTCCGCACCGCAGCGGGAATCACTCTAGGTACCGGAAAGTACTGAATAGCACCGCTCTACTGCCAGGCTATGTTTATGCCTGTACTGGCCGGAAGAAGCGAAATGTTTTTCTGCTTGGTACTGCGTGACTCAGCCTATTGAAGATGACATTACAACATGATAAAGAGCGTTTTTTCTGTGTTTTTAGAAGATCAGTTTTTAAATACAAAGCGCTCTCAAATAAAACGATATAAATCCAGTCTTTAGTGTTTGGTTTCATCATTGATTAGGTAACGTTGTAGTATTCAAATTATTTTCTTGGTCGCAATATGACATACCGTCGGGTTTTTCTACGTGACAGGTTGAGGGAGGGACATGCATTTCAGTTTTTTACCTTGTGAAGTATTGATTTTTGAACTCGTGATGTTCATTATGTGTTATCATATAACTTTATTCTGTATGGTTTCGATCAAACTCGTAACCTTCATTGGTTAATTCTCCTGGCTCGGGGGCTGGGGATTGTGCCGTCTTCAACTTAGAATTAGGGCCCCATTCTCACAAACGTGGAGGTCGCCTATAAAGTCCATTAGTCACTCTATGTCGTAGCATGTCAGCATGTAAAATATTCCTGGTGATACATTTCGTGTTCACCCGTCAAAATTCATTAAAACTGTCATAGATCGCCCAACAGAGATCTGTTTCTTTGCCTTTTGGTAGAGTAAACCGGTACATCGAAATCTGACATATAGGCAATCTAGATGGCGTTAAATCAAAATGCCTGCGCACGTTAGCTGAGGCCATTCGATTATTATTATTATTATTATTATTATTATTATTATTATTATTATTATTATTATTCTGATTATTCTGCTTTTACGCCTCGTTGGACCACTTCAGTCAGTCGTTTTCTGGTCATCTTCTTCGATAACTTTTCTTTCCGAATTGCCCTGTAACTTTTCGTTCGTTCTGGTCTTTTGTGTACCGGGCGAGTTGGCCGTGCGCGTAGAGGCGCGTGGCTGTGAGCTTGCATCCGGGAGATAGTAGGTTCGAATCCCACTATCGGCGGCCCTGAAAATGGTTTTCCGTGGTTTCCCATTTTCACACCAGGGAAATGCTGGGGCTGTACCTTAATTAAGGCCACGGCCGCTTCCTTCCAACTCCTAGGCCTTTCCTATCGCATCGTCGGTGCGACGTAAAGCTCCTAGCAAAAAAGAAAAGATCTTTTGTGTCGTTTCTCATCTGTAAATACCCTTTTCATTGTCTGTTTTTGGTTTAAATTGAACCTGACAAGTTCGGGTCACAAGGTCAGCATCTAAACCGTCCGAGCCACTCAGCCCGCCTTTGATTTCCTTAATCCATCCTACTTGTTGCTTCATAGTCCAGGGTTTCTCTAAATTCTTCTTGTCCTTCTTCGTACCTCGCCTCTCACTACTACCCTCCAGCGGCAAACAAGGATCACTTGGAGCTAGTTAACTCAGCAGGGTGCATGGTGTGATTGACTGCTTTCTTCCAGCTTGCTTCCAGGAACTGAGGCCGTCATGTTTTGTCCCCAAGTATATTATTATTATTATTATTATTATTATTATTATTATTATTATTATTATTATTATTATTATTATTATTATTATTATTATTACTACTGACGAGATGGTGTACCGAGTGAAGTTTATCCCATTAAGATTCCAAGCTTTATTCTTCTACTTCTAGGTATGGTACTATTTCTATTCGAAGAGCACCTTCAACATGCACTTATGTTATTACCCCACACGTCAGTACAGGTCTCGTAATAGTTACCTCCCTTCCCTGCACAGAAAGCTCCGAGTGTGATGATTGCGTGGTCACTAACTCAGGTATGATATATTACCGTACTTCTCTGTTGCCTGTAGGAGATCATTATTTAAATAGAACATACGGAATATGGCAAGTTCTTTCCTGCTTTGGAATTCAATCTTGAGTTTTTTTTAAATAACACAGTTCATCTTCAATATTTTATTAGAATTTGACTTTTTTACTTCGATATTCGATTGACGTCTCTGTTGAAAGTTTTGTTTTTAGGAGACATTTTACCTACCATTAATAATAATAATAATAATAATAATAATAATAATAATAATAATAATAATATGGCCTCAGCTTTAGTTTGCATTAATTTTGATTTGACAACATTTAGCCTGTGCCACTTTCGATGTTTGTTTTCCTCTACCAGATGGTAGAGAAACCAGAGATCTGTTAGGCGATTTCTGGGTGCGTTATTAATTTTGTCGGGTAAACATCATATGTACCGCCAGATTATTTTTACATGCTGTTATCGTACAACATAGAGTACCGAATGGACTTTTCTCCGCTTTTCAAAAATCCGACTGCTATGTCGGATTTGAACCCGTTACGTTGGGTCCGGATGCCGACACTATTCTACTTATCCACAAAGGAAACTCCCAGAATAGATCATCTCAAGAGAATACTAGCTACTGTATCGATTGCCCGTGAACTCCGGAGGCAATTCTGTACCTCAGGGGTCAATAATCGTAACGCCATTTTTAGTGATTTTTGAGGTTCCAGTATCGTAAGAAATGTTAGAAGGAAATATGTTGGTGACATATTCGTTGTAGGTTGTAGAAAGTAAGCCGTATCTCCCATATCACTTAGTGGCACAGAAATATTCTAATTGTACAGTTAGTATGTTAAAATGAATAAATTATGTAAAATAATAAAATGAATGAATAGCTGTGTAAAAATGTAATTACTACGAGCCGTTAATTAGAGAGCAGTGGGAGTTTTTGTCCTCTGTTGAAAAGTGAGAAATCGATAATTACGACTTTAGACCTCGCAAGTTACAGAATCGGGTTTGAATATCTAATTCAAGCTACAGAGATCTGCCATGATGATGTTGACTTTTTTTTTTTCTGAAGATCACTGTTAACCGTAGCCTTTCGTGGTAATTTGATCGATGCAATGAAAGTGCAATTATGTCCGTAATATTTGCGTCTTGGAGGTCAAAAAAAAAAGTTTTTCTACTTTTCAGCTTGATAAAGGAAATTGTTATGGCTGATAGTCAGCACAAGTTCTCGTAACTGTTCGAGTCCAGACTGGCGCTGTCGTACTGTCATTAGTACACGCGTCATAAGAGACGATGGCGCCTCGACGCGGAGGAGACGCGCCGACTGCCTTCACGCCTAATTATTTTTGTGTGCGCCTTGATTTATGGCTAGAGGGTTAATAGTGTGGTTGAGTTTATTGTCTCTAGCTAATTGTTCCTTTTCTCGCAAGACGCACGATATAGTAATCATCATTATCTTCATGAAGATGAGTCCTAATATTTTATACTGCAGCATCACGGCTTGTTTCTTCTGATTATTGTCAAGTCATTAGTTGTTCTCGATAACGTATTCTTAGAAAGAGAATAACACACTTTACACTATGCCAACAACTATTCTCTTCCCACCACGTCTATTTCATTCATTTGGTTATGGTAGCAATTGACCTGCGTTTGGTAGTATATACAGTATATACAAAGAAACTTACGGACAGATTTTTATATCCAAACTGGAAGAATAATTATAAAACAAACTCACTTAGTTCTACGTATTCCGAGCTCCCGGACGAAATAATCTTTACATCGGTATGTTTTTAGACTCCGCCTCTGTGGTGTAGTGGTTAGTGTGATTAGCTGCCACCCCCGGAGGTCCGGGTTCGATTCCCGGCTCTGCCACGAAATTTGAAAAGTGGTACGAGGGCTGGAACGGGGTCCACTCAGCCTCGGGAGGTCAACTGAGTAGAGGTGGGTTCGATTCCCACCTCAGCCATCCTGGAAGTGGTTTTCCGTGGTTTCCCACTTCTCCTCCAGGCGAATGCCGGGATGGTACCTAACTTAAGGCCACGGCCGCTTCCTTCCCTCTTCCTTGCCTATCCCATCCAATCTTCCCATCCCTCCACAAGGCCCCTGTTCAGCATAGCAGGTGAGGCCGCCTGGGCGAGGTACCGGTCATACTCCCCAGTTGTATCCCTCGACCAAGAGTCTGAAGCTCCAGGACACTGCCCTTGAGGCGGTAGAGGTGGGATCCCTCGCTAAGTCCGAGGGAAAAACCGAACCTGGAGGGTAAACAGATGATGATGATGATGATGATGATGATGTTTTTAGACAGATGTTACAGGAATAAAAGATAGGTGGTGGACTTAAGATACTGCCGACGCGGACAGCTGTTTCCGAGTCCTTGCTCGTCTCATCTCATGTTTACGGACAGAACCTAACGCACTCTAGAATGTAGACTGTTAGGCCCCCTTTAAACAACAAGAACAACAATCACCACCATCCTGCAGTGTGTGTTACTGAAGTGGGAAATAATAGTTTAATAATAATAATGTTATTTGCTTTACGTCCCATTAACTACTTTTACGGTTTTCGGAGACGCCGAGGTACCGGAATTTAGTCCCGCAGAATTTTTTTACGTCCCAGTAAATTTACCGACACGAGGCTGGCGTATTTGAGCACTTTCAAATACCACCGGACTGAGCCAGGATCGAACCTGCCAAGTTGGGATCAGAAGGCCAGCCCTTCAACCATCTGAGCCACTCAGCAAAATAATAGTTTAGATGACTGTATAGAAACGTACCGTTAATTGAAAGCGAGTGAATGAGGACAGTAAAATATTTCCTGACTTTTAAGATCCCGAAGTGCGGATGCCGCGATTAATTCGACAGCTCCTATGAGTATCTTCATTAATGCTGTAAAACCAAACCAAACCCAACCCCATGGCACTACAGCCCTTGATGGGCCGTGGTCTACCAAGCGACCGCTGCTCAGCCCGAAGGCCTGCAGATTACGAGGTGTCGTGTGGTCAGCACGACGAATCCTCTCGGCCGTTATTCTTGGCTTTCTAGACCGGATCATTTATGCTATAGCAGTACAAAAATATTATCATTATAATGTGTTACTTCTCTTTGATTTTAACAACAAATAATTGTCAAATCCGTGATGTAGGTAGTTCGTAGAGTCCAGAGAAAGCTTATTTTAAAAATGCAGAACTGTTTAGAAGCAGTGTAGTTTTTGTTGTGGCAGGAAATAAAACTCTCTATTTGTACAAGACATGTCCCTGTCCTTAACTGGCGTAAGTATTCCCAGTGATAACCTAAGAAGCAGATATAATTGTTCGACAACGACTTGCTATTACTGATTCATGTAAGGGTTGTTTTTTTTAAATAGTAATATGTTCGCGTCTCGCATATTTGGAGGTAGTTTTTCTATTTGGCTTATGACTTTTAGTGCCAGGAGTGTTCGAGGACATGTTCGAATCACCTGCTGCAGGTCTTTCGATTTGATTCCTTTGGGAGACATGCGCGTCTAGGTGCGAGATGATGATGATGATGATGATGATGATGATGATGATGATGATGATGATGATGATGATGATAACGTACTCCTGTCGAATAACACCAAGGCGTCTGCTCAAGGCTTAACATCTCCATCCGACAGATGAATCACCATCAACAGCGTCATATGCCCTCGTTCGGTCACTAAAATCACACTCTTGCAATCTGCTGCCAGCACCGGAAGCCGAACGTATGTGTACTTTCTCAAATCTATTATGGAGGATGAGTCAGCGTGCTCAGGTGCTAACATGGCGACAAGTATACGAACCAATGTTCTCTAAGAACGAAGTTATTGAGAACAACTCAATAAGAACAGTTCTACTACAGACCATCTCTACTTCTTTGTAAAGGTTAGATTGTATTCCTGCTTTTCTCTGCCTGCCTGTAACTATTGTAATTTTGAACCTGTCTGTGTGTAAATGAATGGAGTCCGTTAAGTGTTCGCAATGAGGACATAACTGACCGCTCACTCTAGCTCCGGGTTCGAATCTCTTCCACTCGCAGGCAGTTGGTATTCAGGTAATGAGGTCAACCGGCCTACCTGCTGCCTGGCTTGCCGGCGAAACTCGACGTTTGCCTTCTTGGAAGAGAACTAATATATCCACATGGCAGTATTTCTCGGTCAAGTTAAATGGGGAAACTCTTAGCACATATTTGGAATAGAGTAGAGGAAATTAATCACATTCTAATTTCTTTCAAAAGGCTATTTTGAATAATAATAATAATAATAATAATAATAATAATAATAATAATAATAATAATAATAATAATTAGAACCCGGAAGTTAGGCAGAATGCCATTTTTGTCTGGGTGTCACATAGAAACAGACATGTTTTCGTACGTTGGTAACGGTGGGACCATTTTTTATTTTGCTTTTCTTGCCTATTTTATTTTCCGTAGCCTATTTGATAGTTTATTGCCTTTTTTGACATTTTTAAGTTGTGGATATTTTTTGCTGTTATTTATGTATTAAAATTAATCAATGGAAAGAATATTTCAACGTACTGTATAATAAAGTAAAATCATTTTAACTTAATAGATTAAAAAATAATGTACACAAACGATATTTTCATATTACACAAATCTCTACTGAAAACTCAATAAGCCAAATGGCCGTGAGGATTGTCAGGTCCCGTCCTTGCTACGTAAAATTTAGTGCTGATAGTGATTATAATTTTAAGAGGAAGAACAACTTCTTAACCATCCTCTACTAACACTCATTGGAAGGAAAATGGAAGAGGTCCGATATTTTGAAAAATGAAGGTGTCGGCAAAAGAAAGGAAAGGCCTACGAAGAGCATGAAAATGAAAGACTTTCTGGGCCTCGCAAATTTACTACCGTCGGGGTCAGAAAAGAACAAGAGTTGACCAAGGGAGGTCAGACAGGAAAGGTAAGAGCGAGGAACCTGACACAAGTAAGTGGAAGCAACTCCAGACTTGGCAAGGGGAAACGTGGTCGCCGACCCACACTCCCAAGTTGAAGAGACTCTGGTCTCGCTTATAGTCGCCTCTTACGGGGATACCGTTGGTGTTATTCTGTCATTCCCACCCACAGAGGGATGTAAGATTAAGTACTAAAATGCGATGCAGTTTTTTTACCGGGCGAGTTGGCCGTGCGTTTAGGGGCGCGCAGCTGTGAGCTTGCATCCGGGAGATAGTGGGTTCGAACCCCACTGTCGGCAACCCTGAATATTGTTTTCCGTGGTTTCCCATTTTCACTCCAGGCAAGTGCTGGGGCTGTACCTTAATTAAGGCAACGGCCACTTCCAACCCATTCCTATGCCTGTCCAATCCCATCATCGCCGCCATAAGACTTGCGTGCGTCGTTGCGACGTAAAACAAATTGTAAGAAAAATGCCAATTGTAATTATTTTACTGCCTATTTCCTACATGTTAAAGCTTATTTGGTTGCCTATTTTAGCAGGAATAAATGCCTGAACTTCCGCGCTCTAATCATCATAATCATCATCATCATCATCATCATCATCATCATGTCATAAAATAGCGGTGGTGGGAGCGGTTGTTGTATTAAGGACCTTGTCACAAAACGATAACTCATGTTACCAGATTAGCTTCCTCTGTGGATCAGTGAATTCAAGCCCGACAGAGATAGATACATTTTTGAAGAATGGTAGAAAGTATATTCGGCACTCCATGCCGTACGATATCGGCATGTAAAAGACCTCTGATGACACATTTGGTGTCTACCCGACAAAATTAATTATAACTCCGCCATGAACCGATAAACGGAGATCTGATTTACTCTGTCATCTGGTAGAGTAAATGGGAGGTCGAAATTGCCATAGAGGCAGCCTAAATGGTGTCATATTGAGATGCGATTACTGAGGCCATGCGATTATTATTATTATTATTATTATTATTATTATTATTATTATTATTATTATTATTATTATTATTATTATTATTATTATAGCTGCCTCTGTGGATCCGTGGTAGAGTGTCGGCCTCCGGATCCCAAGAAAGCGGGTTCGAACCCGGCAGAGGTAGTCGGATTTTTGAAGGGCGGAAAAAAGTCCATTCGACACTCCATGTCGTACGATGTCGGCATGTAAAAGATCTCTGGTGATACATTTGGTATTTACCCGACAAAATTAATTCAATCTCAGCCATAGACGCCCAAGAGAGATCCGGTTTACTCTAGGTCCGCTAGATGGCAGACAGAGTAAACCGGAACGTCGAAATTGACGAGCAGACAGCCAGATGGCGTCAAATCGAAATGTCTGCACACGGTAGCTGAGGCCATACGATTATTATTATTATTATTATTATTATTATTATTATTATTATTATTATTATTATTATTATTATTATTCCGGTTTTACCATGTAACTTATAGCTGAAATGTAAACTTGGCACCCAAAAAGCAAATATGGGAGACCCAAGTAAGGTCCGTCATTGCTGCCAAACATCACCAAAACAGTATCTGAAAGGAAGTATCTTTAAGGAGAGTAATTTACCTGAATATTATATTTTATTCCTGAAACTTTAGATCTAATCCTACACCAACTTGTTAATTACATAAATTATTCGTACATGTCACTGTTTTCTTTCCTGATATACTATAACCTTAACAATCCTAAGGGAAGATAATGTAAACCGTTATACTCCGAAGTGTACAACTTGTGACCTTAAGGATAGTAATATGTAGGTTGGTAATAGTTCATCTCGTCAAAAATTACAAAGAATACTTTCTTCTTGGGAGTTAAAAGATAAATGCAAGATGATGTGTGTCGACAAGAAGGGCATCTTCACTGTGTGCGTGACAGCGTACAAGGCAACCCAACAGTAACAAAATAACACCCCGCGATGTGGCAGGCGCAGCACCACAGTCTCGGACATCAGTCATTGTTTCTGATTAGTACGGTGAGTGTAATTGTTCGTTAACCCCTGTTCTTGAATCACGTTACTGCTTAAATGTAGGCCTAATTTGTTTTCACTGTGCCATCCCCAGTTTGACTTGAACTGCAAACATGGCTGAGAAGCGTCAGCGAGTAAGTGTTGAGATTATCCCAGAACATGTAAATTATTAAACGTTTCGGGGAAGGTGAAGGTGCTGGAAGTATCGTGCCAATTTCTGGAATAGAGTGAATGACAATCAGTGATATCAGACGCGATGCGGACAAAATTGAAAGCCATGTTTCGAAAATGCAAACCACTAACAGTAATGTGAAAGCTCGCAAAACGATGAAACTCGCGAGAAACTATTAGTTGAACACTGTAATGTATCAGTGGTTCCTTCAACCAAAGTATTTCCCTTTCGGGACCGATAATAATAGCGAAAGCTGTATGAACAATAAGCGTGGTGGAGATTCGCCTTTCAAAGCAAGCATAGGTATAGTTGAAATTTCATCACGTAATTAGGTAATAATAACTGTTGAAAAATTGAGTGCGGATAGTGCAGTAGTTATTTCCACGTTTTATTTTATAATCATTCTATTTTCATATCTGTCACGGCCTCGGTCCTGATCCCTGGCGGAAAATAGAGTTTCTACTGTAATTCAGATGGTTTCTTTAAATTATGCTGACCAGCTAAGTCTAATGGCCACACGCCTATATCATACATATCTGATGAAAAGAATATAAATGAATAGAAATCCAGACTCATACCTACCTGAATAAAGAGAAAAGGGTTAGGGGGAGATAACGGCCTCGATGTTCCTAACTCCGAGAGCAACATCAACAAGAAGTACCTTAGCTATAAGAAAAGAAAAGCATTAAAACTAATCTGAAAATAAAAAAGTGAACATCGTCGTGTAGCATTACTTCTTGGAAATGCATAAAAGTTAGCATCGTTCTTTTTTTGTGTGTGTGTGTGCATATATTTTTATTGGAGTTATTGTGAACTTACGAGATTCCCTTAAGGCTTGTCTTGGTGGGAGCAGACGAATGCTGTAGTTCTCAAGCTTCAGTCATTGGTTCGATCGTGCTGCTTTTGCTCATTGCCTTAGGTCCTGCTAGAAGTAGGAGTTTCGGGAATGAAGGGGGTGGGTGGGGATGGCGGAGGACGTACTAAATCCCACAGAGTGAACCGAATAATGGAGACAGAAAGAATAGTCCTTTTTTTTTTCTTTCTCTATTTCTGTGTGGTAATCTCAGGCAAGACGACGTAGATGATGATATGAAAAAGATTTTGCGCTGCTTGGGATTTTGAAGAGTAGACAAGCAAACATGAGTAAGAAGTAAGGGAAACTTAATTATGGGGCTTTAGCGATCTAGATGTGAGCACAGGACTACCTGAATGAAGAGACTATCCCTTCCTTCCCACCCACTCTGTTAAGAAATGAATATGTTGTAAAAAAACTGGCTAGTGGAGACTTCGTGGTAGCCTATTGAAAATGTGAAGGTATCGAAAATAATGCATAATCAGTGTTTTCCGAACTGTGATAAGCGTAGCCCAGCTGGTCAGTGGAACCCTGCAAGTTGTAGGGCCTACATCATTGTCATTCATAATGAGTTTAAAATCTGAATATCTTCTGTGGAAACTACGAATGCTCAGGAATTTAGAATGAACTTCTCTACTAATGTAATAAATGTAAAAATATGTTGGGATGTTTGTGGAACTATCACGTCTGAACTCTTTGATGCATCTCGATTAATTTCACACACAATTCGGGTATGACCTGGGATAAATTACAGTCCACTTACTATTACGTTGTCTCTTACGGGCGTCATGTCGCGAAAGAAAATGTGTACCAAGTTCGATGAAAATGTATGCCTGGGACCCTTGAAAGTGACCACGCTGCCTAAATGATTAGTTCTAACAAACGGAACCTGCTTGGTGTATTTAGCATTCACTTTCATACAAAATATATAATATGCATTTTCTTACTGACTCAAACAGTTTTCGAGAAAGATGTGCTTTAATACGTTTCGCCGCATGTTTTACCCAATTAAACGAAAATGTTAGTTTTTTTTAGAATAAAAGAGCATTCGTACATGACTTAGAATGCATTTCCTATTAACAAATTCGTATGCATTTTCTTAGAATTAGAGTGAATTCAGTATGGCCTGGCCACAGTACGACGCTGTGAAAACAGTCTTCAAAACGAGTGAAATTCATGACTTTGCAGATATTGTACCACGGCTACTTCATGAACACACACATATTCGAAGAAACAAAATTGCTATGCACAGTGAATATGGGTCACACACACGTTGAGTGTCGTTCATTTGTATACTATCCAGCCTGCTTGACTTTTCTGGAAACCACTGTATGGCCGTCGGGCGAAGCTAGTCAGAAATATTCTCCGTTTTCTGGTTTAGTATGTTTTTAAATTTATTTTGCTATCTGTCTGTATGTATGTATGTATGTATGTATGTATGTATGTATGTACATTACGAGTATGTACATTACGATGGGTATATACAATGAAAAACAACTTGCAGTTAGCTATGAAAAAGCAACAAAAACGCAACAAAACACGATGTTGGTAATTTGGGGTTTTGAACTCAAATTTGTCGTTCATTGTGTGGGAAATCAGTTCCGTGTATAGCCACCTCGGGCCCTGAGGCATGCTTGAATACGATGAGGCATACTGATTGTGAGCCCCAAGGAATCCGACTTGTTTTGGGGCAGATTATCCCACTCTTGGAGAAGAGGTTTAGTCAGTCGCTGAATGTTAGGAGGATTTGCTCCCTTCAGGAGTTGGCCGTGCGATAGAAAGCATGAGATGGCTCCAGCAACAGCTGCATGGTTCACTTAGGTAAATGAAGGTACTCTATTTTTTAAAATGTAAAAGTCGATAATTGGGACCGTTGTGATTATAAACAGCGCGTATTGTTTCCGTTAGGTTTTCAGTATTCTGACAGATGTCCTTATTGCTTCCAAAATTCTGTACTTTTCATTGGACCCAAGATTTTTTCATTGATTCTTCTTTCTAATATTTCAAGCTTATCTAATCTATAATTTAATACTAGACATTCGCTTGCGTATAGACATTCCGATTTCACTGCTTTATTATTATTATTATTATTATTATTATTATTATTATTATTATTATTATTATTATTATTATTATTATTATTTATTGTTGAGTCATTGTTCCATAGACTGGTTTGAAGCAGCTCTCCATGCCACCCAATCCTGTGCTAATCTTTCCATTTCTACGTAACTACTGCATCCTACATCTGCTCTAATCTGCCTGTCATATTCATACCCTTGGCACTTCCCTTTATAACAAAAACCGTCAGGAGATAGTGGGTTCGAACCCCACTGTCGGCAGCCCTGAAGATGGTTTTCCGTGGTTTCCTGTTTTCATACCAGGCAAATGCTGGGGCTGTACCTTAAGGCTACGGCCGCTTCCTTCCCATTCCTAGCCCTTTCCTGTCTCATCGTCGCCTTAAGACCTATATGTGTCGATGCGACGTAAAACAACGTGTAAACAACCCAACTGAACAAGTCCTGGGTGTCTTAAGATGTCCTATCATCCTATCTCTTTTTTTTCTCGTCAAATTGAACTAAATCGATCTCCTCTCCCCAGTTCGATTCAGTATCTTTTCATTCGTGATTCGATCTATCCATCTCACCTTCCGCATTCTTCTGTAACACTACATTTCAAATGCGTCTATTCTCTTTCTTTCTGAGCTAATTATCATCCATGTTTCTTCCATACAGCTGACGAGACCTAGTGTTTACAGTGCACTTTGTTTTCTGGTATGGGCTAGAACAATTTTGTTACTTTCATTGATCTGTCTGTCTTATCCTTGGCTTTGACAATATGAATTTGACTGAGGTATGAGCTATGCTAGTAATGCTATTCCTTATGCAGCCAGTCTCTGCTATGAATTGTGTGTAAATGTTGCTCATAGGGCCGGTTGGTGCATGCATTTCATTGGGCTTGGCAGACTGATATGTAATATCAACTTGTGGCTCAGTGGGGAAAGCAACGGGAAACTACTTCACTCATTTTCCTAGTACGCCTCTTCAGAGATGCCTAGGCCATCTATGGCAGCTAATGGCAGAGCTGTTGAGGATCCAACCAGCCTTCGGTATAAGGTCTGAACACACACATATTATTATTATTATTATTATTATTATTATTATTATTATTTTAGTTTAAGTTGTGTATTTCGGCAAATATTTTTCATAAACTTGAGTTTGAAAGTATTTCTGTATAAAGGATACAGAAACTGTGATGTAAAACAGTACAGCTCTTATAGGCTGAATGGTCCGCGTAGTGGCCCTCGGTTCATAGTGCCGCATTTGATTAATTCCTCTAGCTCAGGGACTGGGTGTTTGCGATCGTCTTATTGCGCATCTTCGTCGTATACACGCAACAAATCAGGGTACTACAGACCGCAGAAACACGCGGGAGTGAATGTATCCCTACACATGGAGTTGGCGTCAGGAAGGTCATTCAGTCGTAAACGTGTCGTCTCAAAACTCACGAATTCCAGGAAGAGGATTAGTAAGAACAGCTTTCTCTACCTGGGCCAGTCTCAAAACTCACGACCGGGACCAGTTCTTCTTTGAACGGATAAATCTCCACCTTATTAGTGATGAAATAAGGGAATACTTTTAATAATCGAATAACTTTCATCCGATTATTTGAATAATCGAATGAATAATGAGTTTAGATAATCGAATGAGTTTCAGATATCATTCAGTTATATCGCACAGAATAATCGGATGCGTCGTGATTTTTTTTTCCGGTTTAAGTGTGTCGGGTAGACAATCTATTGAAATAAGGGAATAGATGAACTCTTACGAAAAATAGAAATAAATCCTTTTTTTCAAATGAATCTCCAAATGTTGAAACTAAATGAGTGAATTAACTGTGATCTTTAATATATCTAAATACAATTCCTTATTCAAGTAAATGTCGCCTTCTGGCCGCATAAATGGAACTAAGCCCCAGCACCACCAACTGACAGTTTCTTTTAACTAGCAACGGGGAATATACCTACTTTAATTTTATGTCGTTCGGCTGCATGCATAGATGGTTAGCATGCTGGCCTTGGGTCGGATATTATAACTTTTCATTAGTTAATTCCTATGGCTCGGGGGCTGGGTGTCCGTGCCGTGTTCAGCATTAGACTTCATCTTAGGTAGGGCCTCATCCTCACACACGTGCAGGGCACGTATACGGCGTCAACTCTAAAGACCTGCACCAGAACTCCCGGAGGCCACACGTCATTATTATAAATTTATGTGAAAGGTAACAAATGCATTATATTAGCTTTAAGACAACAGCAAAATATTTTAATAATAATAATAATAATATTAATGATAATTCACCTACTTCTTTCATTCACCAGCCGTTATTTTCCCCTGTTGTGTTACGGTGGCAGAATAACATCCACAGTATCGTAAGGGAAGCGTGAGTCACCGCGCACCTCATCCCTCCTGCGGTCATCGCAAGCACCTGCTGTCCGGAGTCGTGAATTTTGAGACTCATTAGAATGTTTACTTTAGCTACCAGTTTGTAGTCGTGAGTTTTGATAACTATTTGTAACTAATTTTAGCCCGTGAGTTTTGAAACTCTTGAGTTTTGAGACGTAACCTTCGTAAAACCTGTCGTAGAACCCAGCCAATTGGGGAAAAGGCAGGAAAACATAGCTTATACACCTTAGGTACTACGCTTCTAATGTCAGGATCTTTCCTATCCCACCTAGCATGTTTACCACGCGGTTTGAGTCACGTAGTTGCGAGCTTGTATTCGGTAGATGGTGGGTGCGAACTGCACTGTCGGCAGTCCGTGGTTTCTTATTTTCACACCTGACAGGAGGATGTATCTTAATTAAGACCATGGTTGCCTCCTTCCCTATATTAGCCCTTTCCTATCCCATAGTCGTCGTAAGACCAGTCGTTGCCGATTCCTTAGAAGTGACAGAATCAAGTTATTTAAAAATCATACACTCTCCCGCGCTGTGTATTATTTTAATAATTAATAACGTTGTATGAAATCTTGGCGCCTCAACGACTAGCAACGCACAGTCGCTAAAAAGAATGGGCGTATTATATAAGTTCCTCACAGATACGCTTTTCTGAGATACAGTTGAATCTACTGTATGTTTGTCGTTATCCACAGGGTTTGTATCTGCATAAGGTGAGTTATAATTCAAATTACGGAACTCTTTTTTTTTTTTTTTTAGAGTCCGCCTCTGTGGTGTAGTGGTTAGTGTGATTAGCTGCCACTCCCGGAGACCCGGGTTCATTTCCTGGTTCTGCCACGAAATTTGAAAAGTGGTACGAGAGCTGGAACGGGGTCCACTCAGCCTCACGTTCCGGGACATTGCCTTTGAGGCGGTAGAGGTGGGATCCCTCGCCGAGTCAGAGGGAAAAACCAACCCTGGAGGGTAAAGGATAAACGGATTAAGAAAGACGTTTTTTGAGATGTAATACAAACAGTGTGATGTGTTATTTTTGTAACATTTCCTATCTTTTAAGCGTGTTCGAGTTGAAGCTGAGGTCAACGGGTACCTTCCTCTGCTCGGAAATCGCGTCTGGAGGGCGTGTGTTTCCTGGTATCGGGCCAAACTGGACAGGAACCGCCTGCCTGCCTTGCTTGTGAGTTTGGAATGTCTGGCGGTCGACGCGCTTCCTGACTAAACAGGCCACGTGGTCGCAGCATGGATAAAACCGCCGATGGCCACACACACACACACACACACACAGCGTTGCCACATGTGCTTAGCGTGAAGTAATAACCTCCTAGAAACTGTGCAATTTGCTATCTCATTCGAGTAGAGGACACGAGCGGAACTTAGCCTTGAATGTGCCTGTGCTACGCTTACGGACAACTTTCGGCATCGAATGAGGGTTATTGTTCGTTCGCTGTTTACTGTTTAGTGACGGCTATAGGGAAGCTATTTTGCTACCTTTTTCTAATCCTTCAGATGTAATACATCTCCAATACACGAACCGTTCGTCTACCTGTCTGTTTAGTAAAGTTTTACTGAAGAAAAAGTTTATATTAATCATCCATTTCGGACATGGAATCACAATTCTTTTATCCAACATTAGCCATTTGTTTGAGGCATCTTAATAAATGCCCTGATTATGATTTGCGTAACGTTTTGGGCAGCAGGTAGTAAGTAAAATAGATTTAAGAGCTTGGTGGTTTCTTAGACCAACTTTGGGTTACTACAATACGAAAAACCTTGTTGAACAAATCTTCGAAAATTCTTCTCTGGGCGAACTTCACCGTGGTTGTTAGTAATTTTAGCCTTTGCTGCGGAATGCATGCATCCTCATGTAGATTAATTTCAGACGTCCATTTATTATACATTTGATAATATCCCGTATTTTAGCTTGCACTGGGCTAACAGGTACACCTTATTCAAGTAATTAACATTACTGATTCAGTGGCGACCTATATCTTGTGCTTTAGAATTATCGCACTGCATCGCTAGTTACGCAATTAAACCACCATACCTGCCTTTGTAAGGATGATAACTGTTAATATAACGGTCCTAACATGTTGATTCTCTGTTCTTAATTAGGTTTTTTAAATGATTATAAGAGCCAGTTTTTAAAACTAAATAAATTATCTAGCAGGAAGTGTGACAGGTAGAAAATGAACTTATTCCTCGAAAAGGAAGAAAGAGAACCTAGGGATTTGGATAGAAGAAAGGACCAAGAGAGGCAGGCAAGATAAATACAGTAAAAGGGGAAAACTGACCCAGATATCTAGAATATTTTGGGTTCACCATGTTCCCATTTGTTGAGGAGAGACGACTGAATATACTACGAAATATTGACATCACCGTAGCTTTTGTAATATTTCAGATATACCAGGGAAATTTACAGTGTGCTTTTGACATTTTCAATTGACACTGTGACCTTCGAGTCCATTTTCATGCATTTTACTTATTATACCGCTGAACTAATTTATTTTTCTTCTTTTCAGAAATTGAGATATATCGCTTGGATAATTTATACATATGGTTTATGGCATGAGAATCTTCATTAGTTGGAAAAGTTTCTTATATTTTTATTAGATGAATTTGAACAGATTAAAATCATTTTTTAAACCATAAAGTCTCTTCATGAGAAAACACAATGGCCACATCAAAGAAATCTTCCCATGAAATTTTCATTGAACTCTTGCGTGATTAGTTGTTTCTCTCCCTCAAATGGAAAAAAAACATGTACCATAGAAAAACAGTGAGGTGGTAGTCCAACTAGACAAGCCCAGAGAGTCATGAAGAAGAGGAAGAGCACAGTTATGGGGGATATTCGGACTATCCTCCCCACGTACTTTGAACTGGCAAGCTGGCATAATTGCTTCTCTCAGCGGAGACAAATCTGTTATTCTGAACCCTATAGTTAAAAAAAAAACTTAAAAAACTACTACCTTGCCATCCTGAACTTGGCCATACGATTAGGGACGCACAGCTGTGAGCTTGCATTCGGGTGATAGTGGGTTTGACCCCCACTGTCGGCACCCCTGAAGATCGTTTTCCGTAGTATCCTGTTTTCACATGAGGCAAATTCTGGGGCTGTGCCTTAATTAAGATCACTGCCTCTTCCTTCCCACTCCTAGCCCTTTCCTCTCCCATTATCGCCATAAGACATGTCTGTGTCGGTGCGACGTAAAGCCAATTGTGAGAAAAAGAAAAATACTACCTAACTTACAATATAATCTCAGTGAAATTAGTATTATGTCACAAAGTTTCACAAGACACGATTTCCAGACATCATAAAACAATCTGAATATTAGACGCCAACTAGTACACGGATCGAAGCACGCCAATCAAATTAGTAAACATTATGTCCATCGGCCGTCTGCTGCAAACCAGATCACCTGTCAAAATTCTTCTGAAATCTGAAAATAGGAAATCACATGTCAGAGAACAGGAAGCTTCTGGAAGACCCCGAATTTGAGATTAATCTGTTGATAATTTAATTTCAGGTTTGGAATTTTGGACTGTTCACAAAGTATAGATTTTTCGTATAATTACATTTTTTAAGTGCAAATATTTTATCATTACCTGGACCAAGAGACAGCAACACGAGGGAGATCATTTCTGTACCCTGCCCTTTTAGTTGCCTTAACCCCCTGTAGATGGGGTCGGTGGAACAATATCCACGGTATCGCCTGCTGTCGTAAGGGGCGACTTGTGGAGATCGGAGGCTCTCAACTTCAGAGTGTGGGTTGGCGACCACGGTTTCCCTAGCTGAGTCGGACATTGCTTCCACTTACTTGTATCAGACTCTTCATCTTTCCTGTCCGACCTCCCTTGGTCGACGCTTGTTTTTTGTGATTCCGATGGTGTTAGGTTTCCGAGGCGTAGGGAATCGGTTTATTTTCACGTTCATAGCCCTTCCCTTTCTTTTACCGATACCTTCATTCTTCGAAGTGTCGTACTTCCTCCATTTTCCTTCGGATTAGTGTTAATTGAAGGTGATTGCCCAGCTTACTTCTTGTTTAAACAGCAACCACGACGACGACGACGACGACGACTTGTTAACCCTATCGCTACCAGTGTTGCTCCTAAGCAACGTGTATTTCAAGGACACCTCACCAGTTTTTATTTAGAGTGGTCCCTTCAATCCCATTGTTGCCATAAAGCTACAGGTATGTGTTTTCATAAAATGACTACAGAAGCCACTTACAGCACTGACATAGGTGGCAGTGTGTGCGTTTAGTATGTGAAGTGAATCAGCTGGCTGTGATCTAGTTACGCCAGTGTTACAAAATCACTTTTCAGAACAATTAATTGTGAGTTAACTTTTTATATTAGTGTATTTGTCAACTTAATGTACTGTTGTAAGATTATGTACCGCGATAAACTGAAATAAATATCATAGCTTGTGAATATATCTGATTAGAAAATGGTTTTGCTCTCAAGCTACATTGGGGTTAAGTATAAACAAATCATTCTAACCTAACTTTTACCAACCGGATTGTAATTCCATTCTATACCTGTTTTATGCCAATACCCAACATGAAACCGACACAAATAAGGAACGAAAAGGACGTTCTTGATATTCTTGAACAGTTATCAGATGGAATTAATTCTGAAATAGATGAATTGTCAGAGTTTGAGGACTCGGAAGATGAAACAGCCGTATTTCTTCGAGCATAGTTGTGGCTCTCACAAATGAGCTTCCTGAACACAAGAACTTCAAAGTTTACTTCGATAACTGGTTTCTTCTCTTCAACTTGCCATAGCACTGAAAGAAAGGGGGATTATTCTGTGTGGGCACACTACGTAATGACAGGATGGGCAAGTGTCCCCTGATGTCGGAAGCTGAACTGAAACGCTCTGGAAGAGTCAGCTACGACTGGCGTATGGAAAAGAACAGTAATGTGGTACTTACAAGATGGTATAAGAGAAAAAAAGTTAATTTTATATCAGCTAATGCTGCAATTGATCCAGTAGGGGAATGTAAGAGGTGGAATGCATCACAAAAGGTAACCATGGAAATAGATTGCCCCAATGTTACAAAAGAGTATAACTTCTTCATTGGAAGGGTAGATTTGGTTGGTATGCTTCAGGAATTGTACAGAATTGATTTGAGATCAGTGAAGTGGTACACTAGAATTATATGCTGGTGTATTAGTGTTGCCTTTGTGAATGGATGGTTGTTGTACCGTAGACATCGGGTTCAACGACATAAAAAATGTCAATATTCGCTGGCAAAATTCCAGGCAAATATTGCAAGTGCGCTTACGAGATCAGGGCAAGGGAAAGGTACAAAACGTCGCTCCAGTGAAGCACTCAAAGAACCCACTAAGAGGCGAACATTTGGAGTCCGCCCAGATGATGACTTTCGGTACACGGGTATGAACACTGGCCGGGATACTCTGGTAAAGGTAGACGCAAATTTTGCCCAGGTGGATTCACTCAAGTAGTATGTGCAAAATTTAATGTAAACTTGTGCCTAACTGCAGCAATGGCAAACTGCCTCACACCTCGTCTTGCCTAGTATGCCTCATTTTGGTGCTGTCATTGTTTTTTGTGGTTTTCGTATAGCTGCATAGCCTTTAGTGGTGCTGTTTGAGGATCCAACCAGCCTCTGGGCTGATGACCTAACAGCCAGCAAAAAATTGCTTCACTCTGTTCCATACGAAGTAGGCCTTTCTTGTGTACTGTATTTGTTTCTGGAATGATAGTTCTTGTAAAGGAAAGTTGTTAAAGTAATGTGACGTTTCTCCCATCATCCAGTGTTCTAAAACATGTTATTTTTATATTTTAATGTTTCTTGTAGACTTTAATCTGAATTATGATATTGTAATGTTTCTAGTACTGTGTAATGTCTTAATAAAGTAGAGTAGAATATTTAAAATTTCAGTTTATTTTGTCTTCGAATTACCACTGAGCCCCAATGTAGCTCTGAAGCAACATGTTCAAAAATCCAAGTCTAGGAGGGAATTTTTTTGAAAATGGCAAAAATGCATTTGAATGTGACCTAATAGTATGGAACAGCACAAATACAAATTGTATTAAAATTATTTTTACTCCTGGGGTTCAAAGGGTTAACCCCAAACCTGTAAACAACGGAAGGAAGGCGAGAAGTGTTCTTGAAGATCATCGGAACTGTCTGAGAATGAGATTTGATCAGATAAGTCAGATAAGAAAGGCAAATGTGAGTAGCCTAGCTCTATCAAGTGAAAGCTAAACTGCCCCTGTGTTCACCAAGCGCGTGTCGTCAAACGAGAGCTCCTGTGTAGTCTCATAAAACTTAACGAGCTAATGTGATTTAGTATTTGCTATGCACTTCAGGATATTTGACCTACGGAACGGATTGCGAGTCCCTCCATGTTCAGTCCTTATACACTTAATTGATTTCATGATGGGAAGATTATTTATTTATTATTTACATAGTTTACGCCCACATTGGAGCACTTAAATCAAATCCAAATACATTTACGTTAACAAAGAATTAAGTGAAGATTTAGCTTGCATCATCTTCTTCCTTTTCCAAAACCTCTTCATTCTGGCTGACCTGGCTGCTCTTTCTTCATCAGATATGACATATTGTTTGTGTTGTACAGTTTTTAATGACAATCTTATTTGTTTGTTCTTGAGAATCCTTTTTTCTTCTCTATTTTCAATTTGCTTCATTGTAATATTCAGCTCTTCTAAATCATTCTGAACTTCTTTAGACCAATAATAATAATAATAATAATAATAATAATAATAATAATTTATGCCCAACTAAGGAGCGCGTTCGAACTTAGTACAATGTTTCTTCTTTTATTTCCTGTATCTCTTCATTCGTTCACTGGGTTCCTCTTTTGCTTTCTTTTGTCCAGCCTGTATATTTACTTTTAGGTTTCTCTCCAAATTTCTGTTTGATTACGAAGCTCCTAAATTTTGTTCTATCTTGAATGATTTCTACGGTAACACCAATTTCTTTTAAATCATTTATTTTTCACTAACCAATTGTTGCGGGTTGTGCCTGTGATTATTTCCTTAATTTGATAAATTTCCTGTGGTTTCATTTTCATCCAAATTCCATTTTCTTATTTTGGTCCTAGGATTTTTCCGACCGAGCTCGATAGCTGCAGTCGCTTAAGTGCGGCCAGTATCCAGTATTCGGGAGATAATGGGTTCGAACCCCACTGTCGGCAGCCCTGAAGATGGTTTTCCGTGGTTTCCAATTTTCACACCAGGCAAATGCTGGGGCTGTACCTTAATTAAGGCCACTGCCGCTTCCTTCCCACTCCTAGCCCTTTCCTGTCCCATCGTCGCCATAAGACCTATCTGTGTCTCTGTGTCGATGCGACGTAAAGCAAAAAAAAAAAAAAAAAAAAAATACTCCTCTGCCGTTTTTCGATGTTTCTATTTGTGACCTTCCGCGATTTATCAGGGTTTTGGATGCATGCATTGCCTCTGGTTTGATGACTGTGTTGTAGTGTCGTAATTTTGCTTTTTTAAATATAGATTTATTGTGTTTGTTCCAGGAGATTTTGTAAGTTCTTTGTTTGCTTCCTGATTTTTCCCTGTGGGTTGTAGATACTTGGAAGATTTTTCCGAATTTGGTGATTAATAGTTGATTGGCGAATCTTGATTTATTGCTTCCATGTGCTACGTCTTTTCAAATGTAATTTTTAATCCAGTTCTGTCGCTAATTAATTAAGTTTTGTATGTACTGGATTGCTTCTTGTCTGTTGTTGGAAAGGATTGCAAGGTTTCTGCAAAAGCTAAGCAATCGAGGAGATCTTTTTCTAAAGAAGCCTGTCAATTTTATCCCATTATTTTTTTTTATTTTTATTTTTTTTTTCCCTTTCACGGATGACCTGTTCCTGAACTACAGTAGATTGAATAGTAGTGGGGACAATCCTTCTTCGTGTTGTACACCGGTTCCGATTTCGATCGGTACAGAAATTTTATCAGTTGAAGTTTTTATATTGTGTCGATATTGCATTCTTTTCGAGTTTGTTTGATCAATTCCCTTATTTTCCCATTGGTTTAGAATTCTTCTAGTGTGTTGACCAGTGCCTGACTGCCTATTGAGTCATACGCCTTTTTGTTGACATTTAGCAAGTATTTGTTTGACTTATTCTAATTTGGGAGGTTCTGAGTTTGGATTTGGCGGTATTATTATTATTATTATTATTATTATTATTATTATTATTATTATTATTATTATTATTATTATTATTATTATTATTAATGTTGACATTTGGGCTTCAGTGAGAATTGATGGTAGAATGAGTTCTTGGTTCAGGGTACTAACAGGGGTTAGACAAGGGTGTAATCTTTTACCTGTGCTGTTCGTAGTTTACATGGATAATCTGCTGAAAGGTATAAAATGGCAGGGAGGGATTCAGTTAGGTGGAAATGTAGTAAGCAGTCTGGCCTATGCTGACGACTTGGTCTTAATGGCAGACTGTGCCGAAAGCCTGCAGTCTAATATCTTGGAACTTGAAAATAGGTGCAATGGGTATGGTGTGAAAATTAGCCTCTCGAAGACTAAATTGATGTCAGTAGGTAAGAAATTCAACAGAATTGAATGTCAGATTGGTGATACAAAGGTAGAACAGGTCGATAATTTCAAGTATTTAGGTTGTGTGTTCTCCCAAGATGGTAATATAGTAAGTGAGATTGAATCAAGGTGTCGTAAAGCTAATGCAATGAGCTCGCAGTTGCGATCAACAGTATTCTGTAAGAAAGAAGTCAGCTCCCAGACGAAACTATCTTTACATCGGTCTGTTTTCGGACCAGCTTTGCTTTATGGGAGCGAAAGCTGGGTGGACTCAGGATATCTTAATCATAAGTTGGAAGTAACAGACATGAAAGTAGCAAGAATGAGTGCTGGTACAAACAGGTGGGAACAAGGGCAGGGGGTACTCGGAATGAGGAGATAAAGGCTAATTTAGGAATGAACTCGATGGATGAAGCTGTACGCATAAACAGGCTTCGGTGGTGGGGTCATGTGAGGCAAATGGAGGAGGATAGGTTACCTAGGTGAATAATGGACTGCTATGGAGGGTAAGAGAAGTAGAGGTAGACCAAGACGACGATGGTTAGACTCGGTTTCTAACGATTTAAAGATAAGAGGTATAGAACTAAATGAGGCCACAACACTAGTTGCAAATCGAGGATTGTGGCGACGTTTAGTAAATTCACAGAGGCTTGCAGACTGAACGCTGAAAGGCATAAGTCTACAATGATAATGTATTATTATTATTATTATTATTATTATTAGTATTTATTAAAGAATAAAAAGCATGTTTGGTTCCCACCAATGATTGGTTGGTACCACGAGACACAGCGTACCATTTCTCTGTGTGCACACTTTAAAAATACATGTAAGGTAAGTTCAGGTGTTTAATGTTGCATCATCTACTACCGGTTGCAAATTTGCCGTTAAATGAGGCCATAGAACGTGTTTCTGCATCTACTGACGAAGGGTTCTCGTCAAAACACATTTAAGCGCAGTTGTACCGGGATTCCTGTAGGCTTTAGCACAGGAGGAAGTGAACCCTTAAAAAGTGCGTTACTTATGTGGCCGCTCATGTATTGCTGTTACATGTAATAGCTTGAGACATCTAGGTCAGATTGTCACCGGGCGAGTTAGCCGTGCGGTTAGGGGCGCGCAGCTATGAGCTTGCATCTGGGAGATAGTGGGTGCGAACCCCGTTGTCGGCAGCCCTGAATATGATTTTCCGTGCTTTCCCATTTTCACACCGCGTAAATCCTGGGGCTGTACCTTAATTAAGGCCACGGTCGCTTCCTTCTCACTCCTAGGCCTTTCCCATTCCATCGACACCATAAGACCTATCTTTGTCGCTGTGACGTAAAACAAATTGTAAAAAAAAACTGATCCCTGTGCTTATTGGCTTGTTTGCCATTATATTATTGAGTTTGTAATCTGAGCCAAGTGTGTTCTGCAAATATGGTTTTGCTTGGATTACTTCGTGCTATTTTTCCCTCTTCATTAATTACCTTCTTTTCTGATGATGATGATGATGATGATGATAATAATAATAATAGCATACTTTATATTGCTGTACCTATGACTGATATATCGTTAATTGATTATTGTTCTTTCTTTTCAGGTGAGTACGATATGATTTACTGCTTTGCATCGTATGCGGTAAGTTCTTTGACGTGGCGGTGTCTCTAAATATCCTGAGCTTGTATACAGTGTCACGTGTTAGTCCCGCAGGTGATAGTTTATTTTCTCTCCCTCAAGAATAGATGTCCTCTCTAGATACGAAGTATAGCTACCAGAATCGGAGTGTGTGTGGAGTGGGGTAAATGTCGATCTCTGCTACCATCACTGTAAATAGTTCCTAAGTTTGTGTCAAATCCGCATCAAGATATATCGGGTTTTTATAATGTTAGTTCCGCCACATACAAATAACCAAGATATAAGATTGTCATATGGGAATTATCTGTAGTATTTTAACTAAAGCTCCAGAATTTGTCTTGAGACAATTCAGAGCTGGATTGTATTTCACTGTTTTGTGAATAATTACACAAATAAATAATGGTAATAAAAGTGAATATATATAAAACAAATCAAATATACAGATATTTGATTTCGTTATATCATGGTCTGGCTGTAACCTATTCCGAGAACAAAACTTTCGGCACGGATATACACTGTTTTATTTTTTCATTTGAACTCTTCATGCCCGTAGTCTGTCGATGTGTTGACTTCATCAGAATAATAGTTACTTACGTCTTATCAATTGTCCGCTCTGTGTCCTTATGTTTCGCCCAAAGATGCTATGAAGATCTTTCAGTGCGCTGTTACGATGGTTTCATATAAAAACAAGTGCACGTAGGTGTTATAAAATGAAAGTGGTAAAACGAACGCGATAAAATTGTGGTAATAGGCTCATATACCGGATCGGTCACTGATCCATGAACTAAAGAGTCATTATAAAAGCAAGTAAGTTCAATGACAAGTACTCATCAATTGCGAAATGGGCGCAGTTATACGGCAACAAACCCGGAATGATTTTCGTAAAGAACGCTTCATATGAAAGCAAAATCTCGAAAAAAACCTGTACAATGCATGTTTAGGACAGAAAATATTTAATAATAATTTATCATTATTTTCTGCCTACAACCAATAATTTTCATGTTAATTATATAAAGCTTATTCTAGACAGGAATTATTTTACTATAGTTCGCCATTACTTTCTTCCAATAACCAATTGTTTTTATATTAGTGGCCTGTCACAATGACAGCTGCGAAGAAAGGCTAAAAATAAAACTGATTGTATAGAAAGCATTAGAAAAGTAACGGAAATTATACTGAACTTCGGAAGACCATTTGTTTGCCTTTAAACTTACACTTCCACTGTGACTATACATACGGAATTTTTGAATCTTGGTCATTTTTAGCATTTTCATAACGAATTCTATTCGCTAGACTTATCAGTTATAGCTGGCCGAATATAGTTCAGCAATTTTCAGTCGGCAGCAAATCTGAAATGTACCTATGAATCATCCCCTGAATCTTAAAACAGTAGGGAACTAATCCTGGAATTTGGCTACGGTTAGCAGAGAAGGATGCAAATGACATTGTACTATTATACTGCCGTACATGGTTCATGAACTCATATAGCATCATTCCTTCAAGTACGTCGTTTACTTTAGGTTGTGGGGGAAAAAAACAAAACTTTATGGCAACACGAATTAAAATGTCAATTTACCATTTTGAGCGAAATGTCGCGCTTGGCAGTAATAACCCTACACTGAGTAATAAAGGACTTTTTGAAACATAGCCATCTATCGGACTAACATAGAAAGATCTGCATAGACAGCTTTCACAGAGCCCTCCTCGGGCTGGCATAGAAAGATCAGCGGAGTGAGAGCGATCTACCGTCTAATACCGTGAACTGCAATGGCCTAAGCATAGTGTTATTCGAATAAATGACTGTTTTACGCAAATAAAGGACGTAATTAAATAAATCATATTTTTGTAGTAATCCTGAGATGGAGACCTTACGTTTGATGTATAATACAGAGGTGTCAGTATTCCGGTTTTCTCACAGTATTGTGTTACACTTTCAGATTATATATATAGACGTTATAATGTGTGTTCCATTTAATTTCTACGGATAATGAATAATTTTAACCACACCTACAAAATTTTAAATGTTCAAGTTTTATTTAATTTGTAAATCACAACTTTTTACACGTTACAATAAAATATAAAGAATTTGTAAATTAAAATTACAATTTCATACTCTGTGTAATGTCTAGGAAGTGAGGAGTGAAATCTTGGTTGTTTGTATGTGAAAGAGAGGTACCACTATCAGCATATGGAGATTCCGTGGTGGAGGTAACATTGTTCCGTGGGGGGAACGACGATGTCTCTTGCAAGTTTAGAGGGTAAACGTGGCGGAGTACAGATTAAAATTGTTATAAGCACGCATGTCTGTTGTAATTACCCACGTTAAGATAACGGATTGACAAATTACTTTTGAGTTCCATTTCCTGAATGGGTACAGCAGAGTAAGACGTTTAGTTGTGCATCAACCAAATATTTAGGGGATGGCTTGGTTAAATGGGCTGTTACGACTGATTTGACTTTTACTGCTGGCATTGGTATTCTGGTATAGTTCGGTCTAGCTTTTACCCATTGTGATTTCTCTATATTTTAGGCAAGTTGAATATAGTACTTCCTATGGACCATTTTGTACAGTATTTTAATTTATTCCGGAGCCAGCTTGTTTTCTTACAAAAGGAGGCCCTTGGTCCCAATTTAAACTACAAGAATTTTTTGTCACTTATGAAGGGAAATGTGATTAACTTAAATTTTTTGGCACTGTTCATAACAATGACGATTCTTGCTGTAGAATTTCGCAAAATAAATAATTCAATTGTTTAGACATATTTAAGGTAAGTTATTAAGTGATATAAAAATAATTATGATAATGGTATTTTACCAAATATCTGTAGGCCTAATATAATTGTAGATGGTATGCTCTTTGTTACGGAGAATATAGTCTATTATTTCTGTCTGTAGTCATACTTTTAGACATTACTTTCAAAATATATTAGAATAACCGACTGCATAACGTTAATACGCAGTGACTTGTGTAAAATAATGCGTATGCCTAAATTTTCCGCAAAATGAATGTGTGTGTGTGTTTGTGTGTGTGTGTGTGTGTGTGTGTGTGTGTGTGTGTGTGTGTGTGTGTGTGTGTGTGTGTGTGTGTGTGTGTGTGTGTGTGTGTGTGTGTGTGTGTGTGTGTGTGTGTGTGTGTGTGTGTGTGTGTGTGTGTGTGTGTGTGTGTGTGTGTGTGTGTGTGTGTGTGTGTGTGTGTGTGTGTGTGTGTGTGTGTGTGTGTGTGTGTGTGTGTGTGTGTGTGTGTGTGTGTGTCAGATGTTATGGTTCTAGTTTGACGTTCGGGGTTGAATAATATTGATAACACAGCTCGCAAGTTGATAATGCGGGATGTTATGACGATAAAGACATCTTCCTGGAAAATATCATCCTCTAGTACCGCGCATATCTTAAAGAGAATTACGTTGCTAGATGTTAAAGGTCTGAGAAAGAAAAATAATGAGAATATCTTCGAGAATTTGGTCGTCTTTTGTTTACTGTTACAAAGATATTTTCTTAACATAAAGTGATAAATTCTGCGTTTGATGATGACTTATAGTTGTGATAGTAAAATAATAATAATAATAATAATAATAATAATAATAATAATAATCAGACGACCTTCTTGGCACCATCCCTACGTAGAGGGATGTATTTAATGTTGTCTTTCTATGGTGGTTGTTAGTGTGGTATGTGTATATGAAGAGGTATGTATTAGGAGAAACACAACTGCCCGTTTCCGCACCAGAGGAATGAACCAAACACCCAACCCAAGCGAAATCGAACCCGGAACCGTATGAACAGAAGGCCGCGACTCTGATCGCTCAGCCATGGAACCGGGCTATGTTGTAAATAAATAAATGAATAAATAAATAAATAAATATTACTTGCATGTATGGTCTGGAAGTCTGTATGGACAGTAGGAATTTAAAGTGTAGATCAGTCTATGTTGATTGATCTTGTCGTTCGGGTGATTTATATTTTCTTTGAGGATTTCATCTGGTCCGTAAAGGATATCTCGTGTAGAGTGGGAGTAACGCTTGGCAATTTGATGAGCATAGTGTAATGTTACTTGGTTAGCTTTAGAGGCTCCGGAATGAGTGCTTGAACACGTAAAAGCGTAATTTCGTGGAGAACTATTGGAATTACAGAGAAAATGCATATGACCTTTTTTCGTAGAGAAATAAATTTTAGGTACAACCCTGTACTTTATTTTGCGGCAAGAAATAACCATTTGCCCATTATTTATTTTTTAGCGGATAAATCATGCTCAAGATTAGTAAATATCTATATATTAATGGCCACCTTTTTAAAAAGTTATTGTTATAAAAAATAGAATGATTGTATTTGAACTGAATCTGAACCAAATTTCAACTCGGTTGGTCCCAGGAGTTTAGGTGTGATTGAGTGAGAAAAGAACAAGCACCATCCCGTTTAAACTGTTCTGCGATTTTTAAAACGAATCGCAAATATGTTTTCAGGTCAATATTTTGAAATAAAACAGTCAGGCTTCTCATGTTAATGGTATTTGATACAGCAAATTCTTTTTTTTTTTTTACGCTGCACCATATGGCGACGATATGATAGGGCGGGACTAGGACTGCGAATGAAGCGACCCTGCCCTTAATTAAGTTAACGACCCAGCATTTACCCGTTTTTACCTGGTGTGAAAGTGGGAAACCACGCGAAACCATTTTCAGGGTTGCCGACAGAAGGGTTCGAACCCACTACCTGCCGAATGCAAGCTGACAGCTACGTGACTCAAACCCCGTAACCAACTTGCTCGGCCATGCATTTGTTTTTATGATTTGCTGACTTACGAATCGTGAAGCCATTTATGAAAATATCTGTTTTACATAATTGCAATGCAATCAGGAGAATACAGATTTAAGTTTGAAATCGCCGGAAAGGCGTAATCGATCAGTAGTGGGTGATAGAAGAGGCGGAGGCTCTTTGGAAAGGGAATTAAAGGAAATGTTATCTCACTTCTCTTGTTATCTGATCTACAAAATCTTTGCATTGCAGAATTTATTAGGTTGGCCAGCTTTGTCGGTTTGTTGGACTTTCGTACATTTGTAGCGGGACGGTGTTTCTGCTGACATCAGCATTCTCTGTGTATTCTGTATCGCGTCGTGCCGTTCGCTGTCCCACATTTTTGCGGTAGTTTTATTGCCTGGAATCATAGAATGTCTTCAAATAGGACCCACCGGGCGTACCTCCCCCATAGAATGCGGGACATTACTAGTTTCTTAGGGTCCGTGCTCTTAATGGGTATCGGCATACTTTACTAAATGGGGGCGTGCAGTTGTGAGCTTGCATTCGGAAGATAGTGGGTTCGAACCCCACTATTGGCAGCCCTGACGAGTGTTTTCCATGGTTTCCTATTTTCACATCAGGCATATGGTGGGAATGTACCTTAGTTAAGGCCGCGGCTGCTTCCTACCCCTTTCCTATCCCATCGCCGCCATAAGACTTATCTGTGTCGGTGCTACATAAAGCAACCTTGTTTTTTTAAAAAAAGCTTATCACTAACAATGCTATTTTAATCTGGAAGTGCATCCACGACCTCAATGTTGGCACCTCAAATCACCACCACCACCACCTCCTCCTCTCCTTCATTACGAAGTTCACTGGTTTAAAAAAATGATGCACCGTTGAGCTATTTGCGTGAATAGATCGCTTTTTTGCCTGAAAATAAAGTTTTGATTTTACCTCTTAGTTTAAGTTAACTGTTATGCTATGTTTGTAAACGTTTGCCGGTTTTAAATTAGGTAACCTTTTCTAAGAACGTTCTTTAACGATTTAATCAGCCATTCAGTCAATGTTCACTGATCTGCATTTAGGGATTTCCTATCAGTTGTTTACCTAGTAGTTTTTTAAATTATATTAAAAATCGAACATCACCCTTGGAAAATTATTCCAATCCCTAATTTCTCTTCGTATAAACTGATAATTGCCCCAATTTGTCCCCTTGAATTCCAGTATTTTCGTCAGATTATATTTCCTTCTTAAAATCTCACTACATCTGTCCATTGACGGTCCAGGAACATCCGCTTAGTCAGTGGAGCAGCTTCCAAGTCTTTCCAACCTAGAGCTTGCTACATTTTCGTAACAGTACGTTTTTGTCGGAAATCACCCAGAACAAATCGTGTTGCTTTCACTTGGATCATTCTGTTTCTCGATTCAAGTAATCCTGGTGAGGGGCCCGAACACTGTGGTCTTACCGGTGACTTATACACCCTCTCCCTTACATTCTTACTGCAATTCTCTAAATGCTCTCACAACCATATGAATAGATCTGTGACCTTTATTTACAGCCCCATTAATGTGTTTACTCCAATGAAGATCTTTCCTTATATTAACACATAGGTACAGTACTTACATTAGTCTCCATGGGTACTTTCTCTCCACCAGTATAGTAATTATAACTGAGAGGACTTCATGTCTTCTGCAGAATACGTACATTTTTGAAGAGAAAACCATTCTAATACATTAGACACATGGATGCTCTCGTACATTATTTTTTTTTTTTTTTTTTACGAAATTAGTGTTGCTAATTTTTTCACATTTCAAAACAAATTCCAGTTTTCCTAATTAATTTTTGCGACAACCATTTATGAGGTCTAAGTTAACACGACACTATATTGTAATTTAGAATTCTGCTTCTTTCTCGATTTTTTATGTACATTTTTGTAACTTATCTTGACACATATGTGAACGCAACTCGTGTCCTCATCCCGAGGTGGTACACCCCCCCCCCCCCCCAATGGAGGTAAGCTGCGTATACAATTTTAATCACATACCAGCCCTTCTGCCGTTCTTAAATTTATGGAAGAACCTCGGAATCGAACCCAGGTCGCTGAGGACGGCAGCTAATAACACTAACCGTTCCGCTGCGGAGACGGACATCTTGACAGATAATCGACCGTTATTGTCGCTCATTGAAATTAAATGATTGTTTTACAATCTTCGCTGGCGTATTTGTTTAAAAATATTGTACTTTAAATAGAATGGCTTTACAGTATTTTCGTGGTCCTAAGAATATTTTTTATTCTCGCCAATATCAGAGTTTTTAATCATTGAATTAGAAAACGCTAAATTTCTATTTGACGTAAAACATACTACGCATTTTCCCCTTATTAATTCCATGTACAGTATGTTCATTAATATTCATCGAAAGCTTCTAATATTAGGTTCATTTTATAACAAAAGAAATCTATATCACTACAGCTCTGACCGACCTTGGCCTACCAAGTAGCTGCTGCTTTGTCCAAAGGCCTGCAGATTACGAAGTGACGACGCGTGGTCAACGCCGTGAATCTTTTCGGCTATTATTCTTGGCTTTCTAGACAGGCACCACTTTCTCACTGTCAGACAGTTCCCCCAGCTGATCTTACGTAGGCTGGGCGCACATCCTAACCAGTCCTCACATCCAGATAAAAATGCCTGACCTGGTCGTGAATCGAACCCGAGACCTCTTACCTATGCCGCGGCATGTGGACTATAAATTACTACAGAATTATCGAAGAGCATTCAAGACAGCACAGAGGCCTGTCAGAATTGAATTAGAGATGTCGAGCGTCAAAATGCTTGTCGGAAACGTCTCAAAGTTAAGGTGGACGAGTGTCGTGCAGCGAGTTCTGCACTGTTGGAACCCCACCGGAGCACATCTAGTCTACTGTTCTAGTGGGGGAAAATGGGGGATTTGGAACTCGTGGTCGTGAAGGTGTGTAACTTTATATAGAATGAATAAAATGTCAACTATGAAATTTCAAAACCATACTATCTAGGTAGTCTAATTTAATTTCAACAATACCAATCACGCGATACGTATTTTATGCCTACTTGACATCGACACAGCCCCGATTTAATTTCGTTATCCTTCCTTATACTTCTTTGTTGAATCCTTCATAGCTTCCTCAACGCAGCCACTTTATCTCGGCCGCTTTTTTTTTTTTTTTTTTTTTTAAGTTCCTGGTGGGTACACTTTTTCAGAAACAATTGAACCTGTAGCCTAGATATTATGTTCGTTGTGGGCTTCCACTTGGTTTGTGTCTACAAGGAAAGTGAATTATATTTAGATTAAAATTAACTCTGATAAAATATTAATTGCGAGAACATACACCCTTCCCTCATTCCCCCCCCCCCCGCCTCTCTCTCTCTCTCTCTCTCTCTCTCTCTCTCTCTCTCTCTCTCTCTCTCATAGCGGCTATACGTATTCAAGCGAAAGCGGCCCGCGCGAGCTTAAATCAAAGCAGTGCGTATTTGTGTTCGAAGGTGTTATTGTAAGTCGAGGATGCAGTGGACACGCGCTGAGCGCAAGGCCATTCATGCAAGTTTTTTTTTTTTTTTCTTTTCCCTGTTATAGCGCTGGTCTAGACCGTTGAGAATGTGAACTGTGTGTAGCGTGCAGGTGAGACAGTAACAGTGCGTGTTGTTAAAGAGGCTTGTCGCACCGCTCTGCGCCATTTGAACGGCTGAGGCGTGAATTGAAGATCATCCGCGCTTGACTCGTCAGACTCGTGGACTAGGGGACCACCCACAACACCGTATTGCGTGTGTACCACCTGCCTTTTTCGTTGTCCACATATCCGCCTACGCTTTTAAGGCGATCGTGCCAGCTCTATCTCGATAATATTAAATTATCCATATTCAGCGTATCCTTTTCTCTTAATTCAAGAGAGACAGTGCTCTTAAGACTTGTTTCAGATATATCCTTGGATTATATTTATTTATTTATTTATTTATTTATTTATTTATTTATTTATTTATTTATTTATTTAGCTTATCCCAGATTTTTTAAGGATCGCTAGAGCCACCCAGGCCGATTTTAATTTTAGCCGCATGCCCTTCCTGACATTTGATTTTTCAAGTGGACATTCTAACACCGGATTGACCTGGTTTCAGACCTCGGTCGTCCGGATGGAAAGCCAGCAGCATCTGAGCCACTGAGTTAAGCTCGCCTCCATCCCTGGATTATATTTGAACCTTTAAAATATCTCAGACTGTAGATCTCTGGCCTTCTGAACCCAGCTGGGCAGGTTCACTCTTGGCTCTTTATCCCTGGCACGAAATATATAGCCTACATATTTTACAAAAAATGAATAGAATATAAGGGAACGTTAAATTACTCTCTTTGTCTTCCTATAAACCCCCAGTGACTTTTAAATCATAATCATCCAGGTAAAATCCCCTGATCTGGCCGGGAATCGAACTCGGGGCCTCCGGGTAAGAGGCAGGCACGCTACCCCTACACCGCGGGGCCGGCACCTAAAACAGATAAATATAAAAATATTCCAGACAGCGGATCCCTGGAATTGTATTTATAGAAACATTTTAACCTCAGTGCAGACGTATTTTAAAGGTGTCGGCAGTCTATGTGAGATGATAATAATAATTATTATTAAAAATAATAATAAAAATACAAATATTATTTTACGTCCCATTAACTTTTACAGCTACAAATTTAAGAATGACAGGAGGGCTGGTATGTGGTTGAAATGGTACATGCAGCTCACCTCCATTGGGGGTGTGCCTGAAAAGAGCTGCACCACCTCTGGATGAGGACACGAGTTTATTCTACTTCTAGTATTTTAAACATTATCTTACTGTAATGTATACTTAGGTACTTTCTATAAAGGTATCTTTTGCAGGTGAGCAACTTCCAGTTGGACAGCATTAATGAGAATCGAACCGACTATGGTGGAGGAGTATACATTCTGAGAGAACTGAAGTAAAAGTTAAACCATATACACTTTTTACTGAAATCAAATGGGCACAGATAGTTCGTATAAAGGAACCACTGGCTGGTGGTTAAATATAACACTTTCCATTTTCTGTAAACTTGAAAGTGGCGACTACCTGATTTCTCTTGAATTGAAAATGTTGATTTCATATCGGGGAAAAAAAAAAAAAAAATGTAACAAGAATATTATTTCATAATGAATGGACTTAAGACTGATTTCGTTTACTGAAAATAAGCAATGGCAAATCTTACAAAAGGCGGCCAATGACTCCTAAATAAATAGGGTTGGTTCCTTTCTGCTTAATTCTAGTCCTATTGGCACTACAGTATATCTGTTTTTCGTAGACGTGGACATTTCGGAAGATAATGTGTCCGCTATTACCTCTCTTCAGCTAAGCGAATGGTAGGAGGGAGTGAGTGAAGGAGGAGGGTATGTTGTGACGTTTGTGTTCAGAGGCAGGTCTCGCGAGATCACATTTTGTGACCACTGTTTGGGGCTCTTCCTTAGATTCCTAAATCGTTAGCTCTATTATCTCCTACTGCATGCCGCGGAGAAACTCGCTTGTATACCCTGGCAGGAGAATTGTAGACCTCGTTTAAATACAGAAATGACGTAGTCATGTACCACATGGTAGGTCAGGTATGCTGTAGGTCACAGCACCCGCACATCTGCAACACCTGTTATCATCACAGTCCTTCATTGATTTGATAGCTCTGACTACTGCTCAAAACCAGTTTGTGATGACTCATTTGCAAGGGGTATAGCCTGTTTTTTGTCTCCAAATTGTTTCCTTAAATCAGTTTCTTCCGTAATACAGATGCCGTGGAAGGAGTGGCGCCACCTGCCTTATAAGGTCGCATAGTCTGTCCTCCTGCACTTTCTCCTCTGCTAACTGAATCGATCAGGTCCCTTGGGCCAATCCTAGAAATTGTTGCAAATGAATTCGATACTTATCAGAAGTTGCTGTACCAATCCTTGACGGGTTAATTTTGTACAATTACAGCAGTACAGTACTGTCATCTAGTACAAATGAATGGCAGCAATGAAATGTCGTGTGGCCTCCTGAGAGCCCTGGTGCAGGTCTTCGATAGGACTCCCGTAGGCGACCTGCACGTCGTGGTGGTGGTGGTGGTGGTGGTGGTGGTGGTGGTGGTGGTGGTGGTGGTGGTGGTGGTGAAATGATGATGAAGTACTCCCAGTCCCCGTGCCAGGGGAATTAACCAATTATGGTTAAAATTCCCGACCCTGCCGGGAATCTGACCCGAAACCGCTGTGACCAAACGCCAGCACGTTAACCATTTAGCCATGGAGCCGGACACTAATTCTAATAACAACAGACAATCATTGTAATGTTTTTGTTGATTAGTTTTAGACGCTTTGGATCGTGTACTTTTACATGTGGAAGCGTAATTTCCTGGAGAACCGTGAGAGTTACGAAGAAAATGCTTAATGACATTTTGTTGTAGAAAACTGAATTTAAATACACACACTGGACTTTATTTTGTGATACGACTATTTGCCCATTATTTCGGTTTTTAGAAAGTAAATATGCACAGTCATGTTACTGTTGATAATGTTTTCTACAAATTTTCTACAAGCTGCTCAGAAGCGACACAACTGCCACTTGTCCAAAACTACTGGAGATTGATATATGTCGTTTTATCCGAATAAGATCATCTCTCTGCCTGTTTCGAATCCATCATTAACAACAAATCGACAAATTTTCGGTTGTCACTTCTGAAGTAGGGGCGCGATATTTAGATAAATGCGAAACAAAATTTTGTATATTAAAACGTGATGGTTTTTTTTTTTTTTTTTTTTTTTTGCTAGTTGCTTTACGTCGCACCGACACAGATAGGTCTTATGGCGACGATGGGACAGGGAAGGGCTAGGAGTGGGAAGGAAGCAGCCGTGGCCTTAATTAAGGTACAGCCCCAGCATTTGCCTGGTGTGAAAATGGGAAACCACGGAAAACCATTTTCAGGGCTGCCGACAGTGGGGTTCGAACCTACTATCTCCCGAATACTGGACACTGGCCGCACTTAAGCGACTGCAGCTATCGAGCTCGGTACGTGATGGTTTATGTTTGTGGGTTACTGTAGTCGCGTCCTAGTTCGTGAACCATGGGCAACGGCTGAGTGGCCTAGTAAGTGGTCCTGAGAGTCGGGATACCAGTTGCAAAGGAACGGGAGTGGGCATCTCGGACATATTCTGAGTCATGGCCCTCCTTGTGCTCAGGCGGCTAGGACTATACAATTCACCGGTGGTCCACAACCCGTTAGAGGAAAGATCCTCACTTGGACTATGTGCAAGTAGGGTAGCATCCTGCTTCATGAATTTACCGAGCTCAGAACATTTTAAGCAAGCCTCGGACCTATGGGAGTAACGGAGTCTCACTCCCATTTGACAGGCGAGGGACTCCTTGGAAAACAACTTGGCGAACGAAATGGAATTCGATGGGGAGCTATCAATAGTAATGGGGCTTATGGAAGAAAGAAAGTAGAACTGGCTGAGTCAGCAAAGAGGATGCATCTGGATGTGCTAGGAGTAAGTGATATTCTGGTAAGGGGAGATAACGAGGAAGAGATAGGAGATTATAAAGTGTACTTGACGGGTGTTAGAAAGGGAAGGGCAGAGTCTGGGGTAGAGCTCTTTATCAGGAATACCATTGCACGCAACATAGTTTCTGTTAGGCACGTAAATGAGCGAATGATGTGGGTAGATTTGTCAGTTGAAGGAATTAGGACAATAATTGTGTCCGTGTATTCACCATGTGAGAGTGCAGATGAGGATGAAGTTGACAAGTTTTATGAAGCATTGAGTGACATCGTGGTCAGGGTCAACAGCAAGGATAGAGCAGTGCTAATGGGCGATTTCAATGCGAGAGTTGGGAATAGAACTGAAGGATACGAAAGGGTGATTGGTAAATGTGGGGAAGATATGGAAGCTAATGGGAATGGGAAGCGTTTGCTGGACTTCTGTGCTAGTATGGGTTTAGCTGTTACGAATACCATCTTCAAGCATAAGGCTATTCACCGCTACACATGGGAGGCTAGGGGTACCAGATCCATAATAGACTATATCTTAACAGACTTTGAATTGAGGAATTCTGTTAGGAATGTACGAGTTTTTCGCGGATTTTTCGATGATACAGACCACTATCTGATCTGTAGTGAGCTAAGTATCTCTAGACCTAGGGTAGAGAAAGTGAAATCTGTCTGCAAACGAATAAGGGTAGAAAAATCTCCAGGGTGAGGAAATTAGAAGTACATGGATGTGATTAGTGAGAAGTTTCGAACAGTAGACAGTAAGCACGTTCAGGATATAGAGAGTGAATGGGTGGCATACAGGGGGATGCTGTAGTAGAAACAACAAGGGAATGCCTAGGAACAACTGTGTGTAAAGATGGGAAAAGGCGAACATCTTGGTGGAATGATGAAGTGAGAGCAGCCTGTAAACTTAAAAAGAAGCTTATCAGAAATGGCTCCAAACAAGGGCCGAGGCAGGCAGGGATTTGTACGTAGATGAAAGAAACAGAGCGAAACAAATAGTTGTTGAATCCAAAGCGAAGTCATGGCAAGATTTTGGTAATAACCTGGAAAGGGTAGGTCAACCAGTAGGGAAACCTTTCTGGACAGTAGTAAATAATCTTAGGAAGGGAGGGAAAAAGGAAATGAACAGTGTTTTGAGTAATTCAGGTGAACTCATAATAGATCCCAGGGAATCACTGGAGAGGTGGAGGGAATATTTTGAATATCTTCCCAATGTAAAAGGAAATCATCATGGTGGTGTTGCAAACAGCCTAGCTCATGGGAAGGAGGAAAATGATGTTGGTGAAATTATGCTTGAGGAAGTGAAAAGGATGGTAAATGAACTCCATTGTCATATGGCAGCAGGAATAGATGAAATTAGACCTGAAATGGTGAAGTATAGTGGGAAGGCAGGGATGAAATGGCTTCATAGAGTGGTAAGATTAGCGTGGAGTGTTGGTAAGGTACCTTCAGATTGGACAAAAGCAGTAATTGCACCTATCTATAAACAAGGGAACGGGAAGGATTGCAACAACTATCGGAGTATCTCATTGGTTGGTATACCAGGCAAAGTATTCACTGGCATTTTGGAAGGGAGGGTGCGATCAGTCGTTGAGAGGAAGTTGGATGAAAATCAGTGTGGTTTCAGGCCACAGAGAGGCTGTCAGGATCAGATATTCAGTTTGCGTTAGGTAATTGAAAAATGCTACGAGAGGAATAGGCAGTTGTGTTTGTTTCGTAGATGTAGAGAAAGCATATGACATGGTACCGAGGGAAAAGATGTTCGCTATACTGGGGGACTATTGAATTAAAGTAGATTATTAAAATCAATCAAAGGCATTTATGTTGACAATTGGGCTTCAGTGAGAATTGATGGTAGAATGAGTTCTTGGTTCAGGGTACTTACAGGGGTTAGACAAGGCTGTAATCTTTCACCTTTGCTGTTCGTAGTTTATATGGATCATCTGCTGAAGGGTATAAAATGGCAGGGAGGGATTCAGTTAGGTGGAAATGTAGTAAGCAGTTTGGGCTATGCTGACGACTTGTCTTAATGGCAGACTGTGCCGAAAGCCTGGAACTTGAAAATAGGTGCAATGGGTATGGTGTGAAAATTAGCCTCTCGAAGACTAAATTGATGTCAGTAGGTAAGAAATTCAACAGAATTGAATGTCAGATTGGTGATACAAAGCTAGAACAGATCGATAATTTCAAGTATTTAGGTTGTGTGTTCTCCCAGGATGGTAATATAGTGAGATTGAATCAAGTTGTAGTAAAGCTAATGCAGTGAGCCCGCAGTTGCGATCAGCAGTATTCTGTAAGAAAGAAGTCAGCTCCCAGACGAAACTATCTTTACATCGGTCTGTTTTCAGACCAACTTTGCTTTACGGGAGCGAAAGCTGGGTGGACTCAGGATATCTTATTCATAAGTTAGAAGTAACAGACATGAAAGTAGCAAGAATGATTGCTGGTACAAACAGATGGGAACAATGGCAAGACGGTACTCGGAATGAGGAGATAAAGGCTAATTGAGGAATGAATTCGTGGATGAAGCTGTACGCATAAACCGGCTTCGGTGGTAGGGTCATAAGTAGAGGTAGACCAAGACGACGATGTTTAGACTCGGTTTCTAACGATTTAAAGATAAGAGGTATAGAACTAAATGAGGCTACAACACTAGTTGCAAATCGAGGATTGTGGCGACGTTTAGTAAATTCACAGAGACTTGCAGACTGAACGCTGAAAGGCATAACAGTCTATAATGATAATGTATGTATATGTTTAAAACGTGGCCGCTAGTGCTGTGGGAACAAGGAATTTTATAGTTAACAGTGTAGAGTTATTTCCATTCTTTCATTTTTCATAATATTTGGTAACATTTTCATACTTCATGAAAATCTTCGTATCATTTCATATTTTATAAGTTTTACTGTTTTTCCCTTTTAAAGGTATATTTTTTTTCCTATTTACCACGATTTCCCACCCCATCCTACCCCACCCTCACTCCTCCTCCGTTAATATTCCCGTTAGCAGTGTACCGGGCTTTCCGGATATTGTATTGAGGCAGTTTTTCGGGAAACGTGTCTGATAGACCAAAGCCACTCTTTCCAACAGCAGTCTGGTAACATTGATTGCCTCTGTTTGCCCCCACCCCCCACCGGCTTTCTCAAAGTTGCCCAGTCAAAACAATACTGACAGGAGATGCAGCCTTTTGTCAGAGAATACCGCATTATTATTTATTTATTTATTTATTTATTTATTTATTTATTTATTTATTTATTTATTTATTTATTTATTTATTTATTTATTTATTTATTTATTTATTTATTTATTTTCCGAGGAAGGTAAACCTAGTTTACCTAAAAGTATGTTTGCTGTCGTTTATAACAATATAGTTTTAAAGGTGAACAAGATATTGGAAAGAATTTTACAAAGAGTTACAAACCCTGTCTAAGAAAGGAGAAAAAGCTGACGTGGAACTCCTTTTCAGAAATATATCAGAAACTGGCAGGAGAAAATTTACGTTACAATAACTGAGGTGTCCTAACAAATTGTTCCTTTTGATACCGAGAAGTGGACAGTAGAAAATTAAACGAGCAACTGTTCTGATTGCCACCTACAAAGGTATCTTTCTGGCAATGGAATTTTAAATCGTTGGAAATAACTTCAAAATTAACGATGTCCAAGTCATAAACTGTGTAAATATAAAAGTAGGTTCGAATGTCAGTTGTTTCTTATGGCGTATTGTAAGTAATGTTAAGTCCAGTTAAAGGAACCTTTGATTTATTTTGTCTCATTGGAAAGGCTGAAAGACTATAAAATTACTGTGACTTACTGTATTTCATTTGCTTTCATATTATTACAATATGACAAAACTTAGTCTTGTGATGATCTAAAGGCCTTGTCCATACAATCATTCCTGTCCATCAACTGTCCTTTTAAACGTGGCGTGGTTTGTACATCTCATTTTTCTTTGTATGTCGGTGTGGTAGGAGCCTATTCCCTTCTTCCCCAGTACCTTGCCCTCTTCGACATGATCTTGGTATGTTTCAGGATATGTCTTATAAATGTAATTTTCCTCACTTCCATTTTTCTTTTAACTTCCTCCATATCCAAATTTCTGCCGTTTCGTAACTATTCGGCTCTGTTCCTAGCGTTCAAATTTCTCTTCCATGCAGAAGAGTTTTCCACACGAATTCTTTTTTGAAATTTTTTCTTGGTATCTAAGCTGATATGTTTTCTTGTTAAAAGATATTTCTTATCGGGAAAGTATGTTTCGTCTAAGCTAGTTCTTTATCCTCTGCGATCACGCTCCCCGGGTAGGAAAAACGTTTAACTTGTTCAGGTGCGGTATTGTCTATTTCGACTAACTGTACTGCTTTTACTTAAAAATTAAGTTTTAATATTTCATTCATTTGCATTACATTCAGCATTCCGTTCATTGTGTGTATAATGATGTAAACCTGCTCTTAAACGATGTAGGGACATTGATTTTTTAGCAGTAAATGATTTATTCCATATTTTGAATTATTTTTATATTTTCATCTCTCAGCAACATAAATGTCTTATTTTGCTTGTCCTTTCTCATATGCTTAACTGGAAAGCAAACCTAGAACAACATGAATAGGAGCCAGCAACGAATCAGGATCTTAAATGTTAATATGAATCTCGTCCTTGGGGACAGACAAAATGATAGATGATGACCAACGTGGAGATAAATCGAATCTCCGGATTTTGTCCCCACAGTGGTGCTGTTACCGTGAGTATGCAAAGTGTGGATGTGGGTCACGACACATGACCTGTGCGTGCAGCCGGCAGCGAGCGATAAGGGCAGAGCCTCTCCATTCAACTGGCGCTCTCAATGAGTCAGCACATCGCATATTTATAATATGAGGACAACCCTCGCCTGTGGACATGCCATAGATTACAGTAGGTAGCAAGCTGACTGTATAGGAAAAAATACCTCACTTGATAAACTATCTGACTTCAAGGAATAAAAGTTTGTAGTTATTCCAGGAAATAAGATGATCACCGTTTCAGAAAATGTTTACGTTCAATGTGAGTCCTCCCGCGCTCTCAAAGTTCATGGGTTTCTCTAGGAAAAATCTTTGGTCGTCCACTGCTACACCGCCTTCATCTTCATCCGAACGGAACGTCTTTCCTCTCAGTGCCTGTCAACTACGCCGAGCTGTCTTGGCGTCCGTGGAATCGGAGTGGCTCTTAGCTGAACTTCCGACAAACTGAAAGCAATTAAGAAGACAGCCGTTTTATGAGGTCCTCTTTCCGATCTTAACGGAAAGAGACTGTAGTTTTGTGCGGGTTGAGAATAGGCCATGAAAGATCTACATACTTCTATCTCGTAAAGAGGGGACCTCCACCTAGAGTTCATGATGAGCCACTGGCAACTCTCGATCGTATATTAACTAGTGACGAGAATATTACTGATCTCGTCATTCGCTTTCTGTATGAGAATGGATTAATCAAATACAGATAAATATGTGGTAATCAGTAAGGGTGACGTGTGGTGAATGTGATGGACATTCAGAGTGTAGATTTTGGATGGTCGCAATTCTTGCATGGACAGTATGGGGCCAAGTGCTGTTATGACAGGCATGCATCAGGACACTGAATCGACGTTCGATGATGAATTTCAATAGGTTTCAGACTTTCACTACTAAAAAGAAAGCGAATAGCAGACCTTTCGTGCATGTCTGAAGTGAGCCTGCTATTGTTAGAGGGGTACTATGATGTTATTTGCATGTTACCATTCACCGCTGATCTGCATTTAGGGCTGTCGCCTAGGTGACAGATTCCTTATTAATTGTTTACGTAGTCTTTTCTTGAATTATTTTTAAGAAGTTGGACATTTTTCGAACATCGTCCTTCGTAAATTATGCAGTCCCTAATTACTCTTCCTATAATCGAATATTTGTCCCAGTTTCTCTTGAACGGTGCTGCCGCCTGTTGGATATTCGTTGAAGCCTTTGTAACAGTACTGCGAATGGACAGAACTGTAGCGCGATATTTCTATTTTTATTACTTCTTTAACGTTTTCATTTGACCCGTCCGTGCAGAATAGGGTGATGAAATCGTGGGAGAGATGATGGATACAAATTGTGAATTGTGCGTGACAATCACAGTGCCTCAGCTTAGACTAACATTGCCTCCAGCTGTGCAATATTCGTTGTAGCATGTGTCATTCTTTATCCTCTTTTCGACCCCGATGACTCGACAGACGTAGGAAACCATCTCCGGTTTTCTGACTTAAGGGGGGATGTCAACAATAATTCAGTGTTTGTTTAAAAAAATCACTGTGGGCTTGTTTCTCAAGATAGGATTTTCATATTTTGCACATGTAATAAAATGATATTAGTGAGTCTCAATGCTGTATTACAGTAAGAAATATTATACAGTGTGATCAAAAAGTTGATACCATTTTTAGAAAATCCATTGTAACAAAAGTGCACCTTTCTCCCAAGACCAATTGACATATCACTATGAAATTTGTTGTGCATAATTTACAAACATATGTTAGTTTTGGGAACTAAAAGTTTGTAATTGATTGAAAAGATTGTGTAGAAATTAAATTTTTATTTTCCAAAATTTGTTCAACCCATTTTTCAGTTCATAATAACCCCATAATTTGGTTTCTAATAACTGTAGTCTCTTTATTCTAGTTCCTAAGGGATTTTGTGTTGCTATAAACAAGTACTGAAAATTACATTACTGTGGCTCTAATAGCTGCTGAGAAAAGGTAGAAAATAGTTTGAAAAATGTGATTGTGAGAAATTAAGGTTTAACATTTTTTATTTGCATTCAGTATGAAAATACTCATTTTTTTTTTAAGCCAGAGAATTAACGTCCTCCATAAGAATAGTGTTCTTCATCATCCTCTTGCCTTCTCTTCTCTGATCTTCTGTGGTGTCTTGCAGTCTGCTGTAATTTTGGTAGACTGGCTTCAGCTTTTGCAATCCTCTTCTGATCTATTTCATTCAATATCCGGATAGTATGTACTCCTGGTTCCATTCCTACCTGCCTTAGAACTTCAGTTCTGCCTTTATTTCCCTTATTAAACCACAACACAGCATCATAAACAGCAATAGACAACACTTTCAGTCCACAGAATGTAGTTTTTGGACACCGACCCCACACTAGGTTGTCAAAACTTTTATTATTATTTTGTGTCTTCCCATGTATACATTTTTTTTTTTTTTTTTTTTTTTTTTTGTAATTCTGGGTCAGGCAGAACTCTGAATGTTGGCTTTATTTCATTCATAACTGCCTCAGGGAGTGAATGTTTGTTTGTAAGTAGTTCTATAAATATTGTACTTACACCAGTCATCCTTGTGACATCCAGAAGCAGCAGAGTAGGTTGAAACTTGGTGCGATACATTCGCGCACCCACATAAACATTAATTTTTTCAGCCACTTCTAGAAAAGATATTACCATGAAAATTTCACAAGATGAAAACATCCCAAATATTCAAAAAACACCATTTTCAAAAAATCGAAATTTTCAACCATTCTCATTGGCATATCCCCCTTAATGACTTAATGACTCTTCCGCGTCCAGTACCCTAATTTCTTGAGGTGTCGAGTCTTCATCAGTCATGAATCCAATGACCTCCGTGTGAATGACTCTAGACTGAATCGGCGTACTGCGAATTGTACTTTTCTCTTGACGTATATTATTTTATATCTCGGTTTAAGCTCAGGTTGGTGGGTTCGATCCTTTCTCAGTCAGGTGGTATGTTCATATACGCTAGCCTTGTCAGATTTACCGGTACGTAAAATAATACCTGCGGGAAAAGAATTCAGGCTTCTCGGCGCCTTCGAAAACCGTAAACGTACTTAGTGGGACGTATAACCAAGGGAATACTAATATTAGTAATAATAATTTAATCCTGGCTCACTCGGTTGAAATTTTAAGAACATTTTAATATAGAAGATCCGTTTTGTGAAGTACCCCTTATCACGTCTAAAGTCTAGAACTATAGCGTTAATTAAATTCTATAGCTACAGAAGAAACATTTAAATCATAGCATTATAATGGAAATTATACAATAGACATGCAATCAGTTAAAATATTGTGGCATGCTGGAAGTTAAGACAAACGAGGAAGTAGAAGAAAAAAACGTTTACGTTATAATTTTCGGCACTACTTAGGCCTAAGATGGAAGGAACATGCAGCTGTAAATCCATAAATAAGATGATTCGAAAGAATGCTTAAAGCATCGTCTTGTATATCTTGTTCTTCTGCCTCTTTTCCCATACCCTGGTGGGTTACAGAGGCTAACTTTGTAACACAGGTAGATTTGGCCGTTTTACGGCCGAATACTTTTCCTAACGCCAGCCCTGTGTGTTCATCACTATTGTGTTTCTCTGGTGTTTGGTAGGCCTACTTTGATATTCTGTGTATGAAAGAGTTGTGTATCGACCTCGTCCCCGAGTCGGAGGATACAAGATGCGGTTAAAATCTTCGATCTGGCCCGGGAGACTTGGAACTGAAGATCACGACGCTGACCAATCAGCCAGGGAGTCGAACGTATAAATGTTGAACTGTATTTTAGAACTATATTTACTTTCTGTCATATTCTGTGCATACAATAGTTCAACATTGTAGACATTGTAGGCCACGAATGCTACCTCTCATTCGTATCGTTAGTTCGTTTGTCTTCACAGCCGTACTAGCTTCGACAAATTCTATGCCAAGATTGGGTGATTGACGTTCAACGGGTCGAATCCAGGCTATAGTGAAATTTGGTATTCGTCTTCAGTTCGCGCCCTCAAGCTCCTCCCCATCTCTCTCTCCTCTCTCCCCCCCTCTCTCTCTCTCTCTCTCTCTCTCTCTCTCTCCAGGAAAACGCAAAACGCTGAGATATTTCCTAATTCAGATCTCGGATGTTTTCCTAATCCAAGCCTCAAATAATACCGCTAAACACATTACTCCTAACATCATATTAATCCAAACACTAGACGACATTATTTACACGAGCCTGTTTACAGTATTATTTTTAACTCACCATTTCCAAAACGTGTTTTATTACAAATACTTCTTAGTGGCGTTCTCTATTCACCGTGTTTCTTTGAGATTTTGTTTGGCTGGTGTTTGTTTTATGTATGATATGGTGAAGTTATATACGCTGCATTTAAACTCTTAAGTGTTGTGATGATTTCGGTTAGGATGAGAGGGAGAGAGATGCTCTGTTTCCTTTTGTGTAGTGGGTCAAGTACTTTCCAGAGTGATAACGAGGAAAGTAAACATTGGCGGGCACGTCAATTTAAAAATTGGGTTACGATGTCGTCAGTAGTGCTATAGCACTGCAATAGAGAGAGATTTCACAAACACTAGGGATTTGTATATGTTTCGGATTCTACCTGCGTGATCCAGGTCTTGAACTTATCATCTATGAGTTTCCATGCCCTTATGAATGGTATGATGATGGTGGTACTGGGCGGGGGTGGCGTCTCTTGAATTCCTGCGTCACTATGGTTTCCAAGGCTCCATTATACTCTTCTTATTCTGCGCTGTCGAATAGGTCGGTTTAGTAAGTAACGTATTTCAAAGTTTTGAATAAACATCTAGCGTGCATTGAGTACGTTCTGGAACCATAATGTAAAATGAACGGAGGGTTATTACTTGGATTGATCGACGTTCAACTAAATAAAACCATTCGCATCGTAAGAGGCACAATGAAATCTGCCCCTAGTTCGTCGCTGCCACCTCAGAATCATATTCCTCCACCTCATTTGAGAATAATACATGTTTTAGTCTGAGAGTCTTATTTTCTTCTTTGTGACATTTTTGTCAATTTATTGGAGTCGGCAAGGTTGTGGATTTGACCCAGTGTTACGGTCGGATGCCTTTCCTGACTCCAGCTTTACGTAGTGGAATGTGTTCACTATTACGTGTTGCTGTGGTGATTGGTAGTGTATGTAGATGAAGGGTATTAGGACGAACACCCAGTCCCCAAGCCGAAGGAGTTAACCATATGCAGTTTAAATCTCGGCCCGACCTGGGATTCAACATGGGGCCCTCTGAACCGGGGGCCAGAATGCTGACCATCTATCCAAGGTGTCGGACTCTAGTTTGGAGCGCTACCCAGAGTCATTTTGGTTTTGGCCAGTTGTTAGTTGCCTTTCCTGAAGCCACGTGATTTTTGAAATGTAAATTTCAACGCAGAATCGACGGTATTCGAACCTCAGTCTTCTGGGTGGGAAGTCGGTTACTAAGGCACTGAGGTAATCGCCCCCCGCTCTCTAGCGAGGGAGTGTAAGAAGATAAGTGCTAATCCTGATCTGCTTATCCATGAGGATTTTGAATCATTTGATTTTCACATAATCATATTTTCAAAAATAAGGTTCCATTTGTTACTTTTTAAATGTGTCTACTCCGATTCATTTGGTTTTTTTCCCTTTCAAATAAACATACGTGAAACGTACATAGCCTGTTTATTCGTGGAGCACCGAGCGAGTTGGCTGTGTAGTATGGGGCGTGGAGCTGTACGCTTTTAGTAGATTAGTTTTTATTTATTTAAGCTGTATTTGTTGTATATTGTATATATTGGGTAAATGATAGATAAATATATTTCGAGAGATGAGTTGAACCCACCATCGGCAGCCCTGAAATGGATTCCTTGGTCTTCCATTTTCACACCTGGTAAATGTTCAGGCCTTACATTAATTAAGGCCATGGCTGCTTACTTCCTAGTTCTAGCCTTCTCCTATCCCACTGTCACCGACAACCCACCTAAGAGATAGATAGATAGAGAGAGAGAGAGAGAGAGAGAGAGAGAGAGAGAGAGAAAGAAAGAAAAAAACATCGGGAATACAAAGGAATCCAAACTTCGAAACAGTATAAGAGTATTATTCTACCAGACTGTCAAAACCTTCCTCAAGTCTTAGCAGTCGTAGTTGTGTTTGTTTAACGGCTGCTTGTTTGAACAATCTAACTTTACTTAGGCGAAACAATGGCATTTTAGAAAACAAGATCCCGCCAAGAACATCGATAACAGCAGTGAATTTCTCTACATAATAACATGGTCTCGGCTATCGTGTGCAGGCCTTTTAATTTATAGCATCTAGACTGTCTGTGCTTCAGTTTGGACGTTTCAGTTTCCTCTACCAGAAGGCAGAGTAAACTGAATGTATGGTGGACGATCTCTGGCTGAGATTTAATTAACTTTGTGGGTGCACACTGAATATCACCAGAAATCTTTTGCAGGACGTTATCATACGACATGGAGTGTCGGAATGGATTTCCCTCTCCCCTCCTCTCTCAGAGATCCAACTAACTACCTTTGCTGGGTTTGAACGCGCGATCTTCGGATTCGGAGGCTGATACTCGTACCACTGATCTACAGTAGGAGCTATTTTAATACTGTAGGTAAGTTTATTGAATTTGCCGATCAATTAATTAAAATAACATGATAGGAGCGCGATCAGATCGGTTCCAGAATCTGCATTGGTTGCAGCAGATTTGCTGGCTGCGATGTTGCTGCTAACGCCATACGAGTATTATACGTAGTACGTTAATGATTGATCGTTATTTTTTAACTACGCGCGGCATGTTTTGATTAAGTTAAGCTCCTGTGGATCAATAAGATCCACTTATAAGTACACTTGTAATCGACGCTAAGAAAGTAATGGTGGACAGAAGAAAGCTCTTACCATAATGAATAGACTCACTTGGCACTCGGCACCTGTTATAAGTGAAAACCGTTGACGTTCTGCTCATTTGTTGACTGCGCGCTGTTTGACCTTGTGGTCACTGTAACGCGCGCACTGGGAAAGACAGACAGTCGCTTACAGGGAAGTCCATCGCAAATATCCAAGCTTTGGGTTCTTAGGATCGAACCTATTCTGTTGCTATGCCGCTGCACTCGAAATACCATCTTTTCTTTTTCGTTTTATGTAGGCCCAACCAACGTACAAAATATGCAAGTTTCTATAGGACTTAGAAATCACATATTCTGTTTGTTAGAATCTATACCTAATTAGTTGTATTTTACGTATGCATATTTATTTTATTTTAAATTAACCGTGGAATTCGCTAAAATAGTATTGGTGTTCATTGCAGCATAAACTGCAGCATAGGCGGCGTTCTTTGAAAGAAAAGTATAATAATATATTATTATTATTATTATTATTATTCTACCGCTCCTCACACTCCCTGATGAGGTGGCGGGTGTGAACTGTGTGGCACATGTGAACGTTGTCCTGTTTTACGGTCGGATGCCCTTCCTGACACCAAACTTACGAGGAGGGATGTATTCACTATTTCGTACTTCTGTTGTGATTGGTAAGGTAATGTAATGTGTTGTGTGTATTGGGATAGAACCAGTCGCCGAGTCAACGAATAAAATCCCCGTCACAGCTGGAAATTTAAACCCGCGTCGTTTTGAACCTAAGGCGTCGACGCTGACCATTCCAGCCAAGGAGCCGGGCAATAATAATAATAATAATAATAATAATAATAATAATAATAATAATCTGAGTTAAGTGGCTCAGATTGTGAAACATTTGAAGTGTTTAGTTTACTAAGTTGTGGAAAACACGAGTAGGGGATTCCGACTCGACCATTGCCTCTTTTTTGTCATACCAGCTCAGACCAGATAAACAGTGACGAGTAAAGTAGGCTTCCGTAAATTGAGGAAGGAATTTCTACACTGATTGGTAGTAAACTGGGAGATTCACAGATGCTGCGTATTGATTGTCAACTTGTGTTTATAGTGCATGTTATGAAGGCCCGTACACAATAATCGTTACGCTTTGGATGGGACGGTAAAATACACACATGGTAAACTCTGCTTGTAAGGGGCGGCTAAAGGGGACCCCTCAAGTAAGAAATGTGGGTTGACGACCTCGGGGCTCCTTCCTCCTTCTGACATTACTTCCACTTGTTCGTGCCAGGTCCTTACTGTTACTTTTTCTGCCTGACCTTCGTTGGTCAACTCTTGTTCTCTTCAGATCACGACGGTATTAGGTGCGAGGCCTAGGGCGTCCTTCATTTCCACGCCCTTTGTGGACCTTCTCATTATCCAATACCTTCATTCTTCGAACAGTTGGACTTCTTTTTCCCGTTAAGATTATTTTTCCCGTTAAGATTACAGCTGAGAGAGAGTGGTTGTTATGCTGTAGTCCCTCCTAAACTAATAATCGCCACCACCTGTAACACAATGGCGTAGTAGCATGATCTATCGAACTAGTGACGATGTGGTTGGGCAGAGTGTACGAGATGGAGTCGTCTGGTATTTCTGATTTTTAAGATCACTTTCATCAATCTGGCTGCCGTGGAATATTGACCGTCCAGCTATTTAGGTAGCTCTGCTATTCCATAGATCAGTCGTGCAGAAGTAGCGAGTTGTTCTATTGTTATACAAGGTTTCATATTGAATGCCGCCCTCGCGCAGTTAATCTGCCAACATCTGCTGCAGATTAGCCAACCATACATACCTTGGAGTTGGAGCTTCTGATTAATCTCTAAGACGTATTTCATTCTCTGTCTATTTATTTTTCATTTTATATTTCTTTGTAATGCAACGGTTGTAAAACTTTCTTAATTTTATTCCTGCTGTTTGTTATATCGTTTTACGGTGTTGTGATATATAAGAAGCGCGGAGGAGAAAAGCAAAGTAGGCCCAGGTAATGCGTATTTGAATAAGAGATCAACATTTTGAATTAAGAGGAATTTCTACCTTGAAATTAAAACTTCCCTTTAAGGGGTATATGATCTAACAGGCCTACTGTGATTTACTACCTATATTTCATTTCGTTTAAGATTTCTTAAATTTTGTTCAAGTATACCTCGACCTCTGTTAATGATTTCTTGGTAAGTTCGTTTTAATACTAGCAGCGTTCACAGCTCCACCCGCATTGAAGTCAGACTTAGAAATCGGATTTGAACACTGTTGGTAACAATAGTGAACGATCCAATAACAGCTCACTTCTGATCAGCTTCTCTGTCACGCTTCGTCTCTCCCCTCAGCCTCTGCATCAATTTTCCATCCTTTATTCCGGACTTTGTTGAACATGACGTAAATGTCACTTTCCCAATGTTTGTTTTGGGACATATCCTTCCTTGCCATTCTCATCGTTTTTGACACAGAGTACATGCATTGAGTTCAGTAACCCCTCGTTGTTCTAACCGCACACGGTATGTCTAGACTACATTCTGGGAAATAACACCCCGTAGGATAATGATCAATCCCTGTTCGTGCGTGTATCCCCTCACATAGCGTGCCTGTATGTTATATCGTGTATAACTAGTTCAATTCGAATTTTTGCTGGTTCTCTTTCTAAGGAATAAGTGGAATTCAGGGAGATATTGGCTTGTTTTCTCTCTAGATATGACTATTATTATTATTATTATTATTATTATTATTATTATTATTATTATTATTATTATTATTATTATTATTATTATTCGAATGGAACCTCTACGGGCTGCGTGTTAACCACCAATCTCATATTCATCGTTTAGATCTTGTTCGTCAATCGGCCTTGACATCTTGGTAGTATATCATTTGAGCCCTTCTGTTTGATTCCTTCTTCATCCAAAGGTGTCCTTCGTCTTCTGGACTCTGATTCCACTTTGTAACCCCGGTAGATTTTTACCATTCACCGAGCAAGTGGCTGAGCGGTTTGGGTCACGCAGCTATCGGCTTGCATTGGGAGACATTGTGTACGAACCCCACTGTCGGCAGCCCTGTAGATGGTTTTCCATGTTTTCGTATTTTCAAAACAGCAAATTAAAAAAAAACTAATCGTCTAAACTCGCCTCGTGGCCGTGATCGTTAAGGCATCAAGTCTGTATAGTCTGACACCGTGGTTAGGTGGTTCGAGTCTCATTGGTGCAAGACTTTTTCAGCTTCAGAAAGTTGGTCGGCAGGTTAGAAGAGTTGGTTGTAAAAAAATATATATTTAGATTGCGTGCCAAAAGCATGGATTAAATTCTAAATCTCTTCGCAGTGTTCATTTGGAGTGAGGACATAAGATGCTGTGGATGGTGATTCGTCCATCGGATGGGGACATTATGCCTTGAGAGCAGACCCCGTAGCGTTTTTCGACAGGAGCTGGCTGTATGCCAAAACGGGGTTTCACCCTCTTCCTACTCCTCCTCCTCCTCCTCCTCCTCCTCATCATCATCATCATCATCATCATCACCGCTATCGTCATTCCACATCCAGACTCGCAGATCGCCCATTGGGGTCAGTAGAAAGATCAGCACCAGGCGAGCCGAATATGTCCTCGGGTACACCCGGCACTAAAAGCCTTCAATGAATAAATAATAATCATTCGTCTGAATTCAGCCCTGCTGGTTTTGTTTCCTGGAATACCGATCTGTCTCAGGTTTTTCTCGCATTCTCGGCACCACTACAGTTTTGTTGCTCTTGGTATTAAGAAATTCCAAATTTTCTTGACGGTCGTTAGTCATGCTGAAGATTTGCCCATAGAACAATAACTTTCCTTCTTTTAATTGACTATATTATTGGTCGTACCTTGCTGTAAAGTTCTTCATTGGTCCTCAGTAGTATCTGCCCATCAATCCCTCTGTTGCCCAGAATTTTCCGTAATATAATTCGTTCCCGTTTTCCTAACTGACCAAGTTGTCCCTGTCTACTCATAGCCAGGGTCTCTAAAGCATACAATCCTTCTGGTTTAACGACTGTGCTGAAGTGTCTAAGCTTGGCTGCTATATGGGTGGTTTTCGTTAGCTGATATGACCGGTCCAGTTTCCTGATGACACTGATCGCTTCTTGTTCTAGTCCATTCTGATTATTTAGTATTTAGTAATAATCCATTTTGCATTATTATTATTATTATTATTATTATTATTAATGAGCGAGCCATGTGGTTATTTAATCGGCGACGTAGGTTAAGCGTCACCGTTTCAAGTTCAAGGTGAGATCAAATCCTGGAGGTGAAAAATTCCAGCACTCCATTGCGCCTTAACCTCTCTAGTAACGTGTCGTCTCAAAACTCACGAGTCTCAAAACTCACGAATTCCAGGAAGAGGATTAGTAAGAACAGGTTTCTGTACCTGGGCCAGTCTCAAAACTCGCGAGCAAGGCGAGTTCTTCTTTGAATGGATAAATTCCACCCTATTAGTGATGGGATAATGGAATACTTTTAATAATCGAATCACTTCCATCCGATTATTTAAATAATCGAATGAATAATCAATTTAAATAATCGAATGAGTTTCAAATACCATTAAGTTATATCGCACCGAATAATCGGATGTGTCATGAATATTTTTTTCGGTTTAAGTGTGTCGGGTAGACAATCTATTGAAATAAGCGAATAGATGAACTCTTACGAAAAATAGAAGTACGCCTTTTTAAAAAAAATGAATCTCTGAGTGTTGAAACTAAATGAGTGAATTAACTGACTTGATCTTTAATACTGTATCTCTAAATAAAATCCACCGGACGAGTTGGCCGTGCGGTTAGCTTGCATCCGGGAGATAGTGGCTTCGAATCCCACTGTCGGCAGCCCTGAAGATGGTTTTCCGTGGTTTCCCATTTTCACACCAGGCAAATTTTCCTGAATCAAGGCCACGGCTCCTTCATTCAAACTCCGAGGCCTTTCCTATCCCACCTGTGTATTCTCTGCTATTCCCGATATTAACGCATCAGTCCCAAACGGTACATATAAGTAAATGAGTTTCAGTATACGATTCGTAAGAATCGCCATAAGACCTATCTGTGTCGGTGAGACGTAAAGTCACTAGCAAAAAATAAAAAATAAAATAAAAATAAAAAATAAATCCTTATTTAAGTAAATGCCGCCTTCTGGCCGCATAATGGAACTAAGCCCCAGCACCACCAATTGGCAGTTTCTTTTAACTAGCAGCGGGCAATATACCTACAGTACTTTAATTTTATGTCGTCCGGCTGCATGCATAAATTGTTGATCCAAGGGGTCAAGGGAGTCCCGGGTTCGATTTCCGGTCGGATCGGAGATTTTAACTTTCATTAGTTAATTTATATGGCTTGGGGACTGGGTGTTCGTGCCGTATTCAGCTTTAGACTTCATCTTAGGTAGGGCTTCATCCTCACAGACGTGCAGGTCACCTATACGGCGTCAACTCTGAAGACCTGCACCAGACCTCCCCGGAGGCCACATGCCATTAAATGTATGTGAAAGGTAAAACATGCATTATATTAGCTTTAAGACAAGAGCAAAATATTTAAACAATAATAATAATACACCTCGGTCTCTTTCATTCAGCAGCCATTATTTTCCCCTGTGGGTTGGTGTGGCAGAATAACGTCCAAGTCTTTATCCCCTACCTGTCGTAAGGGGCGACTAAAAATGGAAGCGTGAGTCATCGCGCACCTCATCCCTCCTGCGGTCATCCAAAGCGCCTGCTGTCCGGAGTCGTGAATTTTGAGACTCATTAGCATGTTTACTTTAGATAGGCTACCAGTTTGTAGTCGTGTGTTTTGATACTATTTGTCACTAATTTCAGCCCCTGAGTTTTGAGACGTAACCTATTTCCGTCTGTGTCTTAAGGAAGCCTACTTTTTCATAATTGGAACGGTGAATGTGTGTTGAGCTCCATGCTAGCTAGAATGTGTTATAAAGTTTGTTTTCGTCTTTCACCATTTCTCGCTGATACGGTGAAATTCATAAAACACGAGACAGTGAGCAAGATCGGCACCCAGATTATTTTATGAGATGAATCAATGAATCATTGCACGTTTCGTTCTATGCTTGTAAATAATGGGCATTTCCTAAAATATTTGAAATTGTAAATTTGTGACACTTTAGTTCAGAAACCATCAACGTCGTGCACGCCTGCAGGGGTCTGTCCTTCAAGCGGTGTATGTACAACAGGGGAAGGGGAAGTGGGGTATGAAATCAGGTCATAACAGTGGCATCCTGCCGGACAGTCAACACACCGAACCGCTGTCGTAAGTTTAATAGATTCGATAACAGCAAGTGTTTTTTATTTTAAAGGAAAATTATAATAAATGGTATTCCATGTTGGGACAGAAATAATAAAACTTTTCCCTTATTAAAATTGTTTAGAAAAAGCTGTTTTTGTTTTGTCACTAACGTTTTCTGTAGCATAATATTTTAAAAATCGACTTTTTTTTGCAAGTTGCTTTATGTCGCATCGACACAGATAGATCTCATGGCGACGATGGGACAGGAAAGGGCTAGGAATGGTAAGGAAGCTGCCGTGGCCTTAATTAGGGTATAGCCCCATCATTTTCCTGGTGTGAAAATGGAAAACCACGGAAAACCATCTTCAGGGCTGCCGACAGTGGGGTTCGAACCCACTATCTCCCGAATAGTGGATACTGGCCGCACTTAAGCGACTGCAGCTATCGAGCTCGGTATAATAAAAATGAATAAACTGTTTATCATAACTCGTCGTTATTATTGTCGCAGTCAAACGACCTAATTATGATTTACATATTGCAACAAACTGTTTGTTTTCCTCCATGGCACAGTATAATTTTAGTTCTGTCAACCAACCCACCTCTGTGCACTGCAGTGAATGAATGATCTGTCTCCACCCGTATGCAGAAACACAGCTGCTCAGCCGTCGGCACGATGCACGAAACAGAACTTAAGGGAGTTGACGATGCCTGCTTTAGCGAGACGTAAAATTATTATTATTATTATTATTATTATTATTATTATTATTATTGAATTTGGAGCAAAAACCACGTACCCTCAGATACCCTTAGTCATAAGATCTAAATAATAATAATAATAATAATAATAATAATATCTTGAGTGATCTTTCCACATTAGCAATGTCATTGCTCATGCGAAGAGAGTTCTCTCTTGGCGTGCTTCTTCCGGGTGCTGTGTTGTGAAGATGGTTCACCTGCAAGTGGCTCTTTGAGTGATGGGCGGAGAGGGGCGTTGGCCTCGCTTCTGTAATGACCTTGCCTAGGTCATCCACCACGTGTCTGTCTTGCGCTCGCTTCCTTTAACAGGTGTCCTCTTCTGTAGCTTCCGGGCGAAACGATTCAGAATCACAACTCGGTATTACACTTCTGACTGACAGATGTTTTCGTTTTTTCATTGATACCCATTCTCCTACCCCTCTGTAAAAGTGAGTATAACACTATAGGAACTACCAACACTTATATTTCACGATTTTCTACTCTTGACTTCTGACAAGTGCCAGGCAGGATTGTATATATTTGCAGCTTCTGAAGTCCAATTCTTCCCGTCTCCATGACAGTGCGGGAAAGAAATCTAAGCTACATAGATTTGTTTATGCCCTTCTTTACTTTATGGCCAGCCTTACGGTCTAGGGATCTCGAGCCTGCCTCTTACCGGGAGACCCCGGGTTCGATTTACATCAGATCAGGGAATTTTACCTGGATCTGAGGGCTGGTTCGAGGTCCACCCTGCCTACGTGAGAACAGTTGAGGAACTATCCGACGGTGAGATAGCGATTCCAGTTTAAAACGCCAAAAATAACAGCCGAGACGATTTGTTGCGATGACGACGCATAACATTGCAGTCTCTAGGTCTTCGGGCTAAGCACTAGTCGCAGTAGGCCAAGGACTATCAGCGCTGTAGCACCATGGGGTTGGTTTTTTCTTAACCATGTATGTATGTATGTATGTTGGGTATTCAGCTCGAAGGCTGGTTGGATCCTCGACAGGTTCACCGTTAGCTGTCATAGATGGCCTAGGTGTCACTGAAGAGGCGTACTAGGGAAATGAGGAGTGAGGTAGTTTACCGTTGCTTTCTTCACCGAGCGAGAAGTTGCTATTGCACATCAGTCTGCCAAGCCCACTGAAATGCCCGCACCAACCGACCCTATGAGCGACATTTTCACACCATTCATAGCAGGGCCTGGCTGCATAAGGAATGGCATTACTAGCGTCACTCATACCTCAGCCACTTTCATATTGTCAAAGCCACGGAAGAAACTGAGACAAGTCAATGAAAGTAACAATTTTATTCTAGCCCATACCAGAAGACATAGCGCACTGTAAACACTACATCTTGCCAGCAAAGGCATTTCTTAACCATATTACTGTTATTTTGCCACAGTATTCGTCACTTCGTGGTTGTTTACTCTCCTGAGATGATTATCTGATTTCAGGTTTCAGGGTACCTTCCTATTCCTAGCCTCTAAAGGACATTACACCAGTAATATCAATCACAAGTTGTTATGACAGACATACCTAATCATACATCAATATGGTGAATTGGATTCCATCCGTGCTATTGACTCAAGGCATTGCCTTTGCAATAAGAAGTTTTTTTTTCTCCCGCAAATGGATTCTGTAAACATAATTCCATGCATCTGCTCCTTCATCAAATGTCTCGGCACCCCATGAGAGAATTTTTTCCGATATTTGAAATATTCTATCAATGCATGTTGAACTCATTCTAGGCTTATCGGCAATGCGTCACATATTGTCCCCAATGTCACCCGTCGATCCTGTCAAATAATCTCATTTACTACACTGTTGTATCGAAACCACGCCGGGGGGGGGGGGGAGACGGACGGACGCCTGTATGGAAGATCCCGTGTGTCTCTTCTTCTCTGGTGGTGGTGGTGATTATTGCTTGAATAGTTTGAACAATTCTAACACATCCTTTAACATACCGATACGTACAGACATTTTGTCGCGTGCACATTCATAAGGTATTGTCTCAAGCTACGCTGAGTAGCTGAATGCTGAAAACCGGAAATATTCCAAGATGATATGATGATGATGATGATGATGATGATAATAACAACAATAACAATAATACATTCTTTTCTCGATTTTGACCAACTTGGGACCTCTTAAAATAACCCCCTACATTCATTTGTTTCTTTCCTGTTTCCTTTTTTGCTTTCCAAAAATTCATTATTTCACTGTGCTTTTTCCTCCTCTTTTCTGTCAAGATGTTATTCTATTCCTTCCTTTTTCTCCTGGAATCCCTCCTGAAAGTTTTTCTGTCCTATATTATATCTGCCTTTTATTCCAATCTCTGCCATATCCCTCTTTATATTTTGCATTCAATGATTGTCATTCTTACTCTTATACATATGATTCAATATTTGTTTTGTGAGTCTGGCATTATCCATCCTCATTATGTGACCAAAGAACTTAACTCTCCTTTTCCTGATCGTATCAGACATTATTTCAGTTTATTTATTTTTGTACAAATCTTAATTCTTCCTGTGTCTGAACTTTCCATTTTCAGTCTTTAATGGGCCCCAGATTTTTCTTGGAATTTTCTTTCCTTTTTCTCTAGCTCTTCTTCTGTTTTCATGGAGAACATACTCTCTGTAACATAGAGACATTCTGGTTTAATTACCGTGTTGTAGTGTCTGTTTTTAGTTTTAATGGACAGACTTAGTATAGATATCCTTGGTCAGTTGGTAAGTTTGTTCCAATGTCCTTGCTCTTGATTTATTTGCTTCTTTGTCTAGACCTAGACCATTAATTTGAGTTACTTCCCCCATAATCTGTTAACATTGTAGGTCGAATTTCTAATGTTAGTCATACATTTGGTCTTCTAAAATATCTGAAGTCCCAACTTTTTCACCAGTTTTTTTTTCAAAAGGTTTTTTCTGTATAAGTTTTATTTGTATATTCTCAGAAAGGATTGCAATATCGTCAGCGAAGAAAAAGCAATTTATACCTACCCCTTTAAATTTCGACCTAGGTTTATCTCATGGTTGATTCCTCTTTCTTTGAGCTTTTCTCATCATTACCTTTTCCAATACACGGTTAAAAAGAATTGGGTGCAATCCATCCCCGTGCCTCACACCAGCATTACCTGTAAATTCCCCTGAGAGCTCTCCCATGAATTTCACTTTCAGCGTTAATAATAGTAATTTCGTGTGGCTATGTCTAGCCGGGTGCAGCCCTTGTAAGGCACACCCTCCGATGAGGGTGGGCGGCATCTGCCAGTTGTAGGTAACTGCGTGTTATTGTGGTGGAGGATAGTGTTATATGTGGTGTGTGAGTTGCAGGGATGTTGGGGACAACACAAATACCCAGCCCCCGGGCCATTTGAATTAACCAATGAAGGTTAAAATCCCCGACCCGGCCGGGAATCGAACCCGGGACCCTCTGAACCTAAGGCCAGGACGCTGACTATTCAGCCAACGAGTCGGACGCTTTCAGCGTTGTGTACGTGAGAGTACCTCTTATTATGTTGATTGACTTCGAATCTATTCCGAATTACTCCAGAACGTGAAATAAGGAAGTTATATCTATTGAATTGTTACTTTCCCGGAAATACACGAAGATTGGGAAGTAGTTCTTGCTCCTGATCATTGTCCCGTATTATTGTTCTCAGATCAAATATCTGCTCCGTGTACGACCTGCCTTTTCTGAACCCTCTTTGATATTCCCCTGTTTATTCATCCACTATGGGCTCAGTCCTGTTTTGGAGAGCTCTAAATAAGTTCTTATATGTGACTGATACAAGGGAGATTTCCTCTGTAGTTGTTGACATCTTTCATATCAATCTTCTTCTTCTTCTTCTTCTTCTTCTTCTTCTTCTTCTTCTTCTTCGTCAACGACTAGTTGACTTTGTGGCCCAGGTGGTAAACATTGCATATCAAAGCTGCAGGTTCGAATCCCAGAACTACTGTATCAGTTAATATTTAAGGGTGTATGTGTACATTTGTCACTTGATTTTCGGCTACCTTTAAGGGACTTTTTTTTGTTTTTGTTTAAAATGATGGTATTCCAGCGGCTTTTAAGATAAATGGTAACTTGGATAGTCTGAAAAACACATTATTCCGTTTATTATTTTACAATTGGCTTTATGGCGACGATGGGATATGAAGGGGCTAGGAGTGGGAAGGAAGCGACCGTGACCTTAATTAAGGTACAATCCCAGCGTTTGCCTGGTGCGTTAATGGGAAACCACGGGAAACCATCTTTAGGGCTGCCGACAGTGCGGTTCGAACCCACTATCTCCCGAATACAAGCTCGCAGCTGCGCTCCCCTAACCTCACGGCTAATTATCTCGGTGGTTCTTTTTATTCTAGTTTTCTTTGGCATATTTAAAAGTGTCCGTTTTAGTAGGCTATGTACGATTTGTCTATTGAACTCCTTGGCAGGGCGTTCACCTAGTCAGTTATTAAAAAATGTTCTAGAATTGTCTCATTTACTTTTTAAGTTTATTTATTTATTTCACTGGAATTGTATTCTAATTGTCGTAGCGGAAGTTCGAAGGCTCAACCCGCCACTTAACGCGTTAGACGGTTAGTGGTTGGCCGGACGTTTAAAAGCCGTCACGTGACATCAGATCAGATGACAGCTCTCCTGCGTCACGCCACGTTAATCAAAGCTAACCGCGTTACGTCCACCTGATCGGCCTTCTTCATCAATGACTTCTCCCTCACTAATTATCCACAACTGAGTTGGATTTGAAACCAGGGAAACTATTTCTCAAAATCCATATTTTATTTTTCAGTGACGTAGTTCACATTCAAGACATTTACGTTTGTGGAGATAAGAAACGCAATTTCCTTACATTTACAACAGACCTATATAGCCCAGTACGCTTACGTGTGTACATTGTATCGAAACCTCATATCTACCATTGGTCGTACGTGAATGTTATTTCATTTATTGGGAAATGATGAGGAAGCACCTTTGTTAAATTGCGGTCGCTTCCCTCGCAGTTCTGGCACAAAACACGGGTTATCGAATAGATTTAACACATGCCAGGGGATGAGTAACTCATTGTAGAGAACCGACTGGCCTTTTCTGAGCTCAAGTTAGCGGGTTCGATCCCGCTTCAGTCCGTTGGTGTTTGAAGGTCTTCAAGTACATCAGCCTCGTGTCAGTAAATTGAAAGAACTCCTGCGGTACAAATTCTGGCACCTTGGAGTCTCCTGAAACCTTGGAAGTAGTTACTAGGACGTAAAACCAACAAAGATATTATTATTATTATTATTATTATTATTATTATTTAATGAAAAGCCACAGCCTGTTTCCAGCCATTTGTCTGGGTCAGGGATGGAGTGAATGAAACCCCCATCTAACGGCGAGAACAGGAATTGTGCTGGCTGACAAAGCCTGTTGCACTCCTCTGGGGCGATGATTAATGACTGACTGATGAAATGAAATGATATTGGAGAGTGTTGCTGGAATGAATTATGACAGGGAAAACCGGAGTACCCGGAGAAAAAGCTGTCCCGCCTCCGCGTTGTCCAGCACAAATCTTACATGGATTGACCGGGATTTGAACCACGGAACCCAGCGGTGAGAGGCCGGCGCGCTGCCGCCTGAGCCACGGAGCCTATTATTATTATTATTATTATTATTATTATTATTATTATTATTAGTATTTAATAATAATGGATAATAAGCATACGTGGTTATTGAGAAGATGTCCAAGAATATAAAAGAAGGAGCAGTAGTATAATTCGACGCATTAACTAAACGCTACTGGAAAGAAGGAACAAATACGAAGACTTTTACTAAAATAATTTTGCATGTGGCTACTTGGGTTTTGTGAGGAAAGCAATGGCAAACTACTTCTTATCGTGTCTTGTGCGCCATCGGTTTTTACTGTTTCCCTATAATTGACAGATGGACTCGGGTTTCAGATATACTGAATTGTATTTCCCTTAACTGTCCTTTGTTTGCTCTGTCTGCAAAGACTCAACACACAAGCCATGGGCTTAAGAGACAAATGTGTTTGATATCTACCGTCGGCTATCCAGGATGTTGCTTTCACCGGTTTCCTCATTAGGAGCTGCTTAGCCGATGCGGTAAAGGTGTACTTCGTCATGGAAGATGTGAGCTCTGTAAGAGGGTGAAAAAATTAGAAATGCGATTTCCATGTATGGAGAAGTGCGTGGTCCTGAGATTCACTCAGCCTACGCAAAAAAATGACTGACAGATGAAATGAAATAATATTGGAGAGTGTTGCTGGGTGAATGGGTTAGTGTCAGGGAACAAAGGTGGCCAGACATGGAGCTGACTGCTCTCTCCCACTTAGTGCCGAGGTTACGAATTGGAAGTCTTTACCTTCCACTCCTCCGAAGGGTTTTCAGTCTTATACACAGATGGTTTTGCAATTCCTCATTCCTATTCCGTGTGATTCAAGAAACCAGAATCCAGGAACATTTGAATGACTAATAATCTTAATAATCGATTAATATTTTCCCACACCCTGCTGGGGTCGCGGGTCTGTCCTGTGGAGTATATGCCGACTTTAACCCTGTTTTACGGTCGAATGTCCTTCCTGACGCTAACCCTAAGTGAGGGGCTGTGTTCGCTATTGTGTATATGTGTGTGTGTGTTACGGCAAAACCAAACACCCAGTCGCCGAATTAGAGGAATTGACCAGACACGATTAAAATCCCCGACCCGGCCAGGAATTGACGTCCGGTCCCTCGAACCGAAAGCCTCGACGCTGACCATTCGTCCAAGGAGGGGGACTAATGATCGATTACATAACAGGCCTAGGTTTTATTTCGTCTGCCGGCGGAATTCAGTTCCGATGCCCGGGCTGAGTGGCTTAGGCGGAAAACGCTGGTATTCTGAGCCGAAGTTGGCAGGTTCGATCCCGGCTTAGACCGGTGATATTTGAGATTGCCGAAGCACGTCAGCCTTGAGTTGGTAGTTTTACCAGTTTGTAAGCACACGGTGAAAAACTCGTAGTCAGTATGACTGCTTTCAGTTGGCCAACTCGAAATTCGTGTTATGGACCTCATTCATCTCGTGTGTACCAGCTGAGGTACGATAGTGGGTCAGCTGGTTAATGATGTAGTAAATAAAGAAGTGTTGCACGGCTATTATTGTTAACTGACACCACGCTAAATATATCTGCCACCGGCCAGCGGAAACCATTACATGCTTCATGCTTGCACGTGATTCAGTTGTGTTTTGACGACTTTATTTTTAATGGCATAGCAAAGGGAATACTTAATGAAACAGAATAAAAGTCAATCTAATGCCCGGTGCTTCATAAAGAGAAACCAGGCGGGAAATGCTGTGTGTAAATCTACAGGGTGAGGTAACGTTCTGTTAGGCCATAAGACAGATTGACGCTAATTAAAGGACAACCGGAAAACATCGCAATTTTATGAGTCATTACTCCTTTCTTCTAATTAACCTCTTATTTTGGAGATCAGGCATCAGTTAAATTGCTATTATTATTATTATTATTATTATTATTATTATTATTATTATTATTATTATTATTATTATTATTACCGTGTTTTCGTGGAGCAGAAAGAGGTGAAAGAAGGTGCTGGGTGGAATGGGTCTGTCTACTATATCAAAGATTAACTTAAAACTTAAAAAATGGTTATATTTCTTTTCAAATCGCAAACTTAACAAGTTTCTTCACTGGGTGAAGAAAAGAAAGGTCAGGTACAATATTTAACAATCTTGATACAAGAATTTGAAAACCTAAGAATAGGGAATTTAACAGTTTCAAGCTTTAAGCCCCAATTTTCCAACTTTACAATATCACCAATTAGCATTTACATAGACAAGGAGAGAAATCTCCCAAAACAGAGCACCTTGCTCCAATCGATACAAATTTTACAGCCTCCCGGAGGCAACTCTCAATGTTACAGAAAATTTAACAATTTCGGAAAAGACCTTACATGCTCTCCAACCTTTACCAAGGAGACTGCGCTCCCAATTTCTTACAGCCTACTCAAGGCAACATTACACAAAATCTAACACTTTCCGGCCTCTCTAGGCCCAACCTAACATTTACAATTTGTACACAGGGGTATCTATTACCCAAATTACTGGGCCATCGTGGAAAGAAGAACAGGTTAAATTACTGGCTCAAACACAAAATGTCTGGAAGCGTACACTTGCGCTCCTAGAAAATTTAGTATAAAAACCTAATTGGGCTCGCTGCCCGGTGATACAGAGGCTAATCCCAAACTACTGAGGTGACTAGAATGAACAAGTTACTTGGAAATTTACAGGAGAAAAACGGTTATAAAACCGTAGTCACCTCATGATAAATTGAAGGGGAACTCGAGAGGGTAAAGCACTCTCTATCCCCGATTTACAATTATTAAAGTCTATGTAATTTTTACATTAGCCGAAAGAAGGTTTACATTTTAGAAAACAGGAGGTTACATAGTTAGAAATTAGAACCTTCCCCTCGTGTAAGTCTGCGGAGGTAGCTACAGCGAGATATGACTGGTGGCCATTACCTTGGCTGTTTAACTGCCTGGCGAAAGATCAGGCGCCGCGCCTCCTGTCTTAACACACACACTCTCTGAAATACGGCGATCAAAAGACAGGGTAGCCAGAAAAGCCTCAGCTTACATACCCGAGAGGACGGTTCGAGAGGGCTCTGGACTAAATCCGGACACACCCGCTCCTTTTATTGGCCGAATTCAAAAGGTACAAGAAACCTATTATTGGCTGAAAAATAATTCCAGAAAATTCGTGATTGGCCGGATTCAAAAGCTGGCGGAAGGAGAAAGAAGTGTTGCAAACCTGGAAATAATAAATTAAAGTTAATTTAGTTGAGAAAACATAATAACTAGAAACTTCTTTATATCAGTAATTCTTTTACCTTGCAGCATAGCGAGTAGAAGTAAGAAGTGTGATCACTCCCCTAGTTCATCGGTTCCTCCGCTAGGCCGCTCCCCCAGCAGTATTTGAGCTTGAGCTTACAAGTCAGCATACGAATAAAAGACAATTATTACATGCAAAATATTTTGCTTTTGCTTACCATTCCAGAAGTCAGTTGTCAGATAGTTTAGATAGCTTCCGGGTAGACTTTGTGGTCTTTTTGAGGATTTCAGTTCCTTTATCATCTGTCTTGTTACAAAATAAAATCGGAATTTCATATAATGTAACACAAGTTTGGGGATAATGTCCGCAACATGGTCATCGCAGCATCCTAATTCTTTCGGATGAATAGTGATACTGTGCAAACTGTCCAAACACTCGTAAAATACATCGCCCCATAGACTATGTTCACAGGAGAGTTTTTGTTCCACTACACTTTCAACTTGCACGAACACATTATAAACTGTTCTTGAAGGATGGGTGAGGAAAGTGCTGTCAGTGCTGTATTTATTGCTATAGTCCCTAATAAATGTGAGGGCTGCGGCAAGTATTTCTTCTGTAGGATTTCCGTGAAGCAGGCTGACACATTTGGCATTTTGTGACATTGGATATATTACGTACTATATATCCTCCTAGATAATAAATCAAACACTCCTTTGCAAGACTGCGGCTATCACTGTTAATTAGACCTAAATTGTTCTCCCAGTCCGGTCAGAGGTCATCTATATTCTCAGTGAAGTCTAGTGCTTGTCTTATTTTCTTTTGTGCATTTTCTACTACAGCCTTATTTGTCTCTCCTGTCTTCTTAGCCAGTGTTCTCATTTGATTGACGAATAATGATGTCAATGCCAGTTCAAATTTGGGCTCACAATTACTACCCGATGACAGGGCAAGTTTGGCTGGGATATAAATAGATTGCAACATGTGTAAATTCAGAAAATCTATTGTTGAAGGGTGTTCGTCACAACTTAATGAGCGTAGTAACCAAAATGCCGTTCTAGTGGATCTTGATTAAATTTGGCTGTGAGCACATATCGGTATCCATTATTCCATAAATACTCCGGCACCTGTATGGTGCTCTCAATTGTTACTCTTAGGGATTCAAGAGTTCTTTCTGAAGCAAAATTATTATTCCCACTGAGGTTATCTCTCCATTTTATTAAGGTTGCCCTATTGAATCTTTATAAAGAGCCCCTGCCGGTGTAGAAGTACTTAATGCATCTATTAGGATGTTTAATTCCCTTGTGAACGTTTCTGTCGGTTCGCTGTCTTCAAGTCCCTTCAAGTTTATCTGTCTAAAGAACTTTGTCATTTGCAACAGAATTACTAAATAACTGAAAAGCAAGTCTCACGTCCATGCGCTGAAATGAAGTGGGGTCTATATGTGCAGACGTTAGCTTGTGGCAAACTTTCAAACCTGCAAATTTATGGCAGTTATCCGTTTCAAAAACTTGTCGATAGAATTTAAAATCCACAACTTCATTATTGTAAGAGACTTGCCTTTTGTCGTGAAAATTATTTCAGATGCACTTAATTATAATACAGCGTCTGAAAAGGCCCAGGGTCTCCTACTAGAATCAAAGGGATTAGAAATAGAGCACACGACCTTCCCTTCTTTTCCATTTATTCCTAAACATTTCCACACCTTTTTATTAGACTGACTGAAACCTATAATTCTGGCGCCATATTTGCTCTAGTTTTAAGACCACCTGGATTAAAATTCGTGACAAAACATCACCAGGTGTGGAATTTCGGCTTGCATACACAGCAACCGGTTGAACCCAATTATTCACTAGGGGCACAAACATGAACACTAACGCATGATTTGAGAGTTTATTTTTCCCGTGTTCTTGGGTGTGTTCTAAATATACGAATCCATCAACTTGTAATTTCGCAGGCGAGACTCCGAAGGAAGGGGAAGCATGTTATGCCTTAAACAGTGTCTATAGCCCTTAGGTGATTTAAAATAAAAGACTATCTAAAAGGAATTCATCATCATATCTCATTCCTTTCTTATTTCTTAGCTGATTTTTTTTTAGCACGGTATCAATAATCACCTTTTGCTTTCTGCTTAATGTCGACTCACTTGAATAATTTGGCTATAATTTGGAATCTGTTAGTTGTTTCTCTAGCAACAAAATCTTAGCATTAGATATTTTCAAATTATTACGGACAGTCATTATATTATGTCCCTGTCTCTTTAGTTTGTTTCTAAGTGAACATATTGTCTTTTTAGCTGTGTATGAATCTATTTCATTTCTTTTATCACTCCCAGGAAAAAAAAAGCATCGAAATTTAATTCGTGGTGAGGCCTGTGTGATTTGTTTCTTGAACTTTCATCCGTCTTCGGAGGCTGTCTTATACGGGGTGATTTTCGTTTGTTTCGTGAGATATTATGGCAAATTGGGGAATATATGAGGGACAGCACCAGTTTTCAGTTTCCATCTATCTCTAGGAATTTCTACCTGTTCGCCTTGTATTACAAATTAATCTGATTTAACAATAAATTTTCAGAAAAATGTGAATCGCACACACATTACTTATCAGAAAGCTTTTTGTTTTTTTTCTGGGGATCGCCTTTTCCCAATGTGAAAATTCTGCTTCATTTTTGGGTGGTTTGAAGAAGTGTTTACCTTTCGTAGTTTTGTAGCCAGACTTACATCCTGGAACGAAGCAAGTAGGCATTTTTTCCTCGTCGGTATTTTTGTAAGTTTTATAAACTCAGCACTATATTTACACTAAATAAAAGAATAACATCACCAAATCACACGCTCTTCACTTTCACTTAACAATAATGCACGACAATTAAGTTTTTGCCTTCACAAAACAACACTACCTAACACAACCATATTCCAACTACAGAGATCAACCCTCAAATAGCAACGGTGCTGCCCCTAGCGGACGATTCATCACAGTCCCTATAGTAGCCAACATGGAACAACTTAAGAGCTCACACTTTCTCTTCTACTCGTTATGCTTGCACCAAAGTGCATTACCTCAGTTTTTTGTAATGACATCTATGGAGAAAAGTTCAAACTTCTTGACGTAAACCAAAACAAATAAATCCAGTCAGTTCAGGCAACTTCAAAATAAAACATTACTCAATCATTCACTGGTGACATCTTCTGGTCAATGTCCCAACTTCCTGTCGTAGTTGTTTCACGTTTTGTTAGATAGATAGCGTTCCTTAAGGCGCTTCTTTTAAAATTACGGGGTTGAGGTGTACCTCCCGGTATTATTATTATTATTATTATTATTATTATTATTAAAGGGGTTGAGAGCAGCGTCGTTAACTTCCTAACATGTAAATACAAATTGTCATTTAGTTCGTACACATCAAATATTCCAAACTTATTTTTGGTGAGGGTGGGGTGTATATCAGATGTGTGAGTGTGCTGATGTAACAGCATCTTTTGTCTGGGTGAGGAATGCTATGAGGAACTACCTCACTCCTTATTTCCCTAGTACGTATCTGCAGAGATGCCAAGACCATCTATGACAACTGATGGTGGATCTGCTTAGGATCTATTGAAGGCTCGACATACACGGCACCAGGCGCCGAACATTTGCAAGAGATCTCTCACGGCTAAAATCCTGGTGACGAATCGGACTAACAGGAGAAATCTTAATTGCCCGCCTTTGTTACATTATTTAAGAGGAACAAAATCTAAGTAAAATAATTTAAACAGAGTGTGTTGGTTTCGTGGTACTAGTCGCGCACCTTTAAGCTTGCATTCGAGAGACAGTTTGGCTTGAACTACTCATTCGGCAGGCTTGAAGATGTTTTTTCAATGTTTACCATTTACACACCAGACACATGCTGAGGCTTTACCTCGATTATGACCTTTCCAGGCAATTTAAATTGAAGAAGTGATACAGTCTGTTTTTGTTCAGTTTGTTGTGCCCCCACAAATTACTTTTGAGGGTACGGTCGCTATTTTAACAGAATGAAATTTTTCACCAATTTCGGAACATTTTGGCGTCATCCAAAGATCTTTTGAGAGTATCTATCTTAATATTTAATTCCCTCTACACTTCTCGATACGACAAACAATTTTTAAAACATTAATATTCTCCCTAAAGGGGAGACAGATAATCCATATCTCGAAGTGTTCTTTAAAAAGTTCCAGAAATTCATAAAATATCAGTCAGAATAATCAAAACTAAACATCTTTCACAGGGAAAATTCTGGTATATCAATGTTTCTGTTGAATCCTATCTATTCGGCTGACATAGATTTGTTCGCCTTAGCAGATGGCTTAGTCACCCACACTGTCTACGGCAAACTGAAGGGAAACGGAACGTGACAGCACGCACGCCGTCAATGTGAAGTTGGTTCTAACTAGCACGAAATTAACTGTCTGGTGCAAGCCACTGCTAGATGCCCTATGGTGTATTTGAGAATTAAACCCTACCTTCCGAGATAAAATCTAGGAACTACAATTATTTTTCCTTTTTGTTTATTACCTGTGTAGTGGCGTTGTGAATAGAATTCCTACAAGTCTAGTCTACGCTTTAGCGAAAGTATGCCACAAGGGGACTGATCGTCAATAAGATCGATGGAAATCCATTTTTTCATTAATATCTGAAAGTGACAGTGTTTTAGCATGCGTATGAAGGTCAAAAGGGAGCTGCATTATTTACCCGCAATGATAGATTACTCTTGTGATGTAGTTTTCAATCTTCTGTCTCCCGCCCACCATGCAATTGTTGATTTTCTTAATGTTGACATTCAGTGTGCTGCTAGGAATGTTGAAAGAGCGAAACGTGCCGATGGCACAACCCCAGTACTGACAACCGTATGGATCACAAATTTGTTTCCCTCTCCTTGAGATTGTAGAAGGGTAGGAAATTTTGTTTGGTTCTTTGTTGCCCTGCCATGGGATGTTTTATTAACGGGTTATTAATAACATTCAGTGTGGCGCCAAGTTCTTACTGAAATGATAGAGATGTAGCGGAGTTTGTTCATAATTCAGTCAAAGAACGGAACGCACGCTAACCGATAGTTAAATGACGACTGGATAGGAAAGTGGAAATCCGAAAATTAATTTGTTGGGGGTGTTGGTTGTTTCGTGTCTTCAGGTTTGTGTTAGTATATTGGTTTTATTTAATCCTATTCGTGTTCTCCAGATATTCAGGAAAACAAAATTCTGAAAGTAATGTTGCTAATCCTTCACTGAAGAGAAAACCCATCAGTACGTGTATATTTAAAGAAAACGCAGGAAGTCACGTTTAACTGTTGTGTACAGAGTTATTGAATTATGCAGCACTGCAGGTAAAACTCTGTTTTTTTAATTAATAACTAATGGCTTTCGACCTCGCTTAAGACCATGCGGCCAGCACTCTCTCTTTCCTCCTTGATTGTGACAAACCTAACTTGTTAACTCTGTAAAGGATTTATACCTCATAGTCGACCAAAATCGCCATCATTCCTTTATTGAAGAGTAAAGCGATCACTGTTTCTTCTCATTCACTGTTTCCGTTATATTTTTTATACAGCATATAAATTAATTAAAATGTACACTATATGTATTTATGACGCGTTCTTAATGAACACACTGACTCATACATTCCGATGTGGAGAACAATGGAAATCCGAACTGTCTTTACGTTAAAAATTATAGGGTGTGTTACACATTTCGTGAAATAATGTAATATTTGTTATCTAAAAATATCAAAATTCCTAACAAACGTAGAAGAATGAACACGCTTACTATTCTGTTCATTCACTTGGCAAAGTTCTCGTAATAGTCAATGAAATACTCAAATTTGAATCGTGATTGTAGTTTAAAACTATTGATTGGTAAGACAACTTTCTGTACTGATTGACTATTCAATTTATTATTTATATACCATGTTATATTTGTATGCGCTCATATAAATGGGATTAACGAATTCTGGGAGGGTTTGAACAATAAAATTGTGCTTGTTTCCGATTTGAATATAAGGAGAATAACCGCTTATACAGCTAAACTTGTAGGAAAATTAGACGCACAGAAACAGCTGCATTTTGAAAAATATTGAAAAATATTAGTAGTTTCGCTTCAACGTGCACATTTGGTGCCACCAAGTATCACATGGGAGGATATGTCTCCGTTGAAAACGAGGATCAGAATGGTCGTCTTCTAATATCTCTGGGAAAGTTTCATAAAAAAACAACAGGATCTGTGGCAGATTGCCCACGCAGAACAACAGATGTACAAACCAATATTTTATTGTTTGCGAACCATCCAAACTCTCCATCCAACAGCTTAGAGCTAGACGGGCAAAAATTGGAAACTCGGCCGCAGGAGATGTTGATCAATATGGTACGGAGCATGTCCATTTGTGAGTAGAAATGACTTGTTGTGAGGAGCGGGTTTCAATTGACTCACATATATGATTGTAACGTCTTGAGGATGAGAGATTGAAACAAAGAAATAGTGAAAGTTTAAAAAAAGTATGATTCCTGTGCTAAAGTTACTTCGGAGTGGCCACTCATCTGTAATAACTCTGCCTTCATAAGCTTCATACAAAACTACAGTAGATTTTTGTAACGTGTGTGTTTGCCTCGCAGAATCTTGTTGAAACCACGCATAAGCTCTCTCCTTCGTCAGTTAACTGCTTGAAGAAAAACGCTGTTTGTTGGTATACGTATGGTGTCGTTATGCTTCTGAGAAGATCATCAGCCTTGCAATATGATTTTAAGCAAATACCACACCATACACCGACTTTCCCTACGAAGATTGACCAGGCTTCATCGTGGGTCTGTCTCACAGTCATGAATCGACTGCAAAATCCAGTTATAAATATGTACAATTTCTACTAGATAACACGTTTCAGTTCATGCACTGACGTATTCTTATAGGGTTTCAGCGTTAACGATTTTGTAGCGATTCGAACAGTTAACCTACTCCAGTCTACCGAGCCGTACACTGGCTAAATTTCGGAGTTAAACCTTCAAAGTTTACACAGATTTTGTCTAATTTCTCCTCTGTCAGAATGCGGCGTTTTTACTGCGGTTCTTTGTCGAAAATTACTGGTTTTCTTTATACTTTCTTTACCAGTTTATAAACATTATTTTCGTGTGGAAGTTGACGACTTAAGAATTTACACGCAAATTTCCTTCGCGCGTACTGTGCTTTAAAAAAAACAATCGTGCTGGTAAGTAAACTGTACCAAAACAGCTGTCTCAAGTTCCATTGTAATTTCAGAAAAGTCACTGGAATGTAAGCGTTCCTGATTATAATTATTAAAACTACGCTATCACTCACAACACAGCTACTACAACCGATTTCCTTCTCAAAAATGATCAAAACCAAACTCCATGATGCTACAGCCTTGATGGGCTTTGACCTACCAAACGACCGCTGCAAGGCGTGTAGATTACGAGGTGAAGCGTGGTCAGTGCGACGAATCCCCTAGGCAATTATTCTTGGTTTTTGAGACCGTGGCCGCTCTCTCCCGTCAGATAGCTCCTCAAATGTTGATACGTAGGCTGAGTAGACCTCGTACCAGCTCTCAAATCCCGGTAAAAATCCCTGACCTGGCCGGGAGTCTATCCTGGGGCCACGCGGTGAAGGGCGGACTCGTTTCCCCTGTACACGGGGCCGGCCTCTGAACCACTAAACAAATCGCATTAATCGTGGATTGAGATGAAGATACAAGAGGCGGAACTCTGTGATCTACTGAGGTAGATATTTGAAGTAAAATAGTGCTATAGGCAACAATTTGTATTATTCATTTTATATTTACTGTACGTGTCTATTGGCAAACAACATCCGAAGTCTACTTGTGAAGTATAGAGTCAGGAACAATGCATTGTCATGGTAAGCAACGTAGAAGAAAAAAATAAATAATAAACTGCAACACCGAATGGCTCAGGCAGTAGAGTGTTGACTCTCCGAGGCCAAGTTGGTGGGTTCGATTCCGGCTTTGTCCGGTGGTATTTGAAGTTGCTCAAATACGCCAGCCTCGTGTCATTAGATATACTAACTCGTAGAACAAAATTCCGGTAACATGGCTTCTCCGAAAATCGCAAAAAGTAGTAGGGCGTAAACAATTTATATTATTATTATTATTATTATTATTATTATTATTATTATTATTATTATTATTACAATAATTTTAAACCAATATATCTTTTAAAAGAGCACAGCGTGGGACCTAATTCATTATCTAGAAATTAGTCAGGATTGTAAGAAATTGTTACGGCATTTGCTATCATTTCAAGGCATGGGCAAGTTTTTCATGACGTAGGTTATTTCATTATGAGTTTTCAGTATGAATAGTGTTTCTAAAATTTCACAATATAATGCAAACTTTCACATTTGATGTTTTTTTCTTCTGACGTACATCGCCAGTTGATGCTAAAAATGCTTTCTCTTAGTTCCGAAAATGAATGTGTTTAAAAAGAAAGCAGTATTGTATTTATACTGACTAGCAAGGGATGGAAGGGTGTCGTGACGAATTAATCTATTGAATTACCATATATGCAAAGTAGTCTCGTGCTGGCGGGCAGGTTCGTCCGTTAAAATACACTACTTATTAGTGTGGTACTGCATTGCGAGAGAATACACCTACTTTGGTTATACAGCGATAATGCAGCTATATCGGAAACAAAACATACCTTGACTAGTCGAAGGATTTTGATGGTCCGAGAACTTCTCGTACCGGCCAGTCTTACAGATGTTTTATATTCGATACTCGCGAGCTTGTGAATCGGTATCAGCTAGTGCTAGTTCATAATTATGAAGCGGACAGCAAGTCGTTTTCTGAGCCGGCTCCGCGTCGAAGGATGGCGACCATCCTGGAGTAAATGTTCCATATTTTGTTTCCCGTAACAGAGTTGCCATGTCGAACCACTGTCGAAGGTTCCGCGTCTCCGTCTACGTCCACGTTATCTTACCTTCTGTGGTAAGTTGTATCAGGCTGTATTTGTCATTTAGGAAGGTGTCACCGAAATAAGCTGCTTCCCTGCGTTTTACGAGAGTGAAGACTTTGCATTATTTTCCGGCACGGTGGAGTATCTCATCGTTGGTGATGTGATCTACGTCTGGGATCTCCAACTTTCTGTAGTACATCCGCATTTCAAAGGCTTGAAATCGGTTCATTGACGGAGTCTTAAGTGTCCATCCTTTGACACTGTAAAGCAGCATTGGTAACAAATACCACTTCATGGCACACCTACTTGTTTCGGATACTGTAGGAGGTTCTGTTACAGTACATTTCAGTATCAGAAGCACACTTCTTGCTATGCCGATTCTGGTTTTGATTTCTATATCCGGATCTTTTATATCATTATTATTATTAGTGTGCGCTGATGTATACAACTTCATTATATACTGGCTTGCCTTTCAGCGTTCAGTCTGCAAGGTTCTGTGAATTAACTAACCGTCGCCACAATCCTCAATTTGCTCTTTGGCCTCGTTTCACCTCTTATCATTAAATCGTTAAAAACCGAGTCTAATCATCTTCAACTTCGTCTCTCTCTACTCCTCTTACCCTCCATAACCGAGACCATTATTCTCATTGGTAATCTATCCTCCCCCATTCACTTCGTATGATCCCACCACTGAAGTCGGTTAATGCATACGGCTTCATCCATCGAGTTAATTCCTGGACCTATTTATACATATTTAAGAAAGGGGTCATAGGCCTACCAAGCGTCCGCTGTTCAACGAGGTGCCATGCTGTCAGCTCGACGAATCCTCTGTCGTTATACTCAGTGTTGCCAACCTATATTTTCAAGATCCGCTAAATACTACTAAAAATCCGCTAAAATTCCGCCAAGAAATCCGATCTCAAATAATGAGCAATAAAAATGAGCAAACCGGGCGAGTTGGCCGTACGGTTAGAGGCGCGCGGCTGTGAGCTTGCATCCGGGAGATAGTGGGTTCGAATCCCACTGTCGGCAGCCCTGAAGATGGTTTTCTGTGGTTTCCCCATTTTCACACCGGGCAAATGCTGGGGCTGTACCTTATCGCCATGGCCGCTTCCCTTCCAACTCCTAGGCCTTTCGTATCCTATCGTCGCCGTAAGACGTATCTGTGTCGGTGCGACGTAAAGCCACTAGCAAATAAAGAGCAATAATAATAATAATAATAATAAAATGTCTGCACTCACCTGATCTGTGAGTTTTACTGGGATTAACCCCCCTGCCTGCGAGCCGGCGAGCTAAAGCTTGTAGGCGTTTTAGTGCCGGGTGCAAATTAGGTGAATCCCGTATCTCAACGGCCACACACAAAAGAGACCAGTTCATTAAACGCCTTCCTTCATAGCATAAATATAAATGCTACTCTCTCACAGTTTCATTATCTGTCGTCATTCGTCAACTAAGAGATAAGTACCCTTTCCCCACGCTTTACAGATTTATGACAACATGATCTCATAACATCAAATCCAAATAACATGTTTTCCTCATGTGACTGCTATCTCCTGACAAGAAATACGGAATAACTTAGAGACAGACTGGAGTACAAAATTTAGAAAAAGCATAAAATGGATAAACCACTAAATTCCGCTACAGTAAATCTAGAATTCCGCCAAAAAAATCCGCTGTCCGCTAAATGATATATTTCTCCGCCGGCAGTCTTGTAATTCCGCCAAATTTAGCGGAAAATCCGCTAAGTTGGCAACACTGGTTATACTTCGCATTCGAGACCGGGACAGCTATCTCAGCCAGGTAGCTCCTCAATCGTTATTGCATAGGCCTCAGATGCAGGTGAAAATCCGTTTAAGAGGCAGGCATGGTACCCCTACACCACGGACCCGGCATATTATTATTATTATTATTATTATTATTATTATTATTATTATTATTATTATTATTATTATTATTATTATTATTATTATATACACGTTTAGCCTTCTAAGGATCACGCTATATAGTATTGGTATTCTTCATCTTGACCTCTTTGTTATTTTCCCCAAAACTTCCTCATCCTTTCACTATGGGCCAGTCGTCTTTTTTGTGTCCATGCGTTCTTGAGTTTTAAGTTTCTTACAGTTTGATTCTTGGGTGCAAACTTATGGGTCTGTATGTAGTCCTTGTTGTTGTCAGTGGGCCGGTATCGACTTCTTAGATATCTTTCTGTGAATCTACTAGCCAGCGTACTTTTGTTTGTCGTGTTCCATTGATACGAAGATTTTCTTCGGTCAGTTGTGAGTTATCCATCGTGTTAAATAACTAGAATTTTGTCCGTATTTTGCGTGTGACTGAAATGAGTCGCTTAGTTGATGAATAGAGTTCTTCCGAGCTTTTTCGCATCCAAACACAGTGTTGAAACTTGGGTCCGAATGTTTTTCCCAGTATCTGTCGTTCCATTTTCTCGATATCCTTGATGTTGATGGTTAGTGATTATTATTATTATTATTATTATTATTATTATTATTATTATTATTATTATTATTATTATTATTATTATTATTATTGTTGTTTTTTACGAGCGAATGGACCACTAAGGGTGACGCTACAACTTTATTTCTTTCTCTTCGTGTGGAGTTTTCTCTGTGTTTAATACTCCTTCATGCGTTCGCTGGCCTGCTTCCGTTGTTCATCTGTCCAGGCTCTTCCGGCCTTCTTCGTTCATTCTGCGGCTTAAACCCTTTTCAGATTCTTCAGTGTGTTCCTAATTGTATTCCTTTCTAACGGCTGGACTTCCGAGATGCTTAACCCTTCCATATCCTTCTTCGTTTCCTTAATCCATGCTGTAGTGGTTTATTTTTTCCTCCAGAAGTAATCAATATCTGTTTGGTAAGTCTGTCATTCTGTACAGATGTCCGAGAAACTCCAGAGTCCTTTTCTTCATGGTCTCGGAGATTCTTTCCACCTTCTGGTAAACTTCTTTGTTGCTCCGAAGTTTCCATCCGCTTTCAGTTTGGACAGCTCCTATAATTTTTCTGACGATTCTTCTTTCCAGCCCTCTAGCTTCTCCAGCTTGTAGGTCATGGACAGACATTCACTTACATACAGGCATTCTGTTTTGACCACTGTGTTGTAATGTTTTAATTTGGAATTCCACGATAAGCACTTCTCATTGTAGATGTTTTTGTCAAGCTGTGATATTATTATTATTGCTGAGAGGAAAAGTCGAAGGTTGCCCATGTCGTATGTGTCGGCATGCTGGCGTTGCTTCATTTTATAGCGTCGGGATCTGTTTGGTGCATTTTTGATAGAAAAAGAGATAGGGATAGGAATAAATTTTAGGAATCTTGGACAGTCCATTTGAGCTGGATTTCGAAATTCAGTATATTGGAACTACAGTATACAATGTCTATTTTGTGTTTGAACTGCTACAGTAGGGAAAACAGGCGACCTTTTCGATTCCCTGTTGCCAAGGAAGTACGGTACAAGGTGGGCCAGTTGGATAGCAGAGCCACCCTCGCTGTACCAGGCAGTGCAAGCCATGTGGTCAGTGTTTGCTTGATACGCTTGAGCTGGACGCACCTACTAACCTCCGATAACGATACCACGTGCTCTACAAATGTATTGCATATTCATCCTCAATTCTTATACTTGAGTTGTAAAGAAGCCTGAATTCTAGTCAGCTTGTATTGCCCTATCCACCCCTTGGACTGTAGACGCTACTTATAATTACTATTTCAAGATGACTGGTCATTGAGTGAGTTTTTAAATGGGTGGGTTCTTAAATGACTTCGCCTCCATGTGATATTATTATTATTGTTCCGGAAATTACTGTGGAACAGCAGAGGTGAGAGAAGGTGCCGGGGTGAATGGGTCTAACTATAAGGCCGAGATATTAATTAAAATTGCATTAAAGGTTATATTTTCGAAAATAGCAAAACTTAACAATTTTCACATATAATTTCAAAATTTAACAAATTATCACTTAGTGAGATAACAATAACATAGCAATTAAAAAAATACAAGGTTCGGCAAAGAAAGGAATTCAAGATTTTAAATCTTTAACATATTTCGGTTACAAGACCTTAGTTTTACAATTTAGGGGTAGCTGAAAAACCAAAATTTGTTTCAAGAGCAGAAATACCCTAATACACGGAGCCCTTGCTCCTCATTACACTATCCGGCCTCCCAGAGACACGTTTACAATACACTAAAGAGCTGACCCGCTCTCACTTTTCTGAGCCTATTAAAGGCCATAACAGACCTTAGCATTAATTGCCCTCAAGGCACAACTTACAAGGAAACGGGGGTATCTTGTACCCAACCTACTGGGCCTTAGCAGAAAAGAACAGGTTAAGTAAATGTCCCGCAACACCAAATAGAATGGAGGCGTGTACTTGCACTCCTACATGAAACTTTTTAAAACCTACGAGGCACTAGGCCGATGAAACAGGGGCTATTTCCAAACTATGGAGGTGACTCGTATAAGAAGATTTTAAGACATTACAGAAAGGAAGAAAACCAGTTACAAAACGTAGTCACCTCCAATCAATATGAAGGGGAGCTCGAGTGCTCACTATCCCCTAATTGCAGTTACAGATTTTAATGAAGTTTTTACATCGAACGGCAAAGAAAAATTACATGTCGGAAAGATAGTTTACATTGTAAAGGGGATTCGGACCTTTCCCGAGGGTTAAACTGCTGAGCTAGCAAGAAATAAAGACGTTAAATGGCCATTGCCTTATTGAAGAGCTGCTGTCTGATGAAAGAGGCGCTTCCCGCCTCCTGCTACATGTCCATACACTAGGTTATAAGTTGATGAAGTGGCCGAGAGACAAGAAAATCAGCAGTTTTTATACCCTCGGGGAAAATTCGAGACCTTTCATGAATAAAACAGCCACACTCACTCAATTTTATTGGTCATTGTAGACAGTACACTGAATATCGAAGAAGAAGAAGAAAGACATGATTGGTCAAAAATTAATTCCAGAAAATCTGGATTGGCTCAATTTAAAACTGGCGGAAAGAAAAGATTAATATTGCCAACCCACAAATGAATGAACGAAATTTAGTAAAGAGAAAACTTATGAATACAAAATTTCTTCAAAAAAGTTCCTTCACTTCGCACCAGGGTGCATGATCATAGTTTTTTAGTAGAGACATCTATAAGAGAATGTCCACACTTCTTGATCAGTGGAAAACAAAACAAGTTGAAATCCACACAGTATTGATAACTTCGTAATCACAAAATTTACGGTAGTGACATCCTCTGAGAAACTTATGAGTTGATCCAGTTTTTAAAGTTCAGAGTTTCTCCTGTAGAGGAGGATTTATTGGCGCAAGATTTAAAATTGCGGCGTAGGGGTGTACCGCCCGGTACAATTATTATTATTATTATTATTATTATTATTATTATTATTATTATTATTATTATTGTCGTTTTTGAGGAAGTACAGCGCGCAACCAGACTCTTTACAATGATCATCAATGAAAATGGATGAGATGCGATCGTTGGAAGAATATTACGGAATCAACAAAATAATGTAAAAGGACACGAGGAGTATGAAGTCAGAAGAAAACCAGTGTTGACCAGGGGTGATCGGATAAAAAAGGTGACACTAGTGGAAGAAATACCAGACTCAACTGGAGATCCCGTCGTTGCCAACCCAGTAATAATAATAATAATAATAATAATAATAATAATAATAATAATAATAATAATAATAATAATAATAATAATAATAATAATGCGTTTGTTTTGTGTACCTGTAACTACTTTTGCGATTTTCGGAGACGCCAGGGTGTCTGAATTTTGTTCTTTTACGTACCGATATCTTCGAGCACGTTCAAAAACCACCGTACTGAGCCGGTATCGTGACTGCTACCTTGAGTTCATAGGACCAGCGCTCTACCATCGCCAACCCAAACTCCCACCTCGACAGTACCTGGGGGTGGGGAGTTCGGGGCTTTAAGTCGCTCTTCACGTCAGCCAGGGGATACCGTGGAAGTTCTCCCATCTCTACCCATTGGGGTTCACCTCCAAGGACTCGCTTTGTAAATTGTCTGTGGCAAGAACGGTGAGCAGATGAGCGTGACATTGTTCCACTTTTGCTAGGCTCCGTTTCTTTCTTTCTTTCTTGACCTATCTTACTTGATCACTCGTTAGTTTCCGACACTGGGGGTATTACATTGTTTGGGACGACTTCCCATATTTCATGTCAGAGTCCCTCTTCGTCTTTTTGGACTCTGAATCCGCTTTAAACACCAGATAGATTTTGACCAAATGTCTAAATTCATCCCTTTTGTTATCTTATTTTCTGGGATGCCGATCTGTCTCGGGGCATTCTTCTAACCATCTCGTCGTGTTCACATTTAGTCTTACAAAAGTTAAGATCATCTTCGACAGTCGGTCAGCGTGCATACGGATGATATGTCCGTAGAACAGCACTTTTTATTTGTTTAATGAAGATGTTATTGGTTCTGTCTTGCCGTAGAATTCCTCATGAGATCTCAAGCATATTTGCCTCGCAACTCTTAATAATAATAATAATAATAATAATAATAATAATAATAATAATAATAATAATAATAATAATAATAATAATAATAATAATAATAATAATAATAATAGAGAATGGAAAGGTATTTGGCAGTACACAGCTCGGAATACGCGGGTCCTTCGCACTCTCTTGGTGCTAAGACACGACCTTTGAACAGGCGCCATCTCGTATCACAGTCGTCTCCGGCTGATATGACTTAACCAGTGATTTCCTCAAACACATCGACACATCTTTTCTAGCCAGTTTCTTAGGTTGTGCAATTTCGTAATCGTGTTCGACGGGATGAACCGCAAATATAAACAAGCATTTCAGGAAGTAGTCTATACTCTTCCATGTGCTTTTTTCTTTCCGGTCTTCATGCTCTTTTCAAGGTCGAACGTAATGCCAGAGTTTAAGAGCTGCGTGTTCAAGATCTGACGTCTTTCGATTATCAGTAGATAAATGTTACTACTTCGAGATTTTCTGTCTCCATGTCCGTGGACAAAATTTCCTGGAACAGTTATATCACCTTAACTTGTGATTATTGAATGATGCAGCAACTTTTTGGAAGTAATGCGTTGCTGACTGCTTAAACATACCTCAGAACGGTGTAATTCCCGGTGGATAGATTGTTGTTTCTGCTGGGCTGACCAGCTTAGAAGGTAGTGTGCTGACCTTCTGAGCTCAAGTTGACAGGTTCGATTCCGGTTCAGTCCGGTGGTGTTAGAAAGTGCTCAAATGAACCTCTGTGGAAGAAAATTCCGGCCCTTTGCAGTTTCCCGAAAGCGTAAAACTATTTAATGTGACGTAAAACTACTTTTTTCGATTCGGCCAGCCATGGTCCATGTCATTTCAACTGTTTTCTTCTCTGGTCTTTAACCTTTGCCCAGTATTCTTGTATTCGTATTCTGTGAGCTTCCTCATCTCTTCAATCCACTTCTTTCCTCTTTTCAGGTTGAGCTTTTTTTGGAAACCCCGGTATCCTCCAAAGTTTCTTTCGTAGGCGTATAGGAACACGTTTCAGGATGTAATTACGTGTAATGGCCATTTTTTGTACGTTCTTTTCCACCTCAATTAACCAGGTTCCTTAAATCAATATTATTAGACCCCTATTATTATTATTATTATTATTATTATTATTATTATTATTATTATTATTATTATTATTATTATTATTATTATTCAATTGTTTCAGAAAAAGTTAAGCCTTTGGAAACGGCAGAGAAAATGTTACTGAGTTGGGCCGGGAAACACCTGTTTTCCATATACTGTGTATGTTAGATTCTGCTTATTGATGATGGGGAAAATCGACTTGACCAATAAGAAATTACTGTTAGGATACAGTAGGAGGATTCTTCCTCACAAGGGCCAAGTAATATTGACTGCCTCTTTACTTTAATTCAGGATATATTGGGTTAAAAACCCTCCATTTGCTCCAGAAGTGTTTTTCCCATTGTTTCCCATTTCAATCTAGGTGAATACTCGGATGCTCTCTCTTGTAGAGGCCTGGCCGCTTCCTTCCCGTTCTTACTCCGGTTAGTTACAGAGTCTTAACTATGGGCGTCATATTGTGCCACAGATTAACAGACATAACTTCGGAGTTGTAACACAAGATTGTACCAAAATATCTTAAATGCTATATATGAAACAGCAAGAGCAGTAACGTATTTTAAAACAAATACTATTTGACGAATTTTACCAGTACCGGTTCAGAAATTGAGAATATTGTGTTGGCGACCAAGGAATATAAGCTAAGTTTCACGTTACTTCCTGAGTCCTCTGTTATACTTATCTCCTGTCAGACGGCCCTTGCCGTTGTTCTTTTCCGACCCGAACGGTATTGTCACATGGCCATTGGATCCCCAACCGATAAGCCTTTGAGCTGTAGTGGAACACTTGCTTATGCCCCTTAACGCACTCTTGAAAGCTGTTAAAGGCGCATGTCTGGGCTTTTAATAGCATGTTGTTGCCAAGCTGGGGCTTGACTGCTCACTTCCACATTAAAAAATTCAGCTTCCACTAATTTCTTTGAAAACGTTACGAAAAATCCTAAAAGCACTAAAGAGAACTAAAACAAGCACATACTGCTTTAGATACTAGTAGGAGGAAAGATATTGGGTAGCAACACTAGCAACGCTTGTTTCGAGAAAGTTCGCCTTCGACACTTACTGAAGAGGTTGGGAAAGACAGTGCTTCAAAGACCTTCCACTCGCTTTGATGCCGGCCGGAGTTCTAATGGACGTGATAACGATAGGTTTACAACTACCTCCTTTCGTGGTCCGTCGCTTTCTTTAGTTTGGTATCACTAACACCCCATGTCATGCCAATCATGTGTGTCAATTATTACCTCTTTTCCTCCAATATTCCGTGAAGTATTGCCTCGTCAAATGTTAACGGACTTTTAGGTCACCCTATAATGCGTACTACTATGCATTCTGAATCACCATTGACGTTGGCAGTTGATACGTTTGGTACGTGGTGGTCGTACCTTGCTACTGCACGTTTGTCAGTTATGAGCATACGATGCCTTAAGTTTATGATTAATAGCCGTGCTGCCCCGCTGTCCCCTGTGATCCGTAAGACCGCTTTGTCGAGCTGGTACTACCTCTTGTGTATAGTTCTTATTTGTATTCAACTCCAGTTCTTCCCGGTTCCGTTAACACTTCCTGTACGTCCCCATTGTCCTGTCACCTTCCTGTTTCTTATACCACGTGAATATATGTACAACTGTACACTCTTTAAATAGTGAATATGTTTGGGTGTCAGGGTAAATCCCATTTTGATATGTTTCATTTATTTATGCGCGATTTTCATATTAATTGATTGATAACCTCAACATTTAGCATAAAATACGAGTCTTCTTGTAAAATTATTGGATTACCAACGTGATTGGATGTTACGGTAACACCTACAGGTGGATTTCCCCTTTACAGATATCAAATAAAGATTTTGACCGGGGGGCGGGGGGCGGGGGGGGGTTGCATGATTTGTGCTATGATTTAGCTATTGCCATTCCTCTTGGACGACCGAGGTTTAAATCCAATGCAGACCCCGAGTTGGAATTTTCACCTAAAATCAGGACCGGCATCTTGCCTTAAACCCTGTCCAAGACTGAAATGAGTCTGGGTGGTTCCAGTAACACAAAAAATATTCGATGAGAGTTGAAGAACGTTCTTCGTAACTGGATGTTTTGACAGCTGTGAACACTCATTTGTGAAGGGGATGCGGTAGGAGGCAGTTATTGGTGAGTGGGTGCCCTTGATGTAAAAAATGCAACAAAAAAGATGATTCTGTACACGAGCGCATCAGCGATCTGATCAACGCCATGTACCAGTTCACTGTTAAGTATTTCAATTGACATATTGCTGGCATGTGAAACCGAGCCATAGGTGGTATTGGCCAGACTGTTCTACCGTGGTTAGTTTGATTGGCAGCTCTCCTGTAACCCACACAGTGCAGTGACATGTGCGACAAGAAAGTCACAATGGCTTGGTTTAAAACCAAGTATTCAATGAGGAGTCAGAAAAATCTAAACAAAGGGAGTACAATCACAGTACAGGCAACCAAAAAGTTAGTTTTGTGTTTGTTTTTATGTTAATTTATTAATTTCATAAGATAAACGTTATGTAATATTTCCTTATGAACGTACGTTAAATGAAACACGGTACTTATGTTATTGTTACATGATTAATGTAATTTTAGTTATTAAACATATATTATCTTTATACAAAAGTTCTCCCCTCCATCGGGCGAGTTGGCCGTGCGGTTATGGTCGCGCAGCTGTGAGCTTGCATCCGGGAGATAGTGAGTTTGAGTCCCATTATCGCCAGCCCTGAAGATGGTTTCCCGTGCTTTCCCATTTTCACACCAGGCAAATGCTGGCCACAGCTGCTTCCTTCCCACTCCTAAGCCTTTCCTATCCCACCGTTGCCATAAGTCCTATCTGTGTACTGTATGTGCGATGTAAAACAATTTGTAAAAAAAAAAAGTTCCTGCTCCACGTTTCTCTTACCATAGGATAATAAAAATTGCGTAGTGTTCATATGGATTTGTAGTTATTTTGAAGGGAATACCATTTATGCAATAAGGATGCTACCGTAATCCAGTTATACGAACGATCTTATGATGATCAGTTTTACATACAACGCGAATTCAACGCAAGAGCCGGCCTGAGTAGCTCATGTGCACGCTAGCACAAATACGTCAGCCACGTGTCGGTAGATTTGCCGGCACGTAAAAGAGCTCCGGCACCTCGGCGTCTCCGGAAACCTTAAAAGTAGTTAGTGGGACATAAAGTAGTATTATTATTATTCAACATAAGAACATTTACTGGCTAAGAATCCCATGGCTGTAATGTTTTTTGTACTCTAAAGACGTACAACAAAGTACGTCACCAGCAGCCGTTTTCCTTGACTGCCATTCCCGCGGTAGCCCCTCTCTCAGCGGCCAGCGCAGCGACCCTAACATGTCCAACATATTGCATCACGGGACTTCAATTTTTTGAAAGGTAGTTGTACAACCTACACTCTCTAAAAGGTTTCTTGCTCGCCATTTTGCAGAAAGTAATAGGTTTCATACGCAATATGTTGAATTTCTTTTAACATTTTTGTGTAATTCCTCGCGATATAAGCGTGTTCCGCTCGTTGGCTGGAGTTTGCAGCCCGCGCGGCTCCACGTGGTTTGTGAATGGCCGGCAAACACGCTCACTCTCTGCTCGACCGTGTCCCTACATCCGCCCAATGAAAGCTTCCTTCCTGCCTACCTTACGACCAGTGGCGTCGCTTTGGCGCGGTATAACTCAGCCTTAATTGCAGACATGGCCCTCCACTTCAGCCTGCTCCAAATATACGTCTAGTCGTGAGATCACAACGATTCATTTCTGCAGCGGGTTTTTCTTGAGAAGTAAGTCCCCTTATGTCTTTGTGCTCCATTTCAACCACTGGAGTCGCGAGAAATCGTTATTAAAAAGTGATCATTGGTTTTCAACTTTCTTGAATTTTTCCCAATTTTATTGTAGCAGCAGTTTTAATTAAAGTCAGTTTCATTAATAACCTCCATTTAAATCCACTCATTGTGTCTTCACAAATACCTATTAAATCCTATTTTCACGTAGTTATGCAATACCAGTTAAATTATATTACCTTGTGAGGATTAGAATTTCCTGAAAGTAGTGTAGAAGTAAATTTTTCGAGAATGGTTGTAGACAATATATGAGGGTTGGATTGACGTTGATGCAGTGTCCCTGACATCGAGAATAATAGCAGGCTGGCTTTCGAAGACTCGTTTTTGATCGGTGAAAGCTCATTGCCAGGACCTAGGAAAGAGTTGCTCGAAAGGTCAGGCATTTTGACAGGATGATGATGATGATGATGATAATAATAATAATAATAATAATAATAATAATAATAATAATAATAATAATAATAATGTTCAGTACTTGTCGCATTTTATGTACGAGGTAGGATATAAAGTGAGATGAATCTTCTTAGCGAATTTTTACAATAGAACGCCCTTCTTAACTTGAACCTAATCAGAGGTGTAAATGAAGTGAATGACGTATAATGTATGACAGTAGGAAAGGAGATGGTAAAACACGGTGCCTGCACAAAGCCTACTCCTGTCGAATAGCACCAAGGGATCTGCTCAAGGCTTAACGTCCTCATCGGGCGGACGAATCACAATCGACAGCGTCATATGACCTCACTCCATATATACACTGCATAGAGGTTTGTAATTGAATCCAAGCACGCAATCTAGTGATTAGAAATTGTATGCCACTACCTCTCCTGCCATGCTGGCCAACATTCTGACAGCGAAAACGTTTTCGATCAGCGGTACTCAAACCGGCTAACCACGGTGTCAGACCATACAGAGTTGGCGCCTTAACGATCATGGCCACCAGCCGGGCTAATAATAATTGTTCCGGGGTTACCCGTGGAGCAGTGGCGTATGCTGGTATCAAGACGTGAGCTACCACTAAACTTAGGTTAGCCCTTTTCGATAGTTGGTTTAGTGAACGTTAAGCCTTATGCGTTTTGAGCTGCAGCCAATAGCCAACGGAGTAACCTGCTGTGCTGTCAGTGCTGTTTCACAAGCTACTGCCCTGGCCTCTGCCACTGTCAATAATCAACACCTGATCAGTGGAAATGGTAGCCTAAGGTTTAGCAAATTAAAGTCCGGCTTTGTGGCTAAATGGATAGAATGCTTTCCTTTGGTCCGATGGCCCCGGATCAATTATCATAATCTACCCCGTCATACTGTTAATTCCCCTGGCTTGGGGACTGGGTATTCATGACGTCTTCGCCATTCATTTTATCCTCATTAGGTCACCACGAAGCCTATACAGATGCCATGCACTATTATTATTATTATTATTATTATTATTATTATTATTATTATATTATTATTATTATTATTATTATTATTATTATTATTATTATTATTATTATTATTATTATTAAATACAAATGTTCAATTTTACAGCGAGCGGACCCATCATTCACTTGTTAATTACCTTCCTCGGGAGATCAGTGGTGGTGTCCGACCCATGATCACGGGTTCGATTCCAACCAACCAAAGAGAACCTGAAAGAATGCATTTCATTTTAACAGGTTTACCACTGAAAAGAAAACTATATTACTCCTATAACAGCAGCCCTGAAGTGTCTTCCTACAAGGAAGTTGAAGTAAACGGAAGTAATATAGCAGTACTCTGTTATCTAGGTGAAGTATGAGATGAGGAAGTATATACGATGAGTAACGCATGGTTGATAGCAGTGGCGATCTGACGGACCGAAGCCTAGCACACCTATCTCCCCCGTGCTTATCAGGCATACAGCAGCAAGTCGCGCGAGGTGAGTCGAGGGGAGAGGGACTAGAGTCTGGGCTGCGATATCAGTCTCCGATGCCTTGCTCTTAGAAATACGTGCGATGTTCTTTCTCACTGCTTTCAGGTTTTGTAAATAGAACAATGTGTCAGATGCTTACAATAAAATGTGCTTTAGACTTCCATCATTCTCAATTGAGGTTTGAGCTTCACCGATAGCCTTGCTAGTCCTCAGAATACGCCACTGCCGTGGAGCAGAAAGAGGTTAAAGAAGGTGCCGGGGTGAATGGGTCTAACTACATCAAAATTGAATTAAAACTTTAAAAGGTTTTATTTCTTTTCCGAAAACAAACTTAACAATCTATTCACTGAGTGAACATAACAACATGACAGGTGCAAATACCAATCTTGAAACAAGACTTGGAAAATCCAAGATTAGTGATTTTTACAGGTTCTGGACTTCAAGCCCCTAGTTTTACAATTTTACAAATGGAAGTCGTATTATTTAGTTAAGGGCAGAAATCCCCTAGTTCAAGAACACTTGCTCCCTAAATCACAATATCTAGCCTCCCAAAAGCACACTTTACTGTTACAAAAATTTGAAAAAGAGCTAACAGGCTCTCGGTTTTCCAAGCCTACAAAAGGCAACATTACATCAAGATATACAATCTCTGGCCTCTCAAGCCACAATTTTACAAATTGAACTGTTTTCTACACAGGGGTATCTCGTACCCAACCTACAGGGCCTTTGCAAAAAAAAAAGAACAGGTTAGATAACTGACCCAAACACAAAATGAATAGAGGCGTACCCTGCACTCCAGATAATGAAATATAAAACCCTGCAGGGCTCTTGGCCGATGAAACTGGGGCTATTCCCATACTATTGAGGTGGCTCGTATGGAAGTAACGTTAGTACATTACAGACACGAAAGGTTGCGAAAACGTAGCCATCTCAAACCAAGATGAAGGGGAGCTCGAGAGGGTAACTCACTCTCTATCCCCGATTTACAGTTAAAGATTTTTATGAAGTTTTTACATTAGCCGAAAGAAGATTTGCATTTTAGAAAAGAAAAGTTTCCCCTCGGAATAATTTACGGAGGTAGCAAGAAAGAATGAAGTTATGTGGCCATTACCTTATAGATGTTCTGCTGACCGAAGAAAGAGGCCGCCCGCTTCCTGCTTAAACACACACACTCAAAAAGACGACGATCACTTGGCCAGGAAACGTGAAAAGCCGCAGTTTATAAACCCTCAGGGAAGGTTCGAGATCATTCAAGACTAATCAGGATACACCTTCTTAAGTTTTATTGGCCAATTCAAAGTGAACAAGAAATGCGGGATTGGTTGAAAATTAATTACAAAAATTAGTGATTGGCTAGATTCAAAACTGGCGGAAAGAAAATGAAGTGTTGCCAATCCACAAATAAATGAACATAGATTCAGTTATGGAAAACCTAGGAATGTGAAACTTCTTTAAATTATAAGTTCTTCCACCTTGAACCAGAGTGTATGATCATAATTTTTAGTAGTGTCATCTGTAGAAAAATATCCAAACTTCTTGATGTATATCAAAACAAAACAAGGAAAAATTCAGTCAGTTTAGGAAACTTCACAACAAAACAATTTAATATTTCAGTGGTGACATCTTCTGATTAAATTTCCAACTAGTTGTGTTATTAGTTTCACTTTTTGACCGATAGAGGAGTTCATTAAGGCGCTTACTATGAATGCGCGGCGTTGAGGTGTACCTCCCGGTACAATAATAATAATAATAATAATAATAATAATAATAATAATAATAATAATAATAATAATAATAATAATAATAATAATACTTTCTATTGTCGAACATTATCAGGAATATCGGGTTGTACATCTTCCCTGCAGCACGTCTCGCCGAGGACCGCAAGAGAGAGAGAGAAAACTGACCAATAGCCTCCTCGGAGATCACGATCCTCAGAATTGAGGGAACGATAAGAGAGAGGGTTGTTATTAGTCTGGTCAACCCTTGTAAAGCTGACACTTCGACGAGGGAGGGCGGCATCTGTGGGTGTTAATGTGGTGGAGGATAGTGTAGTGTATGGTATAGGAGTTGCAGGAATGTTGGGGTTAGCAAAAAGAACCAGTCCCCGAGTCTTAGAAATTAATATTGCACGATTAAAATTCCTTGATCCGGCCGGGAATCGAACTCGGTGCTCCTAGGCCCGAAGGTGACGATCCTGGCCAGTCATTTGCGGAGTAGAACATCAGGTGGAGTTAAATTATTTGAGATCAGTGTTAATGATACTTTTTATTTTCTTATTTTATTGTTTTACTATTCCTTCAGTGTTCCCTCAACTACGAGGCTCGGAAGTGCCAGATTCTGTAATATACAAACGGATATAGTTCTCGTATTTTAGTCCTCTTAGAAGCTATCCGACTACGTTGAAACTCAAACCTTCTACCTTGGACATATGAAACAGGCACAACTTGGCCGGAATCTTTCCTACATAATAATAATAATAATAATAATAATAATAATAATAATAATAATAATAATAATAATAATAATAATAATAATAATGAAAATCCACAGCCTGTTTCCAGTCATTCGACCGCGTCAAGAATGGATTGAATGAAGCCCCATCTAGCGGCGAGGATAGGAAATGTGCCGGCTGCCGAAGCCTGTCGCAGCCCCCTGGGGCAATGATTAATGAATGACGATGAAATGAAATGACATTGGAGAGTGTTGTTGGATTGAATTATGACAAGGAAAACCAGAGTACTCGGAGAAAAACCTGCCCCGCCTCAGCTTTGTCCAGCACAAATCTTACATGGAGTAATCGGGATTTGAAGCACGGAATCCAGCGCTGAGAGGCCGGCGCGCTGCCGCCTGAGCCACGGAGGCTCTTAATAATAATACTTTTTGCAGGCATTTTGATTTGACGCCATCCAGGCTGCCTGTGCATCAGTTTGTACGTTCCGTTTTTTACTCTGCCATAAACCGAATCCATCGAGGACGATCTACGGCCGAGTTTTAGTAACTTTTGCAGGGTAAACACCCAATGTATTACCAGAGATCTGGCATGGAGTGCCGAGTGATCTGTTTTCCGCCCTTAAAAATTCTGACTACCTCTGTGGCATTTAAACCCGCGATCTTGGGATCCGGAGGCATACTCTACCACTAATCCACAGAAGGAGCCTCTACGTATAGTGATAGCTACGACCAGAGGGAGGAGATCGATGTGGAATGTGGTTGATGTAAGATGGTCTGTCGTCTGATTGGATCTATCTCTCGTGTTGTGCTCAATATAAATGTCGGCCTGTGGGAGAGGAGACTGGACGCGTGCCGAGTGTGGGTGGAGGAAGCTGCTCTGCTTTACGAGCGCTAGTGCCGCCGTCAAATTGTCGGCGTCTTCTTGAGTGGATCTACATGTAGAATGGCAGTTCTCACAAATAAGGCGTGACTAGGTTTGCCAATTGCTGTCGCAGAATTCATGCAAGGGTGGAGTGTTGGAGAGTTCTTGGTTGAAGACATGTACAGTGACAGGTTAGAGGACTGCATAAACTGGTTTTGACTCGGTTTGACTTCGACATGTCAGCGAACATAGTACGACGGTTGTACTCGGCCAAACATTGCAAAGCAGACTGAGTATTCAGCCATCTAAAAAATCAACAGCGCGTACCTACTGGAATAATTACAGAAGGGATGTTTTTTCCTTGCTTACAAATCAGTTTATCTACAAGGTGTGTCTAAAAAGTTGGATGAATGAAAACATAATACCAAGAAAGCAGAAGTTGCAAACAAAATGCATTCAGTCGTCTTCAGAGTACTGTCCATTTTGACATAGTACACTTTTAGCAGCGTATATACAGTACAGCTGCTGGAAACTGGCGGCGAAGGCGTACTTTGTAATCGATCGAAGCACTGATTTGACACGTCCTTCGATGTCCGGCATGTCATTACAGTGTTTGCTTTTCAGCATTCGCGTGAGGCAGGGAAACAAAACAAAGTTTGCATGCGCCTGTCTGGGGTGTACGGTGGCTTCTCGAGAACAGTTACGCGCCGCATAGCCAAGAATTTGGGCACATGGATCGACGTGTGTGGGCGAGCGTTATAGTGGAGGATACTCCACTTTCAAGTCCCATACAACTCTAGCCGAACACGCCTGATGCATAGCAGTAAACCTAACCGCTTCAAAACGATCTCATAGAATGCGGCGTTGGCAGTTTGACCCTCCGGTACGATTTCCTGCTGGACCATGGTTTCGCAGAAGGCGATCAACAGTGTCTTGATCCTGGACTTCAGGAGGCGACTCTTTTCGGGACATGGCCTCCGAATCGAACTGGTGATAGTTTTCAGGAAAGATGGATCTCGGTCACACGTGTCAACGTAATCTCCAGCAGTTTCCATCCTTGTTGCTTTTTGTTCGTCAGTCAATGTTCGCGGCACAAATGCAGAACAGATCTGCTTAACCAGATTGTTGCGAATGGTGGTGTTCACACTGTCCTTGCTAATCCCTCATTCCTCTGATATTCTTGTCAGAGACAGTCGCCGATTTTGTGCCAGCATCTGTCGCACTTGTTCGATGTTTTCTGCAATTCTGTTTTTTTTTGTCGATTGATTCGGACGTGGTGCATCATCAGGGTTTTTCTGTCCATCCTGAAAGCGTTTGATCCAGTCGTAAACACAACAATGTATGAGTTTCCGCCTTTTTTTTTTTCAATTTGTAACAAGATTTGACCCCCTGTGGGTGGGGGCAGTAGAATAACAACCATGGTATTATTCCCTGCCTGTTGTAAGAGGCGACTAAAAGGGGCCACAGGAGTTCTCTACTTAGGAGCGTGGGTTGGTGACCACGGGCCCCGTATCTGAGTCCTGGCATTGCTTCCACTTACTTGTGCCAGGCTCCTCACTTTCATCTATCCTATCCGACCTCCCTTGGTCAACTCGTGCTCTTTTCCGATCCCGACGCCCTTCGCAGCCCTCGTCTTTCTTTGGCCTATGTCTTCAGTTTTCGAAGTGTCGGATCCCTTCTATCCCACCCACCCCCCCTCTAATTAGTGTTATATAGAGAATGGTTACCTCGTTGTACTTCCTCTTAAAACAATAATTACCACCACTAAGCGTTGCAGTATGTTCGACTGGGCGCAGCACACTAATCTGCTTCAGCTCTCTATGTTCATCGGTACGTGGTGCTTCTCGAGATGTCTCTTTATTCACATGCGCATGCACGCAGTGTTGCCGTACGTTGTCATTGCGATATCGGTCCATTCACCATAATTTACACACACACACACACACACACACACACACACACACACACACACACACCTTATATTTCATTTTAAGAGACCAATTCCTAAAACTTTGGATCATTTTTACAGTTTTATGTGCTCTTTCCTTCTGGTGTCCACGTGATACTCCCACGTGGCGCATCCCAGGTGGCGGATAGGGGGGTCCTAACCGGCTTGCCGGCGGACTTGAGGGAAATAAAATACCTCTCGCGGACCAAACACACTACCCCTTGTGGGTGGGGGCGGCAGACGAATAATACACCCTGCCTGTCGTGAGAGGCGACTAAAAGGGGCGACCAAAGGGATGATTGTATTAGAACTATGAAACTACTTGTGATCAGTACCACCACGCGGAGAACACCAAGGGTCGCTTTTACTTGCGCCTAGTACCACTAATATTGGGTACGAAACAGGAGCATCGTGCGGTCGGCTTTTGCAGTACCCGTGATTAGTACCACCATATGAGCAGGACCATGGGATGATAGCTACCATGGTTCTGCCTTGCCTATGATTAGTACCCACTATATGAGGAACACCACGGGATAGCGGAAGGTCCCTGTGGTTAGTACTCTTATGTGATGAACACCATAGGGTTGCGTTGCCTGTAAATGGCGCCGCAATGTGAGAAAAACCATAGGTCTGTATTATATGTCGAATTTCATAACCTGTGAGTAGTACCATAATGTGTGGAATACCGCGAGTCTATGCTACTTTTGATTAGTACCGCAACATGACAAATACCATGGTTCTACTTTCCTAGCGATAAGTACCGTTATGAGGGGCCGATAACTTGGATTTTGGACCCCCTTTTAGACTGCAAGCATCCTCGATTCAGTATTACACTCTAGCAGCAGTCCCTTGCTCAGTAATCCTATTGTTTTTCCGTCAGTTTCTATGAATGTAAGGTATTGCGGGTGGCATCCACTGATTGTTTTAAATTCATATCCATCCATTCATTCTTCGTCCTCATGTTTTGAATTCTGGTCAGTGGAGAATTTTGGGCTTTTAATTTGTCATTCCATTTCGTCTCATTTCGTACCATTAGGGGCCGATGACCTCGATGTTAGGCCCCTTTAAACAACAAGCATCATCATCATCATCATCACCTTCTGGTGTAAAGTTAGAATGTTGTTCTTTTGTGGTACTGCTTCTTAAGCGTCGGTACAGATTTTGTGCATAGGAATGTCCCATTCCTAACTCATTACTCTAAAATTAATGCTGTAGCCAAGGGTATCTATTCTTGTTCTAAATGTTTTAAATAACTTCGTGTATTCTCACTGTGTTAACTATTGCGTGACAATTGGAAACAAAATTATCTTCTCATTCATAACAGACAAATATACCGTACTCCTTGATTGTGTTGTTGGTGGTAGTACGATTGTACGACAAACGAAGGAATTACCTAAAGGGATATATTTTATGGAGACAGAAAGGACTGAACATAAAACACACTCGGTCAAATCCTTCATAATTGGATACAATAGTACGTCACAGAAACGTTTGGTGGGTTGCCAAATATAGTTGGGCGCCAGGCCGTTTCATTTAACCTATGATCGTCATACTCGATCATGCAGGGCTCTGTGACACACAACGGCTATGTGACCGTGGCCTTTCCTTCCCCTTCGGATGTTTTATTTTTGTTTGTGTTTAAAACTCATCCCGCAGTGGTCTGAGTTTGCCGTCATGGCAAACATTACCTAAAGCCATGCAGTTCATTACTAAATAAAATTACATATTAGTGAATGTTTATTTTTCACGACCACATTGCACTTTAAATAAATGTTCAGCTTATTAGGTCGTGTTGAGTACAGGGCGAAGAGATGTTACATACAGAACAAAAATGGCCAACTGGACGTCAGTGGGAACCGAACCGACAACTTTCCGATTTGGCGTCGTGCTGGACCGATTAAGCTTTGGTGGCCTGGGTCATACTTGCTTTGCTGGAAAGTGCACGCTTATCGCCCGCGGTGGACATTCCACACTTGTGCTGGCAATATAGCCTAGTGTCAAACCTTAGCTCATATCCTTTCCTGTTCCGATCACTTACTGGGGCTTTCTTTTTTAGGAAGGAATCGCGGGAATTTCCTTTTTCTTCTTTAGGGATAAATCGCGGCTTTTCCTCTGCTGTTAAAATAGCCGTTATTATTATTATTATTATTATTATTATTATTATTATTATTATTATTATTATTATTATTATTATTATTATTATTATTATATTTCATCTTTGAAAGTTTCTGTTCCAAGGATCTGTTTTTGTTTCTCACCTGTGAGGGAGTTGGGTTGAAATGCTTCTCTTTACTTCCATGCGGTTTTACGGAGACTATTCTAACCACATTCTTTACAGATCTTTTAGTGAATTTCAGGCATGTCGTTAATATTCGAAAAATCGCATTCTTATCTATTGGATCTGAGTAATCGGGTGGTGGTACGCCCGGTATTGTAAATCTTCTGGTATGTCCGGAGTCTTCGCGAAGAGTGCTCCTAGACCGTGAGGTGAAGCACCGCTCCACTATGCGGAGAATGTCGGCCTCTCTGTAACGGACCGCACGAGACGGGAGCACCGCATCGCGCTGCACTGGACGAAGCTCACGGATCTCAGGAGAAGAGTGTAGGGTATGGGTCATTTTGCATTGCTTCCCCTAAGATCTGATCAACTACACTAAGAACACTAACTGCTAATACCCATTACTTGCAGTATGCATTGTGTCGTATTTTCTGTGCAGCTTCGAAAACTAGTAACAATAAATAATTCGTTTTGCACGAACATGTTTTCAAGATAAAATGGAAAAAATGTGAGGAGCAATGTCAGAAAGGCATAGGGCTATCTGCGTTTGAACAACGTTTAAATACACACTTTCTGAACCACGCGGAATTACGGTGAAGTGTCCCAAGGTTATGTTCCTGCCAGTAATTGCACTTGCCCTCTTTTATCCGACCCTCATTTTTCAGAGAGTCATGACTTCTTCCCTCTCGAGTCATGAATGATGACCACAAGGTTAATTCTATAATAATAATAATAATAATATGGGCACGTCTACAGGATGCATCCTACCAGGTTGACCAACCAGATTCTCAGCTACTGGCAAAATAGGAAGACCAAGTCACCATGGTTGATGGAAGTGAATAAAGATCTACAGGAACTGGGAATAACAGAAGGAATCTTAAAGGATCGTACAGCACTCAGGAAGATGCTTAAACATAAGAAGTTCCAGGACAGATTATCAACAAAGAAGACTGGCGCCCTTTGGACAAAGGAGAGGAAGGAGCAACACAGCCTGAAGATGCGCAACTACTGGGCAAACATCAAAGCCCATTCCAAAATGCAATAGTTGAATGTCGTGGTCCTTAGCTGGCCTATACGAAACAAGAATAATAATAATAATAATAATAATAATAATAATAATAATAATAATAATAATAATAATAATAATAATAATCTGCAGCAGCATTTTCGTCTTCTTATCCATAAACCTCATCTTGCCTAGTACGGCTCATTTTGGTGCTGCCATTGGTTTTAGGGATTTCCTTATAACCGCATAACCTTTGGTAGTGCTATTTGAGGATCCAACCAGCCTCTGGGCTGATGACCTAACAGACACAGACATCCATAAACAGGTCTATGAAATGGACGCTCTTAAATCACACATTGTTCAGTTGAACGTGTTCAAAATTCAACTTAGTCCAACTGTGTGTTACTGGTTTTACTCTGTCTTATGCCGGTAGGTATGTGTACCTGATTTGAATGTTACCCAAAGTTTAAATGATAAACTTTGTTGGCTGGGTGCCTCACTAATTGAGTTGTAAATATATAGTGAATCGCTAGAGGTTAGATGAGATTTAAAACAAGTAACATTACGACTTCGTATATCAGGTTCCCGTTGATCTGAATTTTCGGTTTATCCAGACATTGTGTGAGTTTTGAAAGTACGTTTTGTTGCACTTTGTTGTGGAAAATGCATCTATCATGCGTTCACATGGCCTCTTAATTTCAGTATGTTTTGTAGTCTGGCATACAGGTCTGGGTAGTAAGCATTGTGTGTACCGACAATGAACAGTTTAGAGGGCTAAGATATTGCCACTCCCAGCAATGTCAGGAGACCTCATTAGACACAGGAGAGTTGAATTGTTCTCTGTTCTATTATTATTGTGAGCTCTTAGTTTCATCCTATACACTCTGGTTTCAGTGTGTGTCACACGTAATCTGAAGTTATATAGTTTTATCCGATAATGAACTCTTCCAGTTTAACGGATTTTTTGGTCATCCTGATCGTGTCGAAGCCCTTCTGAGCCGGTTAATAGAGGTTGCACTGCAAATGTTTGTCTTACACGTACACTACTGTACTTCATTTTTATCGTGGATTTGGTACGCAAAAGTTTAAAATAGATTCGGTTCAGTTTCTGTCTGGTTGTCTGGCTTCTTTTGTTACATCACACAGAAACAACAGCATTTTTCGAAATTTGGAATTTCATTCAAGGATAGCCGGTTTGTGCTAGGCTGTATATTATATGGCTAATATACTGTGGCGTATCAATATTAACGGGACTAAAACAGGAAATGTCAGTTTACTCCATTAATATTAGCCGTGACGAAAACTGCACACTATACAAATGTGGTAAATATAATTTCTGATATTTTATGTTCCATACGTTTTTACCGTATAAGGAATAATAACGGAGTTATTGGCGATTTTTTCGTCTTCACAAACTTCCGACTATTTCGGCTAGTAATGGTTCTATCGAAAATTTGCACGTGATTGACTTTGTAGAAACAGCACTTGCAATCTTTGATATGTATTACATTTTCACGTCATGATTTAGGATAACTTATATATATCTACGAATTTAGATATTTATTGCAAAGTTCGTCGACGGCGAGCATCGCCGACAGGGGAATATTGTTGGTAACGAACCAACTGTCGATAGTGGAGGGTGGTTGTGATTGTTTTTATAAGATGCACAGCGGCGCCGGTCTGAAAGGGGCGGGGAAAGTGCATGGTGGATGTTTACGATTCCGAAGACGCACATTGGTGTTTTTTTAATCTGTGCCTTGAGGAACCACCTGTTGATGTATTTAGTTTCAACGCTATTCTCGGTTACCGTAACTTAAGCCCTCCCAGTCTGTTGACAAGCAGTCACTGATAATGGGAAACATGGAAAACAGAGCAGTCAGTATCCCTTAGTGACGAGGAAGAGGTGATGATGACGACTGTGGAATGCGGGGAAAAACGTGAAGAAAGAGAAACGAATGATTCGATCAATGAGCGAAAGGAGGAATCATTGGCTGGGAGGGGTGGGGTGAGGGTAAGCCTAGGCCTCAGAATGATGTAATATCGGCGAGACGGAAGAAAACAAAATTTGTTTGCCTACAATTTTGTATGCTCCTAAAACTTTTCTACAATAACATTACACTGAAATGAGCGATACAGATAACGTACGAGAATGTAACTCTTCAGCCGAGTGTGGTAGGAGTAAGAGTGTTAGGCTGTGGAATGGAGACTGACCTGATTCTTTTCTCTCAACTGGACCTTATCGATCGTGAGATCTTTATAGTTTCCTGGAATACTCTTGGGTACATTTAGTGGTTTTCTCTTGTGAACTGTGTGACAAAATGACGCTCGACTTATCTTTATGCTTGTATCTCTTTCCTCACTCTAGCTTTATAGGCTGTTGTTCTTCCCGCCATTGTTTCTCTCCTTTCCTTTACGACTTGCTTTCATAAAGTGCTGCCGCCGATGTCGTGACTGTTTCACGGTACAAATAGCGTTAAATATACATTGAAGTGTGTATAGATATATCACTTTGTGACTTGTGATAATTTAATTGTTATTTCTACATCTGATACGGAATTAATGTAAGGAGAATGGTAATTTCTTAGTGATTCTTCTTAAAACATTCATAATCACCACTAATATACGAATGGTAAGTCTTACATTACTTCATGGAATCTGGTGCGGTGTACAGCGTGTCTACAAACAATTGACGACTGCTATGTTTTATTTAGGACTAGCCGCTGTATGCTCGTCGTTGATAGGCTAGTTTTCGTTATTGCAGCAATGATGAGTGGTAGGAAATGGACCTTTTTTTTAAATTATTTATTTTTACTTTCGTGTACTGACCCCGAGATTAAAACAAAGTATGAGGCGAAAATTAGGAAAGAACATAAGCAATTAGATAGGATCCTTCAAAAAGCGCACCGGCCGTTATATATCACATTTTGAACTTAATTTTTTCAAAACACGTTAACAAAATACATAAACATTCAATTCAATCACTACTGATCTGCATTTAGGGCAGTCGCCCAGGTGGCACATTCCCTATCTGTTTTTTCCTAGCCTTTTCTTAAATGATTGCAAAGAAATTGGAAATTTATTGAACATCTCCCTGGTAAGTTATTCCAATCCCTAACTCCCTTTCCTATAAACGAATATTTGCCCCAATTTGTCGTCTTGAATTCCAACATTATCTTCATATTGTGATCTTTCCTACTTTTAAAGACACCACTCAAACTTATTAGACTACTGATGTCCTCCCATCTCATCTCTCCACTGACAGCTCGGAACATACGACTTAGTCGAGCAGCTCGTCTTTCTCCCAAGTCTTTCCAGCCCAAACTTTGCAACATTTTTGTAACGCTACTCTTTTGTCGGAAATCGCCCAGAACAAATCGAGCTGCTTTTCTTTGGATTTTTTTCCAGTTCCTGAATCAAGTAATCCTGGTAAGGGTCTCGTACACTGGAACCATACTCTAGTTGGGGTCTCCCCAGAGACAAATATGCTCACTCCTTTACATCCTTACTACAACCCCTAAATACTCGCATAACCATGTGCAGAGATCTGTACCCTTTATTTACAATCATATTTATGTGATTACCCCAATGAAGATCTTTCCTTATATTAATACCTAGGTATTTATAATGATCCCCAAAGGGAACTTTCACCCCATCAACGCAGTAATTAAAACTGAGAGGACTTTTCTGATTTGTGAAACTCACAACCTGACTTTTATCCCCGTTTATCATCATACCATTCACTACTGTCCATCTCACAACATTATTGAGGTCATTTTGCAGTTGCTCACAATCATGTAACTTATTTATTACTATGTACAGAATAACATCATCTGCAAAAAGCCTTCTCTGATTCCACTTCTTTACACATATCGTTGATATATATAAGAAAACATAAAGGTCCAGTAATACTGCCTTGAGGAATTTCCCTCTTAATTATTACAGGGACAGATAAAGCTTCACCTACTCTAATTCTGTTAGTTCCAAGCAAGAACTCTCCATGAAATTCACTCCTTTAAATTGCTGTTCGTTTCGGGGGTTAAGTCGCATTGGTGGCCATTGTTGGTCACCATTACGCGAGATGAGGCGATCCGGAAACCGCTCACGGAGCAAGGAGTAAAGTTTACTGTTGATACCATTCCATTGAACTTTACCACGAGTCTACGTACTGTTGGTTTATTCGGTGCTCCCTAGAATCGCGCGAAGACGTCTGACAGTTGCTGCATAACTGTTTTGATAAAACGTGTTCGCAATTAGCACACATTGCACAATAGTAAACTGCTCCGTGGCTAGACACACATAATGAAGACATACGAGAAATTCAGACTGAAGCAACAGTCGGAATGTTTACGAATCGATACGACAGCTGAGAAATAATATATCGCGCGATTCGAAACCGGCGCACTTTTTGAAGGACTCTCTAAATCTATTTATATTGATAGTGTGGCAGTATAGCACTCTAGTGTATATAGGACTAGTTTCTTTTACATTGGCATCCGTAATATACATTGTCTAGCCATTAAATACTGCCACAACATTTTTTTAAAATAACTGAAATATGGTTTGAGATTTTAAAATTTCTTTTTAATATGCTATATATTCACACATTGCACACCAATCATTCTTCACGGCACACGTAAAGGCTTGGAGTCTCTTTGGCCAGTCAACTATCGCAGAATTGACATTATTATTATTATTATTATTATTATTATTATTATTATTATTATTATTATTATTATTATTATTATTATTATTATTGAAGAAATTGAACAAAGGAAAGAATGCAAAAAGATGGTATCTAGACAAGTTGAAAGAAAAGAGTGTGATGGATTGTTTCAAGGAACATGTTGCACAAGGACTATATGAAAAGGCCGAAGGAAACACAGTAGAGGAAGAGTGGAGAGTCATGAAAAATGAAGTCAGTAGGGCTGCTGAAGAAATGTTAGGAAGGAAGAAAAGATCAACTAAGAATCAGTGGATAACTCAGGAGATACTAGACCTGATTGATGAACGACGAAAATACAAGAATGCTAGAAATGAAGAGGGCAGAAAAGAATACAGGCGATTAAAGAATGAAGTGGATAGAAAGTGCAAGGTAGCTAAGGAAGAATGGCTGAAGGAGAAGTGCAAGGATGTCGAAGGCTGTATGGTCCTGGGAAAGGTAGATGCTGCATACAGGAAAATCAAGGAAACCTTTGGAGAAAGGAAATCTAGGTGCATGAATATTAAGAGCTCAGATGGAAAGCCACTTCTAGGGAAAGAAGACAAAGCAGAAAGATGGCAGGAGCATATCCAACAGTTGTATCAAGGTAACGATGTAGATAATTTCGTTCTGGAACATGAAGAGGCTGTTGATGCTGATGAAATGGGAGACCCAATTTTGAGGTCAGAGTTTGACAGAGCTGTGAGTGACCTAAATAGGAACAAGGCATCTGGAATTGATGATATTCCCTCTGAATTACTGACTGCCTTAGGAGAAACCAGCATGGTAAGGTTATTTCATTTAGTGTGCAAGATGTATGAGACAGGAGAAGTCCCATCCGATTTTCGGCAGAATGTTGTTATACCTATTCCGAAGAAAGCCGGTGCTGACAGGTGTGAAAACTACCGCACTATTAGTTTAGTATCTCATGCCTGCAAAATTTTAACACGTATTATTTACAGAAGAATGGAAAAACAAGTTGAAGCTGAGTTGGGGGAAGATCAATTTGGCTTCAGAAGAAATGTAGGAACACGTGAAGCAATCCTGACTTTACGTCTGATCTTAGAGGATCGAATCAAGAAGGACAAGCCCACGTACATGGCATTCGTAGATCTAGAAAAGGCATTCGATAATGTTGATTGGACCAAGCTATTTATGATTCTGAACATGATAGGGATCAGATACCGAGAACGAAGAATTATCTACAACCTGTATAAAAATCAGTCTGCAGTGATAAGAATCGAGGGCTTTGAAAAAGAAGCAGCAATCCAGAAAGGAGTGAGGCAAGGCTGCAGTTTGTCCCCTCTGCTTTTCATTGTTTACATAGAACAGGCAGTAAAGGAAATCAAAGAGAAATTTGGAAAGGGAATCACAGTCCAAGGAGAGGAAATCAAAACCTTGAGATTTGCCGATGATATTGTTATTTTATCTGAGACTGCAGAAGATCTCGAGAAGTTGCTCAATGGTATGGATGAAGTCTTAGGTAAGGAGTACAAGATGAAAATAAATAAGTCCAAAACAAAAGTAATGGAGTGCAGTCGAACGAAGGCAGGTGATGTAGGAAATATTAGATTAGGAAACGAAGTCTTAAAGGAAGTAGATGAATATTGTTACTTGGGTAGTAAAATAACCAACGATGGCAGAAGTAAGGAGGACATTAAATGCAGACTAGCACAAGCAAGGAAGAGCTTTCTTAAGAAAAGAAATTTGCTCACTTCAAACATTGATATCGGAATTAGAAAGATGTTTTTGAAGACTTTTGTGTGGAGCGTGGCATTGTATGGAAGTGAAACATGGACGATAACTAGCTCAGAAAGAAAGAGAATAGAAGCTTTTGAAATGTGGTGTTACAGAAGAATGCTGAAGGTGAGATGGATAGATCGAATCACGAATGAAGAGATACTGAATCGAATTGGTGAGAGGAGATCGATTTGGCTACATTTGACGAGAAGAAGAGATAGAATGATAGGACACATCTTAAGACACCCAGGACTTGTTCAGTTGGTTTTTGAAGGAAGTGTAGGTGGCAAGAACGGTAGGGGTAGACCAAGGTATGAATATGACAAACAGATTAGAGCAGATGTAAGATGCGATAGTTACGTAGAAATGAAAAGGTTAGCACAGGATAGGGTGGCATGGAGAGCTGCATCAAACCAGTCTATGGACTGATGACTCAACATTATTATTATTATTATTATTATTATTATTATTATTATTATTATTATTATTATTATTATTATTTTTGCTAGGGGCTTTACGTCGCGCCGACACAGATAGGTCTAATTGCGACGATGGGATAGGAAAGGCCTAGGAGTTGGAAGGAAGCGGCCATGGCCTTAATTAAGGTACAGCCTCAGCATTTGCCTGGTGTGAAAATGGGAAACCACGGAAAACCATTTTCAGGGCTGCCGATAGTGGGATTCGAACCTACTATCTCCCGGATGCAAGAATGGACATTATCAATAGGAGAATCCGCCACTGTTGCCACCAAGGAATGCTCTCAAGCATAGGTGTTTTTTGCAGACCGTTCCCTCTGGCAATGACCACAGGTTGGATATATCAAAACCTGTATAGAACTAGATAGAGTTAATCAATTTATCGTTCTCTCAGTGCTTTTTGCTGCTCAAAAGATTAAAATTGGCGAAGGCTCTGGGCTACCGTTTTCGTTCAGGGGGAAAGAGGCCAGGGCAGTGTTAGCATTACTTTATTTCTCTACTACTACTACTACTACTACTACTACTACTACTACTACTACTACTACTACTACTACTACTACTACTAAAGTCCCTAAATGAGACCTCAAGTACTCTTCTTCATCACTTTGAGCCGTTTAGTTTGTTTTTCGAGTGTTATGATGTTGAACTGCAAATAAAATCAGATTGGTGATTAGTTGCGGGATGCCGCGAAGGTCGACGAGCTCCCGCCGCCGTCCATATAAGACAACAGGCCGTGCTCGCACCTTGTTTGGTTCTGCTGGTTCCGTGCACAATCCCATCACCGGACTTTGGACTTTTAGGATCAAGTAACTGACTCACAAATATGCAGTAAACTCTGTTGAACTACTTCTTATTATTCCACCGCTTTTCCCACGCCCTTGTGGGGCACAGGGGCGAACTTTATAACGCAAATGGACGTGGTCCTGTTTTACCGTCGGATGTCCTTCCTGACGCCAGTCCTACTTGGAGGAATGTATTCACTACAGCGTGTTTCTTGATGGTGGTGTAACGTGCTGTATCTATATGAAGATATGTGTATTGGGACAATACAAGCACCCAATCCACAAGTCAGTGGAATTAACTATACGCAATTAAATTACCCGACCCAACTGGGAATCGAACCCGGGACCTTTTGAACTGAAGGCCTCGGCGATGTATCTCTACTAAGTACAAATACTCATCATGCCGAGAACATTTAACCTTATTAGGTCTATCAACTGCTTAAACTAATGATTGTATGTTTTTTGTTTTGTTTTACTATCATTATAGCTTCGGTAGTGTAGCTTCAATCATCGGAGGATCGGGTTTTGATTCTCAGTGCTACCATACATTTAAGATTGACAAGAATGCTGTAGTGGGTTCGAGCCCCACTATCGGCAGCCCTGAAGATGGTTTTTCGTGGTTTCCCATTTTCACACCAGGCAAATGCTGGGGCTGTACCTTAATTAAAGCCACGGCCGCTTCCTTCCAGCTCCTAGGCCTTGCCTATCCCATCGTCGCCATAAGACCTATCTGTGTCGGTGCGACGTAAAGCCCCTAGCAAAAAAAAAAAGACATCCCCCCGTAACACTAATCAGAACAGGAAGAAGCTCTGCCCGTGTAAAAACGAAATCGTCAAAAGAGAAGAGCCAAGAAATGCGTGAAATTGCAAGACTCCATAGGAAAGCGTAAGCGTAAGACCCTACGGTGCGACACCCCTGATGGATCTTGAGCCCGAAGTCATGCAGACTACGAAGTGCGCGTGGTCAGTGCAACGAATCCTCTTAGCAGTTATCCTTGGCTGTTTATACCCGGGCCTCTATCTCACCATCGGCTCCTTATTTTTTCCCCACGCAGACTGAGTGGCCCTCGAACCAGCCATCAGATTCAGATAAAAAAACTCTGACCTGAGCGGGAATCGAATCCGGGGCCTACCGGTTAAGAGGCAGGCTCGCTACCCCCTGACCGCTGGGTCGGCGAAAGATTCTATCGGCCTTGCAAACTCAGTTCGTCGGACTCGGAAGGAAACGAAAGTTGACCAAGGTTGGCCAGGCAGGAAAGATGACCGTGAGGAGCCTGGCACAAGTAAGTGGAATCCATGGCAGGCTGCGGTCGTTCACCCATGTTTTTCAAGTTGGTAATCCTCGAGGGTTGCTCCTCAGTTGCCTCGTACGACTGCTAGGAGTACCTTGGTTGTAACCTAATCTATGCCCCCATTGACACGGTAGCATCATTATTGTTGCCATTTCCTGCCAAGAAAATATTCATGCGATAATAATAATAATAATAATAATAATAATAATAATAATTGTTACGGGGTTACCCGTGGACCAGCAGAGGTGAAAGAAAGTGCCGGGGTGAATGGGTGTAACTACAAATTCATGAATTGATTAAAACTTCAACAAGGTTATATTTCTTTAGGATTTCAGAAATAAACAACAGAACTTTTCACTTAGTGAGATAACAATGACATATCAGGTACTATGACAAAGTTTAGATAAAGCAAGAAAATCCAAAATTTAGTGACTGTTTAGTAATCAGGGCTTCCAGCCCCTCGCTTCACAATTATTAAACACTCAGCTCAAAATTTACGAAGACACAAAATTATACAAGGGCAGAAATCCCTCAATACAATGGAGCACTACCTCCGTAGTTTACAAAATCAAGCCTCCTAGAGGGACTTTTACAACACTTGAAAAAGAGCTAACGTGCTCTCTGTTTTCCAAGCCTCTCCAAGGCGATATCAGAAAATACAATCACTTGCTATCAAGGCACAACTTACAATTTGAAACAGGGGTATCTAGTACCCAACGTATTGGGCCGTAGCGGAAAAGAACAGGTTAAGTAAATGGCCCGAAACTCAAATGAAAGGAGGCGAATGCTTGCGCTCCTAGATATGAACACTTAAAACTTAAAGGGCACTAGGCCGATGAAACAGGGGCTATTTCCAAACTATGGAGGTGACTCGTATAAGAAGAAATTAAAGACATTACGAAAAGCAACAAAACCAGTTACAAAACGTAGTCACCTCAAACCAATATGAAGGGGATCTCTAGAGGGTATATCACTCTCTATCCCCCATTCACAGTTAAAGATGTATGAAGTTATTACATAAGCCGGCAGAAGTTACATTTACACAAAAGTAGGTTACATCGTTAAAGTTTCGGACCTATCCCTCGTGTTAAACTGCGGAGCTAGCAAGAAGTAAAGATGTTACACGGCCATTACCTTGCTGAAGAACTGCTGCCTGATGGAAGAGGCGCCTCCCGCTTCCTGCTTGACACACACACTTAGATGACGATCAAATGGCCAAGAGACGTGAAAATCCGCAGTTTGTAAACCCTCGGGGAAGGTTCGAGACCTTTCATGAATAATCAAGCCCCACCCTCTCACTTTATTGGTTACCTTAAAGTTACACACAAAATCGAAGAAGCAGCCTGTGATAGGCTGAAAATTAATTACAGAAATTAGGGATTGGCTAAATTCAAAACTGGCGGAAGGAAAGGATCAATCTTGCCAACCCAAAAATGAATGAACATAATTTAGTTACAAAATACAAAACTTCTTTAAATCAAAGTTCAGCCACTTCGCACCAGGGTGCATGATCATAGTTTTTGTAGTGACATCTGTTGCAGAAGGTCCAAACTTCTTGATAAATGGTAAACAAAACACGTAGAATTTCATACAGTACATTAAACTTCAAAATAACAATATTTCATTAGATTTCTGTAGTGAGCCAACGGCCGTAGCCGTGTTGAAACACCGGATCCCGTGAGATCTCCGAAGTTAAGCAACATTGGGCGTGGACAGGAGTTGGGTGGGTTGCCACGCGCTGTTGGTTGGGGGTAAGGTAATGGAGGAGCGGAAAGGAACTGGCCACCATACCGCACGTAAACTCCGGCTCAGGAACACCTCTGCGGAGGTTCGGACCTGCCTTCGGGCAGAATAACCCTTACCTCTATAGTGACATCTTCTGAGTAACGGTTTAACTAGATATACTTTCAAGTTCACTGTTCGTCCAGAAGAGGAGTTCTTTTGGGCGCAAGATTTAAATGTGCGGCTTAGAGGTGTACCTCCCGGTATTATTATTATTATTATTATTATTATTATTATTATTATTATTATTATTATTATTATTATTATTATTATTTCCCAGTATCAGTATTGACTTTGTCTCTTTTCTTGCAAGGACATACTATTTAAAGCACACCAACAAAGCTTGGAACATCTCATGAGTGTGTTTCCGTATTCATGGGAACCGATTCATTTTAGCTTAGGGCACTGGCAAGCTGTCTTGTTTTCATGGACTCTGGAAACGTGTAGGTTCAAATACCTCGTCTGCTTGAAATAATTTCCGTTATTTCCTAGTTGACCTCTTGCTGCGAACAGTGCCTGATGATAATCGAATATATCCATGAGTTTCGAAGTAAATTGTCAGCGATAATCATGCAGTTAGGTTTTTTTATATGTTAATTGGATTTCTCATTGGCGTAATCAAATAAGTGGGACGAACGAGGATAGTTAAAACGCACCTCGATATTATTTTGTGTATGACCTGACATCGATTTTTAAACATTATTGTTAAATACTGTATCTGTAAGGTGATGCAATTCCAGTAAAACCTGCCTAATCCAGAATATCGCCAAGGATGAGAGAAATGTCATATTATGCTAGTTTACGTGAGTATTTGATGCTGCTGTGTTACTGAGCTATCTTTGAAAAATCTGTTTAGTTTTATTTGTGCATAATGTGCATTTACAGTATGGAACTAAATACTGCATATACTGAAAATTTAGATGTACAGCAGAACGGGACCCTATAATTAAAATAATATAACTTTTGACATCTCGACACCGATTATCCCTTTTTACTCTTGTAGACTTATGAACTAACTATATTTTAAGTCGCAAAATGAATTAATGAAACGTTGTACACAGTACAGTTATTTCCTACCTTTTTTGTTTCCATACATACTCAGGAGTTTCCTTCATTTACGCATTCTTTTCTCTTGCAGAACTGGAAATATTGTTTCGTTTCCGATACTTGGAGTATACCTAGCTTAATTAGACCAGCATTTGATTTCATGTATATTGCTCATAGATGCCGTGTTAAATATGTGACCAGAGCCATTCATATCTCTCTTCTCCGACAGCTGAATTAATAATAAATATTTTCTTCGAAAATATGTTATGACATTTGAAATGTTCACACAGTGTGTTCGCACAAGGTGGTCAACTGTAGGTAACCATGAGTCATTAACACTACAGTGTTCGGTATGTCAGTTCTTCCGTCGAACACTTGGTACAAAAGGACTTTTGTTGTTCTCGCGGTAAAGTAACTTCCTCATCAAGTCCAATTTCCTCATCCTTATTATCTGTTTTAGGAACTTCTGCACTATGACGAGAGACTGTGTGTATGTTTGGCTCCACATACGAATCTGTCGCCATCTGTGTTAAGAATCGTGACATTTTAGTACATACAACCGTTAGAACATCAGTTTTGTGAACACGATCAGTATTATCTGAGGTGGTCTTTCTTACGTGTAGCAGTTTAGCAGTGTTTGTAAGATTGTTTTCAAATACTTACTTGTACTGCCATGCTATACCATTGCGTTTTCAGCATAAAAGCTGTCGAGAGTAACTTGCTATTTATGATGTTCAATTCATTCCGTATTTTCCTCTTTAACCTTATTCATCAGTTTGGGTTTGAGTAACGACATGTCCCTCCGGGAATCAGCTGGCAGACTGGCCGGATTGTACTGGCTGAAGACAAAGTGATAGCATATAATGAGTCCTTTTCTTTGTATACCATGACAGATTATGCTGATCATTGATCGGTCGTTTAAAGTCCAAACATTTATAAAGATTCGAAAGATTCTTAATCTGTACATAATGCAGCCTGCTTTCTCGCGGTCCTCTTTGTAGTAGAAGTTTGTGTGACACGAAACTTCCAATTATAAATGCAAGTTTATTATTCGCTTTGTGAGAGAATAGACTGAAAAGAAGCAGTCCCGAAAGGCTATGGCCTACCAAGCGACCGCCGCTCAGCCTGAAGGCCTGCAGATTACGCGGTGTCGTATGGTCTGCATGATGAATCCTGTCGGCTGTTCTTGGCGTTCTAGAACGTGGCCGCTATCTCACTGTCAGCTTAGTGGACCTCGAACCAGCCCTTAGATTTAGGTAAAAATCCCCGACCGGCCGGAAATCGAACCCGGCATCTCCAGGTAAGAGACAAGCATGCTACCCCTACACTGCGGGGCCGGTTTAATTATAATAATATTCCTCTTATTCACATTTCGAAAATATTAAGATTTATGTAACTTACGATAGATCTGATTAATTTTAGAATTTGGTAACCTTTATATGTCTTTTCTCTAAACAGCGATAATCAGTAAGCTTTCATTCTGTTTCATTTTTGAAAATTTTTACTGTTTGCTCGACGTCACACAGACACAGATAGGTCTTATGGCGACGATGGGACAGGAAAGGGCTAGCGGTAGGAAGGAAGCGACCGTGGCCTTAATTAAGGTACAGACTCAGCATATGCCTGATGTGAAAATGGGAAACCACGGAAAACCATCTACAGAGCTGCCGATAGTGGGGTTCTAATCCACTATCTCCCGAATGCAAGCTGATCGCAACGTGACCCAGGCTGCGCAGCCACTTGTTCGGTACTCTACAAACGAGTTATATATAATTTCTTCTTGCATAAGTTTGATGAGGTGAATATATTATAAGGTTTAATTTATTTTGCACTGATACTTGATGCTATGGTACTCCGTGGCTCAGACGACAGCGCGACGGCCTCTCACCGCTGGATACCTTGGTTCAGATCCCGGTCACTCCATGTGAGATTTGTGCTGGACAAAGCGGAGGCGGGACAGGTTTATCTCCGGGTACTCCGGTTTTCCCTGTCGTCTTTCATTCCAGCAATACTCTCCATTCTCATTTCATAGCATCTATCAGTCATTAATATAAATCACTTGGGGAGTGGCAACCCCATCGTACTAATAACCTACATCTGCTTCATTCATTCCATTCCTGACCTGGCTAATGACTGGAAAACAGGTTGTAGGTTTTCATTTTCACTTGATGCTATGGTAAATGTACCAAATATTAATCTCTGATACAACATTTTTCAACACGCTGCACCTTGGCACCACGCTACTTGTTTTTTTACTATTTATATTGTATTTATATACTTACCCTTGTCCATCTGGGAGTGAATATTATTGACGATAGGATATCAGTAACGGTTTTCATGTATTTGAATCCGGGTAAATACACATAATCGTCAAGTTATCGTTTTATGGGAGAGAGTAGGCTCTGAAAGAACTGCCTTGGATTTACCTTGTGTTGAAGTGAACCTAGCACCTGTTACTGTGTTAATGAGACTTACTGTTCCTTCAAACAGAGATCTTGGTATTGCCATTGTATTTTTTAATGTGAAGAATCACAGGCGTGTGGAACGCGAATGAACACTTAGTTCATTATTGACAATGAGCGTCACCTGATCGTCTACATTGGCTACTGTCCACCATACGGTTTCGTTCCATATGCTGTAAAAAAAAAAAAAAAAAAAAAAAAAAGTCCGTATACATCTCTACTATTTTTCCTCAGTGTTCTTCCACTTTCATTGCTGGTAAGTAACCCATGAATATCTTGAGACGATTCCTAACAAATTTGACCGATGATTTTAGTGGGCAGTGAAATTTGTTGACCCTTGATTAGAGCCCGGATGTTTAGACACTGAGTTGTCAAAATAGGCGGGCAAAACATGTAAAATGGGAATATCAGATTAGAAAAACTGGCCATTTTAAAGAATATCATTATTTGTATATACAGTACTTACATACATAAATTTATGCTCATTTATGTTGTGTTAAAAGGTACTGTAAAAAATGGGTTTCACTATTTTAAAATACATCAGTACGCCGCGCAGTGATCTACTTAAGGTCGACACACTGCTTCAGTCTCTAATTCGGCATTTATTAGCAATTCATTTCTACAGAAAATCAAACTCTAAAGTAGTCTATGATAGGCAGGCTTTTCTAGAACAGAGACTCAGAAGGGACGGGCGATGCTTGGTAAAAGATAAAACTCTGAAGATCAAACTCTAAAGTAGTCTATGACAGGCAGGCTTTTCTAGAACAGACTCAGAAGGGACGGGCGATGCTTGGTAAAAGATAAGCGACTGCCCCATGCTGTATTACGAGGTATTAGTAGGGAATCTCGGCGATGTTTTTACAAGGGTTGAGCAATTTATGGTTACTGATCTCTCATATTACCGGCAGTGACAAGTAGTCAGTATTGTATTCTTATAAAATGAAATAAAATGAAATAAGGGCAGTAATAGGCAAAATAAAAATTAGCCCTCCAATTCCCAAATATGCCAAAACATGTTTATCTCTTTGTACCTTTTTTCATTGATGTATCAACTCAGCAAAAAAGAGACATTTTCCCCGAATATCTGGGCTCTGCTCATGAGTTCTCTCTCATGCGAAGCAATGAACACTAGAATCACATTGGTGACAGCTGTGATTTTAACTGTATCGTACGAGAGTTTTCTTCGCCAAAATATCCAAATACGGTATGTTGGAACAACGCGTTGTTTCAAGTAGCCACACACCTATATATTTAAAAAACTCCATTTTTATTAACACACGTGGGAATAACCACTGCTGTAGTGCAAAATACTGGAGAGCTTGACTAAAGGTTATTCTAGGGAAATCACCATTCCATTTCCTGAAACAGTGCGTCGCTGTCATTTCTCAATTGTGTTCGCCGGGAAAGACTGTTATGCAATGTGCTGCACAGTTCAGCCGAGCGGGTTGCATCGTGAACATTTGATACAGCAGATTGAGATTGGTTTATTCAACAGTGAGACTTCAACATTTCATTCTTTGATCCTGCTGGTGGTGGGGATCCAATTCTTTATCAACACCTTTTCTGATTTATTATTATTATTATTATTATTATTATTATTTTGGGCACCCAAAAGTATATATTTTAATGTTCCCAGGATTTTGGATAGTTTCACATATTATTAGTCAAGAAAGTGGAAAAAAGGATGTCTTCGGTACTTTAGGTACAATTTATGCAATACAACCCCCACTCCCACCCCCGCTCTAGGGTTTTAATATCGCACTAGCACAGTCCTTCAAGTTTCAGAATGTATGTAGAGTGCGATTCTGCTAAAAAGGAACACTAACGTACGATTACTATGCAGTGGTTTTATTCGGATACAAATTCTTGTTTCCGTGGGAAAAGATAGTTCAGTTTATTCTAATATTCATAATTAGAACAGCCCGCAGTTTATATTAATCAAAGAAAATTTCGCAGAATAGTGAGCAGAAAGTCTTCCGAGCAATTTTTGGCACTATTTAATTTCATTTGCGCATGTTTTCTTCCCAAGACGTGGTATACTTTTTTTCTTTGTGCTCTCAGTTGGATTCTTCTGGTGCAGATCTCAAATACTTTATCCCATTGCACTCTGCCAGTCTCTCACAACGAACAAGGCCACCTCTCCGTGCTCACCTACCTCATCACACACATCTCCCTATGACTTGGGTATGTCGCTGTCGGACTTTTGGAAAGATACCACGAACGTTAAGGTATTGCCTGGTTGGCCTCGTTTGATGCAGTTCTTAGTTAGACCCGGGCTCGATTCCCGGTACTGCCAGAGATTAAAGAATGACATGAGTACTAGTATGTGGTGAGAAAGGTACATACACATCACCTTCATTGAGAGTGTGTTGGAAAGAGCTGCACCACCTCGAGGAATTCAAGGACACGAGTTTATCCTGGGCTAATCTCTTCATCGCTACATAACTGACGCCTCCTACATCCTTCCTAATCTGATATCTTGGTTTCCCGTGGCCCTTTTTATCCCATACGTCTCCTTCGAAACTGAATCCTCTTGTCCCTGTGTGAATTAGCCGGACTAAGTGGCTCAGACGGTTGGGGCGCTGACCTTATGGCCCCAGCTTGTGGCAGATTCGATTCTGACTCGGTGCGATGGTATTTGAAGGTGCTCAAATACGCCAGTCTTGTGTCGGTAGATTTACTGGCGCGTAAAACCCTTGAGGGACAAACTTCCGGCATCTCGGCGTCTCCGATATCCGCCAAAAGTAGTTAGTGGGACGTAAAACCAATAACATTGTTATTGTTCTGTGTGAATTACGCTGGACATTAATTACATGCGTCTTTATAAACTGCAGCGTTCAGTCTGCAAGCCTCTCTGAATTTACTAAACGCCTTTAAAATTCTGTTTTTTACTAGCTCTGTGGCTCCGTTTAGTTCTGTACCTCTTATTCGTAAGTCATTAGAAACGTAGTCTAACCATCGTCGTCTTAGTCTTCCTCCTCTTCTCTTACCCTCCATGACCGAGTCCATTTTCTCCTAGGTACCCTGTCCTCCTCCATTCTCCTCACTTGACCCTACCACCAAAGCCGATTTATGCGTACCGCGCCATCCATCGAGTTCATTCCTAACTTATCTTTTTATCTCCTCATTCTGAGTACCCTCTTGCCATTGTTCCCATCTGTTGTGTACCAGCTATTATTCTCGCCACATTCAAGGGTTCGTGATGTGGGTTACTTTAGTCACGTCCTAGTTCATGAATCGCGTGCAACGGCTGAGTGGCCTAGTAAGTGGTCCTGAGAGAGTCGGGATACAAATTGCTATGGAATAGGAGTGGGCATCTCGGACATATTCTGAGTTCATTGTTCTCAGGCGGCTAGGGCTACAATCCGCCGATGATCCCTAACCCGTTGGAGGAAAGATTCTCACTGGGACTATGTGTAAGTAAGGTAGTATCCTGCTTCACAGAATGTACCGAGCTCAGAATATTTTAAGCGAGTCTCTGATCTATGGCAGTAACGGAATCCCACTTCCATTTTACAGGCCAGGGGCATCTAGGAAACGACATTGGATTAATTATTATAAAACCAGTATGGTGCTGAGTACAGTTATAATAATAATAATAATAATAATAATAATAATAATAATAATAATTCGTGCTCGGGTTTCCATGAATTAAAAACAGAAAATATTCGCTAATGAAATTAAAATTGCTCATAAAACTTTTTAGTCACCATTCTGTGAAATTTTCTTTGATGAATGTCAAATAGCGGACTGTTCTAATCATGAATATTAGAATAAACTGAACTAATTTTTCCCCACGGAAACAAGAATGTGTATTCAAATAAAACCACTCCATAGTAATCGTTCGTTAGTGTTCCTTTTCAGCAGAATTGCACTCGACACGCATTCTGAAACTTGAAGGACTTTCGATTGTCAGAGAAACTATAGTCGTGTACTTTTAGAAACTGTTTGGGAGGGGTGAAGGGGTTTTCAGGCGTGGCCGACATGTAGCAAACTGGCCACAATCCTGACATTCTTTTGTCGTTTCTTTTTGTACAACTTATTGCTCTTGAAACCCGTTACTTTCAAACTTCATTCAAATGCAAACTATTTCTGAGGGAAGGAAATCCAAAATTAAAAAAAAAGCACAAACGAAATCACTTGGCATTATCGGCACAAAATATGATCTTGGAGAACGGCTAAAACAATCATGCTACCAAAAATATAACTCATATTTTTTTGGTCAAATATGACATCAAGATAAAATATAGGTATAATGTGTGCATGTATATGGCCAGTAAAAGATGTATCATCGTGTTTAAATGATATAGAAATGTGTTTCATTTCACTTCAATTTTGTAAGGAGAGAGATCGGGATAAAAATGACCTGTAGAATTGAGGCTGTGAGCGAGAGTGGGCTATGCCGAGATTTTGTCAAAATTGAGTTATTGGCACCCTTGTGTAGGGCTTACATTCATCTTTCAGTGTGAAAAATATCAAAGACTTCCGCAGGCTCCTTCCTGTCTTTTTTAAAGAACATATTTTCTGTGAATTACTGATCTCACGTTTATGCTGCGAGAGAGTGAGCTATGCCAAGCAGCTAGAAGCATTCAATGTGTGCGCTGTCTGTCGGCTATGCGAGATGGCCAATCACTGCGCTTATTCTCAAACACGTGTTAGTTGTGTACAAAATGGCGGACGGTGAAGGAGAAGTAATAGTGAGTAGCTGTGAAAAACCTAAAAACGAGTTAGAAATGATGATAAGTGCAAAAGGGCTAAAGTGTGTAGAAACTTCGGATTAGAGTACACGTTAATGTGCCGGAAGGAGGCGAATCTGAACGCGAAGGATCATCATGTACCAGCTCGATAGTATCACCTCATGTGGATCTCAGAGGTAAGCACGGTAATTAGAAGCATAAGTTAAGTGATGAAGATGAGAAATCAGTAATGTATGTATGTATGTATGTATGTATGTATGTATGTAAGTCACTAAGTAATAAGGTTCAAAAAAAAAAATTCATTCGAGTTGTGAAATCAGTTGCAGAGATGTACGATATACAAAGAAGAAAGAGATGATACTGGCATGAAAAATGTTAGTTGTGGCACATACAGGACTATATTTAATACGAAATATAATATCGGCTTCAAAATGCCTCACACAGATACATGCAAAGTGTGTTACGAATGGCAAGCTAAAGAAGAAGATATCATACCTCTAGGGATACGGCTACATCAAGTAAGGGCACCATTTAGCCATGGAGCCGGACTACTTCTTGATAACGTATGATCTTTAGAAAGCTTTAGCAACCCCAAAAAATACCAACAGGAGTGGTATTTTATCTAATGCAACTCTGGGTGTACAATTTCGGTATTCGTATATGCAACCAGAAAATTGCCTTCATGTGTACGTGGGCTGAAAACGTTGCTTCGCGAGGTGCTTCAGAGATTGCATCGCATCTATTTAAAGTGTTAAGTGAAACTGAAAATACTTTGGGAAAACGGAAGTTAAGATTCTTTTCTGACTCCTGGTCTGCACAGAATAAAAATAACGTCCTATATAGTATATGATTTATTATGCTCTTGTGAGGACAGGAAAGTTTGACTGCATAGACCATTATTCGGTGTCATCGAAAAGATGATCAGGAAAACGGCCTATGTATTCACACCAGAAGATTGGTTTCGTCTCGTGGAACGTTCAAGTGTGAAGAACCCTTTTCATGTGATAGAAATGAAAAGTGAAGACTTCAAAATCTTCCACAGTGCCACATCGTGCTTCGTTAGAAACAAGAGAAGTAGGTCAGGTGTTAAAATGCCACTCCGGGAGATTGCCATTCTCAGGATAGACTGTAATAAACCCGGTATATTACAGTACAAAACCAGCTATTCTGAACTTTGTCCGTGGGAGGAAGTGCAAGTAGTATATACAATATATTGGGAGGCCTCGCAGAGAGAAAACACAACCACTACTGGAAGCACTGAACAGAATATTAATTCCTTCAGAACTGGAAAGTCTATATCCTGTAGGAAGAAGAATTAATAAAGCTAAATACAAGGACTTGATGTCTCTTCTGCCGTACATACCGCAGAATCACCATACTATATACCATGCACTCCAGCCGGATGACTCTAGCACAGCTGAGGATGTGGAGGAAGACTCGAGTATCTGAAGGTACTGAAATGTTTTGTTTTCTCTGGAATTAGTTCAATTTTTTTAATCAACTGAAGTTCCAAACATTTGTTATAAAGGAAAATGAAATGAAATAGCGTATGGCTTTTAGTGCCGGGATGTGTCCGAAGACTTCGGCTCGCCAGGTGCAGGTCTTTTGATTTGACGTCCGTAGGCGCCCTGCGTGTCATGATGAGGATGAAATGATGATGAAGACGACACATACACCCAATCCCCGTGCCAGGGGAATTAACCAATTATGGTTAAAATTCCCGACCCTTCCGGGAATCGAACCTGGGACCCCTGTGACCAAAGGCCAGCACGCTAACCATTTAGCCATGGAGCCGGACTGTTATAAAGGACTAAATGTTTTATAGCAACCAGGTAATGAAGGCAATTCTTGGGTAGGTGCTGTTAGCTAACCTATAGGTAATAATGCAAGGTTATTTCGTTTGGTTGTTTGGAGGTGGAAAGGGCCTAAGAAGCCGGTTAAATGATGGAATTACACCCTGTAAATAATGTTCCTGAAGAGTTTGAAATGTATGTTTTGAAATGGTAAACAATAAATTATATGTTAATAGGAATGTTTTTCCCATTATTAGAGCAAACACAAAACTAAATATCTCAGTTCCACCCAACTCTGTCATTTTGCTACCCAGTAAAATAAAGCATTACTAATATAAGCAAACACTCCACTGAGATGATATTTTGGCATTCAGGAGAAGACGCATTTTCACAGAACTTTCATATTTTTTAAGGTACTTTAAACGCATACCCAGTAATCATAGCTTGTGATATCTGATGGTACGGAGTGTAGACTCAGTGAGGTATATGTACTGTACGTAGCAACTGTTGGCCGGAATAGCTCAGTACATTCCTAAGAGGCCACAGCAGCCTGACTAGACACGTCTATTTCTGTCGCATCACTACACGCAGTACATATGTACTTTTGAGTTTCTAAGGTCAGAGATCGGGAGAAAAAGGTTATTGCAATATTCAAATGCTATGTTTTACTTCTCCGTCAAAATGTGCGTATTATTTGATAGACTAAAGTTTGACCATCGAGAGAAAAGGAATAAAACCTCCTGCTCATTACTTTTCATTTTCTTTTCTCTACATGCCATCGTTAAGGCCCGTTGACGTATTGCTGTATGGTCCATTGTAACACATAGACATGAAGGTTGCAGAACTCTAGTAAATTCTGGTGGACCGAGCGAGCTGGCCACTCTTTAGTGCTGTTAGTAGCAGTCATCAGGGCCCGGGTTCGATTCCCGGTAGTGCCAGAAATTTGTTGTTAAATGGGTATCCGCAGTTCACCTCAGGTGGGGATGTGTCTGATAAAAGCTGCACCAGCCCAGGACGAGGACACGTATTTACGTTACCGAGCGAGTTGACTGCACGGTGCAATTCGTGTAGCTGTGAGCTTTCATTCTGGAAAAGTGGATTCAAACCCCACCGTCGCCAGTTCTGAGGATAGTTTTCCATGGATGCCCGTTTTCACACCGGACAAATTCTAGGGATATACCTTTAGGCCACGACCGCTTCCCCTCCAGTATCCTATCGCCTACATTTTCTTGTATTTGCCCTTCATTTCATGTAAAGTGAGATTTTTCTGCTCTTTTCTTAAACGGAGTTTATTATTGAGGGATGGAGTGAAGTCGTCGTTAATTTCGTATGTTCCGTTTGGCGCTGCAAAGCGGAAATACCTACTTGCCAGTTGGTGTTGCTAAACGTAGGCCGGGTTTACCTTGAGATGTGCTGTGCTGCTAGGTTCTCGAGTCCCCTACTAGTTACGTAACACTTCGCTTGCTATAGACTTGCTATTATAATAAACCGGTCGGCCGTCTTGTTCCCATGTGCGTGCTTTCGTGCGGATGCTTCTGCCTCCACGAGACCACTATTAATAGCCAAGAGCATTGCAACTGCAACTCTGGCCAACTTCTTAGGACTCCACTCCCACACAGTCTCGTTGCCTTGGGAACCAACTGTAGGCCAGAAAGCCATTGTCTCACCATTGTCTTGGATTATGACACCAAACTTCGTCTAAGTTGGCGAGAAGATAGTCGGTACTGCGCGTGACATTGAGAGTTTCTGTAAGATGTAGAAAGTTGTTACGTAACACAGCATCTTCTTAAGGGGGAACCCTGCTGAAATTTACATTTATTGTAATGTTTGTCCTATCTACACGAACTTGTAGTAGCTCAGTACTAGGACTGAGATTTCTACGACCTAATTACTCTGGAAATATGCATGCGATTGTGCCCTAGAAATACCGAAATGTCACTAACTTGACTCAACATATTTAAACATTATCAAGAAATTGCTTAGAAAACTTTTTTTCAGACAGCAGACCGGCAGCAAACTGGCCACATTCCTAACATTCTTTTAATTTATTTTCTTTCTCACAACTTACTGCTCGTGAAAATTTGTTTAATCGCAAAATAGTTCTTAGGAAAGGAAATCCAAAATAATTTGACATAAACAAAATCTTTTGGCATTATAGGTACAGTATATGTGAACAATACTTGAATGGTGAAAACAATAATGTGACAAAAATATTTTTTTTTGTCTCGTATGACTTAATGACATTTATATGATCAGTAAAGAGCGTGTTATCATGTTCATAAAAGCTAAAAATGCGTTTAATTTGTTTGCAAAACGTGATCAGAATAAAAAAGGACATGTCATAGAAAACCAATAATAATAATAATAATTATTATTATTATTATTATTATTATTATTATTATTATTATTATTATTATTAGCATATGGCAAGGAAATTATATACATAATATACAATATATACACAATAACAAAAAAAACATTGATTCACTTCAGGCATTAGTGTTCTCTTATATCTGAATGTCCAACTTTTCAATCCACTGTAGTGCTTCCGTTGTTGGAGATAGGAAGTCTTCCAAACTACCTGGATAAGTCCGTAGTTGACACCCGCTTACAATGTGGGGAATAGTCTGGCGAGGGGCTCCACAGTCACATTCTGGAGATGGTACAAAGTTCCACTTGTAGAGAGAATCCCTGCACCTTCCATGACCTGTCCTGATCCTGTTCAGTCTGGACGAAGTTGCACGTGGTAGTTGGGATCCATTTGCAATATTTTCCCCTCTGAAGATGTTATGCAGGGCACGTCGGGAGAGTTATTCCAGCGGCCTTTCCACTCCTCCAAAGCATTGAAGTTGGTGGACGTCTTCAAATTCATCACTATAACTGTAATATTAAGAAAACGTTAAAAAATTGTCTAACCCATATTTCTGAAAGTAATGTATTTAAAAAAATAGTGGTTTTTAAAAATGTTCCAAAACCAACTAGTTCATTATTTTGAAACTCATATAGATAGTTTAGAGAAAGTGAAGAAATACGTTTTAGTATTATTTCTGGATTCAGTGCAGTCTTTATATTTTGACATTTTAATTAATATGTGGTATGTTATCATAAAAATAGTATTTTTCCATGCTTCCATACAACATATTTCTGAAAGTTATCAACTATAGGGCAGCGAAAAGTCACCGGCTGCCGCGCAGATGGACTGAAGAAATGCCTGCTTTGTTTCAGAGTGGCGCGTTCAAGCAGCGTAGTGAGCATGGTTAGCAGTAAGTGTACGGAATTGTTAAGTTTACGAGTGGAGTTCTTGTTGATTGCACGGTATTAGGGTTATTAGTCTTGCAATCCTACGGTGGTTGTTGAATGTTATTCGTGTTAGGTATCGGTATGGTGACACATAGTATTGGTCGGTCAGAATTTCGGCATTTGGTGTGACATTAGTGCACCCAGAATAATTGGCCCTGTTTTCTTTTATGGTACAGTTAACACGAAACGTTATATAAGTAAAACATACTGCAGCCATTTCTTTGAATGTTGTTTGAGGAAGAAAAGCGTATTCCTGCTTACACTTACGTTGATTATTGTGACGTTGTTTACCAAGGCAACAGTATGGAAATGAAGTAAAAGATACAGTGCGCACAAAATGCCTGTTAGGTTTATCTGTAGCTTGAAATAGACGGATCACGTGTCTAAATCGTACGATGAACTGGCTGCGCCTAGAGGACAGACGTGAACTCCACACTCTTAGTCCACTTCACTGCACATTTAAACGATCCTTCGCATCCTTCATATACGAAGACAATATGCAAAACTGTCTTACGTCATGAACATAAATCAGTGATGGTGTTGAAGGAAATAATAGAACATACCGGCATATTTTGTACTATATGTTATTGGCTTTACGTCCCACTAACTACTCTTTTTTTTCGGAGACGCCGAGGTGCTGGAATTTAGTTCCACAAGAGTCCTTTTACTTGTAAATCTACCGACACGAGGCTGACGTATTTGAGCATCTTCAAATAGCACCGGTCTGAGCTAGGATCGAACCTGCCAAGTTGGGGTCAAAAAGCCCACGCCTCAACCGCCTGAGCCACTCAGGGATATTTTGTTCTTTCATTCGTGTCCTCCTGTATGTACTGAAATAGTTTTCAGTATCTGCAATGTCCGACTCGTTGGCTGAATGGTCAGCGTACTGGCCTTCGATTCAGAGGGTCCCGGGTTCGGGGCTTTTAACCTTCATTGGTTAATTCCAGTGGCCTGGGGGCTGGGTGTTTGTTCTGTCCCCAACATCCCTGCAACTCGCACACCACACATAACACTATCCTCCACCACAATAACACGCAGTTACCTACACATGGCAGATGCCGCCCACCCTCATCGGAGGGTCTGCCTTACAAGGGCTGCACTAGGCTAGAAATAGCCACACGAAATTATTATAATATCTGCAATTTTGATATTGCCCCAAATATATTGCAGAGCTGTTCGGGCTAACTCTAGGTGTTAGAGCCCACCATTTTCAGGCACACCGAAGGTACATAAAATCATCGTTTTGTGTTTTCAGAAAGACCACCTCCCCGCAAATAATCTGTTTGAAAGAATTCGTTGGTTTCGCATTTATACCACATTTTAGTAAATTTGCGCTTTGAGTAAATTCCGCATTTTATATAGTTTTCAAAACAAACAAATAATGCCTTGTGTGGCTTGGAAAATGGAAAAATACCGTACATGCCTTTACAATCATTTCGCGTAATATCTCTATTGCGAAGAATCACCACCCCTACTAAAGCATGTTTCCAGTGTCTCGTGCAATAGAAGGAAGGAAATGCAGGAAAACCTCGTTTTGGATGACCAAGGGATATAATTCAAGTTACATTTCTTTCAACTGAGTTCCCAAGGCTGAGTGCATCCTGCTCTAGACAATGATTATTATTATTATTATTATTATTATTATTATTATTATTATTATGATTATTATTATTATTATTATTATTATTATTATTATTATGCGCGAATGGGTCACTTAGGACCACGCGGAATCGACATTTGTTGAGCATTCCTCCTTGCTCAGTAGTTCTTAATTTTTATCTATTGTTGTAAATTCTGTTTTTCCGACCAAGTACGTCGTATTGGTTTCTTCTCATCTTCCACAAATCCCCTTGTGTGGACAATCTTCCTGATTACCTTTTTATCCTGCAGATTTGGTGATCCTAATTCAGCGAGGTCTTTGTCTACTTATACCATTTTGATCTCGTATTATTATTATTATTATTATTATTATTATTATTATTATTATTATTATTATTATTATTATTTTCTGTGTCTGTAGATTTTTGTTACTCGTTGCGGAACGGATTGATTTCCATTGTGCGAGATTATATACACGTATAACCATACAACGAGAACTCTCTCCTTCATAGGGGCGTGCACACGATGTCGCTAGGCAGCTGGCCAAGGACAGTCACTTAGGGCGAAGCAGAATATGCTGCACTTCCATAAATCTTCCTGAGTACACAGCACTGAAGAAATCTTATTTGCATTTTATTTTTAGAACTCCTTGACATTTGATCATGAGGAGAATGAGACGGCTTCACTACATTTGACACTCCCACCCCCGCGTGGAGGCGGTGGAATACATCCACGGTATCCCCTTCGTGTCATAAAGGAAGAATGAAAGTTGGTGACCCCCTAGGGCTCTGGATCTTGGAAGCGTACATTGACAGTTGGTAAACTTGGAGAACGCTGGTTGAGTCCGGTATTGCTTCACTTACTTGACCTAGGCTTCTCACTTTCGTCTTTCCTATCCGGCCTCTTTTGGTCAACTCTTATTCCCTTCCGACCCTGACTGCTTTAGGTTTACGAGTCTTAGGAAGTCTTTTATTTTCACACCCTTCATGGGCCTTCCGTTCCTTTTAACGATTTCCCGATCCGACTCTATGGTTGAGTGGTGAGTTCTTTGTCTTCGGTCCTCGGAGCCTCGGGTTCAATTCTTGGCTGGATTTTAATCGTGAACGATTAATTCCCTGGTTCGGAGACTGAATGTTTGTGATGTCTTCAACCTCCTTGCACCCCACACACGACATGCAACGCTGTCCACCACACTAACATACAGTTATCCATATACGGCAGACGTTGCCCACACACCATCAGAGGGTCTGCCTTACAATGGCTACATCCGGCTGTAATAGCTCCACGTAATTATTATACCGATACCCTTTTCAAAGGTTCGAACACTGGGTGAGTTGGCCGTGCGGTAAGGGGCGCGCAGCTGTGACCTTACATCCTAGAGATAGCGGGTTCGAACCCCACTGTCGGCAGCCCTGAAGATGGTTTTCCATGGTTTCCCATTTTCACACCAGGTAAATTCTGGAGCTGTACCTTAAATGAGGCCACGGTCGCTTCCTTCCCACTCCTAGGTCTTTCCTATTCCATCGTCGCCATAAGACATATCTGTATCGGTGCGACGTAAAGCCAATGGTAAAAAAAAAAAAAAATGAACCTTGTCTATTCCCTCCGATTATTGTTAAAAAGATGATGGTTACCTAGTTGCCCTTCCACTTAAAACAATAATCACCTTCACCAATATTTGATAATTTCAGCGTATATATTTTCACAATACTGATGTACCTATACATTGACTGTTGGCCCTATTATTTGCAGTAACTTATTTACACACGTAATTGTGGCTCGTATTCACGTAAAAGGTTCCATGGCTTATGAATTGGAGATTTGTCTCGTGAAATTGTAGGTAATCTTGTTTCCTCATAATTCAGTGTGACAATGACAATGATTTGAAGTGTTAGATGATACAGAACACTGGAGAGATCTGTATGAGGTGTGCAGTTATCTTATTTACAGCGGTTTAGTATTCCAGTTTCAGTAGTGCAGACTTTGGAACACATGGTCAGAGACGCTTGACAATCTCTTATGTCATACGTTTGATATCCACACCAAACAAAGATCTGCAACAAGAGTGTTCAAGAACATCCCTACAAAAATGTATCTTCAAGGAAAAGTGCTACATGAACTTAGATTGTTCTCTTCTTCAAGAAAGTGTCATGTGTGTTACAGTTATGGTTTAGTATGTTATTTTTTGTGTGTGTTGATAATTGTATACTTATTGTCATATTTTTTTTCTGTCGCCTGATGATGACATCTATTTGTCGAAACCGGGCCCAAACTAAATTAAACATGTTGTGACATTAATTTGTGCAACAGTTTATCATTGTATTGATTAGGTGCAACATCTCTCTCTTTAGCATTGTGATGCTAAGTTCAATATGGATCAATTATGAAGTTTTTAACTTTAAATACCCTGAGTAGCTAAGGTCTCAAGGTATGCTATACGACGATTGGAACCCCATCTACCAAATTACCGTTCACATACCAGACGTTACAAAACCCGTTCTCCTAATTTTTTGAACTGTGTGTTATTATTAATATTTAAGTAAAGCATAATATGCTTAAATAGATTATATCGACCTCGCTACCCTATGACAGCATTTAAAAGATTGTAACATTTAACAATATTGTACATAATGTGGTCGCCACCATGAACCGTACCTGCTGTACTGCTGTGCGTTGACTCTACTCGCCGAACCTGCTGTTATTACGTCACGTGCTCTGAATTTTCATCCTTGTACTGTATACGGTATAGTGGCTTTTGAGCTTGCCATAATACCACCGTATGGTTATTGTTAGCCTGGTGCAACCTTTGTAAGGTAGACCCTCCGATAAGGGTGGGCGGCATCTTCCGTGTTTAGGAAACTGCGTGATATTGTGGTGGAGGATAGTGTTGTGTATGTGGTATATGAGCTGCAGCGATGTTAAGGACAGCAAAAATACCCAGTACCAGAACCAAGGAAATTAACCACTCCCCGACCCGGCCGTCTGAACCGAAGGCCACCATGTTGACCATTCGGCCAAGGAGCCGGACAACTTGCCACAATTGCCATAGGTCATTGATAGATTCCTACAGAGATGAGGATCCGCGAAGTTAGTGTCTTGGCGGATGCAGACTGTATGGCAGTGTGGATAATTTTGCTGATAATTTCTAAATAATGAAGTTCATTGATTTTCACTCCGGTATGCTCTTATTTTTGCTTGTGCTTAAGCGCCCCCTGACAATGATACGAGGAGAATGGTGATATATAAAGAACCTTGCGACCATAAAGCCATAAACCTGACCTAAGCGTAACTAGCTCCTGCCCACAATTAGTGCAAGGAAGGAACAAACTTTCCGGAAGACAACCGCTCAATTATGTAGGTAGTTGTTGCGAGAGGAAATCCCTCATAAACCTGTGACTGCAGCGGGTCTGGTGCCAGGTATCATGCCTATTGTATTATGAACAGATCTATTTGTTTTCAGTGCCTTCGGTGTAATGTATGTAGTTAAATAGGTAATATATCCGCGGATAACCATTCACGGATGTGGGCGCGAACGATAGGAATGTGGATGCGGATAATATTTTGTATATCCGCGCAGGGCTCTAGTCATTACAAACGTCAATGTTCCTTCACATCTTCTGTCAAACTTATCGTCCACAACACTTCTTTCATGGCCATTTTTAGGGAAATTTGCCATAGACAGATCTTTCATTCATCTTCGTGACCGAATCAAATAACATTTTGCCAGTGAGTATCAACAGTCATGGCTTTAGATTTGAAGCCATTACGTCTTCTTTTGAAGATCTGTCGCTCACCAAGGGGCAGACCAGCAAGTGATCTGGCTCTTGTCGCAGAGCTCTCATCGCTGTTCCACTTCTCCAGGTTGGTCTTGCTGCGTGAAACTCCAGTCCTCAGCCTGTTCAACGATTTCCACATTCCATCTGGCAAGCTGTGTTCTGGAGCCATTTTCCCGAAGAGGGGGATGATTGGGTCCTTGACATCTGTCAGGTGCTAGCCTGCTATCTTCCTTAGAGCAAGAGTCGGTATCGTGATCATAGCCACGCTACCTCCAATGTCATGTGAAATCCAAGCCATTGGGACGTGTATTTTAATTTCAAAACTTCCACGTTCTTACACCGGGATAGGAACCACGGTCACCTTGCCGAGAAGCCAGTGACAAGCCACTCAGCCGCACGATCCCATCTCCCTTAAAAGTTCATTAAAATACTCCATACGCCAAAAGGTGAATGCCATCACTTAACAATAAATTACAATAGGAGACTTCATCAGTTAAATAACGCTTAAGTTTGTTTCATTAGATTTTTAGGATTATAAAATAAACCACTGGTGTCGTGCAGTGGTTAGCAAAGTAGCCCCCCCCCCCACCAATCTTTCATTTCTGGCTCTGACAAGAAAGTAAGATAGATTTGGAGCGCTCAATCTGAAGTAGAGTAGAGGGTTAATAATCCACACTCGGTCATCCAAGAAGTTGTTTTCCATCGGTACACATGATGATTTTGCAGAACTTATTTCTAGAGTATAACGAGATCGCACTGTACTATAAAATGCTGCTTGGGAAGGCTTCCAATATCCTCCCCTACGGCATGGGGGAAGAACTCAAGAGATTAACTGTATCCCACCCACATTGCTTGATCCTTCATTAACCCACTGGAGTTCAGTTACATTTTCATTAGCATCCCCTGTAGGTCCAATGTTCCAATCAGTTGAATAAACAGACATTTTATACGATTAACACTTTGAAAGTAAATCTGTATGCAACTTTATACCGTCAATCAGTCAACGGCATTTTTCTCACTGTAGTACTTGCGGAGGGCCTGGGTTCCTCGACGTTCGCTTCTACCATTCTTCACTCTCTCGTCTCAACACACAGCGCGATAGTTTCAATTCTTGTCCCCTTTGACGTATAACTTCCCGCTGAGACGAACATCAACACCAGAATCACTGTTTCATATCGTCGGTATGCATCACGCGGCTAACAGACACCACTGTAGAACGCAAACATTATCCCATACATTTCTACAGATAACACTTCTGGAACGAAACAAATGAATCGCAAATGTCGGCAGGGTATAAAGTAGTAGTTCTGCTATATAGGGTGTATCAGAATAACTATTCCTAATCCCCACGATGTGATAAAGGACATGTCCGGAAATGCTTCGTTCTCAAGTTATAATGGTATGAAGGAAAAACGAATGAATCTCAGCTTGAGAAAGTTTTTCCCCTCTAGGTTTACCTACAAACTGTTTTCATCTAGTACTAGATATTAAGGAAATGATACTGACAAAGTATAGGAAATGATCAAAACTGCGATCATCATTGTTGACACAAAGTATAACGTCGTATGAGTCAATGATGAATCCTCGGAAATATTTGTGGTCGGTTCAGAAGATCGTAAAAAACGAGAATAACTGTAGCAACTAATTATTCCGCTGTGTCGATGGGTGTTTCATAAACAACCGATTTAATCAACTGGAGTCATATCTGGAGAACGTGCCGACCAAGCAACTGGACTTGCTCTGCGTATACAACAATTTAGAAAAAGAATAATTAAATCATTTCGACAATTTAAGCCAAAATGTGCAGATGCAACGCCGTGCTGAAACATCATGTTTCTTCGAATTATTTTAAGTAACTACACTTGCTCAAGAAAAAATAATATAAACATGTTCATTCAATCGCTCAGGTATAAAATATGGCCTCACTATATACTTATCAACAAATCCAATCCAAAAATTCACATAATATATCCACTGATTTCGGATATTCTCCACAGCTTTAGGATTCGTGTCACTCCAAATTGATGTGACTGTTGTTTATATTGTAATAGTCATCTCCTGAAAAAACATGCATCGTGTGTCCATAATATGCGTCTTGAAAAATCAGGTTTACTGTTAACAGTGTGTAATTAACATTCAGCAAATTGTTGTTTCTTAAGATAACAATCTGGGGTTACTGTCTGCATGTTAAGGATACGAAATGGATGCTGTTCGTGTTCACTAAGAATCTCCATGCGGACATGTGACTGGTATCCTTCAAATGGGCAATAGCTCGAGTGCGAGTTTGTGATTATTTTCAAGCCTCTGCGAAACCTCGCCTTTAAAGTCCACTGTTTTCACAGTTCGATTCGCTACTTTATTTACCTGCAATTGGCTACCGTCTCTAAAACGTTCATCCATCTTGAAAATGTATGGCAAGAGATAATGGTGTTGAGGTGTTGCTCCAGATAGATTCGCTTTGCCAAAGTTATTAGCAATGCCGTAAGCCGTTTCATATGCCTTACGCATGTCTGGTAATTCATTACTCGTATACCGATGCATTTCAATACCTTACATTAAGTAAGCAGATCTCACGGAAGTTACTTCGTGACAAACAGCAACAAACTAATTAGCCTATAATTGTTTATTTTGTCCTTAGTAACAAGAACAGATTACACAAATAATGCAAACATAATATGTGGGTGAGCTGAGCATTTCCGGACATTATATTTATTTTGTTTATTATTATTTATTATATTTAGTTTCATGTCCTCCATCACATCAAAGGAATAGTTATTCTGATGCACCCTATATCCAAGTTAAAGCATGTCCGCAATTTTCCCGTGAATGTACGGGAAATTTAACCTTGAAGTTATGTCGGACTAGGTTCGACATAGGATCTGAACTGCGTATTAGCAATATCGGATTGAGTCCGATAGGGAACCCCAAAGCGTTAAGAAAATCAAGAGGATCATTGGGTGCGTCTTGCTTTGTCGTCATTACAAAACCAGAGATGTTAAACGAACTGCAATCCACATAAAACTCGAGGGAAGTAACACACATCGTAGCCAACAGTAATTACCGAATCCTTCATTAAAGCCAGACGTCTTCCTGCCGGTAATGAAAACAGAAGACTTGTTATCACAAGGCGCAGTAAACAGAGCAATGAATGGAGCAAACCCATGTTACTCAATGGGACGGCGGCACCGAAGGTCACACGCATCAAGGCCTAGCTAGATGAATGCGGACGAGATGACCTGATAAGGCGGGTCGGCGGGCAGTACGGTACGAAACAAGATCGACCAAGTTCTACTGTGGCTACCGTCCCACATCCTTCGTGACTGAGAATTTCGACTACCCATGGCTTTCAGGCATACAAACAAACATCTTTCCACAGATTTACCAGTCACGTACCTCAGCGATAACGACGTTAACTGATTGATCGATTGATAATTCAGTTTAAGGGACATACCAGCGAGGCCATTAAAAAATAAGTTATACCAATTTTTCACATAATGGGTATACAGAGGATATGCAATGTATGCGTATGACAGACACAATTACAGTTCTTGAGTCTGGCATATCTCATTGACTGAGATGTGGCTCCTTGGCTGAATGGTCAGCGTGATGGCCTTCGGCGCAAATGAGCCTGGGTTCGATTTCCGACAGTGCCGGGAATTTTCGCAGTGTCTGGTTAGTTCCCCCGGCTCGAGGCCTACTGAAAAATTTTATGCACAGCACATGATACTACCGACCATCACAGAACCCCGTAATAGTACACACCCAGCAAGTGGCCACACTGTGCGCGTTACGTACCTATCAGCTTGAATTCGGGAGTTCTAAATATGGCTTCCCATTTCCCATTTTCACACCAGACAAATGGTACGGCTGTACCTTGATTAAGGCCACGGTCGTTTCCTTCCCACTCCTAGCCCATCGTCGTCATAAGTTCTATTTGTGTCGGTGCGACGTAAAATAAATTTATAATATGAGTACATCCATCCACAAAGTGTTGTTGTCAGGAATGGCGGTACAACTGGGCTTAATCCACATGTAGCGTCAATCCTAAGTAATAAAGAAAAAGGTCACGCTGATTCGAAAGTCCAGCACCATAGCCACATCTCCATTATTAGTGCAGATACAGGAAAAGGGATAGTTGTTGAGTGTGTGTGGTTATTGTGCTTGAAAATCTCAAATGAGACCCCGCCCAGATCACTGGCATCCATCGCAGGAGTAGGGAAACAGCCACCAGGGCGAAATCCCTAAATGTAGATCAGTGGTGATTGGAAATTGAATCGCAGAAAAGGGCTTTTATTCTTTCAATCTGCTTTACGTCGCACCGACACAGATAGGTCTTATGGCCACGATGGGAGAGGAAACGGCTAGGAGTGGGAACGAAGCGGCCGTGGCCATAATTAAGGTACAATCCCAGCATTTGTATGTGTGAAAATGGGGGAACCATGGAAAATCATGTTCAGGGCTGTCGACAGTGGGGTCCGAACCCACTGTCTCACGAATGCAAGCTGAAGAAAAAGGCAAAGGACACCGTGTAACAGTGTCACTTGACACTACGAGCATGGAAGAGTGGGGGGTCCGTCTGAGGAAGAAGCTCTGCAGTTAGATGGCGGTTTTCATCTGCCCAATACAGAGCGTTATGTCTATCCACCGCCCCCTTCGAATGGAAAGAGAACCCGTCACTTAACAAAATATCACACGGACGCTCCTGCTGGTGTTGACGTTCTTCTTCAAACTACTCGCAGAATTCCACACGTCTAGCAGTGTAATCACCGTGAATTTATGTGCATCACCCATCCCAGATGTATCCACGCCCGCCGTGGCACAGAGTAGGTTAGGCTAAGGAATGTAGCCAATTTTCTTTTGAATGTTTCTTTTTGGTGGGTAGAAGGAGGGGTGGAAACGTAGTCAGATTTTTATTTGAGCATTTTTTTAGCACTTTGATGGAATGAATAACCATATCTCTGTAATCCCCTCCCCACTTCCACTGCAGTTTTGGCTATCTACACTAGTGGCAGGATTGTCCTGTGGTGCCGGACTTTTGAATCACTCTGTATTTCATGCAAAAACTAAACTGGCCGGGAGTCGGATATCACTTCGTACAGATGAACACATGCCTGACGGAGGTGCGTAGACCTATTTCCGACCAACTCGTCTGTATCAGTTGAGAAGATGCTACGTATATATCTACTTTACGTGGCACCAATACAGACATATATTATGGCAACGATGGGACAGTAAAGAGCTAGAAATGGGAAGAAAGCGTGGTCTTAATTAAGGTACAGCCCCAGTGTTTGTCTTGCATGAATGAGACACTACGGAAACCAGGGCTGCTGACAGCGGGGTTCAAACCCACTACTCCCCGAACGCAAGCTGACAATTACAGGGCATACCGCGTAGTCATTCGTACCGTAGACGAGAAAACAAATTATTGCTATTCTTGAATTTCTCCTTCACATGGGCTTATATAAGGCGTGGTTTTACAGATTCTGTGAAAGGTACTAACCGAGGGAGTCCATTATCAACACCCCCGATCAAACAGATATATCAATGCTCGGAATAAGTGGTGTTTAAGTAGAGAAAACCACTGCATGGCATTTCAGACTTAGGGTAACATGAACAGAGTACACATTGAAAATGAAAACCTACAACCTGTTATCCAGTCTTTGACTGGGTCAGCGATGTAATGAATGAATCATATATATAGGCTATTACTACGATGGGGTCGCCACTCCCAAAGTGATTTATTGATGACTGATAGGTGCTATGAAATGATAATGGAGTGTGTTGCTGGAATGAAAGATGACAGGGAAAAACGGAGTACCCGGAGAAAAACCTGTCTCGCCTCCGCTTTGTCCAGCACAAATCTCACATGGAGTGACCGGGATTTGAAACACGGTATCCAGCGGTGAGAGGCCGACGCGCTGCCGTCTGAGCCACGGAGGCTCCCAGAGTACACATTACTTTACGTTATATATGAGCAAATAAACGAGAGCCAGATGGTGAGAAGTGTCCTTGCTTGCTAGACAGGCCGCGGGTATCGAACCCGGATCCTGCTGAGAAAGGCATAACAACCATTATTTGCTCATCCATCACCAAGAACGCCACACGGCGACTAAGCAGTGTTCTCAAGTTAACAGGCATCAGCAGGTGAAGGGACTTAGCACAGTAAAATGTACTGAAGTTCTTTCACCAATAGCCTATTAATTAGTAGACGAGTGACCTCACAACTTGCATTTTTACTTTGTGTTTATTCCACGAGCACTGGGTCGTGATTTACAAAATATATATAAAAGACACGACTAAGTAGTAGTAGTAGTAGTAGTAGTATTACCTACGAACATACTGTTTATTAGTCCCATCTATTAATGCACGTGTCCAATACATAACCCTCTGTAACAATAGCTTCAGTCGTTGTTGGTCCTGAGATACGAACATGGGGTCGCCGAACAGTGGAATGCTCCAGTTAGTTTTAGTCCCCCTTGTCGCGAATTGTCAGAGGTTTACAAGGGTGACAAGAGACAACTTACTCAGAAGAAAACAGGAACATGTGATCTGATAAATACATTTTAAAATGTGCTGTATACTTGCGATATTAGTTGTGAAGTTGGTAACGGCTGCCTTGACTTATCCTTTCTATTTTTGTTTCTGCGTGTCTATATAATGAAGCGTGTGTCTACATGATGAAGCACAGGTTCAATTCTTAAAGGAAAATTGTTTTTTTTTTAAATGGTCCGGTAAATTAATGTGAGTGAAAATTGAATTGCATGTTTATTTAAATTTCCTTCAGACCAACACTTGGAATTTATATAAAATTATTCTTCGAATGTATTTACGATCAATTATACACTGTATACATATTTCAATTTACATTCTAGTTTCACACTCGCCCTTTGTTAAAATTACTGTACTAGCCAATTGTGAATTTTGAAATCCTACCGTTTATTCGATACTACTCTCGCATACAAGTGTTTCTGAGAAGAAAAAGACCGAACAGAGGTGTGTTGTAGTCACGCCACAAGTTCTGCGTAAAATAATAGGGCTTGAATTTTTACTTTTGAAATTTCATTAAACAAATTTGCACATCTCCAAGACGTTGAGTTTTGAATTATCTTCCACCACTGGGACAGTTTACGTGCTAGGCTTGAGCTCCGGCAGTAAGAAACTCTCCTCACGACGATCGGCTGCCTTAACGGTCGGGGCACTGCCGATAAGCCTTCTGACGCTCGACCTTGGTGATTTTGGACTTTGTGGAACTCTGGTAAGCCGCTCTATTCTCTCGAATGCGTGTTTTAACATAATTGTGAACCTACTTTTATAATTTTATTGTCCATTTATCGCGATATTTTATGAAAGGAAATCTTCCGCACTTCCTCGCACCCCAGTTTTATTAAATGTTCTCCATTTGGTTACATTTTGCCGTACAGGAGTGTGATCCACTGAGACGAATCAAACGACACCTCATACGACCTGTTATCACGCCGGGGTACGAGTTGCGACTGTTAGTCGCACGGCACGGCGAGTTTAGTCCTTCGCCTTTACAATGAGATACGGGATAGCGTCGTCGCAGGTGTTGTTTGACAATTATGTTGATTTGAAAACTTTCATGTTTATTACGTTCACCGGCCCAAGTATGATTCTGAAAGTATGGACGTATTATAAGTAAAAATATATTATTGTAATAACTATATGGGTGTGGGGGCAAGGGATTAAGAAAGCTTACAAAGAGAAAGAGCGGCGCCAGCTGTAAAAGCTTGGGAGCTAATGGTCCAAAAATATGGTACCGGTATAGACTGTGGTTGTACCAAAAGTTGTTTTCCTTCTTTACACGTTGTAATACTACATAACCGGGCGAGTTGGCCGTGCGCGTAGAGGCGCGCGGCTGTGAGTTTGCATCCGGGAGATAGTAGGTTCGAATCCCACTATCGGCAGCCCTGAAGATTGTTTTCCGTGGTTTACCATTTTCACACCAGGCAAATGCTGGGGCTGTACCATAATTAAGGCCACGGCCGCTTCCTTCCAACTCCTAGGCCTTGCCTATCCCATCGTCGCCGTAAGACCTATCTGTGTCGGTGCGACGTAAAACCCCTAGGAAAAAAAAAAAAGAAAAAAAATGGACGTATGGATAGGAAAAGGCTAGCTAGGATTTGTAAGGAAACGGTCGTGGCCTTAATAAAGTTACAGCCCCAGCATTAGCCTGGTGTGAAAATGGGAAACCACGGAAAAACATTTTCAAGGGTGCCGATGGTGGGGTATCGAACCCACCATCTCCCAAATGGAAACTTACAGAAATACACACACTCGTTCGGTTATAAAACATATACTCGATTAGTTTTGCCATTGAATTCCTTGTTAAATCTGCTGAGAAGGCAGAGAGAAGCGAATCGGTATGACAGCGTGTCGTGTAGGCTTACCATTGGCGGTACACGCCGTCACGAACGTGTTATTAAATCATAAGCATCGCTGGTCAGTATTCGAACTGCTGCCGCCTTGGTGGTGAGAAGCCAATGACGAAGTAACTGACCTGTCACCCCTCTGCCCGAAGTTGGGCAGATCATTTAGTGCGGACAGTACATTGTCTAAGACGTGAAGGCACGGCATTAAATCCGTCCTTGACTCGGTACAACAGGAAACACCTGCTGCTTAATTCATAAATGAGGAGAAACTGTTACCAGATAAAATATGCTGTATTAAATCTCTAGACGTATTTGCTCAACCAGATGGTGACATATACGTACGTCATTTCGTATCATATAATAGCGAACTGCACAAACATATTTACCTGTCTCTGCGAGCGAGACTCAGTGACGTCATGTCACCAGCCTTGTGACGTCAGCACATCGTACAATATTAATTAACATTTCGCAATGGGGGCTGCTGTAGCACAGAGCTCGTCCGCCCGCTCGATAGCTGCTAACACAGCTTGCTACTTGGAACTCGGGCTTTTGCTTTTTGAAATGCACGGTACGGCACGTCGAGCTTTTTCGTTCGTTTGTACTCCACTCCACTTCACTCCAGTGCGGGAGTAACGAGGTGGGGGAGTTGAGGGAGGAGAGATCTCTCTTCTTTCTTTCATTTACACATTTGTAACGGTCTCAACTGACTCGTAATACTACCACCACCACTACTATACTAGTAATACTCCAGACCTCATTCCAAGCCAGTTTCATTTTGTTTTTCAAGCTTCAAAGTTTGGTATCATCGATGATGAAACAATTTTGTAATGAATAAAAACTACGAATAAAAGTGTAAAGAGTGGAAAATAACTGCAGAATGGTTCAAGAAACCGTACCTAACTATTAGACGTTGAAGGATTTTCTGGAGACGAAGAAAGGGAAAGTGTCACCATAACATTATAACATTTGACTCCTTTTCAAGTTATACATCACTCATAGCTGACCAATTACATAGGTTGAGTTCGAGAAAGCGCTTGTTAGTGAAGGGTGAGGAAGTACCAATTGACCGACTCATCAGCAGTCATCCCTCGAAATTATTTTCATTGACTTCCGATTGAAACTCCTCGGAATGCTGCTGCCTTTGCTTCATTTTTGTGCCATGACACATTGCCGTCGACTGGTTAGTGCGCCTGATGTGTGTCTAATGAGTACATATAATAACATATTTTACTTTTTAATAAGTAATTATGTAATAAGTAAACAACAAAGAGACCGGGCAAGTTGGCCGTGCGCGTAGAGGCGCGCGGCTGTGAGCTTGCATCCGGGAGATAGTAGGTTCGAATCCCACTATCGGCAGCCCTGAAGATGGTTTTCCGTGGTTTCCCATTTTCACACCAGGCAAATGCTGGGGCTGTACCTTAATTAAGGCCACGGCCGCTTCCTTCCAACTCCTAGGCCTTTCCTATCCCATTGTCGCCATAAGACCTATCTGTGTCGGTGCGACGTAAAGCCCCTAGCAAAAAAAAAAAACAAAAACAAAACAAAACAACAAAGAAAAATAAAGACAGCTCTGCGTGGGAACCAGAATAAGCCTGGGAATGTCAGGAACGGCATAACAGATGATTTATTTTCCTAATGTTTCCAAAACACTGAAGAACTGCAATAAAGTGATGTCATTTGTGTACAGAATGAAGGTGCTTTTCTGTCACCCACCATGTCCCCATCGGCATGGTAACCTCTGGCGGAGATAATGCGCTGTGATGGGGCACGCGGTGGAAGACGGGAAGCCTGTTATCGTTTTGGAAAAATAAATAAAATAAACTGTCCGTTATGTCGATCCTGATATTCTGACGCAGGGTTTCGTCCGAGACAGTGCATTTATATTCGAAAGTTCTGTACAGCATTTCGATCCCTCTGTAGACTATTTCAGTTTCTGCGCAACCTTTTGAATCATTCATTAGCTATCATTTCTTTCCTACAACGCAAATCACAACAATTGGCGATAGGTCTATATGGAGAAATGAACTGCAGCGGAAGTTTTCAAAATCTAGCCCCCTTGAGAAGATAGTTCTAAAGATTGTATGAGGTGTATCAGATGAAAGTTTCTATAACGAAATTATGAGTAAGATAAGTTATAACAATGTTTTCTACTAGACAACACACAACATCCAACGCCTAGAAATTTACTGTCCATGGTCTAGAGATATAAGTGCGCTATCCAGTTGTGCGAGTTGTGTTTGTCCACAGCGAGAATTAAAAAAAGTGCGCCTTGGGAGGAAACAAACACGCCAGCCAGCCAGGAGCTGCTAAGCAGCTTACTTACAACTCTGGGCTCGGCCATTTTCATTAGGTGTATTTATGAATAAAGTTTCGCTCGGTCCTTGCCTTGTTTATGATATCACACCCAAACACAGTTTCTAGGATCGATCCCACTCCACTTCGGAAAGTAACGATGTTGTATACATGTCTCCACCAAAGTGCCTTGCCTACGATATAAGCTAATGAAATTTTTTTAAAAAGAAATGGGAAATGCTCATAAACTGTATGGAATTATTGCTCCACTTGGTTTATCCAATATCGACTCTCTCACCTGGAGGTCCGTCACTGAGACCTCGACAAATAATTAAAATTCTCTTACTTACGGGTCTTAGTCTAATGCAGTACACATTTATTCCCCCGGGGTTAAAAGTAAAGAAGAATACAGTATTAGCGCTTCAGTCGGCAGGGTAGAAAATGACGGTTTCTCGCCTTCAACGCTCGAGATCGCTTGTTATTAGTGCTCTTCATTTGGGCTCGGATTACTATGACCTGTTATATTTTTATCCAGGTCTCTGTTTATAAACTTGCGTTAAGTTACATTTCTAGCGTTTTATGAATATGATTTCACGGTTTTTATTGGTCATATAAATAAATATTTTACTCTATTTTATTACTGAAATATCTGTCTAAAAGAGTTCTATGAAAACATACTTTTGGTCATTAAAATTGTTTTAGATTTCTCCAAGTATGATTCGCATGTTTTGTGTCGATATCGTTAATATTCTTATTAGGTTTAATAATAAACTTAATAGCTGAATCGGAAGTTGTGTATACTAAATAATTCGGAATACAGTCATAGATGGTGTCATGTGTATTTCCTGAGAAATTTTACCTGAATATATTTTTTGTCAGCCCTTCCACTTCAGACGGAGGCTCTCATTTTTTAACCAATACATTTCAAATGTCTTAAGCTTTTGTTTCAACACCACACAGTTGACACACCAAGGGAGTTGGTCATGCGGTTAGGGGCGGGCAGCTGTGAGCTTGCATTCGGGAGGTAGTGGGTTCGAACCTCACTGTCGGCAGCCCTGGAAATGGTTTTCCGTGGTTTCCCATTTTCACACCAGACAAATGTTGGGGCTGTACTTTACATAAAGCCACGGCCGCTTCCTTCCCACTCCTGGAACTTTCCTATCCCACCGTCTCCATAAGACCTATCTATGTCTGTGCGACGTAAAGCAAATTGTTATATTTTTAAAAAAGTTGACAACAGCCTAGTTTATTATTTACATCTTTTGTACACAAACGATTAAGGGTGACCTCTCAAATTCTCGTTAGATGTACACAGTGAGTACAGACATCCGCTGTAGGCTGGGATAAGAAGCCACCTGCCTTTAATGATAAGTGCCCGCATGTATGGATGTCAGCCGTGATGTAACAGGGACCAATCATGTGTTATGGCCTTATTCAGGAAAATCGAAGTCAAGCTGTCTTTGCTTCGTTTATGAAAATTACGATGTTTGCACTGATAAACTTCCTTACGGCTGGATGTGTTTCTACCAAACCTAGTATAGTTCAAGTCTACGTAAAGAACTCTTACTTTTTCATTTCTCAGTCCCGCAGATATAACTAGATAATCATCATCTCGTATTAGTTTCCAACATGAACTTTACTAGAAACTAGGTATTGCACGAATTTTGCCAATGTATCATTTTCAATTGTTATTCTTGGGTAAGAAACATCTGGAATATACACTTAAAATTACACACTAGAGGGATCACATTACGTATTTCGACCAAAACGTTGCTACATCATGTGCATTCTGTGCGTCTTGGAGCGCGTGCTTTAGAGTATAGTCTTCCCGCATCATTCACACTTGATCTTGCTAGCATCGATGTAATCCCATCCTGCTACGGTCACTCTGGATCTGCCCACACTTGATAGCAACCTGTTCAATGATTTCTACATTGTCCAGCTCTTTTTGTAGTCGGTAGTTCGCATTCAGTTACTGGTATCTGTCCAGGGATTATGGGAGACTTTTCGTTTTCAATAATTATACATAACTGAACGATAATATCTGTAGATTTTTTCAGTGGATTTACAAGGTATGTGGGGGGGGGGGGGGATATTTCACCGACGTTGTCAGAGTATAATCATATGGCTGAGATATTCTTAGAAAGCATTATATTTATTCAGGATTAATTCTGGAAGCATTCAATAAATTAACACTAAAAAGTTATCCAAAATCACCGACAACACTTAGTATGCTGTGTAGGACAACAAGCTAATCATTTCTAAAAAGGGGACCCAATGGCCGGCAATGCTCAGGCATTGTGGGGTGTCAACGTTTGACAACGCTTCGGATATGGTTACGGACGTGCGTTCCATAGTTTGTCAAGGTACCTCCACCATTCCAACAAGATCATCGCATCGTGGATTAAATTACAAAAGGGATTCAAATTGTCGACCTCCAACTTAATTACAGAGCCTACAGCCGTGGTGCAAAACTCAGACATTACCAGACAGTGATCCGTCCAGAAGCCTTATTTGCAGCTGAATGTTTGAACCTGATAAAGGTAGGATTGGTCAAGAAGTTAGAACTGGTGGAGCGAAAAATTCTAAGGAAGATAATGGGAGCCCAAAGAACAGAGGATGGATCATGCAGAAAGAAAGCACACCAAGAACTGTACCGCAAGGTAAAAAAGATCTCGGACACCATCCGGAAGAGGAGAGCCATGTTCTTTGGACACATCTACAGAATGGACCCTGGAAGACTGACCAACCTGATGGTAAGGTTTTTTTAGACCAGGAAAACTGTGGTATGCTGGCATCAGGAAGTGAAGAAGGACCTGACAGAAATGGGAATACAAGGATCGAAAATAAGCAACAGGGAAACTTACAAGTCGAAAATAAAAAACTCAGAGAGTTTCCAAGAAAAAGTTAGTTTGTGGATCCAAACACCATGGACGGAAGAGAGAAGGCTGCAGAGTGAAATAATGAGGGTTACTGGGCGCAGATCAAAGCCCAGAAGCAGCTGAAATCGAATTAACGTGGTCCACATTTGGCCAAAACGAAAGAAAGAAAGAAAGAAAGAAAGAAAGAAAGAAAGAACCGTCCGGCTCATTGGTTGAATAGTCAGCGTAGTGGCCTTCGATTCAGAGGGCCCTGGGTTTGATTCTCGGCCGAGTCGTACCAGTTGATTGCACTCGTGACGAGGTTGTCAAGGCGATGCGTGCTGTTGCTCCGTCTTGTTTAGACAGTTTCTGGACATACCGGTTAGCATTAACATTTTGGTGAAGGAATTGTGTTACGATGCGGACACCAGGCATTGCACCACACACCAATCTTGAGATTATGCAGCGACTTTTCGGCGTACTGATTGTGATTATCTGATACATAAATGTGACGTACTCGGGACAGATCGTGCGGGAGATGCTCACGTTCAGACATGTCGCAGCAAGCGATTGGTGCATTAAAATTACATTTTCCAGGATTTCCTATGCTGGCTATGCTGGGCTCTTCATTAACAAGGGTCAATTCCGCGTCGGTGTTATAAATATTTTCCGCACCAGTTCAATTTTGCCCACCCGATGCAATACAGGACACACAACGGTGAATCCCTCTACGTAGGGTGGTGTCAGAAGGGGCATCCCGACGAAAAACTGGCCAAATCCATACAAAATGCCGACCCCGCTTACAGTAATTCGGAAAATGCCAAGAGGAAGAATGAAATATAAAATGTGATCCTCCTGTTTGTGTGAAATTGAAACAGTAAAATTATTATTATTATTATTATTATTATTATTATTATTATTATTATTATTATTATTATTATTATTATTATTCACAAGTTGATTCTCAGCCATTATTTTCGCAATGTCAACCTCCACCTATAACTAATCCATACTTTTGGTTAGGATTGATCTAATTAGCCGTTTCTCCGCTATATTCTTGTTGCTCAGGATAGATGAGATCGAGGATAAACACACATTGCATAATTAATATAAAAGCCGTTGGCAGCACAGCAAGTGTTAACGAGTCCATTCATTACACAAAGTGGCAATATTATTGTGTACTTGCCAACGAGAGGTACTGTCCATACGGACGGTTGCTCCACAGCAGCTTACACGGCGAACGCGCGAATTGTAAACACATACCATACATCGCTTAATATTATTAATGTTTTACTTTTACATTTTTATTTTTTTTTTTTTATTTTTTTTTTTTTTTTTTTTGAACGTTCCTTGAACACTATTGACATTTATAGTAGCTTATATTATCTAGTTGCGTTTTGTTACGGCGATTTCTCGAACAACACAAAATAATTTGCCTGGAGGAGGGGTCGCGTTACTATTCTGATGGCAGACTTCGTTCTGATACATCGAGACCTACAGAAATATATTTTGTTTCATACAGTGTTGAATTTCGTATGTTAATCTTCTTCAAAATAATGTGGAGAATGGGATTTTACAGTGCATCGTCATTTGCCACCATTCTGCACTTGAGGCTGTCTACTGGGTGGCAGATTCCCTATCACTTGTTTACTAACGCCCTTTTCTTCAATTGTTTCAAAGAAGTAGGAAATTTATCGAATAACTCCCTGGAAAATTATTCCAATCCCTAAATTACTCTTCTTTTAACCAAATATTTGCCTCCCAGTTTGCCCTCCTGAATTTCAGCTTTATCTTCGTATTAATATCTTTCATACTTTTTAATTCCACTCAAGCTTATTCATCTACTAATGTCATTCCACGCCATCCCTCCGCTGACAGCCCGGAGCATACCGCTTAGTCGAGCGGCTCATCTCCTTACTTGCAAGTATTCTCAGCCTAAATATTGCAACTTTTTCGTAACACTACTCGTTTTTGGGAAATAAACCCAGAACAGATCGCGCTGTTTTGGTGTGGTTCTTCGCCAGTTCTCAAATCAAGTACTCCTGGTGAGGGTCCTATACGCTGGTACCATATTCTAATTGGGGTCTTACCAGCGACTTACACGCCCTTTCCTGTACATCCTTAACTACAACATCTAAATACCGTAATAACCGTATGCAAAAATCTGTAACCCTTATTTACCACCTCGTTATTACGGTTTCCTCATTGACGGCACTTCGTTATATTAACACCCATTCACTCCATCGACACAGTAATTGAAACTGAGTGGACTTTTTCTCTTGGTATATGCCGTAGTTACTTACGGCACTTACAGCCAACATAAAAACATATCATCCGATCCTTTTTTTCTTAATGCATGTAAATGAGTTACTTAAATATTTCCCCCTCTTGGTACATGCCGTAGTTACTCACGGCACTTACAGCCAACATAAAACATACTATCGGATACTTTTTTAAAATACATGTAAAAGAGTTACTTAAATATTTCCCTGATCACTACACTGCATTATTGGGGGAGTAAATGCATCTAGGCCTATAGATTCTTTCGTCGACTGTTTGAAGGGTGGGCGCTGAACTGAGCATGTGTTCATCTTAATATTATTGAAATAAACACAGATCAATTAAACATAGTACAAAATATTGTGCGTTACAAGGGCGAAAGTGTTGCACGAATTTCGATCGAAACATCTCTATGCATACGTTAAACTCCACCTTCGGCCCTTATAGGAACCGTACCGTTTCTTTTGGTCCCCCCCCCCCCCAGTGTTTTTGAGATCGGCACTTCATGATGATTTGGCCTAATTTTACGGTCGGATGTCCTTCTTGACGCCATCCGTATGTAGAGGAATGTATTCACCATTGCGTGCTTTTATGGCGGTTGTTAGTATGATGTATTGTGTGTAGTTGAAAGGATGCGTATTAAGACCAACACAGCCGCCCAGTTCGTAAGTCAGGGGGATTAACCGAATGCAATTAAAATGAAAGGCCGGAAATCGAATTCGGAGCCCTCAACCGAAGGCCAGTGCGCCGACGATCGGGAGATCGGATCCTTGCGTATAGCGTAAATGCTAGCTATAGTCCTGTGTTAATAGGTTAATTGACACATGAATCCGTTTTTCAGGATATAATAATAATAATAATAATAATAATAATAATAATAATAATAATTATTATTATTATTATTATTATTCCATGTGGCTGTTGCTAGCCTGGTGCAGCCATTGTAAGGCAGACCCTCCAACGAGGGAGGGGGGTGGTCATCTGACGTGTGTGGGAAATGGCGCGTTAGAATAAGAGTTGGAGTAATGTTGGGGACAGCACAAACACCCAGTTTCCGAGCCAAGGATATTAACTGTTGAAGATGAAACTTTCTTTGACTCGGCCGGAAATCGAACCCGGTGCTCCAAGAACCGAAGGTTAAGACGCTGACCATTCAGCCATTGAACAGGACAACAGTAAATCCGTGTCCTCGTCCCGAGGTGGTGCAACTCTCCTCAGGCACACGCCCAATGGAGGTGAGTTTCGGGGTAACATTCTTTGATTGTGGCTGGCACTGCGTCTTTTTGTGTCATTGGCTTTACGTCGCACCGACACAGATAGGTCTTATGGCGACGATGGGACAGGAAAGGGCTAGGACTGGGAAGGAAGCGCCCGTGGCCTTAATTAAGGTACAATCCCAGTATTTGCATGGTGTGAAAATGGGAAACCTCTTTTACACGACTGATGAACGTTGAAAGGACATTACGCACGTATTAATAATAACAATTCTTTACAGCTTAACAGCTGCCCTACGACTTGAATTACGGTACATTTGATTGGAGTGAGCTGGAGAGCGGCACGTCGCCCTGAGGATATCTGATTTTAGTGGTCATGGTTCAGGATCTGACCACTGAACTTTAATTCTTTAGTTCTGCGATGTTTCGTGTTACTTTCGTAGGTCACCTGGCCACAGAGATCGATGTGCTCATCTGTACAACTGTAAAGGGCCATTAATGTCGGACAAGGTATTATTACCCCAACGAAATAGTGTTAATAATAAGTTCCTTCTTAAGATACAAACAGTGATTATTTTTGGTCCTGAGCTGCATCTTCCTTATACGGATTGAGCGCTGGTTGTTTGAGACAAAGTTAACGGGTTCGATCTGATAATATTTATGGGTCCCAATTGAGCCAGCTTCGTGTCTGTAGATAACCGACACATAAATGAGCTCCTTCGGAACAAAATTCCGACACCTTGCCGTCTCTGAAAACCGTGTATGTAGGCAGTTGGACGTAAAACCATATTGGATCTGTATAATATATATTATAAAAACTATAATTTTGCCAGTTCACTTAATTCTTGCTGGGCTGATGACCTAGATGTTAGGCCTCTTTAAACAAGAAGCCTCGAATTGTTGCCTCATTCTTCGTTTTAAAATCGAATTAGGTATAAAAAGTCAAAATACATTCTGTTCATTTTTTGCCAGTCAGTTTGTTTGTTTGTTTGTTTGTTTGTTTGTTTGTTGCGACATCACGGGAAATTGGCTTAGAATTTCTCGAAATTCTGTATTTAGTGTAAGCTCTCATGGATAACTGCATTGTGCATTAGGCTGTATTCTTCTTCTTCTTCTTCTTCCTGATCTTAATAGGGTGTGTGGGATCGACACTTGATACTGATTTGGCCCAATTTTATGGCCACATGCCCTTCCTGACGCCAACCCTACAGTATGTCGAGGAATGTAGGTATCTCTGTTGCGGTTTCTGTTGTGGATAGTATTGTTGTGCACATAAGAAGAAAAGTGTATTGCGACTAATACAAACAGCCAGTCCCCGAACCAGAGGAATTTACCGTACACAGTGGAAATCCTCGGCTCGACCGGGAGCCGAACCTGGGGCCCTCTGAACCGAAGACCAGAACGCTTTCCGGCTGAGACCTTTCAGCCGAAGTGCTGGACGCTCTAAGTTGTACGTTATTTCATTAACATGCAGTGTTGTGGCAATATTAAGGGAACCACCACACGAAATGTCGGATTTCTCCGTTGACGTTATCGAAACTGCTCATAGCAAGAGTTATGCAAAATATGAATTCCCGTTTTTTCTTCTTTTTTTTTTTTCGGATAGAAGGAATGCTGTACAAAATTGCACTTTCCAGTCGTTATGTTGGAACTAATATAAGAGAGGTACTTATTTACCATTTTGTTAAAAAAAAAAAATTCTTGAGCTCATCAGTGGTGAACTTCGCGGACAGAAATATAATTCATTCGTCACGGTAACGGGTTAACTGGCGATGATGGTTTCTATGGTTGCTTTTAGAACGTGCAAAATCGCTTGGTCGTCAGATTCCGCACGAGTACTATCCCCTTCTATCCCCCATTGTTTGGAAGTTGTTCAGTATCCCGTCAACGATGGTTAGGACAGCTAGTTATTTTGAAAACAATTTCGATTAGTCATCGGAGGTCATCCCAGGCTAGACTGTCCTTCGCTATGAAAATGGGCCGGTACTACGAGAATGTGTGGAAGTTTTGATACCTAGTCACGTTTTAAGCTAGGAGGCCGTTTGACACTGTCGCTTGCTGCGTATGACCGGGCAGTGTTTTGCAATTGTCGCCTTGAACCTTGACAGGCAGGCAGGCAGGCAGGCAGGCAGGCTGGCAGGGAGATAGAAGAGAAGACGTTGAGCTGTGGCATTGGCGGTGGTCAGTGCGGCTCGCTTGGGCTGTTGACCCAAGTGAGCGATTGACCTCGCCAGGTTCAAGACGTAGTGGTGTGGGAGGCTCCACATGGGAGTCGAGCGGGAGGGTCTACTACCATGTGCTTGCGTTGCCAGACGGCTCCCCTGATCATTTCTGGGGATGTGAAGTGACTAAGGTGTCCTGCCCGTTCACAGCCATTATTGAATCTCTTCAGGATTTTAGCATGTTTTCTGACGGATTGGGACTTGACATGCATTTTACTGGGCATCAGATATATTACCAAGTCAGAAGAAACTTTATACAGGATGATTCATGAGGAGTTACCGCTATTTACTCAGCTGACTTCTGAAGATATGTTAAGCAAAATTTCTCATATGAACCTGTGTTATAATCTCAATACTGACAAATTTACAATGATTAGAAAGTTGTATGTAAAACATATGTGTCTTTAGTTCCTATAGTTTGAAGAATAAAAATAAAATGAACTCATCACGCCTCGTGTTTTGAAGCCTAAAATGTGTTTTGAATTCCTTACTTGCTTCGTACAGAAATGTTTACAATTTTAACGACAAAATCACATTTTTCGAATGGAATAATAACTTCTTACAAACTGCACCCGAATTTGGCATCAACTGTGTAGTATGGCGTGATTATTTTTGTTCTTTGTTAAATAAGGACTACCACGAAGTAGATCATCCTCCATATTTACTGGTTATTGTAGAGATAGCGTAGATTCGTCGTGTCAAACGGTTTTATGGTTTTTAGATCTTTTCATGACATGAGCAAACCAGCGTGGGCGATCTTCGATCACCTTAGAGATAGGTTTCACTGGAAAGCTCCCGTATTCCCTGTGGGTGGAGGCGGTAGAATACATGTACGGTATTCCCTGCCTGTCTTAAAAGGGAACCCAGGGGTTTGGGAGCGTGGGTTGACAACCACAGTTCTCCTAGCTGACTCTGGTATTGCTTCCACGTACTTGTCAAGACTCCTCGCCCCCATCTTTCCTGTATGACATTTCTTGGTCAACGTTTGTTCTTTTCCGATTCCGACGGTGTTAGGTTTGCGAGTCCTGAGGAGTCTTCTATTTTCCACGCCCTTCGTGGCCCTTCTTTTGCAGATTCCTTCATTCTTCGAAGTGTTGACCCTCTCCCATTTTCCTTCTGATTAGTGTTAATAGAGGATGTTTGCCCAGTTGTACTATTTCTTACAACAATAACCGTCGCCGCCGCTACCACCACCACCACCACCACCATCACAGCTCCCTCTAATATGTGCATATTTTTTATTATCGGTCCCTGTTACGCCTTCAACTCCATGGCATGGAGTTTCTGCTCCTATTATTTCTGGGCCAGAAAAGTAATAAATAACACATATTTTGGATTTTCACCTGAATAGAGTGAGATTTCCTTATTCCAGAAACGGGCTATATAGCTGTGAACTTGCATTCGAAAGATGGTGTACTCGAATTTCCCCGTTGGCAGCCCTGAGGATGGTTTTCCGTGGTTTCCGATTTTCACACCAGGCAAATGCTGGGACTGTGCCTTATGGCCTTGAGCGCTTTCTTTCCATTTCTAGCTCTCTCCCATCCTTGCGTCGCTGAAAACTTTCGATGTTTTTGTGCGACGTTAAACCACTATAAAATACGTGTCTTGCTGCAACAGAAGTGTATTCTGAATGACTATTTAAATACGGCGACAGCACTGCCGCTACCCCCTTTGCAGTCAGCTAATATTAAATTTCCGAAAGCAACTTTTAAAAATCTTTAATTGCACTTTTCTCAAGAATTATAGGTTCTAGAGCACTCAGTATAGTTCTTTAATTGTCTAAGAGCCGGGCTGAGTGGCTCAGACTTTTGAGGCGCTGGCCTTCTGACCCCAACTTGGCAGGTTCGATCCTGGCTCAGTCCGGTGGTATTTGAAGGTGCTCAAATACGCCAGCCTCGTGTCGGTAGATTTACTGGCACATAAAAGAACTACTGTGTGACTAAATTTCGGCACCCCGGCTTCTCAGAAAACCGTAAAAGTAGTTAGTAGGACGTAAAGTTATTATTATTATTATTATTATTATTATTATTATTATTATTATTATTATATAATAATAATAATAATAATCGCCTAAGAACTACAAGGAAGATAGGAAAAAAGGAAAAGCTATTTCCTAAAAATGTTAGTACGCTTAGTATGGCACTATCCACCTCCAAAATGTTGATGGGAAAAAAACATTTTCTTTTTGAGAGCCTATTTTAATAAGTTGAACTACTTTTTGATGCACAGAAGTAATCCCAAATCATATATCTCATTCAAAATTGTACCTACTATAATTTTTGGCAGAAATTTCAATTTAAATGTGATTTGTATCTGTTTTTATGGATAATTTATTAACGCATGGCGTTTAGTGCCGGGAATCCAGAGATAGTTGATATTATGCGTGTAGGAACCTACAGAATGGACCTTAAAATATGCAGATTGTATGTCCAGGTTACCTCAAGTTCTTCCACATATCTATATAGAAAATCCTAATATCGTAACATACATGAAGTCTCGGAATTCTTTTACCGGTGTTGGTCCACAGAAATTAGCTGCACACTCTCTCTACAAAGAACCTCTGCGTGCCCTCAATATTTTGCACTGATTGGGATGGACCAAGTGGTGGTCTCATTATGTCAGACTTGGTCTCATACAGTGGTACCGTTTCTTCTTCCTCATTAATCACGTGCTAGTGCTACATGGTAGTAGTCTACTAGTGACTGTTTGTTTTTGTTTGTTTGTTACATAATATCGTGATGATGGTGGTGCTGGGTTGAGAACTTTGATTAATGGCGCCGAGTAATGCGATCCGAGCCTCCTCCGGCATTGTGCTGGTTTTTTCTATTTTAAATGGCAGCCCGCCCCCTCTTCTGCTGCATATTATGATTCATTCAAAGCTTTCTTTTGTTAAAAACTTCTTATATTTTGTTATTTGCTTCGATTGGAATAAAAGAAGCGCGCCAGTTGTTGAATAGAAAACGAACCATGGCGGTCTGTCTCGTTTGCGAACACTTGCTGCAAGATTTATACAACTCTTCAGCTATATACAGTTTCAGATGATGGCACATTAAGGTTGCCCTTTTATTTATTTATTTATTTATTTATTTATTTATTTATTTATTTATTTATTTATTTATTTATTTATTTATTTATTTATTTATTTCAAATCATTTCATTTTAAGATATCAAGTCCTATTGAGAGATTATGGGATTAAGAGTATATTATTCAAAGCAATCAACTGTATTTATGTTCACAATGGGGCTACAGTGAGAATTGGTGGTAGAATGAGTTTTTTGTTCAAGGTACTTACAGGGATTAGACAAGTCATTTCACCTTTGTTGTTCATAGCTTACATGGGTCATCTGCTGAAAGATATGAAGTGGCATGGAGGGATTCAGGTAGGTGGAAATGTGAGTAGGTTGACCTATGCCGATTAGTTGGTCTTAATGGCAGATTATGCTGACAGCCTGCAGTCTAATATTTTGGAACTCGAAAATAGGTGCAATGAGTATATTATGAAAATCAGCCTGTCTGAGACTAAAGTTGCATCAGTACGGGAGAAACCGAAGAAAATTGAATGCCAGGTTAGAAATACAAAACTGGAACAGGCAATAATTTCAGGTATTTACGATGTGCAATTTTCCAGTGTAGTAAGTGAGATCGAATCAAGATGCAGCAAAGCTGATGCAGTGAGATCACGGTTAACATCAACAGTATTCTGTAAGAAAGGAGTCAGCTGCTGGACGAAACTATCTTTACACCGGTTTTTTACGATCAACTTTACTGTACGGTAGTAAAAGCTGTGTAGATTCAGTATATCTTATACCTAAATTAGAAGTAACAGTCATGAAAACAACAAGAATAATTCCTGATGCAAGCGAGTGAGAACAATGGCAGGAGGGTACTCGGGATGAGGAGATAAAGACTTAAGTTAGGAACAGACTCGGTGGATGAAACCGTACGTATAAGCCGGCTTCGGTGGTGGGGTCATGTGAGGCGATTGGAGGATAATATGTTACCTAGGAGAATAATGAACTCGGTCACGGAGGGCAAGAGAAGTAGAGGCAAACCAAGGCGACGAAAGTTGTACTCAGTTTTTTATTATTTAATGGATAAATGGTGTAGAACAAAACGATACCACAGGTAGTTGCAAATGTAGGATTGTGGAGACGCTTAGTTAATTTTACAGAGGCTTGCAGACTGAACGCTGAAAGGCATAACAGTCTACTGAAGTATACGTGTATCGTTGCTGATCTCAAGAATATGTTTGTAATTTTGTTGTGTGTGGTTTACTTGTATTGGTGACATGAATAGAATAAGACTTTACCTTACTATGCTGGAAACCTAACAAGGATCGATAATTTAATTTTTATTAAACATTTTTATTGTGGGACTACAGCGCATGCTACGTCGCCGTTCGTGTAACGGCAGAGATACAGCGTCTATCTGAGAGGGGCAGACCGGAACTGACTGCCGTATATATTATTATTATATCGCTATATCGCTACTGGAAAGCTGCTAATAACAATGATTATACATGGGGCGGCATAAAGAACTGGGGCAGACTCTTTAATGTTTCCTCTGCAAGGAAGATAACACGACCAGAAAGAGTGAAAATAGTATCGAACTGAGCGCCAGTATGATTATTTAATTAAATTACTCAGATCAAGGCATTCTCTTCTTGTACAACTTATATGTTTTCCACTTCATGAACGGAACAGTGTTCCATACTCGTCGCCGGACATCGTGAGCTTCGAGCAGTATAGGCTACCTCTACGACAAAACGCATACCAGATTATCTGTTCGTTTTTACGTTTTGCAGTCGAATACTGGTCATGGGGTAACCATGAACAGAACATCGAGAATCGTGTATTGTAGGTTGACAGAAGTGAACGAACGACAAATTGTGAGTTGCATATATTTGCAGTATCAGAGGTGTGAGGCAGGTTCGTCATATACTCCTGTTATAGCAAGCCCAAATGCCACCAGAACGCATACAGTACAAGCGTGCAGCAACAGCAGGTTTGGCGAGTACAGACAGAGCACAACAGTGTAGGTAGCTCAGTCCGAATGTTCAACTTTACTCTGTTCCAAATTATTTTGTTCAGTAAATGTCTTCATAGGATAGTTGAAAGACAAAAGCTAGTGCCTATATTTTGATATACAGTAAACTGCATTTTTATAACGAGAACAGATGTAAATCCCATCTTTTGCTGTGCGTGAAATTATAACCTACGGAACTGACATTATTTCTTCTTCTTATCAGGCTTAAGTAATTGAAATCAAATAATATTCTCATTAGTGCGTGAAACTGAAACACGTCATTCACATAGTGTCTTCTTCCACTCACTGCCGTCTAAGCTGGCGTGGCGAGAGGACGTACCTTCGAGCTCTGGGCACGACGAACTATAGACACACGCTCGTGGCAAAAATAGGGTAAAAGTCAGCAGACGCCGTTTTTGACAACGCTGATGCCCCTGCGAGTAACTCCACTACAGTACATTGCTGGTAATTCATCGTGAAACTGTATGTAGTATTTGTAAAGTTATTATGTTAGTTATCACCCATACCGCAGAGATTCACTGCACCTCTACTTTCTAATATACAGAGTTCATCTAGTTGCAGTTGATTCTATTCCTTCGTAGGATTGACTTTAGACTCTTCCTGGATGATAGTTTTCAAAGCTGCTCGTTCATATCATTCAGTTCGTAGGTATTATTCCCTTTAGGGTATCAGAAAATTTTGTATTCTCGTGGACATTATGAGATATGCCAAATTTGTCTTTTTTGTTGTTGTTACATTATTATGTAAACATGCTTCGCTCTTCCTGCTTAGTATTGTTGCGGTCGGTTATCCATTGCCCTTCTGCTTGATTCTGATTGAGGTCAGTGGCATTTGGGGATAAAATTACGACTCCATATTGTCGGCTTCCGGCACGTTGAAGAACTCTTGCAGCATACAATTCCGACACGTTGGAGTCTAAAATTTCGATATCATTTCTATTCGTAAGGAAACGACTATGTACGCCATCATAAGGATACATTATTGCGAGTTTTACTGTATGTAGTGTTTTACATGCAACTCTGAGAGTCATTTACTATTTACACTGCCTGAAAAAAAATTGATGCACCCAGAAGGGGAGGGAGAAAGGAAATGAAACTGTAATTGTTGAGAGAGTATGTGATGTTATTTCAGTGATTACAAAATCGAGTCAAGTTTATAAACAACTTGGCAATGCGAGCCCTTTTATCGGTCTGACGTTGCACCCGCTCTGGCCTGGATGCATGCATTGATTCGGTTGGGAAGGGTGTCATAAAGCCGTTGTATCCTTTCCTGAGGCAAGCTGGCCCACAACTGTTGTAACTGGTCGTTGATATCCTGGATACTGACACTGAGTTGACGCCCAGGCTGGCCCCACACATGTTGTATCGAAGGCAGATCTGAGGATCTTGCTAACCATGGGAGTCCTCAACATCACGCAGACAGTTCATAGAGACACGTGCCGTGTGTAGATGAACATTGTCCTGTTGAAAAATGTCACCACGATACTGTCGCGTGAGAGATACCACATGAGGACGCAGGATGTCCGTGACGTACCGTTGTGCTGTCAAGAGTTCCCTCAATCACTACCAGCTGTGATCTGAAGTCATACTCGATGGCTCTCACATCATGACACCAGCAGTAACACCGCTGAGCCTCTCGAAAACATTGGAAGAATGGGATCCCTTTCCAGGTCGCCGCCATACCCTCAGACGATGGCCATCCGCGGTAAGTGCAGAACCGCGATTCATCGCTGAATTCATTAGCAGTCCATGCTTCCCGATGACGGCACCACTCCAAACGCAGCCGTTTGTGTAGTGATGTTAACGTCAGCCTGCGCATGGGACGGTAATTCCCTAGTCCGGCTGCTGCTAGTCTCCGACCAATGGTGCGGGATGACACAGAATGTCGCAGGGAGTCCATTGCTTGTTCTCGGATGGCAGGCGCAGATGTGAAGGGGTTACGATGTGCTTGGTGCACAATACAGCGCGGCCTTCCATTGTGGTGATCAGATGGTCGACCGGAAACTTGACGAATATGCCTGCTCTCACGTTCCCTTGCAGTCCAACATCGGGCCACTGTCACATCCGAATGCCCCACAAATCTGGATATTACACGATTCGACCAGCCAAATGGAGACCCACAATGAGGCCCCTTTGAAACTCTGTCAGGTAAGGGCCGATGACCGAAATGTTATTCCCCTTTAAACAACAAGCATAAGAATAATCATCATCATTATCATAAACTCTTTCAGGTGCTGATAACGCTGTCTCACACGAGTATGCGGCATCTGTGTCCTTCACCGTGATCACTCGACATCTGCCATGCCATCCCCATGTTCACTGCTATGACCGTAGAGGTCAATGCCCGAACTTTTTGGCCCATCGACCTTACTGGTCGGGAGTGCCATGTCAATCATTACTGATCCCATTTCATTACTGTGACTGGTGGAGAGTCGACATCTGACTATGTTCACACTCCTTATATACCCTACCTGGCCTGGTAACAACACTAATGTACTCTGGTGGCCGTTCTACCTGTCACAGAGATTTGCTTCTCAAATAATTTACATTTCCGCCAATGGTGTGTACGTGTACGAAGTTACATTGACATTAGACCATTTCTTCTGTGTGCTTCTTCTTCTTCTCCTTCCACAGCTTTTCCCACATCTGTGGGTCGCCGGTGAGAACTGAGTCGCACATGTGGATTTGGCCCTGTTTTCGGTCGGGTGTCCTTCCTGACGCCAACTGAATGTGGAAGGATGTAATTACTATTGCGTGTTTCTGTGATGGTTGGTAGTGTAGTGTTTTGTCTGAATATGAAGAGGAAAGTGTTGGAACAAACACAAACACCCAGTCCGCGGGCCAGCAGAATTAATCAGACGCGATTTAAATCCCCGACCCAGCCGGTTCGAACCCGGGACCCTCCGAAGGCCTCAGCGCTGACTATTTAGGCAATGAGTCTGACTTCTGGGTGCTTCAGTTTATTTATTTGTCAGGCAGTGTATAATTATGAACCGAACACAGTATACCGGCATTGCCAACACAAACGAACACTTCCATTCTTTTTGTTGGGACTTGCTTTCGACTAGGTGCAGGTCTTTGTGAGGTCTTTGTGTGATTGTAGTGAACGAAAATCCTTTCGGTGTAGTAATGCACTATGAATATCACCTTAAACCCCGGTATCCGATAAACATTGTCGCTGTTGTGTACTTTCAGCACAAAATGGGCTTGCTGTTCCCTTCCCCTCCCTGGATACTTGTGATAGAACAGGGGAAAAAATGTTCCCACAATCCGATTACTCCAATCTGTCTCCCCCCGTAAACAGCATGAGCTGGCAAAACATTGATACTGCTGGCTGCCAAAATGGATCTAATAAGTAATTAGCAGAAACACATCACTTCTAGGAACGCCTGAGAGCAAAGAGAATAGAGTGTAATGTTGGTAGAAAATGAATTGAAACATTTTCTAGACATGCATACAATTCTTATTTCAACACATGTACCTTTGACGACATGAAAGGCATTACAAACACACACATATCGAGACCTATTATGTTTTAATATAAGGGAACGCAGTGCATTCAAACACTAATTTTATTAAAACAAACTTAGCCTAATCTCGAGTTCCAACCCGAGATATTTCGGTTTTTAAATTTTGACAAAAATTAAAACACGGCGAATATTCGGACAACGTAACAGTATGCAGTAAATACACTAACAACCCTGAGTATAAAAAAATGTTTCATGCACCAAGTTTAAGTAGCCGCAAGTTGGCATATAGCACCATTTTCACTTTTCGATTTTTACACAAATTACCGTCACAGTGCAAAGAAAAATAAAACGAAAAGGGAATCGATTATTATATGTGTGTGAAGACTGCACCGTAGCTGTGTGTATTGCTCCGTTCTCCAAAACGTACCATACGTTTGATAATGAAACAACTTACAGTGGGGATGTAAATTTTTGTGAGTATATTTATTTGATCTTTAGGGCTATCGCAAAGAGATGTCTGGAAGAAAAAGCGATATTACAAGCCTACGATGTGACATTACAAATAGGTTTCTATAAGGCGCCTTTAGTATTTGTGAATTTGGTAGCATCAACGTCGATATAAACAACATGAGGTAAACGAAAAAGATCGAACGGAAATGGAGACTCGTCGGCCACAAATTCGAACTCCATAGCTTTCTTACCCATCTTTCCAGCTGAGATTGCTTGGTTCTGGGGAGCTTTGAACCCTTTTCAACCCAGTGGTGCCATATGACATTTTTATTCCAAATTTTTTGTCAACATAGAGAATAAATATTATGTTTGTTTTTTCTTAACTAAGGACAGGAATCATTTTAGAGTAGCTGGAGGACAATTTCTGCTTACCTTCTCTGGATCTGCAGTGAGACGGAAACATTAGCACACGTTCTAGGCTCTTGTTCATGTGGAGAACTTCTACTGAATGCCTGTATCACATAATTAGGAGCAGTTCATCAGCTTCGTTGAAAAGAATGTCTTCGAGGACGTTCACTGCATCGCCGACAACAGGAGTACAAGGCGAGTTGACATTTTTGCAGTTGACATGAACAAGAAGTCAAGTTTCATCATTGATCCGGCTATACATTTTGAAGTTCGATCAAAACAGGCTCAGCTCGTCGACCACGTACAGTACATTGGAATACTTTAAGAGGAAGTTCTATTTGTAGAAAGTTACTTGTACCGATTGGCAGCCGTGGAATAATTCCAAAATGTCTAAATTTTTGTAGGTTTTTTTTTTTTCATCATAACTAAGGAACTAGGCAGTTGCTTCGAAGAGGTCCATACGGATCTTGCGAAACAATCTGTATGGTCTATGAATAAAGGACATATCCATAATCTGGCTAATTATAAATTTGGAGACAGAACTATAGTCTAATAGGTGTTCCTATTATTACGTTCATCATTACTAATCTTCATTAAGATATCTTTGCTATATGTATACACACACACACATTTCTGTGCTTTTAATTTTTTGTCTTGTGGTAATCTGCAAAAAGAAGAAATAAGTAAATAAATAGATCTCGTGTTTTGTCTTGTTTGGTTTCGTGTTGTTCTGTTTTATTCCTTATCTCAGCAATTCCATCTGCCTCTTTTCTATAACCGAGAATAACTGTTAGCCTATTCACAGGACATTTCGATTAATAGATTTCCCTCCACATAGAGTTGGCGCCAGGAAAGTTGTCTGCTTTTAAACTGGACTACATACATACGTACGTACGTAGCAACTGGGTAAAGGCCACGAAGAAGAAGAAGAAGAAGAAGAAGAAGAAGAAGAAGAAGAAGAAGAAGAAGAAGAAGAAGAAGAAGAAAGATGATTGTTTCTATTAATCCATTTAAATTACATTCCCGATCACACAGTTGATGAATTATCATAGGGACCTCTGTTGAGTTGGCTTGGTGATGCCGTATGGTATAACTGATACTTCATCGTAGGAAAGACCAAATACAGTATAATAAATGTTTATAGCATGACATTCTAGCTGCAAACTTTTCGTCCCGTTACTCGAAATAAATTAGTCTGAAACTAGTTAAAAATTCTACACTATAATCAGTGAGCATTTTTATTGAGTGGGTATGGTGGCCATTTGTTACAAATTCCTTGCTAGATATCGCTTATCCTCACTCCTTCAGTGTATCTTTCATGCCACGCATCTTTTCTTTCACTGTTCTGCTGTGATCACTACCTAGTAGCTTCACCATAAAAACTCTTTGTGTTGTAATCTTGAGGACACCCACGGCTACCTCCTGTTCTCCATATCTCTCTGCAACTCTCTCTCTCCGCCGCTTCCCTGTAAAAACAACTGAAGTTTGGTAATCTTGAAGAGAGCCACCGATGGTGGCTACCAAGGTTAATAGAGAACAGTAGTGGCTACCACCTGTTTCTTATCGCTGCCGTTCGACTGTGCAGATAGCTGTACATTTCACTATAACGTCTTGAGCAGTAATTCGAAAATGTGGTGGTGCACAGTGGATATTAAGGGTGGGGGGTCAGCATACTTAAAACTTAAAAGCTTTGTGTCTGAGGACTTAGCCTACATAGAGCTAACTGAAACACGATTTAGTAAGTAATGAGACTGACCGTAAGAATACTTATTTAAGTTGTGCACAAATAATTTCAAATGGAATAGCGAATAAATATTGCAGTCACTCTACAACAAAAATGTGTTCGGGATTGTTATCGTTCAACAGTTCGAATGACAAGGCAACGTTCCTGATCTGTCAACGAGACATAGATTTAGTAGCATGACGAGTGCTGCTATCCCCTGGCAGCTTACAAAAATGAGTTTCATAACGATAACGCTTTAGTACTTTAATGCTGAAGTCAATATTTTAAATTACTGTGCCGTGTGTGCATGTTTTTTTATGCAAAACATGCGGCGGTTCATTGCACTACCTGAATAAATAAAATGTTCGCGCCACTTCGAACGAAAGCTTACTTGAAAAAGAAACTCTTCCGATGTTTCTTCTGCAAATATGTTGGTACCCACGTCAGGGAATGTGACAGACCTTCGTTTTAGAGAAACAAGCCACGCCTGTAACCTCACTTTCACCACACTAGCCGAAATAATCTACGAACTACCTTCCGTAGGATTGCAACCTGGCATTGGCTACAGTCATGAATGAAGGCAGAATCGGGAATTCAAAAAAATATCTGGGGGTTGTAGAAAACTGCAACCCTCTTGGCAAGTTGTCCTTGATCATGAGTTTAGTTGTCGTGACCAAATAACAGTACTTGTCCCTGTAACATCCAGAGTTTGGTGCCATTAATTTTCACGCCCTTGATGGCCCTTCCCTTTCTTTTGCCGATACCTTAATTCTTCGAAGGATTGGAACTTTTCCCGTTTTCCCTCTGAATAGTATATAGAGGATGGTTACCGAGTTGTACTTCCTCCTAAAACAATAATTTGCACCACCACTCTCCTTTGCCCTAAGGTTCGTGGACAACGTGTAGGTAGTGTACTGGCTGCCGTCTTTCAGTCAGTTCTTTGATTTCATGATAACGTTCGTCCTCAAGTGCTACTATCGTTGAATTGCTCGAGGTCTTATTGTGGCTATTCTGCCTTCGGCACATCGTTCCAAGCGTGGTGCACCAGTTGGAACTTTCCCTTTCTCATTAGCATCATCTAAGCTGTACTTTTCTTATAGTCCTTTTCCTTTCTGTCCTAGATATCGCTACTCTAGCACCATTTCTAAATTCTTTTAGTCCATCCTCAGCCTTCTGACGGCCCGTGTCTCCGAGGCGAATGTAGTTACGCTCCATATGGGTTCTTTTTATCAGTCTCTTCCATGTTAGCGATGTGGTTTTAGTCGTCAGTTCTTCTGGTGCTTTCTCTTCACAGAAGATTGGCGATCATCATGTAGTAAATTTACCTATTTTATGTTGCACGTATCAAAGCTGCGGTATCGTGAATATCGAACCACTGTCGGAGATTCCGCCTTCAGGATAATCTGAATATCGAATCGTGAATATCGAACCACTGTCGGAGATTCCGCCTTCAGGATAATCTGCTCCACCACTTTTTTTTTCTTTCTCTCTTGCCATATTTAACCAGTTATATCAGGCTGCATTTGTCATTTCCGAAGATGCGACCGAAATGGGCTGTTTTCCTGCATTTTGCGAGGTGTAAGCCTTCGCATCATTTTCCGGCTTGACGCAGTGCCTCCTCATTGGTGACGCGTTTTACCCATGAGATTCTGAGCGTTCTGCGATACGCCCACATTTCAAAGGCCTGTTATCAGTTCATTAAACAAGCTTTAGTGTCCTTCTTTCAACACCGTAAAACAGCACTGGTAACACGTAAACCCTTCACGATACACCTACGAGCTTTTAATCGGATGGAGGTCTCGGTTGCACACGAGGTGTTTTGATTTCTGAAACAACCCCGTTGCAGTGCCGATTCTAGTTTCGATTTCTGCATCTAGATCCCATTCCTTTGTTAACCGGCATCCTATGTAATTGAATTGTGACACACGTCCAGTAGCTTTTCCATCCAGACTTCCCCTTTTTTGGAAAATAATGAGTGTTCTGTACTCATCGTTTTACTTGCAGTGTTATTGTGATATACAGTACTTGCAGTTTATCGTTTTGAGGATGGTAGACCATAGCGACCACCTTACCTCACGACTCGCTCCTATAACCTCGCCAGTAATGGTTGCACAGGCGAAGTCAAGTCACCTATGAGATAAAATAGAACGAAAGAAAATGTCTTCTCGGTGAAGCGAACTGCACATGAAAAACCACTTTCAGAGTTGTCAGGCCCGAGACAGGCATCGATCCTGAGATCCGTTACTGTTACTACTACCAATTTTCAATATTCCGCCCCCAATAAGGTGAAGGATGGGGTGTGAGACAGAGTAGAGAGACTGTTATCGATCGAATGGGACAAGCAAAGCCCGTCTGTCTCTCTTTGGTGTCTGGAGGGAGGATGCGGCATCCCCAAACTGTCTGACAGGTACTTCCTTAAGTATTGTCACTTCGCCGAGTAGGTCAACATCCCATGCGCCTTTCTTATACAAGCGCTGCTGGTGAAACCATCACACCACAAGTGGCGTGGATCTTCTCTGAATTTCCATACTTATCGTATGCCTATTAGTGTCGGGAGTGTCCGAGTACATGTTCGGCTCGCCCGGTACAGATCTTTGTTTGACGCCCATGGGTGACCTACGCGTCTTGATGTGGGATGATGATGAAGTGGGGAGAGGGTGAAACCCTGTGTCGGCACGTAGCCTACTCCTCTCGAATAACACCAAGGAGTCTGCTCAAAGCTTTACGTCTCCATCCGACGGACGAATCACCATCAACAGCGTCATAAGTCCTCACTCCATATGAACACTGTGGAGAGATTTGGAATTGAATCCAGGTTTTGGCACCCAGTCTAGTGATTAGAAAGTGTATAACACCACCTCTCCTATCCTACCGGCTGACGTTCTAATGATGAAATTTCTTTCGACCAACGGGACTCGAACTGGCTAACCACGGTATCAGACCATATAGACTTGACGCCTTACCGATCATGGCCACCAGGCGGGCGTTTCTATACTGGAAACATTATTTAATGACTGATTAGCTCGCGAATCAGTGATCAGCCCGGAATAAGAATATCAGCAATTTCACCAAATCACAGCTGCACATCGCCACAATTTTATCATATTCGTTGTATCACCTTCATTTTATCGCACCAACGTGCATTTGTTTTTATGTAAATTCATTAAAATAGAGCACTAGAACATTTCTGTTGCTTCTTCGTCCTACATTACAATTGTCTTCAATAATACATTTGAACATAGAGCCTACAGTCAACTGGATGTGACTGTCATTGTGATGAAGCCGACAACCGACGGATTGGCATGCCGCGACCCAAAGAGTTTACATGGCAAAATTAAACAGTATATTTCCGTGCAGAAATTTCTGTTCTAAATAGATTGCAGCCAGACCGTGGCATAACGAAATGCAATACAGTCCATTTGGAACTGTAAAATACATATAACTAGACAATGTACTTGCAGTCTAGAAAATTTTCAGCAATGTAGGTCTGTTCTATATTGTATAGCTTCACTTTGTCCGCAACGGCAACATGTAAATTCAGAAAGTTGATGGTTCCACAACAAATAATATTGTCTTCTTCTTTTTCGAATTTGGGCATCTATGGACTGCATAGAACTTAAAGCTTCTTGGCCTTTCTTTTCTCCCGAAACCTCTTCATTCTTTCGCTTCTAACCTTTCTTTCCTCTTCGGAAATGATCCATTCGGGCCTCCGTTTTAGTGGTTTCTCTTTAAATGATTTTAGACTGTCGACTCTTCTTATTGTGGATCATCTGTAGTGTAATTCCAACTTCTTCTGCATCCCTCTTGACTTCTTCTTATTGTCCACCTCCAGGCCGTGATCGTTAAGGCGCCAAGTCTATGTGGTCTGACGCCATGGTTAACTGGTTCGAGTCCCGTTGGTCAAAACAATTTTCACCGTCAGAATGTTGGCCGTCAAGGTATACAGTGTATAATTATTAGTAATCGAAACCTACTTTCAACCTATTAGGTCGTGTTACGTACATTTAGTGCGTATTGAAGAGATGTTAAGTACAGAACAAAAACGGCCAACCAGACACCAGTGGGATCCACAACCTCCCGATTTCGTACAAGGAGAAGGTCCAAATATGGGCTAAAGGAAAACCATTGTAGACAGAAATGAAGAAATAACTGCAAATTTTAACTGGATCTACTAGCCAGAACATACAAACATTTAATAAAATGTGTCATTTTGTTAGTTTTTCATTCAGTGGTCCAAATATGGGCTACCTTTAAATATATTTAAAAACATGAAATCAAGGCAGCAAAAGAATCACAGTAGTGATACTGAAGACAAATAAATAAGCATAAAACCTAAGAGTAATACTGCGTACACTATTTACAAAAGTCACAAATGTATTGTTCCTTTTCTGCACCCACACAGTTGCTGTGTGCCCACATAGAGCACATAAAACACATTATCCACAATTCACCCGAAGAATTAGGAAAATTTTTCCTCGCAAAACATGCATAGTGTATCATCATCTCGCTGCCTTGCATCTCCAAGAGAATAATCCATATCACTATTTCCATCATTATCCAGTTTCATCGACGTCCCTGCAGACTCTTCGGAATCAGAATCTGAACTCCGTTCACGTAAGTTTCTGTTTTACTTTTCCTTGGAATGTATCTCCGCCTTTTCCAGGTATGTTTTTTCCCTACCTTCCTTCTTGTTGTCGTTTTGACCCTCAATTTTCGTCCTTCATCTTCTGTTCCCCCCACCGGACGAGTTGGCCGTGCGGTCAGGGGCACGCGGCGGTGAGCTTGCATCCGGGAGATAGTGGGTTCGCATCCCACTGTCGGCAGCCCTGAAGACTCCTGGGCCTTTCCTATCCAATCGTCGCCATAAGACCTATCTGTGAAAAAAAAAAAAAACTTCTGCTCCTAGATCGAACTCTAACGTCCTGCTGCTCTGAGGTTCGGCTATCAGCTTCCCTCTTGACTTGGACCAGTCGAGATTTCTTCATTCCACACCTTTCTGATGTCCTTTGGAAGAACATACATGGACCTTGCTCTAGGCATCCTGTAACAAAAATAGCCTCCTTAAACCACTTCCCTCCCTAGTGTGAAATACGTTCCGGATATGGGCTACCGAACCACGCATGGTAGCACACATTTAGACCAATACATAAGTGATTTTTGGACAATTGTGGTGGTCTACAGTTATTAAAAATAAACTCATGTGTTCCTCGAAATAAAAGCTCTGATATTTAAGAGCGCGTATCACATACCTCGATATCTTATATACCGGGCGAGTTGGCCGTGCGGTTAGGGTCGAGCATCTGTGAGCTTGCATCCGGGAGATAGTGGGTTCGAACCCCACTGTCGGCAGCCCTGAAGGAGGTTTTGCGTGGTTTCCCATTTTCACACCAGGCAAATGCTGGGGCTGTACCTTAAGGCCACGGCCGCTTCCTTCCTACTTCTAGGCCTTTCCCATCCCATCGTCTTCATAAGACCTATCTGTGTCCGTGCGACGTAAAGAAAAAAAAAGATATTTCTTATTACGATGAATGACAAGCGAAGGAGTGTTTCACTCTTACCTGTAAAACTTTTAGCGGCCCCTGCGGTGACTATGCACTGTAACACGAAATGTACGAATCACGTACTCCGCCAGACTGACGCATTTTGCATTCCTGCCTTGTGTCCTTGAGTCTCATAAGCTCCAACACCCCGTGCCAGCTACAGCATCGTGCAGCCGTGACCTCTATACCTTGTATAATTACTAGATTGCGTACCAAAAGCCAAGATTCAGATCCAAACCTCTCTTCAGTGTTTATTTGAAGTGAGGGTATATGACACTGTTGATGGTGATTCTTCCGTCGGATGGAGACGTTGAAGCCTTGAATAAACCCCTTGGTGCTATTCGCTAGGAGTAAACGATGTGCTGGCACCACATTTCACCCTCCGCCCGTCCTACTATCATATATCACGCCATTCATTTAATCGCATTAACTCCTCTGATGAGGTTGACGTCAGGAAGGCCACCTGATCGTAAAAACTCGCTACGAAGATTAATCCACCTTCATATCCGACCCCGTTGATGAACGGGACAAGGGTTGGAAATAATAATAATAAGAAGAAGAAGAAGAGAGAAAAGAAAGAAAGAAAGAAAGAAAGAATGAAAAAATGCGGAAAATTTTCGGCCCAGTCTGCATAGAGAGGGTATGGATGAAAAGGAAATCTCATTAAATGTATTGCCATATTGAAAAAACTCACACTATCAGGAAAAGGAGGTTGAAATTCTATGATAACATTCTCAGAATGAACAATGATAGACTGACCAAAAGCATTCTAAATCTTGCCCTCACACTGAAAGTTAAGAACAACTGGCTAAATGAAATAGAATCAATCTTCAGGAAATCATTATCGACTAGGAAACTGTGAAGAACCGATCTGCTTTCACAACACTGATTAATAATCATTGTTTCGCGGAGCCAAAAGCCAGAACTAATAAAACCTGGACAGAAGAACGTAGGATGAATTTCATTAAGTGGATGAAGATATTTTGGGAAAATAAGGAAGCAGAATCATCAGCTAAATAAGTTCAAACCTGCTCCTCAGCTGGGCATAACGATGTGAAAAAAATATAATTATATAGACTTATTATTATTATTATTATTATTATTATTATTATTATTATTATTATTATTATTATTATTATTATTATTATTATTATTTGATTTTGATGCCATATTAACTGAATCATTGAATTGTTTACATTCAGTATAAAACATAGTAACATTAATCGCTTTAGGAAGGCATTAGTTGGTTTGGTAGAGGAGGTTCTGATTTACTCTCTCGGTATCAGTACTTTTAAAGAATGTATGTTGTTAATCATTTACTTGCCTCAAGAAACAAATGAAAATTGGTAATTGTGCTTCTAATTTGGTTTGGATGAGTTTGAAGAATTTTGGAACTCGTACCTTCTGGTAGCGTTAGGATCGATGTGGCGACCTTGAAAGGGTGTGGGTGGAAGTTCAGAGGTCACGGGCCGCGAGAGTGCGCACCAGGCTGGCTACACCCCCTTCCTCCCTAATTCTCGGCTGCCCCCTTCACTCTCTATTCAAAGTGGAAGCGTATGTAAACAAGACTACTGGTCCCTGCGGGCTAGTTTCTTATGTTTCCTGCGTAATTAAGTTTCTTCTGTTTTTATACAACATTGTTTACTCTATTATCCAAAGCATTTAATTCAGACCCTGCCCTGTGAAATAAAATGCTGTTGACCGCAGCATTCTAAATTTGGTTTCATCGTGTGAAGCGAATTTCTTATATGCCGCTATTTTCTAAGTGTAGGTTGTTTTATACTATATCGCTGTTTTGAAATAAATTAACCTTCGGAGCCAAGGCATTAGGGGATTGAGACATCAGAGTTCAGTAGTTCGGCAGCTTGAGCTTGATCCTAGAGGATTACGATCGGATGGTAATGATTCGGTTTAACCCTGGAAAGGTGGCTTTTTTATTATTAACGTTAGATGTGACGCAGTTTCATGTCTGACCTTGGTAATTTCTTTTATGCATTTGCATGTGTGAAACAATCGTTTCGATTAATAAGCACTTACATTTATTGAAACAGCACATATCAAAGATACGCATTTACTGTCTATAAATGACGCAGAAATAATAGAGAATCAACAAACATTGAAATGAAATGCAATGAAATGAAATGGCGTATGGCTTTAGTGCCGGAAGTGTCCGAGGACAAGTTCGGCTCGCCAGATTATGGTTAAAATTCCCGACCCTGCCGGGAATCGAACCCAGGACCAGCACTTTTTAGCCATGGAGCCGGTCAAATAACATTGTATCATTGTTATTAACGAAAATTAACAAGCATTGTATAACTGTCAGTTTTTTCTTATACTCTAGATCTGAAAATTTGTGTATTTTAAGACATGTTGCAACATAACAATCGTAAAAGGGAGATTCCGAGTTTCTGTGAGAAATGATTCTCTTCTTGCTGCAGATTATATACACCCAGCAAATGAAATACAATGATGTAGGGTCGCGTACGTGATTTCTGAGAAGGCTGTATTGTTCTCTACTTAGTATTAGCATCTCTTCTAGCAAGACTTCAAATTCGTTTTGAAAGAGGTATATCACCGTCGCTAATATATTCATTTTTCCCTTTTCTACATTGTCGTGTGTATCGCTGTTTAATTCTCTACTTCTAGTTCATCTTCACTCTCGCTATATTCATAATCTTATGTTCAATTAACTTTCGAATTGCATGGTTTGAAAATAAATTTGATAAAAGGTAAGTTTATGGTTATTCGTAAACAACAAAATATTCCAGGAATATTATTTCGAAATGGTATAGATTAAGAAATTTAAATACCTACGGAAAAGGGGCGTGTTCAGGTTGGGACCAATCAGTAGAAATGTAATTCCGAATTGAACAGATACTAAAAACCTTTGTACAGAAAAGTCAAATTTTGAACATCCAGACTAAGCTTTGATTGGTGAAGTGCTACGTCTTCGCAGTCTTGCTTTAAGAGTAGAAACATGGACACTGACTGCAAAAATAAAGTACAAATACAATAAAAAAAAAGAGATATGAGAATTTCATGGACAGACTCCATAACAAACCATGAAGTAGTTGTTACAGCGATTCTGGAAGAATGTAGAAATTATTAAAACTGTTAAGAAAGCGAAAATTTAATATTTGGGACAAATAATGAGATATTTTGAAAGGTTTAGATTCTTTCAGTTAGTACTGGCAGTCTTGGGCGTGGAAGACCCCGGATGACCTGGCTGAAAAGTTCAGAGATTTGGTTCAGTACTTCATCCACAGAACTACTTTCTAAACTTCATTCAACAAATACAAAATTACCACGTTTACCGCCAAAATCCGGAAACGAATCGGCACTCTTCAGAAGAGGAAACATTCGAATAGGGTAGTTAAAAGTAGTACTCGTTGGACTGGAACAGCTGTTCGTCTGCAGATGGAACTGGATGCACAGGGTTTAACAAAACACATTACATCACCACTTGATTTGTATACCTTTTTCTCGGAACTTCTTCCTTCTGCTAATATAGTAGACTACTGTCCTCATGGAATGTGAGGGAAGTATATGATGGGTGCAGTCTGTTTGTCGAAAAATGCGGAAGCTTGAACTGAATAAAATTGTGACGGTTCACAAACGACCCCACGCCACCTCTCACGAGTTAAGAGCGGATCGTACTGAAATATTGGCTCAGTAAGGGTCCAAGTACCGAAAGCGGAGTTTTAATTCTAGTGAATAGGTTGTTCCAAAACTTGGGAGACATGGTGATATTTTTGTTTTTCATGTGCGGCTATTTTCAAAGGTCCTGAGGAGACATTAAAACACACCCATGGCTTTGAAAGAAAACGAAAGAGTGAGTGAGTTCGTGCGTCCGCGCGCGTGTTTTTGTGTGTGTATGTGCGTGTACGATTAAGTCTAATATCTAAGTAAAATGCGTTCTAGTCATAATCGCTGAGGCCCAAGGACAGAAAATCAAAAGAGAGGACCTACTTGTGTAGGTGTTGAGAAGTGATTAAATGAGGCACCTATCTTCAGTAATCTTAGTTCAGAAATTAATGTTAATGCAGGAGTCTTCTCTCAGGGAAAATTAGTCGAAAGTAATTCACTGAGACTAGAAATGATCAATTTGTTATTTTAACTTCTCTGTCCTATAAAACTAGTTTCAAAAATGAACCAAAAATTGTTGCACCTCCTCAGTATTCATTTTTCACTCTTGACTATCCATTTCACCTTCCCCATCCTTTTTCGAACATATATAGCCTCAAGATACTGCACATATTTTGTTTTAACCGTCCATGTTTTACGTTCGTACATCACTACATTTCAGTCAGAAAATTTTGCTAACGTATTTCTTAGGTTGACTGGTCAGAAGTCCTTTAACTTTTCCAAAAGCTTTTCTTCCCATAACTATCCTGCTCCTCACTTTTCCACAGCTGCCGTTCCACATCCCCTGACTTCACATTTGTCTGAATAACTCAGATTATTCCATTACTTTCGCTTCTCCCGATATATTCACAGGTCCTTCTTATGGTCCGATTTCCATCACTTTTGTCTGCCTGCATTTATTGTCATTACAAAATCCTTTCGGACTCTCACAACATCCCGCAGTATCCTCTGCAGCTCTTTTTCTGGTTCTGTCAGCATCGCTATGCCATCAGTATATTTTGTGGTCTTCCTACTACTGTTGTCAACGGCCGTAGCCGTGTTGAAACACTGGAGCCCGTGAGATCTCCGAAGTTAAGCAACATTTGGATGGGAAAGGAACTGGCCACCCTACCGTACGTAAACTCCGGCTCATGCACACCTCTGCGGAGGTTCGGATCTGCCTTCGGGTAGAATACACCCTTACCTTACCACTACTGTTTGCTTCCAGGTACTAGCTGAAGAGTCAGGGTGACATGCAGCATCCTTGACGAACACCTCTCGTAGTTCCAATCTCTTCCATTTCTCCTTCTCCGTTTGCTCTAACCACTACTGTTGTATGCGTGTTATTGTATTCGTAATATAAGTATTCTGTGTAAATGAGAAGGTATGTTTTGAGACAAGCACAAACATCCTATCCCCGTGCCAGAGGAATTAACTAAACGCAGCTAAAATTCCTGACCCGGGCGGGAATCGATTCCGGGACACTCGGAGATCAGAATGTCTTGACGTTAACCATTCAGTCAAGGAGTCGGACATTCTGTGCTCAAGGCTGGGGGTTGAAATCCTGACTGTCATTTTACGAGTGCTTAAATGTGAAAAACTCTTGACCAGACTTTGACATGTTCCAGCACAGTAGATTCTCTTAAAACCTATAGCAATTGAAAAGATGAGCTCATAGCATTATAAAAATGTATCCTCGGAAATACATTCTTTCTGACAAACTTTCCTTCTAATCTCACAGCTGAGAGAAAAAAGAGACTGAAATTCTAAATTATGGTAATTATCCCAAAATACATTTATTACCTGATAAACTACAAGAAAATGGAATCATATTTTGAATCTCAAGATTTGTATTAGGTAGTTCACTTTATGGCCGTGCTGTAGGAATTGGGTAACGGGGATATTGTCAGTCAGTGACGTCAGCACTTGTTACCATGACGACCACTGGAGCAGCAGCAGCTGCTGTAGTACCAACTTGCGCATGCGCCACCAGCGCACCGCAGTACTGGTTGCTGATCTGATCTCATACCTACCCCCTTCTACTTCAGCTTTTATTTGATTTCCATGTCAGGTTATTGCCTTACTTGGTACATAAATAACTAAACAAAAGAAAGGGTGAAATTTCGGCTTAGAATAAGAAGGAAGTAAATAAACCCGGAATTCGAATTGATTATTAACAATTAATTACTTTAAGAAGGACATCTCCGTACAGGCCTCTGAAGGCCCGTGGAGGAATGGAGGTTAGTCTTTCACTGTTCGTTCTGGTAACCTCAACACTATGTGGGATAGAACGATTAGCTCTATGCGGTCCGCCTTTGCCCCTGATGAATTAACCTGTTACTCGTTTTTGGAGCAGACTCAGTAAACCTCAGGATCATGTGCCTCTCCGGAAGTGGAAATCTCGTTTTAAAATTTTTGGACTTCCTGGTGGGGAATTGAACTATCGTTCCTCCGCAGCAGTAATCATATCCGGATCATAATCTCATGCAAGTAACTGGATACGGTAATAATTGTCTGGTATTTGGGATGAAATTACATTTGAAGAAGAAATACTCGGAATGCCGCGACCAAACCGATAACACGATTGCTGTGTGCGGGATTAAAAATAGTCATACCTTTCAAATATCTGGGTTCATACCTCACCTGACTGCACTACCAATGCCGATGTCAAGGCACGAGTCATTGGGTTATAGATTAAATGGCGCCTAGTCACTGGAGTGCTGTGCGATAGCAGATATAAACTTCATGTTGAATGGTCCGTATTGAAATGTGATTACATATAAAATTAAAAGTTTCGTTCAACAGTTCCACTTTTTCAATACAAAATTTTTGTAATGCGGGTTGCATTACAATTAAAACATTCATTTGGAACTACAGTAGTTTCGACCTAAGGTCAAGGTCATCATCAGCCAACAACACGAATTTCACAACACTTTTAAAATAACTTTATAGCGTCATTCCACAATATTTCTGCGATATATGTGCATTGTTTATGGACTATTTAATATGTTGTGCAATTCGTGTTGTTGGCTGATGACCTTGACCTTAGGTCGGAACTGGTTTCAAATAAATGTTTCATTTGTAATGTAACACGCATTTCAAAAAATTGTGTTGAAAAGGTAAAACTGTTAAACTTTTAATTTTATATGTACGATAAGAAACTCCCATTATATCTAAAGTTTGCCAAACAATAATCAGATCAGTGGCCGAATGCTGGCCTACATCAAAACAGGAACAGGCATATTATGTGATGGAAATGAAGATGATGTCCTGGCCCATTGGCTTGACTCGACTAGGATATGCAAGGGATGATGCACGGAGGAAATATAAGATTTCCCCGGCCTCCAGGACTATCACAAACACATTTTCTTGACAAGGTGTGAGACGACACGTGTCTCGCACAAGTCGATCCTCGGGATGGTGTGGATTACCTGAGGTGCAGAAAACTATGCAAGAATGTAGACTCCACATAAGTGGGATAATGCAGGGAAGATGATTCATTGGAAAACTCTTTTCAGAGATCAAATCACAGCATTATAACACCAAATAGTTGTACTACAAAGTGTGAGACAAACATGGGATCCCAGTTGGGTTTTTTATATACCGTCTACGTATGTGCATTAAGCTCCTTTGTATTTTCTGCCCCGTCTCCATTGATTTATACGTGGTTCTTTTCATACCCTCGCGATTTGGACGTGCAGCCATTATTTTTGCCGTCTTTCGTTATCCTCAACACCGCCGTGGTTTATACATCAATGTTTGGTGTTCCTTTCCGAATCAGAGACAAAGGGAAAGGTAGAATGCTTCGCTATCTGAAAATGGTCAGCATGTCTAAAAGATCCATGTGCTCAACCACCTGGCAACAATTTAAGAGGTCATGAATGGATTCTCGTAAATCGTTATAGTTAGACTAAATATATAATAATCATAATGAGAATAGTCAAATTCACCATCATGTGATCTTGGAGCAGCTCAGGAGACAACTTGTTTATCTGGGATACGCATAAATAATAACAAACACGAAATATCAGCACCCTTGTCTGCCTCCATGGTTAAATGGTTAGCGTGCTGGCCTTTGGTCCCAGGGGTCCGGGGTACGATTCCTGGCATGGTCTGGAATTTTTACCATAATTGGTTAATTCCCTTGGCACGGAGACTGGGTATATGTGCCGTCTTCATCATCATTTCATCCTCATCACGACGCGCAGGTCGCCTACGAGAGTCAAATATAAAAGACCTGCACCAGGCCTCTCCGGAGGTCACATGCTATTAATTTTTTTTTAAATTAGCACCGTTATTTGTTCATCAGCCAGCCCCAGGGGTAGCGAGGCTGCCTGTTATCCGGAGGCCCTGGGTTCGATTCCCGGCCTGGTCAGATAATTTTTACGTGGATCTAAGAACTGGTTCCACTCGGCATACGTGAGGACAAATGGGGAGATCATAGGATGAGCCAGGAGGCTCTATTTAAAAACCAAGGATAGCGGCCGAGTGCTTTCGTCGCGTTGAGCACGCGTCAGTTCGTAATCTACCGGCCTTCAGCTAAGCAGCGGTCGCATGGTGGACCAAGGCCCATCAGGGCTGTAGCACCTTGGGGTTTGTTTTGTTTGTTTGTTTGTTTTATATGTTCATCGGAAAGACGACGCTTCCGGTCTCACCCGAAAACATTGTTTACAAGTTCATCTCAAGCTCCTTATCGCCAGGTTGTTTATGACCATTCTTTGTATGGCCTTTTGCACTTAAAATATTGCCTATTAGGATACATGTAAGATGCTTGAAGTGAAGAATCTCACCCTTATGATGTCTTATTTTGCATTCTTATTATCTAACTTGGCAGATGAGCACATTTCAAATAGGTATCCACGATTGGATTGGGAGTTGTACTGTTGGATACCCAGTATTTGAATCACGGTACACCGAGCTCGATAGCTGCAGTCGCTTAAGTGCAGCCAGTATCCAGTATTCGGGAGATAGTAGGTTCGAACCCCACTGTCGGCAGCCCTGAAAATGTTTTTCCGTGCTTTCCCATTTTCACACCAGGCAAATGCTGGGGCTGTACCTTAATTAAGGCCACGGCCGCTTCCTGCCCACTCCTAGCCCATTCCTGTCCTATCGTCGCCATAAGACCTATCTTTGTCGGTGCGACGTAAAGCAACTAGCAAAAAAAAAAAAAAAAAAAACACGGTACTATTACATTACTATCCTGAGTATGCTTTATTTTTCATCCCACTGAAGGTACATGCTCACGTACAGAATAATACTTTTGTTTAATTGTCCGGGGCCCCTTTCGAATCCTGGATACAAACAACTTTTCATCACACATGAATAAACGGTGCTGATGACTTTCAACATTTAAGGCTCTAATATGAATCTACGACACCGCCAGCAGCGTATTCTTTGTGCGTAGAAACGAATTTGATTTCGTTTGTCACTGAACTAAATTGTACGAAGAACAGACACAACTTTCAACGTAGCCTACTCCGCAAGAAAACTGGGAAGTCAGTCAACTAGTTCGTTTTTTCATCCAAGACGACGATCAGTGCCTGTTCCGAGAGGGATTTTCCTCTAGATTTCTCCACTTCAGACGAATGGTGGGATAGTACATTATTCATAGTCCCAGGACACCTTTCGTAATCCCAGTCCCCCAGCCCAACACGTACAGTTTTATGTACTTCTACGGACGCGCGTTACAGATTATGAGAAGTTTCCACCAGTACACCGTCGTTTATCTGGGGCTGATAGATGTTCATAGCCCTTAAAATGAACGAGCAAAACAATGGCACATTGAATACGGAGTATTTCTCCTCAACGGTGAATCTTAATAAGTAGATGTCATCTCCTACTTCTTTGTTATGTTTTCTTTAGTTCATTATATTTATTGCAGACATTGCATTAATACACTCGATGTCAAGAAGGAAAATCACGCACCAAGGAGGAGGAGTTGTATGAAGTTTCATGCAATGCCGACAAGTGTTTGTAATTTTGATATAAACAAGTGATTACAATATCAAAGCAAAAGAAAAATGTATTGCGAAAACTTGAACATTTGAAGTTTAGTAGTATGTAGGTCCACATTTAACGTGAATACAAGATGTGATACGAACAAGCATGGAGGCATACAGGTTTCGGATGGTATCTTTTCTCCTGTCTGTGTGTAATTGCTGCAGCTGGTCCTCTCAGTCTAGATCATGTAAACTCCTAGGCTTCTGAAGTTGGCGGAACAGGCCACGTGTGTGTGTGTGGGGGGGGGGCAATATTGCGGAGGCATTCCCGTGAAACCCTTGATGTGTGTGGCCGAGCATTATCCTGCTGGAAAATGTCTCTTGGAAGCTCTGCCGACGTGTGGCTTGTGTGATTGCGGTGGATATGTGCACAATATGCTGATCGATATCATTCTTCAGAATTAGTTCGCTTATAGTATTTTCCCTAAGATACCGCCCAGCGACTTGTCATCGGTGTCGCTGTATAGGTGCTAATGGGATTTTTGGTGAACCAAAGCTCAGGCGTTCGGTAATGTACAAGAGAGGAGACACCTGCTGAGTCAGATCAGAAACAAGCAGCTCACGTGACCACAGGCTTCGGCATGACAGTCATCCTCTTTGCCAAGCTTGCTTCCTACACTACATTTCGAAAGCTTGCAGCCACTTTCATCTTCTTTATAGAGCATCCTGGTTGGGGAAAGAATACGACCCTGGTGTTACATGAGAGACCGATGCTTGTATGTATATCGGGCCCGTTGCCTAGGGTAGGGATAAGTATACTTCTTTTTAGGATTTACTTATACTAAGTCCCGAATCATATTTGAACTGTGGTGGGCAAATGTTAGCAGGCCATCGTGCTTCTCAAAACAATAAAAATCTACGTATTCTGTCATGGAAATATTCTTGAGCTTCACGTATGAAAAAAAGAAGAAAGAAACAATTTAATTTACATTTTACAAGAATATTTTGGGTAATTACGATAGTCTTTGATTGGTTTATTTGGTTCATTCACCTGAGGTCGTGAGCTGGTGGTTAAGCTTAATGCACGGAGGGGCGAGAGGGAGGCAGCTGGTGTACTGTGTCCATCTGTCTGGCTTTCTACATGTAACAAAGGCACCAACTAACACCTGCTAGACATCTGCCGCCCTCGCAGAGCAGACCGGCCGGCACGCGTAGCAATCTCACCAGCTCAGTCGGCAGGAACTTTGGGAGTTTATTTAAATGGGTGGTATCGATTTTGAAGGGTAGTTTTTCAAGAGCCAATCTCTGGTTTCTCTGTTGAATAGAGGAATGCGTTGAATTTTGTTGGGCTATTTTGCGTATTGATATTTGAATGCCAATAGTATTGCGATCATGGTCACGATATTTCTCGGTATCTTCATACGTGTGTGATAATTAATAGAACATTGTCACATCATATTTCGTACTAACCGTAGTTCAGCTTAACCCAGATATTTCTAGGGTCGCTAGAGCTACCTACGTTCATTTTTTGTTTGACCGGAGGTTTAAAGCCGGATGCCCGTCCTGACGCCGCACGATTTTACACATGAAAATTGTAACCAGGAGTGTTCGGGATTCAAACCTTGGCCAACCAGGCGGAAAACAAACTGGTAAACCATTGCGTTAATCACGCCCCTCGCCGCACACTCACTATACTTCGTGCGAATAGCAGTTAATATTTGTAAACATGTTGAATGAGTGCATTCGCGTAACTGTGATAGATGTATTTTTATTCATATTCGAGAGGATGTGTTCCACCTGTATTTAAATTGTGTTCATCCTGTAGTAAAACTTATTCGAAATCGCAAAGCAAATTTTTCTTGTTATAGCTTTTTGAGTGACCAGTGTGATATATACTGTACACACACATACATCTTTTATCTCGAGGTTTAATTTTTTGTTGTTTGTTATTCGACGTGCTAGTATAGTTTAAATTCCAGGGAAAAGATATATCGTAAGAATGTGTAGATAAATTACTAGTTAACTGATTTGAAGAGGTTCAGATGAATTGCTCGTGCTATTTTGTAGAAAAACTCGTTTCTCAGCATCGAATTGTTTTTAGCTCCCTGTCCAAAGCAGGATAACGTTAACATTTTCTAACCGCTTAGAAAAGGAACTTCATATTTAAAAGAAGGAAAATGAAGGAAAATGATATTTCACTGCACTATATGCGGCCTAGGTACTTTCTTTTAAAATATTATGGTAGAGAATCAGGAGAAAAGTTCCACAGTCTTACCACACTTCGTCGCGAATGTCCAATGTTACGTCCTCTTTAAGTTGTACTGTACAGAACACTTCCATTTCCATTATACGTTGTATAAAACAGTTTTAAATCACATTTGGATTAGTTAACCTTGAATTCTTCTTCTTCTTCGTGTACCACATTCTTACCAGATGTTGGCAGTCATAAGGGCGATGTGTTTTTTGTTCTCAGCAAGTTGAAAAAATGTGGGAGCACTGAATCCATACCATTCTCGTAGATTTCGTAGCAGGATATTCTCCTTCCCTCTTTCTTGTAAGATAAGCTGAAAGAATATGTACTTATCATTTCGAATGATATGGTCAAACTACTCTAGTTTCTTCCTTTTGATGTTGTGCATCAACAAAGATAAAGATCAAGTCCGTAGACTGGCTTTTACATGGTTGCAATCTAAAATTTCTCCTTGCTGTTGTTGCTGTTAAAATCGCGGTGCTCAACCTCTTCATCATGTTCATTGACAGTGACGCCGTCTGTCGGCTTGGAATTGCTTGTCCCGATCTAGGCTTAATATTGGCTTCGTCGTCACTTTACGCTCAGGCATTGCGGCTATTTTCTCTCTCATCTCCGTCCCTTTACGGCAGACTGGGCGAGTTGGCCGTGCGGTTAGTAGGCGCGCAGCTGTGAGCTCGCATCCGGGAGATAGTGGGTTCGAATCTCACTGTCGGTAGCCCTGAAGGTTTTCCGTGGTTTGCCATTTTCACACCACGCAAATGCTGGGACTGTACCTTAATTCACGCCATGGCCGCTTCCTTCCCATTCCTACGCCTTTCCTGTCCCATCGTCGCCATAAGACCTATCCGTGTCGGTGCGACGTAAAGCAAATAGCAAAAAACCTTTACGGCAGATTTTACGTAGGCTAAGTCTTATTAGAATTTCCATGATATGTTTTGCACAAATGTTTCACTTACGCTGCAAATGCATCTAAAATCATGAAACGCAACTTACTACGAGAGTGGATTAGGTAAAAACATTTTCTAGGTATTGAGCATTCTTCCTTCGATCCATGCATAACGATTGGTTCATTGTTCCGTCAATCCCTTCTTCCCTACTTATATAATAAATGTGAAAGTAGTGTTTGGCGTTTGTGAAACTATCACATTTGAACAACTTGATGCATCTGGATTTAATTTCTCACACTATTAGGGTATATGACCTATGATAACACAAGGCTACTTACTATCACAACGAAAGAAAAAGTGAACCAAGGCAGAGGAAGATGTACGCCTGGACACTTAACAGTTGATACGCTGCCTAAACGGGTAGACCTATTAAAAATACAGCCAGCTATGTGACAAATCGCGCAACAACTTGCTCGGTTATAATTTTTATTTTCTTCTAATTCTCTCTTACATTTCAGTCTCTTACAAGTAGCTTTACCACTACCATCAGTGTATAATGCCCGCAATATTGTCTTCCTATTCAAACTAGTTCTTACGTCTTCCACAAAATATATCTGTCCACGCATCGTCTATGCGTCGAATGTCATACATTTGTTTGTTATCCAGGATGCTTGATTTTTCTTGTTAGATGTTGGAAAATATGACCACGCGGTGGCAGTCCCAGGAAGAAGCTAGAACCGAATACAGTATTTTCAAAGCTCGTTTGCACATATGTACTCTTACTCGGAATCATCGCTTTTATCTCCACATTTTTGACCTTTGACTGGTTTGTGGGCGTATGACCTATGCTGAATAAAATGCTTCTCGTACGAAAAAAGCACAGGTATTTAATTGGTCTGTTGTTTGAAACAAATTACTTTTTAACTGACATTTAATAACAACATAGAGCATTACTTACACGTGCATGTCATTTGATTCTTCAATAGGCCTAAACATTAGCAACTCAGTAATGATGAGTGCTGTGTATCAAAACGTTTGTTGAAGGTCTCTTGAGCCCTAGTTGGCGTATTCGATCCCACTCACTCCGTTTGTGTTTAACCGTGTTCAAGTACACCAGGCTCATGTCGGAAGATTTATTAGCACGTAAAAGAACAGCAGGACATTTCGGCACGCCGGCGTCTCCAGAAACCGTAGGCCTGCAAGTAGTTAAGAGAGACGTGAAATAATAATAATAATATTTACTCTCCCAGGAAGATATGATAGTAATTGAAATAGTATCAAGGTGAAGGAAAGCGAATTTAGTGAGCTAGAAGTTGCAGTAAACGGTATTTTGTAAGAAATAAGAGAGTTATTGGACTAAATTACAAATACCTGTTTTCAGACTGTCTTGGCTGTACAGAAGCGAAAGTTGGGTACACTCTGATATCTTATTCATAGGTTTGTAGTAAGAGGTATGAAATCAGCAAGAATGATTGGTGGTACAAATGGGTGGGAACAGTGGCAGGAGGGAACGCTGAACGAGAAGATAAAGGCTAAGTTTGAAGATGGACTTGGTCATGGAGGGACGCCAAAGCGACGATGGTTAGGCCCATATTTTAATGACATAATGATAACACATTTGGAACTAAACAGGCCGCAGAGTTATTAGCAAAAAGAAAATTGTGGAGGCGTTTGGCTAATTCGACGACTCTGTAAGACATTGCAGTGTATAATGAAGATGTATGTATGTATGTATGTATGTATGTATGTATGTATGTATGTGCGTGTGTATATATGCACAGGTAGTTTTGCTTCTTTTCGACTGTTATAAGTTTAAAAGTTTACCCGCCCATATTAAAGTTATCAGAATAATTCTTCATCTGATTTTACAATGGAATTACGAGCATAGGCCTTGGTTGCTTTTTGGGGAATATTGCAATATTGCAAACATTCTTTCCTAGAAGCGTACACGAATCCTTAACAAATTCAGGATATACCATATTTTTAAAAAATACCTAGTTTTAAGCAGTGTAGCCATGGTGAACATCGGATCCCATGAGGTCTCAGAAGCTAAGCAACCTTGATCCCGGTTACACCTTGGATGGGCAGTTCACATGCTGTAGGCTAGAGAAGTAGAAAGAGGACTGGCCACCTTGCCGCATAGAAACTCGTGCTGAGGACTAGTGATGAGTGACCTTTGACGTAGCTTGCGGCCGTGAATAGGTCGTCAACGTCGAGACTTTGATAGGCCTATTATTAGGGGTGTTCTACAATATGGTAGTTATCCTACAATCCATAGGTCTGTAGCTTTGCTTGCCCACAACTCTCTATCTTCTACAACTTCCTCACTTAAACCTCTTCTAGCCATACTCCTTCGAACACCATCCACTGTTCCCTCGGTTATCTTTGTTTTCTGTTGCCCTGAACTTTCCAGTTTAGCATCATCGTGAAAATTCTGTCATCTGTCACCACATTCTTCCATACCTTCTTAATGTCTGTGATTTAAGTATTCCTTACTTTATCTAGCTTTGCCTTTTTTTAGCTGCTCTCCTGTAGAAATGTGCCTATGTGGCTAATAATTCGTTCATTTGTGTGTTTATTGACCTATTTTAATACCCCATGCATCAACACACTCTTCTACGGAATTGTAGATGAATTTCTGTGTTAAGTTGAATAATATTTCTATTCCATAGTACTGAATTTAGAAACCTAATTATTCTGCCATCACACTGTCTTAATTTCAGACGAGCTTATGTCGTCGGCCACAATATTGATTCCAAATATTTGAGTTCACCTACTGTCTTAATTTATTATTATTATTATTATTATGTTGGCCAATATTAATGATCAACCTATTTTTTTGTTTGTATACGAATGTTATCAAAACAATCTGTATTCGTTTTCATGCTGTTAATGATTGCATACGACCTAGAAGTTAGAAGAGAATTCTGCTACGAATTACACGAATGAGAATGGAACTGAGATGAGAGATGGGGTAGATTATTGTGTGTAATTCTGGCCATGCTTGTCGTGGTTGTAAGAGCTTGGAGTCCCTTGGCGTGTGGTGTGCACCGTATTGTGACTGGCAGGAAGATGTGAGCCATATCGCAGCACGTATCAAGGACGACGGCTGGTCATAGCTCCGGAGGGAAATCACTTGGCTTGCCTGAGGCTAGAACTCCGTCCTGCAAGATGAGTCGGACACCTGTTGAGAAGATAAATGGAGTGGAACACACATACATGTGCACAGGCATGTTCCCCGGAGAGATACGTAACTCTTGTCTAGCGATGTTTATTAAAATAAATACTGTGCCTCTGGACATTGTCTGCTAATAATTGAACGGAGGACTGATGCCTGCTTTTACTCATTCGCATTCTATACCGGAATTGGACACAAAAACTGGAATATTTTAGAAAGTCAGGCTTGAAGAAACGTAGGAAGGTTGAATGTCCGTTAGGAAATACTAAACTGTATATAACAGAGGAAAGGGGTGGGGGTGTCATTAAGAATATTTATGATGTGTATTCTCCCAGGATTGTAATATAGTAAGTGAAATGGAATCAAGTTGTAACACAGCTAATGTCGACAACATGCAGTTGCGATCAACGGCTTTGTGTAAGATTGAATTGATTTCTTGGATGATATTGACTCTATATTGGTCTGTTTTCATACTGATTTTAATTAATTAACTTATTTATTTATTTATTTATTTATTTATTTATTTATTTATTTATTTATTTATTTATTTATTTATTTACCACTGATGTGCATTTAGAGCTGTCACCCAGGTGGCAGATTCTGTATGAATTGTTTACCTAGTCTTTTCTGAAATAATTTTCAATAACTTCGCCGTTCAGGAGTGAAAGCTGGATGATCGCATGATTTCGTATTCGTACGTTGGACGTAACAATTACGAAAGTAGCCAGAATGGTTACTGGTACGGAGAAGGTGGGTACTGTGGCACGAGGGTACGCGGAATGAGGAGATAAAGGCTGAGTTAGAAAAAAAACTCTATGGATAAAGCTGCCTTCAATTTCAGTTCCTTTAGACCAGCACCAACGAAGTAAGCAGGGCGCAATCAACTTAGCTATAGATTGCCCAACATAGTTCCAGCTTTTCTGCCATCTGATAAGAGTAAAATGTAACGTCGAAATCGTCACGCTGGCTGCTTAATTGGCGTCAACTCAACACTTCGCACACGGTAGCTGAGGCCATACCATTACTAGTATTATTAGTTTCCATTTACTGGTGGTGATCTACCACAGAGGTGTGCCCCTCCTATGGTTGAAGTAGACTAGAAGACTCATGGGAATTTCTTTCGAAAACAATGTACAGGATCAGGAATTCCACCAGCATTGTGGTGTTGAGTTTCAGAGGAAGAGATCTATTGTATTTCATGAACTCTTCAAATTACAGCCGCGCATCATGTGTTCACACCTTAACAATTTAGTATGTGGCTTTTAGGGCCGGGAATGCCCTAGGACGTGTTCGGATCCCGTTATGACCTCCATCGGGGACCTGTGCGTCGGGGTGTGACCTGATGATGTAAGGAGAGGGTGAAACCTGGGGTCGGGACGTAACCTACTCCTGTCTAATAACACCAAGGAGTCTGCTCAAGGCTTAACGTCACCACCCGACGGGCCGATCACCATCAACAATGGCATATGCCCTCATTCCATATGAACACTGCGGAGAAGTTTGGAATTGAGCCCAGGCTTTTGGCACTCAATCTAGTGGTTACAAATTGTATACCAACCCCTCTCCTACATTCCGATGGTATTTTTTTCCGACCAATGGGACTCGAACCAGCTAACCACAGTGCCAACCCATACAGACTTGCACGCAACATAGTTTCTGTTAGGCACGTACATGAGCGAATAATGTGGGTAGATTTGTCAGTTGGAGGAATTAGGGCAATAATTGTGTCCGTGTATTCACCATGTGAGGGTGCAGATGAGGATGAAGTTGACAAGTTTTATGAAGCATTTAGTGACATCGTGGTCAGGGTCAACAGCAACGATAGAATAGTGCTAATGGGCGATTTCAATGCAAGAGTTGGGAATAGAACTGAAGGATACGAAAGGGTGATTGGTAAATGTGGGGAAGATATGGAAGCTAATGGGAGTGGGACGCGTTTGCTGGACTTCTGTGCTAGTATGGGTTTAGCTGTTACGAATACATTCTTCAAGCATAAGGCTATTCACCGCTACACGTGGGAGGCTAGGGGTGCCAGATCCATAATGGACTATATCTTAAGACTTCGAATTCAGGAAATCTGTTAGGAATGTACGAGTTTTCCGCGGATTTTTCGATGATACAGACCACTATCTGATCTGTAGTGAACTAAGTATCTCTAGGCCTAGGGTAGAGAAAGTGAAATCTGTCTGCAAACGAATAAGGGTAGAAGATCTCCAGGACGAGGAAATTAGACAGAAGTACATGGATATGATTAGTGAGAAGTTTCGAACAGTAGACAGTAAGCAGGTTCAGGATATAGAAAGTGAATGGGTGGCATACAGGGATGCTGTAGTAGAAACAGCAAGGGAATGCCTAGGAACAACTGTGTGTAAAGATGGGAAAAGGCGAACATCTTGGTGGAATGATGAAGTGAGAGCAGCCTGTAAACTTAAAAAGAAGGCTTATCAGAAATGGCCCCAAACAAGGGCCGATGCATACTGTGATTTGTACGTAGATGAAAGAAACTGAGCGAAACAAATAGTTGTTGAATCCAAAAAGAAGTCATGGGAAGATTTTTGGTAATAACCTGGAAAGGCTAGGCCAAGCAGCAGGGAAACCTTTCTGGACAGTAATAAATAATCTTAGGAAGGGAGGGAAAAAGGAAATGAACAGTGTTTTGAGTAATTCAGGTGAATAATAGATCCTAGGGAATCACTGGAGAGGTGGAGGGAATATTTTGTACATCTTCTCAGTGTAAAAGGAAATCATCCTGGTGGTGTTGCAAACAGCCAAGCTCATGGGAACGAGGAAAATGATGTTGGTGAAATTATGCTTGAGAAAGTGGAAAGGATGGTAAATAAAATCCATTGTCATAAGGCAGCAGGAATAGATGAAATTAGACCTGAAATGGTGAAGTATAGTGGGAAGGCAGGGATGAAATGGCTTCATAGAGTAGTAAAATTAGCGTGGAGTGTTGGTAAGGTACCTTCAGATTGGACAAAAGCAGTAATTGCACCTATCTATAAGCAGGGGAACGGGAAGGATTGCAACAACTATCGGGGTATCTCGTTGATTAGTATACCAGGCAAAGTATTCACTGGCATCTTGGAAGGGAGGTTGCGATCAGTCGTTGAGAGGAAGTTGGATGAAAACCAGTGTGGTTTCAGACCACAGAGAGGCTGTCAGGATCAGATTTTTAGTATGCGTTAGGTAATTGAAAAATGCTACGAGAGGAATAGGCAGTTGTGTTTATGTTCCGTAGATCTACAGAAAGCATATGACAGGGTACCGAGGGAAAAGATGTTCGCTATACTGGGGGACTACGGAATTAAAGGTATATTATTAAAATCAATCAAAGGCATTTGTGTTGACAACTGGGCTTCAGTGAGAATTGATGGTAGAATGAGTTCTTGGTTCAGGGTACTTACAGGGGTTAGACAAGGCTGTAATCTTTTACCTTTGCTGTTCGTAGTTTACATGGATCATCTGCTGAAAGGTATAAAATGGCAGGGAGGGATTCAGTTAGGTGGAAATGTAGTAAGCAGTTTGGCCTATGCTGACGACTTGGTCTTAATGGCAGACTATGCCGAAAGCCTGCAGTCTAATATCTTGGAACTTGAAAATAGGTGCAATGAGTATGGTATGAAAATTAGCCTCTCGAAGACTAAATTGATGTCAGTAGGTGAGAAATTCAACAGAATTGAATGTCACATTGGTGATACAAAGGTAGAACAGGTCGATAATTTCAAGTATTTAGGTTGTGTGTTCTCCCAGTATGGTAATATAGTAAGTGAGATTGAATCAAGGTGTAGGGAAGCTAATGCAGTGAGCTCGCAGTTGCGATCAGTAGTATTCTGTAAGAAGGAAGTCAGCTCCCAGACGAAACTATCTTTACATCGGTCTGTTTTCAGACCAACTTTGCTTTACGGGAGCGAAAGCTGGGTGGACTCAGGATATCTTATTCATAAGTTAGAAGTAACAGACATGAAAGTAGCAAGAATGAGTGCTGGTACAAATAGGTGGGAACAATGGCAGGAGGGTAGTCGGAATGAGGAGATGATGGCTAATTTAGGAATGAACTCGATGGATGAAGCTGTACGCATAAACCGGCTTCGATGGTGAGGTCATGTGAGGCGAATGGAGGAGGATAGGTTACCTAGGAGAATAATGGACTCTGTTATGGAGGGTAAGAGAAGTAGAGGGAGACGAAAACGACGATGGTTAGACTCGGTTTCTAACGATTTAAAGATAAGAGGTATAGAACTAAATGAGGCCACAACACTAGTTGCAAATCGAGGATTGTTGCGACGTTTAGTAAATTCTCAGAGGCTTGCAGACTAAACACTGAAAGGCATAACGGTCTATTATGATAATGTATGTATTTATTTTGTCAGTCCATGTACTGGTAGTTCGTAAAATAACAGTTTTCTTACGTTGCACCGGCAAATATAGGTCTTATAGCGACGATGGTACAAGAACGGGCAAGAAGCGGGAAGGAATCGACCGTGGCCTTGATTAAGGTACAGCCCCAGCATGTACCTGGTGTCCGACTCGTTGGCTGAACGGTCAGCGTACTGCCCTTCGGTTCAGAGGATCCCGGGTTCGATTCCCGGCCGGGTCGGGGATTTTAACCTTAATTGGTTAATTCCAGTGGCACGGGGGTTGGGTGTATGTGTTGTCTTCATCATCATTTCATCCTCATCACGACGCGCAGGTCACCTACGGGTGTCAAATAGAAAGATCTGCACCTGGCGAGCCGAACCCTTCCTGGGATATCCCGGCATTAAAAAAGCCATACGACATTTCATTTCATGTACCTGGTGTCAAATGGGAAACTACGGAAAACCACCTTCAGCGCTGCCAAGCATATTTGTCATGTAATAAACTTCATTTGTAGAAGTATAACCTTTATTCTTTAAAATAAAATTCCATGGACTCTACTACTTGCCTGTGGAATACAGGATTCCTCCTCAACCAGACATTGTTTCAAGCTGTTTATGTGATCTTGCCTATCCAAACCCCATTTGTCGTATTTCATTCCTTTGCTGATCTGACGATATTATTTTTGGACCTTTTTTATACCGTTGTCGATTTAAGCTTTTTAAAATTATAAGTTTAGTAGAGAGACTCTGTAATATCTTCAAAGTTTTAAAATTATTATTGTTATTATACCTTGTAGATTTTATCTATGATTTTTAGTCATTTTGTTTCTTCTTGTTTTCAGGTAAGTACTACATCGAGTATGCTCTTGGATTCGCCCACCACTATACAGTGCGGTAAGTCGGTTAACCTTTAGGTTCAAGTGCAGTTCGCGATGGTTTTGTTCTAATCATAGTATCAGTTATAATTGTAATCCAGTAAGGTGAGTATGTTTCCATGATGATGACATATAGTTACACTTGTAATATGTCGCAGGTCTCGTTGGGTATTTTGAAAAAAAATTAGTTACTCTTTTCTGAATGTTGTTCAGATATAGTAAGTAGTCCCAGTGATTAATTTAACCCTTCTTGTGTTGCGTAGAAGCACTTAAGGACTAAATTAATTAGTGATGGTTATTTACTTTAGAATGAACTTTTTAATAACCTTGTGAATTCATTGCGTTCATTTTGTCTCAGCCTGCGTTACTCTGGTCTGTATTTTTGTGTAATTATTGTTAATTTGTAATAGAGTACATTTGGACGCGTTTCTGCCCTTGAGGAAATTTATCATTCCAGCATTTGGCTGCAGTTGAATTGGGAAACTACCGAAAGACCCTTCGGGTATGACTGACGTTCAAGTGTCCATACACACACATTCTTTCCTCTGTAAAATTGTGGCGTGTCTCGAATCACGTGCCCGTTAGTGGGCATCGCTTCGTGCCAAGATAGCACGCGGAGGGATATTTTAACAAACAATCCCCTGGTATGGCGCGTGATGCGAGTGCAGGCGCTGAGTAGCCACACATCATTCCACACCACTTGCTGAGTAGTGTTTATGTTAACGTGTGGTATGAAGTTGAAGAATTTGCATATTCCTCATACTAACAGGAGATTTCTGACTGAATTCATTGAGATTTGTCTTATCCGGCTTTGTGGAAGATAAAATCGAAGAATATGTGAACAGAAATCTAAAGAATGTCGCATATAATAATTTTGGTTGAATTTTACCGTAAGTTGACTAAACGTTGATCGTGACTGTCCAAGAAAATTCTGTCCAAGAGCGGTTCTTTCAAGAAAGATCTTAAAAAATGCGAAAAGTTTAAGAAAAGTTATTCTTCTAGTGAAGTCCAGTATGTATCAAGCCTGTGGTATTTCGATCTATTATTGTTTAGTCGAGAGCATGAAACGCTTTCAGACAGTGTTGAGTCTGATGGGAAGTCCCTCGAAGGTTCCGATTACGGCACAGGCAACGATACATATTTTTGTTTTTCTCTTTTCCATATCGTTAGTTATTCAGTACGCGATTTTAGTTAGTTAGCTAAAGTCGCCAGAGGAACGACTTAGTCACGTTGAAAATTTGTACATGACAACGTGTCGGTGTAGTTGATATGCCAAATGACAATTTTCGTCCATACACTCACGGTCTTTCCCTCGGAAACGGATCGCGTGGTATCACGTGCTAAATTCGTTAGTGAGGTATTTACTGTGTATACGAGAAGACTGTTTTTTTTTTTCACGCGTCCTTTCGCGCGTGCTAACCGTGCCGTTTCAACATGCCGCGATTTTACAGCGGAAGGAATGTGTGTGTATGGCAACGTATTGGATTCAGACCTTGACTGACTGAGTAACGTCGTTAGATGCTCGTGTGCGGATATGGCTTGTATGCTTAAGATTGTTTAAATGCAAAAGACTCGTATCAGTTGATTTTTATGGCACGTTAAAGAACTCTCCTTTCAAGACAAAATTCCTCAGTGGCTAATGGCTGAAAGTGGTGAGATTAAGTAGTCGATTATCGTTATTGTAAATTGATCGTGTATCAGAATATTACATTTTCCCGTCAGAGAGCTTCAATTATAAAAATAATGTTTTTGCTTTGAACCATATTTTCATCAACACTCGACACACATTCAACCCTATATACAGTATATGTTTGCACTTACTACCTGTTGATCGATACGTAATTGCTAATCTTGCCTGATCGACACATCTTTGTGTGCAGTTGTGTTCGTATTGATGGCGCAATACCTTAATTCCATTCTCGGCTTGTTTTTTTAACTTTCACGTTCTTCCTGGAAGCGTCTGCCTCGGCAAGGCACACGTGTTCAATTGATTTTTCTGGCACGTTGTAATGAGAAACTTTCATGTGCGAGAGGAAAGTCATTAGACGAGTTCTGTTACGAGTGCTAATAAGGCATTTTGCTTATTGGAATGCCCATGTTACAGGCTCTTCTTTCTGCTATCCAAGTATTTTTGTGTGTGTGTTGTTTTTTGTGGGGGGGGGGTCCTCCAGAAATTAACTTCGTAATCATTTTTAGGGTAGGCTTAGTGAACACTTCAGGACCATGTGCTTATTAAAAGGCCAAGATCTTGTTTTTCTCAATTTTTCGATTTACTGACGGGGAATCGAACCCAAGTCCTTCCGAGTGAACCAAGTACGGACGGGAATCGAGCCCGGGACCCCTCTGAACCGAAGACATTAGCGCAGGCTATTTAACCAAGGCGTCGAACTAAAATTGCATTATCTGTATATGCAGTGCTGTAAGTGGGAGAGATGTTTTTGGGATAGTTCCGACGTAACTTAAAAACGACAGATCTTCCGGTGAAATTCGGTGTACGTTTAGGTGCATTTCTAACTTAAATACTAGGCTATAGGGCTCAAATTATGCCCTAATACGTGAACTCTGGAACTATGCATGCACTTAGGCCGTAAAAATACTAAAATGTGATCGAATAACTTTGAAATACGACTGAAAAGAAATTAAATATTATCCAAAAATTCCCTGGAAAACTTATTTTTTATGCAGGCAGTGGACTAGCAGGAAATTGGCTACACTTCTAACATTTTTTTTCCTTTTTATTTTGACAGCGTACTGTGCATGAAACCCGTTACCTTCAAACTTAATTCAACCAGTAACTAGTTCCCAGGAAAGTAAAGGAAATCCAAAATAACCTAACATAAACAAATCACTTGGCAGTATAGCCGCAAAGCATACGAATAATGCTTCGGAGTACAGCGAAAATAATATTATATTAACAACTTTTATTATTTCTTAATTAAATTAATATCGCTAACAAAAAAGAGAATTCGTTGATTTGTCTAATGCGACAGACATGTTAAAATCCTTGTCAATATTTTTGGCAGCTGTGGAGTTACTGCAATGACGTTATGTACTGTGTTAAACTGCCAGTTCGCAGTCTGGATTTAGTAAGAAGGATGGGAAGTTGTACTGTCTAAATTTACTGTTGACGTATCTACAAGCGTCTTCTCTACGTATTATAAAGATTGTCAAATTCAAAATTGAATTGTGGGTGTCTTCTCATGCCGTCTAGGTAAGCTGTTCAAATCCGTGGCTCCGCCCTTCGCAAGTTGGTGACGGACCTTAACTCGTCACCGCATCCGGATGCAGTGAAATTGGGGAAACTCCATGCATTCAGGCTCATAACATTAATAGAGGCTAGTATTCACTGACTCACACGAAGTACCCATTACTTGATCCTTTTCCCCGACTCTCCTTTCTTTCAGGCACATATTGGTTTCCCCACTGATAGAACATAACGAACACGCACACTTAATTACTGTCGACTTGTCACAGTTGTACACCAATACAAGCTACTTTTCATTAGCCCCTTAATATACTACAGAGCGCTCTGTGTTAAACAACCAATTTTGAGCAATGACATTTCGTCCTTGAACACAGCATATGGACAGTAGAAACATTTTAAACTTAGTATACGACTGGAGAAGTTATTGCTGTGTTGAAATATCGTAATTAATAATTCATGGTGGAGATCGATATTCCTCATTTTATAATTGGACTGGCTAGAAACGTTTGTGTGTGTGTGTTTTTTTAACTTCCTGCATTACCTAAATCCGACCCTATCCAAGTTACCGATGATTCTCGCACAACACCGTATGCGCGAATTGAATGGTATTACGCAATCGACTAACAAAGCCGTCCACATGTATGCTTTCATTTCATACAACGTCGTATTTTATCTGTTTACGTTCTTCAAAATAATGTAGATAGCAGTACTTTACGATACTGTAATTGCTTACGACATTCGACTTGTACCATCATAGAAACATATCATCAGAAGTATTTTTCGGTTTATGTAAAACGGTTACCAGATGGGCTACAATGCGTCATTTGGGCGAGTCAACACTTCTATCGACTGGATCGTGACTGATATTGATCCTCTTCCATGGCGTCGATTGCTTGAATGGTGGGCCGTGTACTGAGTATCATGTGTTCATCTTAATATTATTTAAAGAAAAATAAATTCAGCGTAGTATGGAATAGTTTATTTATTTATTTATTTATTTATTTATTTATTTATTTATTTATTTATTTATTTATTTATTTCGCATGACAAGGCTGCAACATCTCAGCTCTTATAGAAAACTTCACTTTCGGCCTTTGTGACGCAATAGTGATTGTTAGACTCCTTCCCCCGCCACTCTACAGTTTTCCAGTAATTTTACAGGATCTAGTCAACGTAGTAAGTATTTCTGTACTGTACTAGCCAGATCGTAAATCATTCGTTTCGCCTAACAGAACTGGGTACGGCTACCAATATGGCAACTGTGTATTGCAGTGGTGTATAACTTACTCCTGTTTTTGTCTGCATAAATGACATCCTGTAACCCAGCCAGAGTACTTCACGTCATACAGTTTCAGAAAACCCATCTTCATAACCCCGTCAGAAAAGTGCTTCCGGCAGTCTTCGTCTAGTGGTGCCGTGTAAGGCCCCAATCAGAGGGAATGACTAGTTATGCGAATAGTAAGAAATTTAACATTTTATTTTATTTCGAAAAGAAGTAGAGATTAATGGCATTGATGTATTAAGTACTTGTTTGATTAACGGTACCTGGGCGGAAAGCTATATGTTTTAAGGCCTACTGTCAAACTTTGCTCGCCTTTATACACCAACTGAGGTAAAATACGTGCATAATATCAACTATCCAACTTCCTTTGTTTATCAACAGCAACAGATCTAATGTAAACGCTGACATTTCTGCCACGACTTCAATTACAATTTTCACGGAAGATAATAATTTATGAGCCATAATTCTTGTGCAAGTTAATAAACACTGGTACCTACAATAAAGACTTTAAAATGTATGCAATAATATTTTATCCTATTCAGATAGGCTCTTAAACAGATTTTTCCCTAAAACATTTGGAGGGGTTTGGTGCTATAGAGGAGACATACTTTTTGCAAGTCTTTCTCATAGCTTTTGGGCAGTTAGAGGTGTATTGAGTTTGATTGCCCTAGCTCGTATGGTTCCTGAGATAAATGTACCTAATTACAAAATCAGAACATGTCATTTTCGGGAACGAAATGTTAGCTGACAGCCGAGGGGCTGCCATATTGACATAGCTATTTAAAATACTCCTTTATTGCACGAACATACACTTATTGCACGAACATACACACACATATATGTATTTGGGTTCAGGAAAGCTTACTCTGTTCAAATAAGAGAAAATCCAGTATATAATTTTTTTGATGACTTCATTCGTCGAGGTGACCCCTCAGGTTTTTACGGGCCTTGATAGAAGACATATGCTTATTATTATTATTATTATTATTATTATTATTATTATTATTATTATTATTATTATTATTATTATTATTAAGTTAAAGTAGTGTATTACTCAGTAACTTGATAACTGTGCTATTTTTAGTCATCCGTACAATGAATATTTTCTCATTCATATTGAAAGTCATTCTTGTTTTGTCAGTTATGGGGAAAATGTCTGTGCTCTGTGTAAGATACGGCTCACACTCGTCGCAGGAATCATGTCTAAATCATCTGTCGAAGTATCAGTCCATGTGGATGTTTATTAAAGGGGACATGTGATGCCTGGTTTAGTTTTACGTCAATTGAAACTTGTTGATAAACAAACTTAAATTGCCGTGGTGTCTAGTATTTAATGGAGCTCATCTCTCGAGAGATATTTGGAAAATGAAGTTTCCTTCCTATCAAAGGCGAACGTGGCAATGGAAGGCGGTCAGCGATGTTCTGGTATCTCTCATCATACCAAGTTTCAGTACAGTCGATGCCGGCGATACACGACGTTCCATTCAAATGTACGGCAGAATGGCTGTCGCCAAGTTTCATTGCAATCGGTCTGCTCCAACCCGAATAGTCCCCTTGTTATTCTATTGGGCTGGGTTGACGAGCTGCAATATCTAACCATGAGATCGTCATCGTAGTGAGGGGTTAGTTCTTACATGATGAAAGTAACATACTTCCAAGTGTCCATGGTCCCCACGAAACACGTCGATATAGAACATAACTCAGAATATTGTTCACGTTGCAAGGATGACCTGTAGACTTGTATTCCGTCTAGACTCTCTTATTAATGTTTAAAGTTTGAAAGTGAATTATGATATGTCTGGGTCGTCTTAATCTTCTCCCCCCTCCCTCTTCCGCCAAAGAATTGTTTGGAAAGTTTTGTACGTTAAAAAGGTTAGTCTTGGTACCATTTCATTGGCGGACAAGTAGGAGTTATTTATTACACATTTATTCATGCAATGGTCGCTACTGACCGTTTGCTTTATTATGTTTCTTTAGAAGTTTTGGGATTGAGATAGCGACCGAGCAGTTGACTTGGCTTCTGTACGTGACCGATAAGAGACGACGTGTCCTGTTGCTGCGGACGTAGCCTAAATAAACCACTGGCTATTACTTTTGCACTTACACGGTAACCCACTCACGGATGTCGGACTAAATCAGTCCCCGCTTATCTCTCTATTTTCGTCGACTCCCCATTGAGGAGTCGTGACCACAATAAATCCTCTCAACCAGGCCGTTCTGGAATTATTATAAACTTCTTATTTTTCTTCGTTAAATCTACAAAAAATAAAGGTATCCATGACCATGTCCCTAAACGCTACACATATGATGTAAATAATAATAATAATAATAATAATAATAATAATAATAATAATAAATCTTATTTTTGTAGCACAACACAGCAGATATAAAGTAGATTTTCCGCTTTCACATCAGGCAAATTGGGGATGTAGCTTAATTAAGCAGTATGTACTAAAGAGTTGAAAATCTGCTCCATGAATTATTACAATTAACCGAAATAAATGTAAATGTATATTATATAGGCATAATATTAACAACTTGTATTGATTTCTGAATGTTATTACCAGTCATTCTACGAATATTGTTTGCCAGCTGTACACATTTGAACTGAAATAGGTCCGTAGAAATGTGATATCCGTTACTAATATCATAATCTACAGGGATTGAGTATGGACATACTGTATGATGTAGGCTAGTACTTGACAGCGCCGCTATTCGAAAAGTCATCTCTGGACGTTCCAGCATCCCAGCCGTGGACTTACATGTGTCAGGCTTCTCACTTTCATCTATCCTATCCGACCTCTCTTGGTCGACTCTTGTTCTTTTCCGACCCCGACGGTATTAGGTCCAGGGAATCGTTTAGGTTCACGCTCTTCGTGGCCCTTGTCTTTAGTCGATATTTGTATTATTTTTTTCGAACTGTCCCTTCCATTTTCCCCTCTGATTAATGCTAATAAAGGGTGTGGTTGCCCAGTTGTACTTCCTCTTAAAACGGTAACCTCCGAGCCTTGGTGTGAAGTGTGAGTAATCTTCCCATAATGATCCTTAAAGTATAGGTCTAGTGCTTCCTCTGTGATCAATTAAGAAAACGCATTCATTCTAAAGGGAGAGACGCAGGCTTATGCCTATTTAAATGCCATGCTTTTCGAAAAAGAGGCAACCTTGAAGGAAAAAACTCTCTCTTAGAATGAAATCGAAGCATATTTTCAATTCTTGACTGTAACTAAATCAGTTGAGAATAAAGTAGACAGTCGTCAAGAATGACCTAATATATTAGATATGAGCAGGCACTGGTAATAAAATTCAGAAATCACTATGTTGTTTAATATTAGGCCTATGCTTATTACATTTTCCCACGTATTTTGCTTCATGTTTATCAATCTTGGAGCAGATTTTCAACTCTGTTTAGTACATATTGCATGTTTCAAATAAATATGGGAAATATTATTGGTTACAGACATTCCCAAGCCGTACGGGAAATAATGGTAATAGCCTTACCTGGCATCTCTCTCTTCGAGTAGCTATAGCATTGTTTGTGTGCAAGCAGTGATACGTCAATCTACAAAGAGGGCTCAAAATTTCTGTTACCGTACTGAACGGTGTATTTTTGAGTGGTGTTGAGAATGGTGCAGGACATTATCAATGAGAGAATTTTATTACCAGTTATTTTGGCTGTGGAGGAAGAACATCCATTATTAAACTTGTTTTAAAATTACTTTAAATACCTGGGAGAATGGATAACAAACAACGCAAAAGAAAAGGTAGCTATAGATATGAGTAAACAAAATTTAAAGGATGTTTCATACGACAAAAAATAAGAAATCTCTATCCTGGAACTTGAAATCAAGACATTATCAGTGGCCCGACCAGAAATTTTATATGTAACAGAAACTCTTAAACTTACAAGAATTGGGGGGTCTTGAAAAATTTGAAAAGGTTGAGAGAAGGATTTTGAGAAAAATACTGGGACCTATAAGAATCAACAATGCCGAATTTAGACTACGATCAAACAGAGAGCTACATTTAAAACTTGAAAAACTGACAACTGTAATGAGGAAAAGGTTTTTGGGACACTTATATAGAATGAATAACAATAGACTAAGTAAACAAATCTTCAACTATTGAACAGTTACAAATCCAAACCAACGTGGTTCATTGAAATTGAAAAGGATATAAAAAACGCCGGAATTAGAATAGATGCGGTAGAAAACAGAACACGTTTCAGAGAATCAACACGAAAGGCAGGATTTCAGGAGAGAAAGAAATTAACAACTGGAAGAAAATGGACTCAAGAGGAAAAGGAGCAACATTCTCAGAAAATGAAGGAAGTTTGGAAACGAAGAAAGTTAAATGCAAAGAAAAGTAACCAAAGTTGATTTATCGTACCCTCAGAAGGGTTATTCGAATAATAATAATAATAATAATAATAATAATAATAATAATAATAATCAGACACACAGCCAGAAAATAAAAGCGTACTGGGCCAAGAAAACGCAAAGACCATAGCTAAGAGTTAAGACGAACCCCGTGGTCCCTAGTAAGCCGAAACGAATAAAAAAAAAATCGTGTAGCCTCGTTTGCCATGTGGAGGCATTTTAATTTTACGCCATTAAGGCGATTAGGGGCGCGCATCTGTGAGCTTACATCCGGGAGATAATGGGTTCGAACCTCACTGTCGGCAGCCCTGAAGGTTGTTTTCCGTGTTTCCCATTTTCACATCAGGCCACGGCCGCTTTCTTCCCGCTCCTAGACCTTGCCTATCCCATCGTCGCCGTAAGACCTACATGTTTCGGTGCGATGTAAAGCAAATTGAACAGAAAAAGTCGACGTTCTGTTATGTTCTATCAGATGGCAGAGTAAACTGGGCATGCTAGGCGAAATATGACTGAGCTTTAATTACTTAATTAATTAAGTAATTTTGTCGGTTAAACGGCAAATGTGCAACCCGAGACCTTTTACATGCCGATACTGAACGACTTAAAAGTGCTGAATGGACTTTCTTCCAACCTTCAAAAATCCTATTGCCTCTGCTGGGTTTGAATTAGAGGCCTGCATGAACTGGTTTAGACTCTGTTTGACGTTGACCGGTTAGCGAACACAATGTGACAGTTTTACTCGGTCGAACATTTCCTGGCGGACCGGTCTTGCCCCTGACGATACCATGGCGTAAAAAAAAGAACACCGCAAAAGTAACACAATATAGGCAAATGTAGCGAACGCTTCAATATCGCGCAACTAACTTGGACACACATGTACAAAATAATGTTTCTTTTTTTCTATTACTTTTAAATTAGTTAAGCTGTTTCATTATGAGAGAACAATTCCTAAGACTTTTCATTTTTTGAATACAGTTTGACCAATTTCAATCCATATGGTGTAAAGTTAGAATTGTCCTTAACGTGGTGGTGGTGGTTCTTAAGTAAGTGATGGCCCGGGCTGAGTAGCTCGGACGGTAGAGCGCTGACATTCTGAGTCTAATTTGGCAGGTTCGATCCTGGCTCATTGTCAGTCCGGTGGTATTTAAAGGTGTTCATATACGTCAGCCTCTTGTCGGAAAAGTTACTGGCGCGCAAAGGAATCCTGCGGGACAAAATTCCGGCACTTCAGCGTCTCCGAAAGCCGTAAAAGTAGTTAGTGGGATTAGTGGGACGTAAAAACCAATAACGTTCTTAGGAAGGGATGACGTAGATTGTGTCCATATAAATTTGTCAATCCTAACTCGGTACACTAAGAGTAAAACCGGGGAGGAAGGATATTTTCTTGTTCTAAATGATATTGGGGGGGGGGGGGGGTGATAATGATAAGCTCAGTGGCTTAGCTGCCGAGGTTCGAATCCCAGTCGATTCTGGGTCGGGATTTTAATATCAAGAATCACATGGCGTCAGAAAGGGCATTCGGGGCAGAACCAAAATGAGCATGGATGGTTTCAGCGACCCCAGAGATAAATGGGAAAAGCAGAGGAAAGATATGAATGCACTTTTTGTATTCTTAGTGTGTTAACAAAATAATTGCTAGTGCATTATAATTGAAACAAAACTATTTTTTCTCACTCATTGTAGGAATTAAAACAAAAACCAACCATAGCATATGGTGGTGATGCGATTATATGGCAAACAAAGGAATTACGTGAAGGGCAGATGTAAAATACCCAGCATAAACAGAACCGGTCGAATCTTTCACACTTGGTTGTAGTATGGAATAGTGCTTCACAGAAACTTCTGGTGGTTTTACTATATAGCCGGGCGTCAAGCTATTTCATTTAACCTGTGGTCGTCATACTGGATCATCCAGACACTCTGCCACTGATTCAGAGGGAGCTTAGGTTAATGAAGCGATACAAAGCCTCAAGACGGAATTTCTGACGGCAAAATTAATACGGAGTATCCCCTCTATTCCAGCCAAAAACACAGCCATATCTAGTAAGCGATCGACTGCAGGGCGTATGTTCTCAGGGAAGTTTCGTGTTTTGGGGTATAGAATCCACGCCCCGATTGCTTAATCACATTTTCGAAGCATCCTATATGCATCTACTAATTTCAGCACATGTAGTCCGGCTCCATGGCAAAATGGTTAGCATGCTTGCCTTTGGTTCAAGGGGTCTCGGGCTCTATTCCCGATCGGGCCGGGGATTTTAACCTTCATTAGTTACTTCCTATGGCTCGAGGACTGGTTGTTTGTGACGTTCTCGGCATTTGATTTCGTCTTAGATAGGGCCTCATCCTCACAGACGCGCGGGTTACCTATACGGCGTCAGGTCTCTCCGGAGGCCACATGCCATTATTATTATTATTATTATTATTATTATTATTATTATTATTATTTGTATCAATTTAGGAAGGCTCGGCTTGTGCCGGTAACATAATGGGCTGACTCGGCCTAAGCAAGGAGTCACCCTCTTGATTATGAAACTACAGGTACATATATGTACAAATATTTACAACATATACATTTATACAGTAAATACAAACAACTTCAGACTTCTTATGTCCCCGTTTTGGGAATCTGTTCTTCAGTATTACTGGAACTGCGACCTGGAACTTCATGCTGTTTGGCGTGAGTCAGAGGAAAAGTCGTTCCTAGGAACTTTCTCACAATGTGGCAGGTGCTCAGGAGGGTGGCTTTCTGTAGTTCTACGTATGTGTGATGATGCAGGTTTAATGCGGCCAGAGAGCTGTGCAAGCATTTTGGAATAACACCGGTACATGATATTACTATTGGAACTGTGGTGACTGATTCTAGTTTCCACAGGCGTTGTATTTCTATTGCCAGTTCTGTGTATTTTGATATCTTTGTGGCTATTGTTGTTTGCAGATTGGAGGTATTTGGACAAGCAATTTCTATAAGGGATGCGGATCTTTTTGATTTATCGATTAGAATAATATCTGGCCTATTGTTGCTGAGCGTGACATCGGTTATGACTTCTCGGTCCCATAGTAGTTTATATGAAGAGTTTTCGAGAATGGGTGGAGGTGTATATTTCCAATATGCAGTTGATGACTGAAGAAATCCACATTTTACAGAAAGTTTCAGGTGAATGATTTTTGCTACCTGATCATGTCGGTGCTTATAATCGGTGTTGGCCAAGTGTGGGCAACCAGAGATGACGTGCTGTATGCTCTCTGTAGTTCTGGAACAGCGGCGGCAGTTGTCTGAGACAACTGTTGGATCCTTCATGATAAATCTACGGTAGTTCCGTGTAGCAATTACTTGATCTTGGATGGCCAGAGCAAATCCTTCTGTTTCTGGGAAAAAACCGGAGTAGGTCAACCAAGCGTGCGACGCAGATTTGTCGATATGAGGTTGATCCAGTTCATGGGGGTATTTCCCGTGAAGAGGTTTTTGCTTCCACATGGCCATATTCATCTCTTTTGTAGGTGGGGTAGAAACAGGCATTTCTGGCGACGACAGATTGAGAGGTGTATAGTTTATATCGGCTCTGCAAACAGCATGATGAAGACACGATGTATCAGATCTCGAGTGGAAATATTCTCTTAGACTTGATATCAGATTGCTATGTAAATTGACAATGGATAAGAAGCCCCTACCACCTTCTGATCTCGGGAGTGTAAGACGTTCGGTTGCAGATTTAGGATGGTGCATATGGTACCGGGTGAGTGAAACTGCTGTTTTCGTTTGTAACTGCTGAAGTTCTGTTTGGGTCCATTTTATGATACCAAAGGAGTATGTGAGCAGTGGTACGGCGTACGTATTGACTGCTTTGGTAAGATGTTTAGCTGTCAGTTTTGATGATAGTACCTTGTTGAGACGCGTTATATATTGCTGCGTGACATTTCTCTTGATGTCAGGGTGTTTCATACGAGTGCTCTGATGAAAACCAAGGTATTTGTACATTTCTTCTTCCTCCAGCTGTTGTATGGATTCGTCTCTTAGACTCAAAGGTGTCCCTTGTGCTGAGTAGGATCCTCTGATGACAGTTTGGGTTCTGCATTTGTCCAATCCAAACCGCATGCCTATATCTGAAGAAAACGTCTTGGTAATTGAGAAGAGATGTTGGAGATGGGGTTTGGTAGAGGCATACAGTTTAATGTCATCCATATAGAGTAGGTGGCTGATTTTGAATAGCTCTTCTCGCTTATTCTTAATGCTAAATCCATACCCACTTGTGTTCAGTAGGTAGGATAGTGGATTTAATGCCATGCAGAACCATAATGGACTCAGTGAGTCCCCTTGGAAGATCCCTCGTCGTATTGGTATGGGTCTTGTTGCAACACTGTAGTTTCTTAGAGAAACGTGAAGTGAGGTGTTCCAGTCTGCCATTACCGTCTTAAGGAAGTGAATGATTGAGGGGTCAACTTTATATAGTTCCAGAACATGTATGAGCCAAGTGTGTGGTACTGAATCAAAGGCCTTTTGGTCGTCAATGAAGCATGTGTATAGGTTCCTGGATTTATGGTGTGCTTGTTCCAGGACCACAGTGTCGATAATCAGTTGCTCCTTGCACCCCTTGGTATTCTTCTTGCAACCCTTTTGCTCCTCGGCAATGATGTGGTTTTCCTCGCAGTGTTTCAGAATTCTGTTGGCTATTATAGATGTAAATATCTTATATAGAGTAGATAGACATGTTATAGGCCGATACTTCGCTGGATTTTGCAGATTTTCATCCTTTGGTTTCAGATATGTGATGCCAGTGCACAGGAAAGCTGGGAATGTTGCCGGGTTGTCTAAGAATTTCTGGAAATGTTGAGTCAGAAGGAAATGAGTACATGTAAATTTCTTGTAGTAATAATTGTGTATACGATCAATGCCTGGGGCCTTCCAGTTCTGCAGTTTCTTGATGCTCTGTTGTATTTCTCCGATCTCAACAGCCTTGGTTGCCATATGCTTCACTTCATTACTTCTATCTTTCAGTTCACTGATCCAATGGGCTTCCGCATTGTGCTCTATTGGGTTCGACCATACTCCCGACCAGTAGCTGTGAATTTTTTCTTCGCTGGGCGTATTTCCATCTTGTGCTGCATCTTGTGTTCTCTCGTTCAGATTGTTGTAGAACTGTTTCTCATTTCTTTCGAACATTGCATTCTGTGATTTTCTCTCTGTGGTGTTTTGGTATCTTTTGAGGCGCTTGGATAATGCGGCCAACTTTTGCTTCATGGTTTCGAGGGTTTCTTGTAGTACTGTGCTTCCAGGTTCCTCCAGACTCTGCCTTGAACTGATTTTCAGAATTCGAATAATTTTGTTATTTAGGCGTTTCCCTCTGACTCCATTCTTATATTGCTGCAGGCGATTTACGTCCTGGCGGATTTGGATGATGCGTTCTTTCAGGCGTTTTGCCCAAGGTGGTTCTCTCAATTTTTTCTTGACAGACTTATTGTTAGACAAAAATGGCTTTCCATTGTTCAGTCGTACTGCGACAAGTGCTGCACAGTATATTGCAGTATGTACTTCAGGGAACGTCTGATGTTCTTTCAGATATTCTGGCAAGACTTTCGAATTAAGATCTTCAATGATTTTTGCAAACTTTTTGGATGATTGCTGCCTTGGCAGTATGGGTCTTTGTGTGGGATCGGTACCAGAATATTCTAGAAGGGCCTTGTAGAATTCAACATGTGTCTTGTCATGGAGGTCAGAGTTATCTGAAAGTATCACTTCGGGAGTACTTGTATGTACTGTTATATCAGTATCAGGTGGACTGTTAACCGTTGAGTCAGACTCGGTACTTTCAAGATGTGGAAAGAGTTCTTGTGTTACTTCTTGTCTGATTCTACTAAGAACAGGACCCGGGATCAAATTGTTCTTGATGATTGATCTTCGTTGATCTGCAACGCGCTGTTCAGTAACTTTCATTGTTGGGTACTGATTTGTAAAGGCTGCGTGTAGTTGTTGCCTATATCCTGCAATTTCAGTTTCAAGACGAGTTATTCGAAGATATGCCCGCATGATAAATTCATTCATATCATTGTTCCATTTAATGCGTTTTTTGGGCTTACTGATACGAGAGGTCGTACTTGGCACAAAAGCACTCGCACCAGGTGCGGTATGATAATCAGGTTCTTGTGTTCCGCCATGATCGTCTTGAGCTACTGTAGCTTGTTCGGGTGACCCGATGGGAGGCCAGCAGCTTACGCTCCCACCACCACCGGCTCGCATGCTGTCATCTCTAGCGGTGGCTCCAGAGATGCCCTGGCGTACCCCAGGCAGCGGCATTTTCCGAGGCACAGTTTTAGAACTCTTCATAGTTGATTTTTGCTTTTTATAACCTACAGCCAGGTGATGTGATGTTCAGCCGCTCCATTGGAGACAGACGCTGACCACTTTGCCGCTTGCTGCAAGTCAGACGCAAAGTGGATTTGGGTCGGTTCTTCCGCCCTCTCTGCCATTGGGATATGTCCTCTTCTGCCGTTGAAGCCGTTGACCATTTTTTCTGACACCTCAGTTGATCCGCGGGTGCTTATTTGGCGAAGCCTTATTCGCACCTGTCCTGCATATCTACAGGAGCTTCCCCTATCAGCCATTGGGACGCGCCGTGTCGGGGTTGAGGGCCCCCACCCCAGTGTCTTACGAAGGGTTATGCCTAGCTCTTACTAAATTCAGAGGTAAACCCCCACGTGAGCTGACCGGGTTATTATTATTATTATTATTATTATTATTATTATTATTATTATTATTATTATTATTATTATTATTATTATTATTATTATTATTATAGCACATGTAAATTCGCTCTCCGTCAGGAAGTGATAACTTGAAGCGCAACAGATGACGGGTACAATCAGAATCCCACAGGAACTGCACTAAATAACGGCCTAAAGATTATGGGTTTTCTAGAGTAGAGACTTGTTGGAAAAGGTATCGATTATACCGGACCGTTTGGGTCTTTCCCCTTTGTGTGTTTTTGTTCCGTCTGGTTATCTGGAGCGACCCAGCAAGGCTAGACGTGACAGCGGGTGTGAGAATGCGTGGGTGACCCCGCCAGCCAACTAGCCCACTGACTCACTCACACTACCTGGTCTGGTCGCTCCGGGAAGTACGCTCAGGTGAGGCATGACTAGAACCTAACATTCACCAGTTTTGCAAACAGGTAATTGCTATTCAGTTGAAACTCGTTAAAAACAACTCCATTACCTGGATGCAAGTATAATTTATGTATTGTCGAATATAAGTATTTATAACCACCATCGTAGCATACATGGGGCGTTCCGTGTGAAATCCGAGATAAAGATTTTCGATTCCCGGCCAGTCCAGGGATTTTTGCCTGGACCTAAGGGCTGGTTCGAGGTCCACTCAGCCTACGTGATTAGAATCGAGGAGCTATCTGACGGAGTGATAGCAGCCCGGTCTAGAAAGCCAAGAATAACGGTCGAAAGGATTCGTATGCTGACCACACAACACCTCGTAATCTGCAGGCCTTTGGGCTGAACAGCGGACGCTTAGTAGGCTAAGGCCCTTCAAAGGCTGTAGTACCGTGGGGTGGGGGGGGGGGGGGTGTTCAGCTTCCTCTATTCCACACTTTTCATCATATTGAATGTTGACTTAATGCAAACCTACACGAACTGCAACCGCAACCCGGCGCACTTCAGTAGAACTCACGCTACGTTGCTGCTTGCTTGTTGAGTAGCTACGTTCTTCTTGTGCAAGTTCAATTTCACCATAGTAAACACTGCAATATAATAAACACTGTTGTTCCCAGAAAATCCAAACCTTTTCGAGTGAGTGAACTAAATTAATATAAACTTTCTCTCAATATCATTTCTTTATTAAACTAAATTTGACAACGCAGATTTATTCAGCTCTCGAAACTGAAAGCATCGATACATACATCATTATACACTGTTATGCTTTTCAGCACTCATTCAGCAAGCTTCTGTGAATTCACTAAACGCTGCCGCAATCCTAGCCCTTTCCCATCCCGTGGACACCGAAAATCGATGTCGTATGAGTTGCGCCGAGTAAAAGTTGCGCCGTGTTAAAATCAGTAAAACTTGCGCCGTAGTCATTAATCATTCTAGGAACTAGAGGTCTTGTTTGGGAATTCCACAGGGAATGAAACAACGCTGATAGAATGAACATTTGCGACGGAAAACTGTAAATTTCAGTTCTTGTTAAGATTAAAAAAGCTTCTTCATGACGCTGATGGAACGTAGGCTTCCCATCACTGCTCCGGGGGTTAAATCTACGATCACTTTAGATAGCGTTTATGCTGGACAAAGCTGGCGTTCAAAATATTATTTCTGATTTCTTCATATTTACTGTATATCCGCATCACTGTTTGAAACAATTTCATTTGTCATTTATTAATCTTTTATACCCAGGGGAATGCGACAGGCCTCGCCAGGGCACACAATTTTCTTTCTTTGGCAGTAGCTGTGGTTCATTCTTGAGCCCTATCACTTCATAAGGGATGCATATCGGGGAAACGTAGGATGAGACAGTGTTTTTCTGTTTTCACTGGTCATTCTTTATTCAACAAATTCGCTACATTTCATTTGCCATCCATTAATCTTCGTCCGCTAAAGCACGTCAGATCTCTCATTCGGCAGTATTTTCTTCCTTTAGCGGTATTTCATCCTTCATTCATTCTATTCCTGACCCTATCAGTTAGCTACAAACAGGCTGTGGTTATTCTTCATAAGACTGAAAGACTGATTCCGTATTTCCACACTTGGTTTGTAAATTAAGTCAAACTACGTAGTTATACACATTTCACCCACTGATATAAATACGATGCAGGTTTTCTAAATGTGCAAGAAACCAAACTTGACAGAGTGAATACTGAGCTCGGTAGCCGCAGTCGCTTAAGTGCGGCCAGTATCCAGCATTCGGGAGATAGTAGTTTCGAACCCTACTGTCGGCAGCCCTGAAAATGGTTTTCCGTGGTTTCCCATTTTCACACCAGGCAAATGCTGGGGATGTACCTTAATTAAGGCCACGGCCACTTCCTTCCCTCTCCTAGCCCTTTCCTGTCCCATCGTCGCCGTAAGACCTATCTGTGTCGGTGCGACGTAAAACAACTAGCAAAAAAAAAAGATAGAGTGAATAATATTTTTTATATATTAATTTCAAAATCTCAGTACTACAGATATTCACAGACATTCCTTGAACTTGGAAATAACCCCTGCGGTGTAGCGCAGGTAGCAGATTCTTAAGACAGCTGTCAAACCACTTCTCCCGGCGGGGAATCTCCACGGCGCAAATTTTACTCGGCGCAACTCATACAGAACCCCGAAAATCTACCAGCATTGGTGGTGCAATAAACTACTTGCAGATCAATCGTTCAGAAGTTTCCTAATTTTTTATATGAACATATCTTGTCCTACTGTCACTTTTTAGCCTATTTTTGTGTAAGTGATATTTTAACTTCATTTGATCTTCGGTGAGTGACTGATTTTGTACATATACCGTACGTTGCGGGAATGTATGGTTTCTTTCTATATTTATTTAGAAGTGCGATTCGTAACCTCTTGTTTATACTTTTTACAATGACGAATTAATTTTAAATGCATGATTTTATTTCACAGCCTATTAATTTGGAACCCGTTTATGCTGTATTTTAGAAAAGTTTGCCTTTTTTATTCACTCTTTGGCAAAATAAATGGTATTATTATCCGAAGAATTAAACTTTCCATTTACGAAATATAGTAGGCTTACAACACTTCAACCTCAATGTCTTCCACCAGCCAGTCAGATCGTAGACCCGAATCGACGCAGTGCCCTCACTGTGACAGATACATTTATGAACAGAGATCAATAAATATTCACATAAGTAAAGCCCGTACCCAAATTCATAGAGAAATCATCGTAGCACGACAGAAGCACATTGGAACTGTAGGAGACGGACGGCAATCAGCGGAACCGTATGGTATGGCTCCTTCCGTTCCTCCCTTCGGTATAACAATATACAGCCCTCTACATCCGTACAAAAATCTAGCCTCTTCCTCAGACTGAGTTCACGGTTTTGGAAGATATTTGGCGAACGCAATAGTTTCCTATCCCGCACCAAAGCATCCTGCCAGGAGGTTCTACAAGCTAAAGAAAAACTAATAGAACTTTAATATCCAGCGAACGTTCTCACAGTCCACAAATCTCGAACGGCAAACAAAGAGGGACAGTCAACAAAGGAAAGCTAATACTTGTGTGAACTTGTCAGTTATTTTACTATAACCAAAGGAGAAAAAAATTTGCACTGTCTTACGTAACGACCAACCGCAATGTTTAATTCCATCGAATAATGACTGCATTCGAGATAATTATCCTTTCCCAATCACCGATCCTCCAAAAAATGCCCGAGATGAAACTTATCCAGCCCTCATAACCAAACAATAAATACGTTCAGCTATTAAAAAGATTGCAGTTGATACATGTCCGGGCATGACCACGTTTTAATGCGAGTCGTGGAAGAGGACTCAGTAACGGACGTTATAGCTTTAATTACTACAAGTGTGTTGAAAACACCCTTCGTTCCGCGATGCCTCATGAAAGCACGGACCATCCTCATACACATATCAAAAGACGAGAGGGCGATTTGTCACCATCTGTTCGGTCATTAGAAGGATTATCGAACTAGTACTTGATCGTAAATTGCGTGAATTAGTCTCATTCCATGAACACCTAAAATGTTTCACCAACACTCCAAGCACTCGCCTAAACATGGCATTGTTACAATCCATTTTAAAGAATGCCAAAGACACCAGATCCGATGTAACAGTCGTATTTCTTGATGTACGTAAAGCCTTTGACAACAACATTGGCTGAGTAGCTCAGGCGGTAGAGCGCAGGCCTTCTGAGCTCAAGTTAGCGAGTTCGATCCGGGCTCAGTCTGGTCGTATTTGAAGGTGCTCAAATACGTCAGTCTCGTTTCGGTAGATTTACTGGCGCCTTAAAGAACTCCTGCGTGACATCATTCCGGCACCTCAGCGTCTCTGAAAACCGTAAAAGTAGTTGGTGGGACGTAAAACCAATGGCATTTTTACTAAAACAAATTATCTTCTTCCGCATATCATAAACCAGAGTGGTTCAAAGGCTCTGAGTTACTTGAATATTGTTCTACTTTAGTTTCTCAAAAAACTCTATTTATTAAGAGATAGTTAATTAATATCTTAAACTGCAGTTGAAATACCTTCTAAACGGCCGTAATGATTCTATAATCTAAACGTTAAATCAGTTAAATTATTATTCAGTGGGACAGAAAGTAAATTGCATACTTTAATAACTGTGAAGAAAGAAATACCAGGATTGTATGTCCCTCACACGGACGAAGTAATATGGAGGCTATCACATTCAAGACTTTTCATTTTTTATATCGCTCTGTTTGAATCGCCTAAATTACCACGTTATTTTGATGAAAAGAAGTCTATGAAGTTCTTATGCTCTCTGTTAACTGGTTCAAATTTAATAAAAATGCTAGTCAAAATAATTTTGGAATCTTCAAATAAAATCGCGCATGTTTGCTACCCGCTGGACTGATGTGTAAGGAGTGTTGCATATTGCAGGATGCGACGTGACACGAGAGCTGAGAGTATACTTGGCCCTTATGGATGGTTATTGTAGAGTTATTACCGGTGTGAGATATAGATCTCTGACGTATCATAGGAAGTATGAAATTGAACTAAACTTTTATCAGTTTTCATCGTAAAAGTTTCCTAACTTTTCGACTGATTAACTCAGATTTTTCTTTAGAGTTTTCTGTTCATGAACGGTTACGACAGTTTTGTCACTGCATTTGCTTGCCATATTTTTCTTTTCTTCGGTTGAAATCTTATGACCCATAGCCACAAACACACATAATTTGTTGTATTTACAGTGTTGTTTTTGTGGTTACTGACTTAAAATCCACTGGCACAGTGAGTGGCAGAATAGTGTGCTCCAGTGTTCGAAGATCAGAGTTCTTTTATTCCAGCGCTGTGGGCGATTATCTAGAGCAATGCTGTTATTGCTTTACTGTCTCGTGTCTTTTCTCTCAGTACTAACTTATTTTACATGTAAATTAAGGTAATATTTACGTGTATATGTTTTAGTTTATGCTTTTTTCAGTTATAAAACTAAACGAGGCCACAGAGAAGTTACAATAAGAGAATTGTGGAGGCATTTAATAAACTCAAAGAGGCTTGCGGACTGAATGCTGTTCAAAACTACTGTATTTCGAAAAGGTGCAGTTGTGAAAAGTTAAGCACGACAATTGTAGACATTTCTATAGTTGTTTTTTTTTTCGGTTTAGTTCGGTTTTGATTAGGGATATAACTTATTGTAATATTCGACGCGAGAGCTTGAAAAATGGAGGAGGAGAATGATATAAATAACTCAAAATTGACAATTTTTGAGTTATCACACTTATGAACCAGACGATCAATACGTGATACAGTTAATTTACATTGTTTATCTCAGTCTTAAGTAAACCATCTCTAATGTTCTTGATTGATTCGTGTGTAATTTAAACAAAAAAGTTTCTCATTTAGATTGTACCCATTAAATGAACTTAATGCTTCCAATTTTACGACATAAAAGTCGTTAAATGCGACATCAGACATGCAGACATCACTGGTCAAATGTGCGATATAATTCAGGAACATATCTAGGAATTTTACTCGGGGTGGGGACATAATACACAAATGGAACGTAGCGCAACGTCTATAGAATCCTGATTTGGGGTGAATGTTTAAATCTCACAAAATAATTATCTTATATTGGAATTCAATGATTTTACTTCATTTGAAAGGAACGTGGAAATGCATGCTACGGAGAATGAAACCTCAACTGTTGAAAATTTGTCAATGTGTCCTTCAACCTGTGTAAGTTTTTAATTTCAACCGGGAACAAAATTACTTGAGAATGGTTATTTCAATTTATGAACTGTTGAGAAACTGATACTCTAAGGGAGATTTTATTAACTTTTCCAGAAATAAATCTACGTAGGCAGTGAGATACTTACGTTCAACTGACGCAGGTATTTTATTGAATGATGCAAATATGTAAATCTAGATAATATTTGTATTTAATCTTCTGGCTTTTCAGCTGCGAAACCATTTTATTAATTGTCACATCGTCTGTGATTGTAGTGTCTCTGTGAACAGACTGAAAGTACAAACCACACAAGCCATAATTCTGACGTGGTGCCCGTACCATGATAATATTGGTTTTACGTGGCAGCAAATCTATAGACACGAGGCTGGCGTATTTGGGCATCTTCAATTGTGTTTGAAGGATTGATTTAGATCTACTATTATACATATTTGCTGTGGTAATCGAATTATTACAACAATTTGTAAAGGAAAAACTACTGTTTCAAATTCTTCATATCTGTCTCAAGATTTCTTGAACATTTCAAAGGAAGTAGACTGCAGCCCCGCCAGTTAATTCCTTACCCTTCATGCGTGCCTGTGTGGTTGATCTTGCAAAGTATGTGGTAAATGATAAATATGCATTTTCTGCTGTCCGTGTGCTGTAATTCTAGTGAGTTGCAGGGGTTCTGCCGGAAGCTAATGGTGGCAGTGTTCCACTTAGAACGAGGGCTGTGCCCTACATATGCTAACATCATATAGTCGCTCGCTTGCTCGCATTCAAAAGTTAATTTGCGAGATAAAAGCCATGTATTGGCTCACTGGCTGTTATGGTGCTATTGCTGTCTTGCTGGGCACACTGCCAGAAGTTTGTCCCAAGCGGAAGGTCTACGGTTCAAGTAAGTACCATTCTCCAAGGAAAATAAGGTATTAATATTAAATTGTTCTCGGGCTTTGTATTTCTTCGCCACAGCGTAGAAGTGTGAAATATGACGCTAAGTGACGAAGTGGGTCTGTAATTGCTGTACAGATAGCCACTGTATAATAATAATCGAACCGAGCCGTGCAAGAGGCAGGTCAAAGACGACTTGCGAAAGGTCTGTTGAATCCAACCAACAAGAAAGAAAGGTTACCAAAAAGACTTGGCTGTAGAAAAATGCAATTTCAGGACTAGACGTCCCGGTCTCAAGTTAATTTGAAAGTGCCTAATTGAAGGGTGCAGATACGGCCAGGAAATAATAGCAGTAAGAAACTTTCCACGGTTGCAATTTTACTCTTCTGCACTGTATTATTCCAATCTATTTTTCATAAAGGACTTGTGGAGTGTATCTTTTTTAAGCCACCTATTATTTGAGTCACATTCTGTTGGTAGTATCAGTAAGTAAATAAATAAATTAATTAATTCTTGAAAAACAAAACAATGAAAAGACAGAGAAGGCGTGGACGAAAGAGAGAGAGAGAACATAGAGTACATATGCGAGATTATTAGGTAAAAGTTGAAGACGACGGAAATGACGTGGTACCTAGTTAGCCAAAACAAGATAATAATAATACCGGGCGAGTTGGCCATGTGGTTAGGGTCGCGCAGCTGTGAGCTTGCATCTGGGAGATAGTGGGTTCGAGCCCCACTTCGGCAGCCCTGAAGTAGGTTTTCCGTGGTTTCCCATTTTCACACCAGGCAAATCTTGGTTCTGTACCTTAAGGCCACGGCCGCTTCCTTCCCACTCCTAGGCCTTTCCTATCCCATCGTCGCCATAAAGTTGTAAATAAAAATAATATATGCTTAATGTTCCTCCATTTACTCTAAATTTTAAGGCGCCAGAACAAGGATGAGTAGCTTAGACGGTCGAGCGCTGGCCTTTTGACTCCAAGTTGGCAGGTTCGATTCTGGCTCATCCCGATGGTATTTGAAGGTGCTCAGCAGAATTTTTTTTTGCTATTTTGCTTTACGTCGCACCGACACAGATATGTCTTATGGCGACGATGGGATAGGAGAGGCCTAGGATGGGAAGGAAGCGGCCGTGGCCTTAATTAAGGTACAGCCCCAGCATTAGCCTGGTGTGAAAATGGGGAAATCACGGAAAACCATCTTCAGGGCTGCCGACAGTGGGGTTCGAACCCACTATCTCCCGATTACTGGATACTGGCCGCACTTAAGCGACTGCAGCTATCGAGCTCGGTCAGCAGAAATTTATCGGCATGTAAAGAAACACCTGCGGGACAAAATTCCGGCATCTACGAAAAACCGTAAAAATAGTTACTGGAACGTAAAACCAGTAACATTAATAGGCGCCAGATTGGCGAAATTTTCTCCTGGAAATATGTTTGTTACCGCGCCATTAAATCTGAGATATCTTCGAAGCCAACGGATTGGTCCAGGATTCGATCCCCCAAAATTGAGCATAAAGGGCTAGTGTCTAATCAGTTACAATGGGTAGAGCCCTGCACGGATGCGGATATCCACGGATATCCGCTGTTAGTGTCTTGGCGGGTGGAAACTGAATGGCAGTGCGGGTAATTTTGCTCATAATTTATAAATAATGAATAACGTCTATTGATTTTCACTCAGGTATAGCCTACTATTATTTTTTGTTTATGGTTAGGCGACCCTTGGCAGTGGTATGGGAGAATAGTGATATATAAAGAGCCTTGAGACTATAAAGCCGTAAATCTTACCTGTGACTAACTGGCTCCTGCCCGCAATTAATGGAAGGAACAAAGGTAAATACGTCGGTAGTTGTCGCAAAGAAAATCCCTCATAAACTTGTGACTAGGGGTTCCGGTGCCAGGTATTATGTTAACAGATCTATCCGTTTCAATACCTTTGGTGTAATATACTGCAGTTAAATATTTACATTATCCTTGGATAACCATTTGCGGGTGCGGATAACCATTCGCGGATGCGGATGAAGTGCGGATGCGGATAATATTGTGTACATTAGGCACCTGGTCTTGCCAGAGAATATGTAATAACTGCAGTTCGCTGTAGGCCTACTTCAGACTTTTTTTTTTACATTTTTTATATGTGCGGTAATGTATATGGAATGAAATGGCGTTTAGTGCCGGGAGTGTCCTAGGAGATGTTCGGCTCGCCAAGTGCAGGTCTTTTTATTTGACTCCCGTAGGCGACCTGCGCGTCATGACTAGGATGAAATGATGATGAAGACGACACATACACCCAGTCCCCGTGCCAGCGAAATTAACCACTGATGGTTAAAATTCCCGACCCTGCCGGGAATCGAACCCGCGACCCCTCAGACCAGAGGCCAGCACCCTAACCATTTAACCATGGAGTCGGACGGTAATGCATATTATAAATATAACAGGATTTTTACTTCTCACCGGTACAGATACGTCTTATGGTGACGATGGGCCAGGAAAAGGCTAGGAGTGAGAAAGAATCGACCATGGCCTTGATTAATTTCACTTCAGTGCACTTTATGAATCTCTCTAAGACAAGGTCTAGTTTCATTAACATTACTTCCCACCGTGCAATATTAGAATCTGAATTTTTTTTTCATCTGAGACAACTGTACGATCACCAAACTAGCGAAGCTGTTTTTTTCTCTGGAATGATCAAGGGACGGTGAAAAGCATACATTTTGTGGCATAATTTGCTCGAGGACTGCATTTGCTTGGTGTGAAAATGGGAAAACATAGAAAATCATCTTCAGAGCTGCTGACGGTGGGGTTCGAACCCACTATCTCCCAAATGCAAGCTACAAGTTACGTGCTAATGTAACAATGGATTTTCATGCCAGATCAGGGTTGACTGTGCTTGATCACCCTCCATACAGTCCTGATCTTGCCCCATGTGACTTCGCATTCTTCCCAGAAGTGAAGCTGAAGCTGAAAGAGCGGCGTTTTGCATCCAACGAGGAGCTTATGGCAGCATGGAATCAAGAGTGTGAAAATGTAACCGAAGAAAAGTGGCAGAGTTGGTTCAGTGACTGGTTTCGACGTATGGAGAAGTGTATTGAGTGTGGTGGAAATTATTTTGAAAAAGTCCGAAGCGTTCACTCACATTGCGAAACTTTCCTAGAGCCCTTTGTATAAAGTAAAAAGGTAAAGGTATATGTTGTGTATGGTGGGTGTCAGCCCGAAGGCTGGTTTGATCCTCCACAGTTCCGCCAACAGTTTTCACAGATAGCCTAGGCGTCACTGAAGAGGCATACTAGGGAAATGACGAGTGAGGTAGTTTCCCGTTGCTTTTCTCATCGAGTCAGGAGTTGCCATTGCACGCCCACTGAAATGCATGCACCAACCGAGCCTATGAACAATATTTTCACACCATTCATAACAGGGACTGGCTGCATAAGGCAATTGCATGGCAATACTAGCATCACTCATAGCTCGGTCACTTTCATATTGTCAAAGCCAAGGATGAGAGTGAGGTCAGTGAACGCAACAAATTGATTCTGACCCATGCCAGAAGACATAGTGCACTGTAAACACTACATCTCGCCAACGAAGGCATCAAGATAAAGGTAAGGAACAAAAAATGCCATCCATCTCGAGTATTCATATCCCGCAGTGGACTCTTATCAGTGTAAATAAATAAATAAATAAATAACGATATTAATAGTTTTATGTCCCACTATTTTTACGGTTTTCGGAGACTGAGACGCCCGAATTTTTGTCATCCAGAAGTCCTTTTGCGTGCCGGGAAATCTACTGTCACGAGGCTTGCATTCAAGTACCACGGGATTGGGGTGGGATCGAACCCGCCAACTTGAACTTCGGATCCGTTCTTCCAGTATGAAGTACCTACATGCAATGTAATCCTAATCAACGTCGTGGCACGACAGCCCTGATGTGCCTTGGCTTATCAAGCAACCGCTGCTCAGCTCGAATGCTTTCTGATTACGAGGTGACGCGTAATGAGCTGGGACCGCTATCTCATCGGCAGATAGCTCCTCGGTTGTTCTCACGTTGGCTGAGTGGACCTCGAACCAGTCTTCAGATTTAGGTAAGTATCCCTGACCTGGCCAGGAATTGAACCTGAGGCCTCCGGGTAAGAGACAGGCTCGCTACTCCGCGACCGCGAGGCAGGCCTACTTGAACGGAATTGAACTGAAATCAATAGGCAAAATTTAACTGAAGATCTTACCGTGGAGAAAGTCCTATAAATATTTTTTGAAGGGCTATATAATTGTAGTGATGTCGGAGATGAAGAAGAAATACTGCTTTTGCCAAACTTCTTGAAGGTGTAAAACACAGCTTACTTTGTTCTTGATTGTGCGAGTGCGGAACATTGTTGGCAGATTGTCATAATAATTTTTACATACACCATACTACTGGAACTCGTAGCTTATCGTATTACTAATCTCCGTAAACAGTTTAGTTAGGTCTTCCCCTCTCGGTCGTCTACTACCTGCGGGTGATAAAGTATTCATTACTCCATCACGATGCTTAATCATGACGAGATGATCCTTGAAGACTGTCAATGTAATATTCAGTGAACTTCAGGGAGACAAGTTAGTAACACCCGCAACCTCGCCCCTCCCCTCTGTAATGATAATACAGTACCTGATTGAAGAGCCGTATACAGTGTGTTTCCATATGAATGTTCAATAAGATATGAGGCACCCGTGTGTATTCCAGTGTTGTGAGGAATACATTCGGAAGCTCTCTGGTTATGAAGACTGTCTCTCAACTTACTTTACGAGACATACGTTTGTCCATCCTTACGTTGCAAAAGTTTGATCGTGAATTTGTAGTGCTGTAAGGTAACCTAAGGGAAGTCTCGCATTCTGCTTATAAATCTTCTACTTCCTCTGCCGCTTTTCTCACTCCCTGGTGGTGTAGCATAAGTGGATATGGTCCTGTTTTACGGCCTAATGACATTCCTGACACTAATCCTTCACCATTGCATGTTTCTGTGGTGGTCGGCAGTGTGGTATGTTGAGTATGGAGAGGAATGTATAGGGACAAACTAATACTCAGTCTCCGAATCAAACGAATAAAGCAGACGCGGTTAAAATCACCGATCATGCCGGAAATCGAACCGGCGACTCTCTGAACCGAAGTTCTCGTCTCCATCCCAAGCCAGTGAACCGGACGCCCATTCTGCTTGCGTATAAATATAATGATATAATGAATAATACATATTTTACGCTCCGAAAGATTTTTGTAATTATTAATTTCCTGTGGTTATCACAGCCAGATGCAGCGCTTGTAAGGTAGACCCGCGAATGATGGTGAACGGCGTTTGCTGTGTGTGGACAGCTGCATGTTATTGTGGTGGAGGATAGTGTTGTGTGTGAGTTACAGGAAGGTTGGGGACAACACATATACCCAGTCTCCGAGCCAAAGGAATTGACTGTTTATGATCAAAATCGCATGAATCGAACCCAAGACCAAGACACTGACCACTCAGCCTTGGTGCTGGATAATAAAAGAGAACATTAGCAGATGAAGCTGCAGTGCTTGTTGCGAGTAGTCGACTACGCGGGCCCGTACTTCATTCACGCTGTCGGATTGAGTAGCTCAGACGGTACAGTGATGGCTTTCTGAACTCAAGTTGGTGGTTTCGATCTCGGCTCAATCCGGTGATAATTGAAGGTGCTGAAATACGCCAGTCTCTTGACGGTAGACTTACTGGCACGTGTAAGTATTTACGCCGGATAAAATTCTGGCCCCTTAGCCTCACCGAAAACCTTAAAAAGTAGTTATTGATACGTAACATTATTTATTTATTTTCAAGTTGAGCCTCTATGGATTGTGTAATAACAACCTGTTTCATTCCAGCATCTAGATATTGTTTCTCAAGCTTTAAAATCCTGTCAGCATTTCTTGAGTCCATCAGTCGGCTCCTCCTTTTGCTCTTCGCATAGAGGTCATCTCGATTTTTTGGGTCACGATTCCGTCTTAAATTCTCCATAGCTCTTCACTACCTGTCAAATTTGACCCTGTCATTAATTTTGCGTCCTGGAATACCGATCTGTCTCATCCTTTTCACATTCTTGGAACCACCTCGGCCTTGTTGACTTCGGTTTGATTACATTCTATATTCTTTTTGTTAGTCGGTCATCTGACATCCTGACAATGTGTCCGTAGAATAGCAGTATTTACGGTGCTGTAATTGGTTCAATCTTGCTGTGCATCTCTTCATTAGATGTCAATCGCACCTGCCCATAGACTCATCTGTTACCTAGGATCTTCTTTAATATCCTGTGTTCCTTTTTCCAGTTGACTGACTTGTCCCTGTCTACTCATGATCAAGGTTTCTGATGCATATCATCCCTTTATTTTAACAAACTTTGTTGTATTACCTGAACTTGGCTCGTATAGTCATTGTCCTTACGTTGTACATATTCTTCGCGTATGTCCGCCAAACTCCTCGTCCTGGTAACTGGACATTTTGACTCAAGTAATCTTACTATAGCCTAATTAGTGATCATCCAGCCTGGTCCATCACTGATGTCCGTCATATACTTAATTGTCTCAAAGGAAATCTGTGTTCCTACTTTCTCGGCTATTTCTGGCAGCCTGTTTATGTTATTGACTGCTGGATCAATGTCGTTAACAAAAATGATCGAGCCATCCATAAAGGCCAGGCATTCAATGCATCCTTTAAGTTTGGGACCTGCTCTGAACCAATCTTAGTTTGTTTCTTCGTGGCTGAACATTTTCCTCCACTCTGAAATGACATTTTCCAGCATACAATTGAAGAGGAGTGGGGTTAGTCCTTCACCTTGTCTTTACAATTAGCTTTACGTCGCACCGACACAGATAGGTCTTATGGCGACGATGAGACAGGGAAGGGCTAGGAGTGGGAAAGAAGCGTCCGTGGGATGCATTTGCCTGGTGTGAAAATTGTAAAACCATCTTTAGGGCTGCCGACAGTGGGGTTCGAACCCAGTATCTCCCGAATACTGGATATTGGCCGCACTTAAGCTACTACAGCTATCGAGCTTGGTCATCATCTTGTCTGAGGCCTATTTTGATCTTAAACAGTTCCTAGATTTCACCCATGAATATAATTTTCGACACAGTGTTGACGAGCGTCTTTTTGATCGGGTTTCTGGACGTATCATCCACCCCAGTCATACGCCTTATTGAAATCAATCAACACGACCACGTTTTTGTACCCTCGTATCGTCTTCTATCTGTGGACGTTCTTCTGGTTGAAAATCTGTTCTGGGAGGGAATGACCTTTTCTGGAGCCAGCTTGGTATTCTGCACTCTTCGTCTATCCAGCTGATCTTCAACTCTGCTCTGGAGCTCTTTGGAGAGAATCTTGTACGCAGCGACAACTGGTGAAATGCCCCTATAGTTATTGACATCCTTCTTTTCACCTTTCTTAAGTAAAGGAAGGATTAGTGCTGAATTCTATGCCGATGGTATTATGCCAGTTCTCCAGATGTCCTCCGAGACCATGGCTAGTTTGTCCGAGTTTTCTCGTTTGCCAGTTGAAGTAGTTCTGCCACAATTTAGTCATCTTCGGCTTCTTTATTGTTTCTCAAGGTGATTGCAATCTCTCTACTATTTCCAGTTACTGGGTGGGCTTCAGTTGGGTGGTCGATGGGTCTGCTGGCACTATTTTAGTTTGGTTCGTCACCCGAGCCATAATAGTGCAGTTTTCTTTGTTGGTGAGTCCCAGCTTTCATTTTCATCTCTAAAGCACAGACTTATATCTCGCCGCAGCTAAGAGTTACAAGAAAAATTATCTCAGGAAGACTAGAAAATCTGCTACCGAGGTGATAATGTTCTTTCTTACTGGAAAAGCCGTGCCAAACTGTGGCATATTTTTCTTCACCATAAGACCTGTCTGTGTCGGTGCGACGTAAAGCCACTAGAAAAAAAAAAAAAAACACGCTGAATTCCTGTGAACAGTTACCACCTGGAGTGGTGCTTTCTTGTGATGACTTACGATGATGATTCGTTGTTTATACAAGTGTGGGTGGGATCATTCCTTCCCGGTAATAGAACTGAGGTTGTAAACCTCGGAGCTTGGTACGGACCGCTTCTCTGTAGTACAGGCTCCTTTTGCATCCGCTTCGCTGTATTACAGACATTGCTAGTAGAAGATAATTCCTCCGCTTCATCCGCCGGTGGGGGAAGGGATCCTCCTCCGGCTTCAGAACCGTTGACGGTCTTCTTCTGTAACCCTAGGAACGGGCTCTTACTAGGTACTACTACTAAGTGGACCAGGTTTATTTTACGTAGTGTTACTCCTTCCGCTTCTCCTTTACCTCTTGCTCGGCGAAGCCTGGGGCTTGCGATCGGCATAGCGGAGTTATTTATTATTATTATTATTAGGTATCTGTGGAACAGCAGAGGTTAAAGAAGGTGCTGGGTGGAATAGGTCTCAACAACGAAATTAAAATTAATTAAAAATTTAACAAAGGTTATATTTTCTTTTCGAGATCAAGAAATAACAAGTATAACAGGAACTCAGTTGTATATCAACAAATTAAGAATGTACAATTACAATTTGTTAATGGTTTTGGGCTTCGAGCCCCCGGACACACAATCCTTGAGCAAAGAGCCCAACTTTACTTATGTATAAGGTTCAACAAAGGGGCAGAAAACCCCAATCATACCAAGGAGCACTAGCTCCCAATTACCCAGTAAAGCCTCCTCGAGGCACACAGAACCTAAATTTAAGAAAGAACAACCCGCTCTCAAAGTTCAAGCCCATCAACGGCCACACCAAACTCCACCTTCAAGCTGTCCTCCGGACACACAAAAACAGGGGTAAAAATACCCAACCTACTGAGGCCTATTCAGTAAAGAAACAGGACAATGACATGGCCCCAAAATACCAACTTGAGTGGAGGCGTACTCAGCACTCCTAATACACTTTATTAAAACCTAATTTGGCCCTAGGCCGCTTATGCAAGGGCTAATCCCATACTACGGAGGTGACACGAAATAAAACTTTATTACATTACGAAGAGAAGGGAAACTGTTATAAAAATGTAGTCACCTCAAAACAATATGAGTGGGAGTTCGAGAGGGTTAGGCACTCTCTATCCCAATTTATAGTTAAAGAGACGAAGTTTTACCAAGAGTCTATTACATTTTAAAGAAAGGTTACAAGATAAAAGTTTCGAACCTGTCCCGAGGGTTAAACTGCTGAGCTAGCAAACAAAGAAGTTATTAAAAGGCCATTACCTGATGGATGAACTGCCGCCTGAAGAAAGGGGCGCTTCCCGCCCGCTGCTATATAATCACACAAGGAAAGATGTTACTGAAGTGGCACCGAGACCAGAAAAACAGCAGTTTATATATCCTCGTGGAAGATTCGAGACGTTTCATGAATGATTACAACCCGCCCACAAAATTTTATTGGTTACCGAACACAGTTACAGACCAGGTTGGGGAAGAAAGCCCCGATTGGTCGAAAATGAATTTAAGAAATTCGGGATTGGCTAATTTCAAAACTGGCGGAACGAACGGATTAACATTGCCAACTCAAACAATAACAGAAAGAAATTTAACAAAGAACAAACTTATGACTACAAAATTTCTTCAAAAAAAAAGTTCCTTCACTTCGCACCAGGGTGCACAATTGTAATTCTTCAGTAGTGCCATCTAGAAGAGAATGTTCACACTTCTCACTACAGAGAAAACAAATATAAATCGAAAAAGACACAGTTCAGAACTCCACAAAATTTACAATAGCGACATCTTCTGAGAAACTTTAGAATTAACATGGTTGTTAAAGTTCAGGCTTCCTCCAGTAGAGGAGTTTCAACTGGCGCAATGTTTGAATTAGCGGCGCGGAGGTGTACCGCCCGGTACAATTATTATTATTATTATTATTATTATTATTATTATTATTATTATTATTATTATTATTATTATTTGCTGCCTCTGTGGATCAGTGGTAGAGTGTCGGCCTCCGGATCCCAAGATAGAGGGTTCAAACCCGGCAGAGGTAGTCGAATTTTTGAAGGGCGGAAAAATGTTCGGGTGAGCGCCGGACCACAGCAAACATCACGTAGTTCAGAACGGATGGGTAGATGAAGGCCCGAATGGTGGCCGGCCCCATGGCTAAATGGTTAGCATGCTAGCCTTTGGTTCAAGGGATCCCGGGTTCGATTCCCGGCCGGGTTGGGGATTTTAACCATAATTGGTTATTTCCACTGGCTCGGGAACTGGGTGTGTGTGTCATCCTTAAAGAGAAATAAATAACAAGGAAAAACGAGGAAGAAATAAGAAAACATCAACAATTTAAAACAAAACAAAAAAGAAGTAAATTGATTTTTTTTTAAATGTTGCTGATTCTTTCAAATACTGATTACGGTTATAGTACCTCACACTACAATAAATAATGCATTACAAAGTGTTATTTCTAATTCCATGTCTTTTACATTTGCAGTAAAAAATGAAATGGCGTATGGCTTTTAGTGCTGGGAGTGTCGAAGACAAGTTCGGCTCGCCAGATGCAGGTCTTTCGACTACACGCCCGTAGGCGACCTGCGCGTCGTGATGAGGGTGAAATGATGATGAAGACAGCACATACACCTAGCCCCCGTGCCAGCGGAATTATCCAATTATGGTTAAAATTCCCGATCCTGCCGGGAATCGAACCCGGGGCCCCTATGACCAAAGGCCAGCAATCTGGTGTAGTTGCGCGAATATCAGGAACTACTTGTGATTCGTAAACGAGTACAGTAAATGCCAATGCATACTCCGAATGTTGAGATACACGCTATAAAATATCTCCAGCAGAGTCACAGGTGTGTGGAAATGGTTTTTTTTTTTTTTTTTTTAAGGTGGTAAGGTTTCGGATCAGGATAGGAATCTGATCTGAATCCCATAGAACATAATGAGGAATGAGTTAGAACGGAAATTACGGGGATTTTTCTAGCATCTGATTATTCCTCTAGCTCGCAGACTCGATGCTCGTGTTCGTCTTAATTCAAAGCTCTTCATATACACACAACACTTCATAGTACCAACTATTACAGAGACAGGCAATAGCTTTTTAATAATGCTTTTACGTCCCACTACTTTCTGACGGTTATAAAGGTGAGACAAGTGAAAAATTACTTCATCCATAGCGCAGATACAGAGGGGTTTAACATTATTGCAGAAGTAGAAATGCACCTACAAAATAAACTTCAAATTTCTTCCGCAACACAAACTTTTATATCAGATTTCTTTAAAAGTAACGAGAAAATGTAATACAATGCCCAGACGTGCCAAGTCTCCCGATTTGAGCGGTAGACTCCCGATTTTTCATCGTTCCTCCCGATCTCCCGATCGCCGGGTCCGATCTCCCGATTTTCAGAGCAATATCCGTAATTTTCGTATTATTTTAAACTCCCGCGTATTTCCTCGTTCTATCGATATATAGCTGAGTATGGCTGGTCGATAGTAGTTCTAATAATGATACCAGATGGCAGTACGGGGCACGGTGGCTAGTTATGTGCTGCTCTTTGATCTATAATACAGTCATTCTCTTTGCAAGCGAGTCAAGCGAGTAACATTCTCTTTGGAGTAACCTAACCTCAGAAGTAGCACACCATAGTTGTTTTACCCGTAGAAGTGCTCGTGTTGTGCCTTAATATTTGGTTTGGCTAAAATGTGAAAAAAGAAATATGATGCAGTGTTTAAAAGTGCTTATAGGGAAGAGTTTCCGTGTTTGAGTGAATCCAGAAAGGGACCAACGTTCACATTCTGTACTATATGTAGGTGTGAATTTTCAGTTGCACATGGCGGGAAATGCGATATACTCAAGCATATGCAAACGAAAAAACATAAGGAGAGTGTCCAGTGTGTAGAAAGAAACCAGAAACTGAACTTTTCATGTAAAAACCAAGATGTAAATCCTGTGACGAATGCCGAGGCGTTATTTACGTCATTTATAGTAGAACATAACCTGCCTGTAAATTGTGCCGATCACGCCGGGCCTTTGTTTCGCAAAATGTTTCCTGATTCGGAAATCGCTAAACGATATGGGTGTGCTAGAACGAAAACAGCGGCTATCATTACAGAAATGTGCATGGAAGAAAGGAAGAAAATTGTATCACATTTGCAGGTGAATGCATTTTCTATTGCTACTGATGGTAGCAATAAAAGCGACTTGAAGATATATCCCATTGTTGTAACATTTTGTTAGGCCTGAACTCAATGAAATTCAGAGTTGTCTACTCTCTGTGCCTAATTTAGAAGGGGATGCTACTGGAGCTAACATTGCCAATCTTTTGCTCTCAACTTTTCGGGAATTCTGCATTCCATTAAAAAAACTGCCTAGGTCCTGGTGCTGATAATGCTCCAGTAATGGTAGGATTAAAGAATGGTGTGGCAGGATGTTTGAAGCGGGAAAATTACATAATCATCGTAGGCTGCTCTTGTCACCTAATCAATCTTGCTGCCGAGAAGGGTGCGGCGTGCTTGCCCGTAAATGTAGATGAAAGTATAATTGATATATTTTATTATCTGGAAAGGAGTGCAAAGAGGAAAGAAAAGTCCAGAGAATTTCAGACTTTACACAACACTGAGATCAGGAAAATTCTGAAGCATGTGCCTACTCGATGATTGTCACTAAGAAGGTGTTTAGATAGGATTTTGCTTCAGTAGGACCCTTTGGTTATATTATTCAGGAGCAAAATTGTGAGTAAAGATTCTCAGGTGGGAACTTTGAAGGCTTACAAAATTCCTAAGCGCAGTTTAAGTGCAGATGTGTCTTGTTTGTCTGAAAACATTAAGGAATGTCATAACATTTCACCTCACTCCTCAGTTAAAAGGAAAACCCAGTCATCAGTTTCACTAAAAAAAAAAAAAAAATGAAACTACTGATCACACTAAGAGCCATGCATTGTCACGTGAAGAACGACTTTTCATGTTCCTTTAATCAAATTTACATAAATCTTTTTGCCATTTTCTCTCAAGTTTTATGGATATCTTTGAGAATCCAAACGTAGCTCTTCAGTCAAGTATGCCGCACATCCACTTATTGAGGTCAGTTTTGGAGGAACTGTTGAAGAATGTGATGGCAAAGTTTGTGAAACCAGACGTTATTAAAAGATCCTCCTCTCTCCTTGATGTAGATTATCATACTCCAGCAAATCAAAAGGATGATTGTGATTTGATGATAGGGAACTCTGCGTTTGTTTTAGTGAACACCTTGAAGTCTGAGGAAAAGTGCGTATTCTTTAAGTCTGTTAGAAAGTGTTTCTCTTCATCGTGTGACTACCGTACATGGTACACAAATTTCCATTCAAAGATGTTTTAATTAATGCGGAAGTTGCAAATATTTCTGCTATAAGTAAGGCATCATTTTCTAGCCTTAGATTTGCATTAACAAGGGTCCGAACATTTTGACTAGTGAAACGGAACATTTGGATAAAGAAACTGATATTCTGCACTCCCAGTTCTGTAACTTTCAGCTCGAAGAAACAGACCTGGCAAAAGGAAGAATTGATGCTCAATGGGCATTGGTAGGTCAGATGAAATCAGCTGATGGTGTACTTAAATATGGCAGACTCTCTAAGGTGATGCTTGCTATTTTATCAATTCCACATAGCAATGCAGAATGTGAAAGGATTTTTAGTAGAGTCACAACGACAAAAACACAGTTCAGATCCTTGCTGTCTGAACAAACTTTGGAGAAACTTTTAACCTTGAAATCAGTTCAGCAAGGCAAGTGCTCTGAGCAAAAATTTAGTTCAGAGTTTCTGAAGAGGGCTAAGTCAGCTACTGGCGTGTTGAACAACAATTAGTCATAATGTGAGTGATCACCATGTTGAAGGATGAGAAGTCACATGTTTCTACAGTTCAGGTATGTCCAGTATTTAGTATTCACATGTAAATGGTGAAAAAAAAATATATGGGCAAATATAATTGTTAATGTATTGAATTATAATGAATTTGTACATGTTTTGCCATCAGTGATGTGTCGTAATACGTCGCGATTCGCTGCGAAATTTCTCCTGAAATTTCAGACATGAAAGTTGGCATGTCTGAATGCCTTTTCATTTTAAACTAGAATTTGTTTCACTGGACTGTAAATGTGTCCCCTACGCTATTTATTCATATTACTCTGTTAGGGCTACTGTTAAACAGAACTTTATTGATGAAACAGTTTATTCTTGGAAGACAGCTGTAAGTGTTCATATAAATAATCTTTCCTCCACAATATCGTTTGATTTTTTGCGAGAAGCTGCCACTTCTTTAACGGAGATTGAGTAATATACAGTGACCACCTAACAAGAGTTCACGGCACGCTCAAGGGGAGGGCAATAGATTGTTTGTCCTATCGTCTGGCCTGTAAGGCTCGGTCGTTTGTTGAGCTCTGTACTATAACAGTGGAACGCGTAATTTACGTAACACGCTAAGTGATTGTTACAGTATTAACATCATGGTTAAGTACACCATTGAGCAGCGAATGTTTATTGTTGAAATATATCTTTTAAAACAAATCGTATGATGGTACGTACGGAAGTATTGCAAACGATTTCCGGTGAGTTGTGTACCATTTATGCTGAAATTTATATCGGAACAATCTACGTTCAGCTGAAACACTGAGGAACGAAATTCGGACAGTAAAAGTAAACTTGTTCCTCATCCTGAGGTGGTGCAGCTCTTTTCAGGCACTCCCCCAATGGAGGTGAGCTGCCGTTCTTGAATTCCTGTGCCGGGCTGAGTGGTTGAGGCGCTGGCCTTCTGACCCCAACTTTGCAGGTTCGGTCCTGGCTCAGTCCGGTGGTATTTGAAGCTGCTCAAATACGTCTGCCTCGTGTCAGTAGATTTTCTGGTACGTAAAAGAACTCATGCGGGACTAAATTCCGGCACGTCGGCGTCTCCGAAAACCGTAATAGTAGTTGGTAGGACGTAAAGCACATAACATTAAATTCCTGACAGTACCGGGAATCGAACCCGGAGACCCGAGGACGGCAACTAATAGTGCTAACCGTTACGCTACGGAAGTGGACATTTGGAGAGAGAGATAAGTGAAATAACAGGTCAAAATATGACGCGGGTTACAGAATTCCTTCGGAGATGCCAGGTCTGCATAAATGAATATTGAAATCATTTTCAGCAGCTGCTATGAGTTATAAATGACGTTAAGGTCAGAAAAGGAAAATCATTGCTTGGTTTTCATTTCTTTCTTTTTTATGGTAATGAGGCTGTTACCTAATTCTTTCTTGTTGAAGAAACTATCAGATATCTCAAGAGGGAAGGATCGGTATGGTTCTCGGGGAATACAGTCTGTTCTTCCCGTCAGGTCGCTCTGCGCTCCTCGCTTGAGTTTGCCGTAAACTCTTGTTTGGTGGTCGTTGTGCATATATATTGGATTTAAACAGACAAGGATTAAGATAGCTAGGAGTATTATTTTGAGGCTTGGAGGATGCAATAAGAGGCAAGTGCTGGGAGATAGTATGAGAACTCTTTCGGTTACCTGAACACCAAGTGTCCAGGCTAGGCGACGTGACGGACTGAACTGGAGTAAGTGTGCGTGGTAATTTATTCGCGTCGCGTGTTGCGGCACACTTCTCTATCCTGCAGAGAGCATCGCCCGTTCTATCGACTGACTACCCACGCATATCATCAAGAGACTATTAATAACCTGCATGGATTATTTAATAAAAGACGGCCTGCGTCTCGTATAGAAGTGAGTGTTGATAAACACACTTACGTAACAGACACACTGTTACTATCTGCCATTAAAGGCGGGACAAAAAGCTCATGCTGTGATTTTGAGAATCGCCTGCATCTTGTATGAATGAGGGTTATCAGCAGCCAACTTAGTCATTTAGCTTTAAAAAAGTGGCCTGCATTCATTCTTTCAGTGACCACTTTACAAAACACACTGCATTTACAGTGAGTGCTATTTTAACTCGAGCGAACACTGCAACTAACAAGAGCTCTGAGTTTTAAGGGAGATAATAATAATAATAATAATAATAATAATAATAATAATAATAATAATTACATGCCTATATAGCTCGTCTGGTGGCCATGATTATTAAGGCTTTAAGTCTATACGGTCTGACACCGTGGTTAGCCGGTTCGAGTTCCGTTGGTCGAGAAAGTTCCACCCTCAGAATGTTGGCCGGCGAGGTGGGAGAGGCGGTGGTATACAATTTCCATTTACTAGATTGCGAGCCAGAAGCCTGGATTCAGTTCCAAACCTCTCCCCAGAGTTCATATGGAGTAAGGGCATGTGGGTTGGTGATTCGTCCGTTGGATGGAGACGTTAAGCCTTGAGCAGATCCCCTGGTGCTATTCGTCAGGAGTAGGCTACGTGCCGGCACCGACTTTCACCCTCTCCCTTCCTACTATATCACGTCATGCATTTCATTCATTAACTCCTCTGAGGTTGACGTCAAGAAGGGCTACGAAGATTCATCTCACTCCGTACCCGACCCCGTACAGAAACAGGGCTAGGGTAATATAAAAATTACAAGCTGTATATACATGCTTCTTCATACATACTTGAAATCAGTAAAAGCATCGTCTTCCTCTGCTCTTTTTACTCTATGGACGAGTATTTTTCTCTTAGGTAACCTATCTTCCTCCATTGGCCTCACATGACCCCACTACCGAAGCCGGTCTACAGTATAAGTGCAGCTTCACCCATCGAGTTCATTCCTAACTCCGACTTTATTTCCTCATTCCGAGTAATCTCCTGCCATTCTTCCCGTCTTTTTAATACCATCGTTCGTTCTTGCTACTTTATGTCTGTTACTTTCAACTTGTGGTTACCGGTAACCACTTCCGTAGCGTAGCCGGGCTGAGTGCCTCAGACGGTTGATGCGCTGACCTTCTGACCCCAACTTGGCAGGTTCGATCATGGCTCAGTCCGGTGGTATTTGAAGGTGCTCAAATATGTCAGCCTCGTGTAGGTAGATTTACTGGCACCTAAAAGAACTGCGAGACTAAATTGCGGCACCTCGGCGTCTCCAAAAACCGTAAAAGTAGTCAATGGAACGTAAAGCCAATAACATTATTATTATTATTATTATTATTATTATTATTATTATTATTATTATTACCATCTTCCGTAGCGTAACGGTTAGCACTATTAGCTGCCGTCCTCGGTGGCCCGGGTTCGATTCCCAGTACTGCCAGAGATTTGTGTGGTTTAAAGGGTACGTGCAGCTCACCTCTTGAGGTTGTGCCCGAAAGGAGCTACACCACCTTGGAGCGAGGACATAGATTCATACCTATTGTAATCGAAAGAATTAATATCAACTCATTTATTAAATGAAACAATAATATGATAAACTCATCATCAGATGACTGAAAGTAAGTTCTGGTCTCTTAAACCATTTTATAGTAATTAATAGCTACTACTGATGAAGAAATTAGTTAATCATTAGTATGTCATACTAAAATAATTAAAAATTTAATATTTCTTTATTCCTATTTCTTTATACTTATAAATTGACTATTTTTAATCTTTATATTCTCATCTACCCTCATCTTACGAATCCACATGTAATGCCGACCCTAATTAATTGGTAAAAGACCAAGGTCGTGCTCTGTATAGCTGTTATTATTATTATTATTATTATTATTATTATTATTATTATTATTATTATTATTAGTTCGTTTCGGCCAACTAAGGGCCACGTCATTTCAACTGTGTTCCTTGAGCTTTAATGTTGGTCCGGTATTCCTTCATTCGTATACTGTGTTGCTCCTTTCGCTCTTCCGTCCATGCATTTCCAGTTTTCATATTCGGCTCTGGTTGGAAACTCTGATGTTCTTAGAGTTTTTTTCTTAAGTGGGACACGCTCCTGGATATCTTCAAATGAGATCCCAGTCTCCTGAAGATCTTTCTGTACTTCACTGAACCATGCCCCCTTTGCCTTTTTCTCTTGGAGGAAAGTGAAAATGTGGTTGGTTAACCGTGTTGACTTCATTCGGGCCATGTGTCCATAAAAAGTAATCCTCCTTTTCCGCTTCACGTCAGTTATTTTCTCCACATGCGAGTACAACTCCTGGTTGTGTCGTCTCCTAAACTCGCCGTTGTCTTTGAAAATCATTCATTCGTATAATTTTTGCCCTTATGGACAGTGTTTGAACTCGAATATCTCACGAGGACACAATTTTCACTTCTATTCTTTCCCTTCTTCCTCTTCTCTTCCCAAAATCTCTTCATCCTGTGGCTGTGCTCCTGTTTCCTTTGTTCTATCCACAATGTTTCTTCTTCTTCTCGTTTATTATAAATTTTGTATTCCTAATTTTGTTTCTGAATTCTTTTATGTCTCCTATCATTTGCCTGTTGATCCCTACCTGCCTTAAGTCTTCCTTTGTTTCATGATACCAATTTGTTTTCTTGCTTGAACTGTTTACTTTTTTTAAAGTCCATTGTTGTCCTTTCTTTGTATGTGCCCATAGAAAGTTTGTCTGCTTTTCCTGATCATGCCTGTGAGTCTGGCAGTGTGCTGATATAGGTCGTTTCATCCATATGCCTTCCCTGTGTATTGGTCTAAATATTTTTCTGAGGATTTTTACGTTCTATTTTTTCTGTCTCTATGAAGCCTGATGCTCCAATTGTGGTCGTTTCTGACTATGCAATGCTTCTGGTAATACGACTGTTATATAGTGTCTACGTTTGGCCTGTCTTGATATGCTTTTCTTGTTATAATGTGACCCTGTGAGTTTGTATGCTTTCTGGAGTTTTTCCGTTCCTTCTATGTTAGACGCCTTGTTTGATCCTCCTGTTTGTATGTATTCCCCTAAATATTTAAATTTTTCGACTCTTTTTAACGGATCCATATACTGTATGCATGGTGTGCACACTGTTGTTCTGTCGTTTCAGGTATTGAATCTTCTCGTAAGATATCTGTAGACCTGTTTTGGCAGCTATTTCATGCAAGCGTCCCAGTGCTTCCTTTGCCTGCTGTGTATTATTGCTGAGTACGGCTATGTCATCTGTAAATGCCAGACATTTTATGATTGTTTTTGTTTCACGTGTTCTTCCCAGCTGTATTCCTATAACTTGTTCCTCCCACTGCTTGATAATTTTGTCTAACACCATGTTGAACAAGATTGGTGTATCTGGAAGGGTTCCGAAATTTCTCCAATGAACTTTATATTGAAGGTGGTGTCTGTAAGCGTCTGTTGTATTAGTGCTCTGGTTTTTCTGTCAGTGCCATATTCTTCCAGTACGTCATAGAGCGCCTGTCTGTCTATGGGGAGTCGTACGCTTTTGTAAAATCCACAGGGGTAACTGCAGTGTTTCTTGTTTGTTTGACTTTCAAAAGTGTTCTCAAGTTACAGATCTGTTCGATGCATGATCTCCCTTTTCTGAAGCCTACCTGGTATTCCCTATTTGTGGATCTGCTTGTGGTTCTAGCCTGTTTAATAGCACCTTAGAGAAGATTTTGTACGTAACTGGTACTAGCGAAATACCTCTGTAATTATTTGGATCGACTTATCACCGTTTTTATGTAATGGATGGGTTAATGCATATTATTATTATTATTATTATTATTATTATTATTATTATTATTATTATTATAAGCCTCCGTGGCTCAGGTGGCAGCGCGTCGGCCTCTCACCGCTGGGTTCCGTGTTTCAAATCCCGATCATTTCATGTTAGATTTGTGCTGGACAAAGCGGAGGGGGACAGGTTTTTCTCCGGGTAATCCGGTTTTCCCTGTTATCTTTCTTTCCAGCCGGCACAATTCATATCCTCGCCGCAATTCATATCCTCATTCATTCCATCCCTGACCCGGTCAATGACTGGAAAACAGGTTGTAGGTTTCCATATATTATTATTATTATTATTATTATTATTATTATTAATATACCGTTTCGGTCACTTGCTACCACGGTTAACACTTGTCAGACTTCCTGGATTTCAGTTGCTCTCCATCTTGGTGGAGAATCCATCTCATCATTCTTCGGGCGTCTGAGCACCTGTTCTTTTCACTCTTTCCGGAATATATTTTACCCTATGTACCCAGGTCATGATTTACGTCTTTCTTGAACCAGTGTCTCGGAGACAAGGTTTAGATCCCCCCCACGGCGTTGTCCCTAACTAAGGAACTCACTTAACAGATGAATTTGTTTTCTTATCCCAGAATCTCTTCATCCTCCCGATATGATTTTTCTTCCGTTCATGCAGTGTTGGTTATCATCTTGGGTTTTCAGCAGAATGATGTTAGTTCACCAACGTTCTAAAGCTAGGCCTATTTATTTATTTATTTATTTATTTATTTATTTATTTATTTATTTATTTATTTATTTATTCGTATCAGAGGTACCAGTTAAACACAACACAGAAGATGACTTTTGGTGAGGAGGCATGACTGAATATCATTTTGTCTCCGATTTTCTCAGAATGCATGTTATAACTGAGGAGACCTCCTGTCCATCCACACGGTTTCTATTGATATTATTGTTATTATTAGCATGGACAATAAGACTGTTTCTGAAGAAATAATTAAAGAGAAAATCAAATCTCTATTTTCCAGTCTATGCTCCACCATATACTGTTTATCATACTTATCATATACCTACTTGTACTCCAGGCATCATGCATGGCATATGCCATTTTCTTTATAATTAAAATCCTGTATTACCACACGCAAGATTTAACTTAACTGTTATAGTATTACTAATATCCCGACTGGATTCTGTTAAGACTGGTATGATCTGTTTAGGTATATTAATATAAATATATGTAAGAGGCATTTATGGGTTAAATTTCTTCGAAGTATTAATTATTGTATTAATGCTGTTGGAGGAAATATGTATATATGAAAGAGTCTTGTAAATGTGTAAACAATGCAGGGAGTGAACACATATGTGCATATCCATTTATTTACCTTGCATGCTTTCTCGTATTCCATACATATTGAATAAAAACGAAATTGTATCCTGAATTGATTATGTTAAAGGAGTTTAAACGTTAAACATTATTGCTGAAATAATAATGGATCTACCATAGGGAATTCGTGACTGTGCAGTAAGTTATATAAAAGTTCACTCGGTATTTTGTTTCATCCGAGTGTTATATATTGGAGAAATCTCTTGACTCTTCCAAAGTATCGAGTATTGAATATAGTATTTCAGATAACGTTGAATTTCAAGGTATAAAGTTGGCTCCTTTAAGTGTTAAAAAGTTAATAAAACGTATGTTAGAAACTTCTAGAACTCTTGCTGTAGGAAATAAACTATTGAATTTACAACTGATAGTCTTTTCGCCCTTGATGTAGTCTCCAGGACAATCAGCTCGCCTACCAGCATGTCTGCAAGTTTTGGAATCAGTCAGTAAAAGCTTTTTTTTTCGGTTGACAAAGTGCAATGAAATTTTAATGTTTGTTTTACTAAAAGAATAGTTCATGATGAATCATGCTCTTCCTAAGACTGCATCGTAAGCAAAACTGTCAAAGTTTCTGTGGTGAGAGGATTCAACATTTATCTGCTCAACGCCCACGTCCATTGACAACAAAATAATCTGCCATTTGGACACAACTTGTTACGAGACACTTCCAGGTACCTTGCAAATAACTCCCCTTCCCCGCCCCCCAATTGAACTAATGTTAAGTAATTGGTGTAAAAAATATGCTTCTTTTTCTTGTGCCCTCTGATTACAGATGGCTGGCGACAATGATGGATTTACCTATTTCGTGTTTCCTTTATAGAGGTGCCTATCGTAGATCACTGTTGCCAGATCTAAAAATATTTTTTTCGGAAGATAGTACTCGAAAAATGCGGAAGATTTAGTCATTGTTTAGAAATATGCCAGTTTTTATTATTTTACTGGAAATTAAATGATCATACAATTATCTTTGAGTGATAGAACTGAATAACTTTCAGTCATTCATCTGAAAATCTTCCTCTTTCTTATGATGACGATGATTGTTGTTTAAAGGGACCTAACATAGGTCACCACTCTGTTCCCTTTCCCCTTTGTCCTTGCCGTCATAGATGTGGTTCTACATCAGACTTAGAAATATCTTGCCAAGTTCGAAATATCTTCGATTGCCTCTGGGAATTACGTGTGTTGATGTCCCTGCTCGGTTGACTGTCAAACCGTTGGCACGTTAAAAAAATCTCAAGAGGCAATTGTACCCTAAATGCTCTTAAAATCATAGCAGTTGAAGGGGAGAAAATATATAATATTGTACTGGTGTGCAGCTGTGCAAAAATCGGAAGCTTACCGTCTTAATTGATATTTTGTGGAATATTTTTAAAAATCGGAAGATCACCAGAAAGTTTGGAGGATCTGGTAACACTGTCGTGGATGTCGGTCCATTGCCATATTTGTCTTTTTCGAGTTTGTTACTAAGGAGTACCTCCTCGTTGGTGACGTGACTTAAACACAACAAAACGGACACATTTTGCGTAACTGCGTAACATGTCGGTTATAGATTAGATTTTTTCCTAACCGCAGAAAATAATGTTACATAGAAGTGACAGTATTTAAGAGTGGAGACTCTTCCCCATACGCCAGCTCAGAGAAATGGCATTTGCAAGCGTCCGATGGCATTCAAGGATTTTGTCCGATTATTCAAACAGTTATTTGATTTAAGTTGTTCCGTCGAGTGCTAGTTCACAAACATTAATTTTTTGCTTGGTTGAAGAATTAAGCTGTTCTTAAGAAAGCTGCTACAAACAGATACTGTCGGTTCACAGGTGCATTTAGAAGCCTTCTGTCATCGGCGAGCGCGGGCACTTGCTTGGCTGCGCTAATCTGTAATGCGTGTGGAGGCAGGCGGACCTTCAACAGTGAAGAGAGCCGCATTGACTTATCTTATACTTTTATATCATATTGGAAGACAATAAAAGGTATTGGAAAAAGATCCGATGCGGTCTTTAGAGCTAGTTTGTTGTCACAAACAAGAACTCGCTTAAACAGTACGCAATTTACAAGACTATCTCCTTTGATGGTTGTCTTATATTTGAGTCTTTTGGGCCGTATTCCAGCGACTCATTTCTTAAAAGTGGACAGAGGAGAGTGTTGTGACAAACGCAAACACCCAGTCCCCGAGCCAGAATAATTAATCAGACGTGTTTAAAATCACCGACCCGGCCGGAAATCGAACCCGGGATCCCCTGAGCCAGAGGCCTCAACGCTGACAATTTAGCCAATGAATCGGACAATTATATTAATTAATTACCATTGTATAATAATTTATCGTGCATAATAGAATGTAAAGCAGAAAGAACAACTGATTAATAACTTTCTTCAATTTGTTGTCTCATTTGCTGCCATGCTTCTGTAATTATCATGAACAACCAAAACGTCGTCTCAGACAGGGAGGTATGAACCTAAGCAGACTCTACCGGACCTTTTTTTCTCATTTGTAGTATGCAGTACTGCTTCACAGTTTTTCGTCTGGGTGTTTGCAAATATAGCAGGGTGTCAGAGTATTATTTTCATTTAATCTATGGTCTTCTTACTTGGTCACGCAGGTCTCTAATCTATACTTGTTCATTCGATTCTTTCTTGAACAGCCCCTTGTACCTTTACAGTCATTAAACCGTTTCATTACGTAAAGGGATAAATAACGCATTTCAGATGATATTGAATACTCTTGTGTTGTGGCAGTAACAGCAGGATGGGAACAGAATGTATGCTTATCATCTGGTGTAAGGAATGCCTCGTGCTGTGTGGCGGTGGGCGCTCGCGGGTGGGCGGCGCTGACGTCTTCTCAGCGCTCTCTCGTGTAAAAATATCATGTCGGAACTGACCACAAGAACAAGGTAATGGTGGTGGTGGTGGTGGTATTTCCTATCGCGTCATCTATTTTATATGTTCTAGACTACACGATACGTTTTATATGTTGCTAATCTACATATTCCAAGAATACTTATTATTACCGACCGTTTGCGTAGAGCCGTTTAGTTACAGACACTCGTTGCCTTTGTTAAAGTTGCCGAGATCGGAACATAACACATTCGTTGGCTTTTATGGGTGCTTAGTAGTGAGTGTTAGGCTGCTGGACTGAGCGCTGGGACTCCTGTTACTCGGTCTGAAGAGACCAGCTGAGGAGCTTTCTCATACGAGAGGTAGTGGACCTGGTCATGAAATCCTTGGACAAGCGTGGAATTGGACCCAGGGACTGTGGGTAAAAGGCAGACACGCTACGCCCGCACCGCGAGGCGGACTTGTAATGAAAGATGTTACATTATTTAATGTGGCAGAGAACTTTCGTCAGAAGATACTCATCAGAGAAGGTTGGCGGCGTGGGCGAGAGGATTTACGCATGATAACGTATTTGCCACTCTGACAGTCAAAATTTACACTGCACTGGGCGAGTTGGCCGTGCGGTTAAGGGCGCGTGGCTGTGATTTTACATCCGGGAGATAGTGGGTCGAATCCCACTGTCGGCAGCCCTGAAGATGGTTTTCCGTGGTTTCCCATTTTCACACCAGGCAAATGCTGGGGCTGTACCTTAAGGCCACGGCCGCTTCCTTCCAACTCCTAAGCCTTTCCTATCCCATCGTCTCCATAAGACCTATCTGTGTCGGTGCGACGTAAAGCCACTAGTAAAAAAAATTGCATTTCTGAGACAGCAAAGTTGAATTATTACAAGAGAAATTAATAATAATAATAATAATAATAATACGGTTCGCCTCACCTACCTTGTGCAGGCGTTTTAGTTTTACATGTCGGTTTATTCTACTGAACTTTGAACTATTCTTCAGCACCTTACTCTTTGTAAATTTTTAGCCTGTTTTTCTTCTACTGGTATTGTATTTCCAGAAAAGTAATTTCCCAAGTCTTTGATAAGCGCTTACGCAGAATCAACAGGTCTGCACGGGACATATTGGGTCAATAGTACAAATAGGAAGAGTAATGTATTTTCTCTTCCCCTTAATCAGCATCGATTATCCTCATTAAGATGTATAACAGTAACAATTTTTGCCGCTCTCTTTTTTCAGAAAATGTCATAAACAATAACATTAGGTCAATTTCATATTTACTAAAGATTTCAGTCGAAGAAAGGAGTTGGAAGGATTCTCACTGTTAGTGATGCGCATTGTGGTTCTCATTGACGAGGTTCTTAAACAAAAGTTTCTGCGAGGTAAATAGTCATCTACTTGTTTCTTTTTTCCTCTCCCTTATGAATGAATCACAGTATTGATATTTGTAATAATGGAGGTAAGACGGTATGTGAATATTCTAGAGTCGATAGAAAGGTCAATACAGTAGAATTCCATTAGTCCGGCATCCAACAGTCCGGAACACCCGATGGTCCGGCACCATTCCAGATTTTTTATTTTTTTATTTTATTCTTTTTATTTTTTACGACAGTTAAAGCGCACGGCGTTGTTCGAAACCACCCGGAAGTGCCCACAACGCGTCTGCTACTGTTAGACACAATCGGCATTGTTGACTGTCACCACACACTCAGTTCCTTGTTTTGATTGCAAGCACTTTTCGCTACAGTTTGCGATCTAGCCGCAGAGTCCCTAAATAAATTCATCACTTTTGCCGAGTGTAATACTAATTATAATGCCACTGTACTTGTTGATTTACATATAGTCAGAAATAACTTTTATGCCAAGCCACAATGATCTCGAAAATAAAAAGATATTCGAGATTTTTTTTAAGTAACACTAAAATATTGTAAACTGAATGTGTTGAAGGAAAATTTGGTGCTCCCCTAATTATGAGCTAAAGTTATTAAACTAATGATTCTGCTGATCAACATGTTACTGCAAAACGCCGTGTTACAGATGTTTTCGCTGTACGCCTTAACCTATATCGTAGTAAGAGGTACTGCCCGATAGTGCGGCATTTTCGGTAATCCGGCACCGGGCCGGTCCCGAGCGTGCCGGACTATCGGACTTCTATGATATTGTTACGAATAAAATTCTTATCTGTTTCATTACTCTAATTTATTTCAGGATGACGTAATAAATACACACACACATGTATAAACACACACAATTCTAACCAGTTATGAATGGCCACACTTACTAATTACAAGTCTATTCACAAGTCCCTTTTCTTTACGGCACAGCAGGAGGTCCAGCCCGTTGCTATACCTGCGGACGCTCATTCCTTACTTTCACCTCCCCCAAGTCCAGCCACCTCATACAGCAGACTCCCTGCCAGTAGGGGACGCACATGTAGAATACACCCGCTACTGCTTGTCGTAAGAGGCAACTAAGAGGGGTGATCTAGGCGCGGACATGGATTGCGGTTTGGTATAATGTGTGTTACCTCCTGTGGATGAGAGGGGCTGAATACATTCACAGGTAATCCTTGCCTGTCGTAGAAGGCGACTAAAAGGGTCATGTAGCTTTTTTTTTTATGAGGCTTAGTTGTAGACCGATTCAAAATTCTTGATGTGCGTGCTGCTCGGAGATGGGCCTTCTCTACGTGTTTGATTACGCTCGAAAGCCCGTGCCGTGACCACCCAGGGATCGATGGGTGGAAGCGTCATGTACCCTGGCAGTAGTATCCGCCTGACAACACAGGTCCCCGCACAGCCGTATGCCAGAAGGACATATTATTGTTTTTTATTTTTTCTCTATATTTAGTGCTCTGTACACGCTGTTGGGTACATGCTATTGCGGGTGATTGGAGGAAGGGAGTCCCAGTGCTCATTGCCTCAGTCATCCCGTATTAGGCATCGTCCAACATCGGACCCCGGGCCATACCGGCCACGACTCGGTGGGTATTGCCTTGGTTTGGCTACAGAGACCCCTGATCGGGGTGGGTGGCGTTCGGGGAGGAGGATTTTGGGCATGGTGTCGAAACCACTTCCGCCTGCCTCCTTGGGTAGTTCGCTACCAAAGTCTTCAACATTTGATCCCCTAAGGGGGGCAAACCCCTGGGAACAAGCGCAGCGTATTAGTCCGGCTTCCAGCTTCGCTAGGTTCCTGGTTGCTACCAGAACCGATGGGTAAGATTTCAAGGTGGTGAAATCGATTCTTTTCAGTCGACACATCGAAGGTGTATAAGGTGAACTTGAGGTTCTTAAGAAAATGCGCAAAGGTGGTTTGCTTCTTAAGACGAGCACTGCGTTCCAAGCAGATCTGTAAAATGGCGAAACCCCCGTCAAAGTGGAAGAGCACAAAACCTTAAATCTGGTTCGTGGAGTTATCTCATTCTGAACACTGACGATGAATTGTTGGAAGACATGAAGCACCGTGGCGTGACACACGTCCGGCGCATTACGTGCAAAGTCAACAGTGAAGACGTTGCCAAGGGTGTGTCCATAGACTCCTTCAACTTGTCAGTGTTACCAGAAAAAGTCAAGGTTGCGATGTGAGGCCGTACATTCCGCCTCCTACGCGATGCTATCAATGCCAGAGATTCGGACACATGATATCTCGTTGTTCGAAACCATCTATGTGTGGTACGTGTGGAAGAGAAACTCATGGCGCGGAGGAGTGCAGAACTGCATGCAGGTGCGCTAACTGCTCTGGTCTTCATTCTCCTCGAGATCGGAACTGTCCGGTATACCTGAATGAGAAGATGATCCAGTAGATTAAGAGCCTGGATGGACTTTCTTACCAGGAAGCGCACCGTTAGTTTAATTCTCTGAATGCACCGGCCAAGACACTAGACTTCAGCATGATAGCACAGTCTCTCCCAGATTCGTCATTTACAACTGGAACACCTTCCTAGAAGATCGCTGCGCCCAAGGCGGCAGTTACTCCTGTGAGCAACGCCGCAAACAGAAAGAGCTCGAAGGCGGTTTCATCCCAACCATCGACCACAAACAAGCCTGTGCCGGCTTAGAAACCTACGCCGGCACAGCAGGGGAAGAAAACAACATCTCCGTTCTCCCCTCACAAGGTCGGCGAAAGCTGCGCCTAAGCCAGCGGAGGCGGCATCGTCGACCAGGGCTGGGAAATAACCTCCCAGTCCGTCTAAACAAGAACCGTCGGCAGGAATGAAGAACGCCCTTACGAGGCGTTCTTCCACCTCTCCTACGAATGTGGTCTCACGCCCTCCATCCGAAGGGTCTGAATCTGCGCCAGTGGGTTTTCCTCCTGGAAAACCTGCGCGCTCCTCTCGTAGGAAAAACCTCTCCCCCGGACTACGTTGAAGGTGATGCACATGGAGCATTTATCTCCATCTTCGGATGGGGATGTGAGTGTAGATGAGGTAGCATCTCGCTGCTTCTAATCAAAACCTCAGAAGTCCACACCCACTCTGTGCCACTGTTACAATAGAATTGTAACGGTTATGATAGGCATCTTGCTGAGCGTCGCCAGCTCATTAGCGAGTATTCGGCGAGTATAGTCTGCATTCAGGAAACAAATTTCAGACCATGTTATCATACGGTCTTTAGAAATGTTTCGACTATACTCGATAGAACGACATTGTGCTGACCGAGCTTCCGGTGGCGTTGGCATTTTTGTCCGTTCTGGTACCTACAGCGAAGAGATTACACTAAGAACCCCACTGGGAGGCTGTAGCAGGTCGCGTTCCGCTCCGTGCCATAGCAACAGTGTGTAATTGTTTGTCACTGATCTTATGGATCAGCTTCCACCTCCTTTCCTCTTATTGGGATATGTCAACGCCCATCACCCTACATGGGGCTCTGAAACGCCTTGCCCAAGAGGAAGGGAGTTGGAAACATAGTAAAAGAGCTGGATTTATGTATTTTGAATACAGGAGAACCAACTCATTTCAGTGTCCAAAGTTCACATCACTAGCTGTCTTTAACGACGAGACAAAGCAGACCGTAGACGGCGAAATAACTTACATAACAAAAGTTATTCTTGCTGCTGCTGTGGAGTCCATTTTCTCCTTCTCGGGGACTCCTCGCTGAAAACTCGTTCCTTGGTGGAACGAAGAAATTGCAGCAGCAATCAAAGAAGGCAGTCGCGCTTATTAACGCTACCGTTGGCAGCCTGCTGTGGCCAACTTGGTAACATTTAAAAAACCTCGCGCTAAGGCGCGAGTACTTATACGCCAAAGTAGGAAATCTTCGTGGGAGAAATGTGTGTCGTGTTTGAAGTCACATACTCTATCATCTCAAGTGTGGACTAAACTTGACGTATTTCAGGTATCCAAGAATCATCTTTTGTACCGGGAATTTCCATTGCAGGCAGTATCGTCACTGAACCACTCTCGATTGCTAACCATCTAGCTAGTCATTTTGCGGATGTGTGTTGCTCCGGAAATTACTATCGTGATTTTCTCGCTCTGAAGCGGGAGGCAGAACGTCATCGCCTTAGTTTTGCACTCAAGCTTCAGAGGACTATAACGTGCCCTTTACGGAGTGAGAACTCCGCAGCGCCTTGGCGCTTTGCAGGGACACGTCTTCTGGGCCAGAAAACGTCCATAATCAGATGTTGAAACACCTTAGTGACGATAGTCTATTATATCTCCTTCGTGTTAAGGGGACACTATGGTAGAATTTCATGAATTTCGAGGAAAACGCCAAAATTGGGTTTAGAACTCTAAAAAACACCTTGATGTGTGTTCTTTCGAAACATGCTTTTATTTTCTAAATGCCGCCATTTTTAAAGCCCACAGCGCCTCCTTTAAATGGCGCTGCGCTAGCATTTAACTGTCACATGCTCTACTGGACAGGCCCCTCCAGTTGCTGCTTTCCCTTTCTTACGTCTCTCTCTCTCTCTTTTGGATTTCAAATGTAATCTAAGAATTGAGTAGCAGATGTGGTATTTTGTATGATGTAGTTTTAGAAATAACTATGGCAACATATCAGAGACTTTCATCAGATGCACTTATGCAAAGGTGCACAAAAGGGAAGACACAAAATCCAAATGAGAGCCTTCATAGTGTTCTTTGGAATAAATTATCAAAAGAAGTATTTGTTTCTAGGAATAAACTTCAGCTTGGTATTGTGAGTGCTGTAAGTGAGTTCAATATTGGGTGCGTTAGAACACTTTTAAGTCCTTTGGTCCATCAGAAGGAAGCCAGTACCAACTTCTGTTGTGGGCATGTCACCAGCGAGACCAAAGGCGCATACAGCAAAGCAGGAAAAGGAGCTCAGGTGAAAGCAAAGAACTAAGGAAAAAGAATAAGGTGATGAAAATATCACTGGAGGAGAGAAGAAAAAAGTCTGAAGGGCTTACTTTGTGCTGGATAGTCCTAAAGTGAGTGAAGTTGCATAAATTTTTTTTTCATTTTATGGCTTAGCAAAATCTTCATGATTTCTTTAAGAATAATAATCCCTTATCATGCAATTTTTGTCTGATGTAGGTGAAATTTTTCCTAGTAGTAGTCAGATAGTTGATGTATAAATATCATTATGCATTTTGATGTTTAAGGTGATTAAGTTCTTTTTTTTGACCTACCAATTGTGTGTACACATATTTAAAAAAATTAAACATTACATTTTAAAAAATTCTACAGGCCAATATATTTATTAAACAACAAATTGTGATACTGATGTTTGTTGGCATAACTATACAGCATATTTGTGCAACATTTGGTGCCAAATGGAGAAATATTGTGATGCAAGGGACTCTTTTTTTACAATGTTGATAAAAGGAAAGTAAAAAAATTCCTCCTCAAAAAGTTGTATAGGTACAATATTGAAAGTTGGCTGCATTACTATATCTGAGGAGTTACACCTCAGAAAAAAAATGGTAAAAATTAATTGACAAATATAGAAGTTAGAAATTTCACCGTAGTGTTCCCTTAAACAGAATCTGGATAGAGGGTGAGTTTCCGTCTCAGTGGCGACAGGGCATAGTCATTCCTGTCCTAAAGCATGACAAAAATCCTCAAGTATGCAGGAAGCTATAGACCTTATTTGTCTTACTATTTGTGTAAGCTATTTGAGAGGATGGTAAATTGCCGACTTGTTTGGTGTCTCAAGAAACAAGGACTTTTGTCCGAGTACCAGTGTGGTTTTCGAGCCGCTCGCTCGATCACTGACCATCTGGTACGGCTGGAGAGTTCTATGCAGGATGCATTTCTCCGCAAACAGCATTTGGTGGCTGTTTTCTTCGACCTGGAAAAGGCCTGTGACCCCACACGGCGATATGGTATCCTTTCAGTCCTGCACCAATGGAGATTTCGAGGTAACTTGCCGGTATTTATTGCGAATTTTTGTCCCTCCGTCTATTCCGTGTCCGAGTTGGGAGGGCATATTCGCAGTACCACGTTCAAGAAAATGGAGTCCCACAGGGATCGGTTCTTAGTGTCACTTTGTTCGCGATTGCCATAAACGGCATTGTCGCTGCTGCTGGTTCACCAGTAATATCGTCGCTATATGCGGACGATTTTGCTCTGCATTATACCTCGCCTGATATGGCAGTCGCAGAGCGACAATTACAGCAAGCTATTGGGAGCGTGGAACACTGGACTTTCGGCTTTCGGTTTCAATCGCAAAGACCTATGTTGTACACTTTTGCCGGAAGCGCAGTCGTCATGCGGATCCTGAGCTTTTGTTAGGGAATGTTGCTCTTCCTGTAGTTGACACTTACTGATATCTTGGGCTCGCTTTCGATAGAAAATTGTTGTGGGGGCCATATGTGCGGCAGTTAAAAGTGCAATGCACCAAGAAGTTGAATATCTTGAAGTTTCTTAGTAGCACTAATAGGGGGCTGACCGCACGGTGCTTCTACGATTGTATAGGGAACACACATTATCCAGGTTAGACTGTGCTGTGCAGCATATGGATCAGCAAGGCAAAGCGTCCTTGCGAAACTGAATAGCATCCACCACAGCGGGGTTAGGTTGGCGACGGGAGCTTTTCGTACAAGCCCCATTGCTAGCCAGCTCGCTGAATCTAGTGTGCCGCCTTTAGGCACCAGCAAATGCTTCTGTCCTATTCTGCAAATTTGCGACAGATGCCACTTCACCCAAGCTATCCATGCGTATTCCACAATGGAAACCGTCAGCTGCACGATGCTTATCCTCGAGCAACGCGGCCGGTTGAGATACGCTTGCATAGCAGTCACAGATTATTTGATATACCTTCGGTTCCCTGCCTTGTTAGACAATCAAGTGGGGTACCTCCGTGGATAATATGACGATCTGAAACAATCCTGAATCTGCACACGGGCCCGAAGGAAATCACGGACCCTTCGATTTATCGGAGGCTCTTCGTGTCAGTTGTTGGCCGGTATCCAGGTTCAGTCGTCGTTTACATGGATGGTTCGAGGACAGAAACGAAGGTGGGCTGTGCGTTCGTTGCCGACAATGATAGGTTTCTTTTTGCTCTCCCGAAAACCTGCAGTGTGTACACAGCAGAGCTCTATGCTGTGAAGCTCTGCGGTATGCACTGTCCGATGAGCGCCGACTCTGTGAAGGCCTACTGACTCCTAGAGCTCGCTACAGTCTATTGATATCTCTTTCCCTCGGCACCCTCTGGTGCAGCGGATCCAGGATCTGCTGGCCGGGTGTTCGGATGCCGGCACCAGAATCACGTTTATATGGCTCCCAAGTCACATGGGTGTAGAGGGAAACGAGTTAGGGCTCCCAAGGAGGCATTTACACTGCACCCGTTGCCTTACAAGGTTCCAGCAAGTGATATTCGTTCTCAGCTGAAACATTTGGTTATGTCCCATTGGAAGATGGAGTGGCAGCCACTCCACTTCCAAATAAGCTGAGAGCGGTTAAAGGTACAACGAAAGTACGGAGGACTTCCCTTCGGCTTTCTCGGAGGGAAGCAGTGGTATTATGTCTTCGGATCGACCACGGTATAGTCACGCACTCCTGTTTACTGAAAGGAGAACCTCCTCCGGTGTGTACTTGCGGCGACTATCTCACCGTGGTACAAGTCACGTCCTTACGGAGTGCGTGGACCTGGTCGATCTGCGTCGTAGGGTAAAACTCCCGAGTACCATCTCTCTCATCCTCCGAGATGACGAGCGGGCAGCAGACCTCGTCATCCGTTTTTGTGAGGGATAGTGGTCTTTTTTATCGTGTGTAGTAATGGCCTTTGTCTTGGTGTATTTGTGTTATCTGCGTTTTTATGCTATTGACTCTATTTTAGTTCATGTCTGCGTATTTTATTGTGTTACTTTAACTATTAACTTGATTTATATATATCTGTACTTTCAGGCAATGCCTTATTCCATTGTCCCCTGTATTTTCTATAATTTTATTAGAAAATAAGGCATTGCGGATTAGATTCACTGATTGTTTTAATCTCATAATCATTTTCCATCACCATTTCTTTTAAACTCCAGTCAGTGGATACATTTTAAAGTTTTAATTATATCATGTCGTCCATCTCGTACCATTACAGGCCGATGACCTTAGATGTTTGCCCCTTTAAACAACAAGCATCATCATCTCATACAGCTGGTGTGTGTAGACAGCTGGATCTGAACGTAGGGCTACGGGCCATTCGACACACGATGACTGTTCGTTGGTTCGATTTCACAGACAGTCCAGCAATTCACACAGTCACATGCAGTCAACAGCTAAACAGCTCAACAGTATTTAACAGCAAGATGATCAGCAGCGAACATTAACACATGTTCATTTACCTTCTTAATCGCGATAGTGGCTACCCTCGCGGAGCCTCTGTGCTCAGAAATACACGAACACACATTGCAGTCTTCCGTTCTATCGTATCCAGCCCACCGACTCACTGGTCTCTCCGACACCACAACAGCTCGCTCGCAGGGGCCTTGTTTTTTATACCTCGATGTTGGGCCACTAGAACATTCAGGGTTCGGCTGGAGATCGAACTTTCCTGTCGTATCTTCCAGAAGTCGCATGGAGAAACTAGAGGAAGGGCCGTGACATGTCCTCGGGCGGGCTGGGAACTTCCCCGAGCTGGCCTACAGCACGTAACAATATATTTGAAAAACGCATTCTGTGGTGAAGCTTTAAGTCCTCTGCGGGTTTTGTTTTAATGAAGTGGTTTGCGGCGTAAAATTTCCATAAGTTCTCATTTAGAGCCGGATTGACAATATTTTGTATTTGAAGGTTAAGGATCCATTGTAGAGTGAACGTGAATATACCCCTTGCGGGCTTCACAAGTATGCTCCTTGTGTAGCAGTGGGGCCCATAGTCGTTACCGCAGCATTGGAAACCGCATCGTCTACACCCCGCAAGGTATGTATAGCATGCTTGACTCATAAAAATAGGCATAGCCCGAAATTTTACCCGCTTTATAGCTCGCTGCTGGTTGTATTTCAGGGAGTTATATACGTTTCTCTCACACAGTCTCACTATAGTGCTCCTCGTGTCTCTTAGATTTTTGATCCAATTTTGTGTCTCCTGCTTTGTTTCTCTGAAATGTTGCAGTATTTATATTCACGAAATATTATTGTTCATTATAAACGATAAATTTGCGACATTGTTATGAGAGATTTTATCATACCATTCCTGCTATAGAGTACTATCAGGTTGCTATAGATTTTGTAATTAAGGGAAAATAAAATGATTTTAACATGATCAGTAAATTATTTACCTGCACTGTTAAAATAATAATCATAATGCCGGAGCTGTTCCTTAATTACGGCCATGGTCGCTTCCTTCCCACTCCTAGACATTTCATGTCCCATCTTCATCATGAGACTTATCTGTGTCGGTATGGCGTAAACCAAATAATAATAATAATAATAATAAAAACGGCGTGTAGTCTCCGGAGAGGCCTAGTGCGGGTCTTTCCAATAGACACCGTATAGGCGACCTGCGACTCTGTGAGGATGGGGCTCTACCTAAGACTAATTTTAATGCTGAAGACGGCACAAATACCCAGTCCCCGAACCAGAGGAATTAACTGTTGAAAGTTAAAAATTAAAATCTGGAACCCCTGGAACTGAACTGACCAAAGGCCAGTGTGCTGACCATTTAGCTATGGAGCCGGACTACACTGGTATAAACCAATGACATTTATACATCTGGCGGGCACAGCAAGAAAATTCGTATTTTTTTTTCAAGAGAAATGCTGTGTTCATAACGTCTGGCAGGAGTGAGAAAAGTGGACCACGGCAGAATAGCCCGGAAGATTTTGATTATATCGAATGTCCTTCTTATAGTCACCCGTTGCTCTTAGAAATTTGCCACCGAAGTCGCCGGGTCCGAACCCGTTGGAATCTATTTTGGCCTCTTGCCCTCTGAGACAATTGATCTGGATCGCCGCAAGTTAGACTTTTATTTATTTATTGTTCCCAATGTTATTTCTGTAATACAGACCTGGAATTCGTTTAATGTGTTGTGGCTACTCCAACCACTACTCTTATACCTTCATATCTTCCACACAATATAAATAACATTTGTTTGAGCGCCAGTTGCTTTTTTAAGAACAACAACAAAATTCGGTTGAGCATACCTCTTATATCAATTATCTCAAGGCGTGAGGTGATAAACTCACATATCTGGCAATATACAGGGATATGGATCAGGAAAATATTAAATTACTGTTGCATTTCCACAATTGAGGATTGTACATGGAACTGGAATCACTTATTATAATTAAAATGAAACTGAGTTTATGACTATAATTTACGTCACAATGAACAATCATTGACGTCTTTTAATTTAACAAAAGAAATATATCGTGAGATTTGCGGTGCTAATAAAAGGAAAATTTAATTTAAACAAAAAAAGCTATTGGCATGAACTTGAAGTGAGATGTGATATCGCTGCTGATTACATTCTTCTTGATGTTATGAATGCATACCATGTCTGATGCTTTAATTACCTGATGTCGGCATACACCGCTGTTGAACTTGAAATTCTTGGGAAAACCTCTGAGCTGAAGTCGGGAGCCGTCTGCTGTTATCTTCTTATATAACAAGGAGTTGGCCTACATACCATGTACGCGTGTAGGGAGCTCCAATGTAATTACGTCCATTCAATATATTATAAGTAATTGGAAAATATTATTGAAACATCTTGTGAAGTCCATCCTCACAAGAAGATGATGTTTCTTTATCAGCATAGTACCCGCCTCTGCTCGGATACAACCACCACTTGTAGACCTCCTCGATTATTACTTCTTCAAACACAACTCTTAGCTCTGACCATCACACGAAGACCACTTCTTCCATTTGATACATCTGACTGTTACATATTATCTGATAGATATGATTCGAATAATATGAACTGAATATTATGAACTGAATATGAACAGAATTCGATCTGAATACCTCTCCCCACCGTTGCATCAACTTATATATAACCTCGCGATGACGACTCATCTCCCTACTCACTGTTCATCCCTTCCACTTCAACATATAGTAGCTGGCGAATACTGACACTTGGTCGCAATCACGTGCCCACGCACTGATGTCGTCAGTCATGTGTTGTCTAAGCGTACCCAAGCGGATTGAGAATGACTAGGCTGAATGCGTCACCGGGAAATCTACTTGCACATTTAAACATAGCCTCGATTGCAAAATACTATGCCAGCTTATCCAGCCAGAGTTACAAGCCACAGCATGACAATATGAAACCAACAAATCTCACTTACTACAATACAGAATAATTACAAACAAATTTCACTTAACCTATGATTAAATACAATAATATACGTGATACCTAATTATTAGTCTAAATGATGAGAAACAGAATATATAAAATCTAATTAATCTGGTTAATAATAATAATAATAATAATAATAATAATAATAATAATAATAATAATAAATACTGAGTGGAATCTGTAACCCTGTTGTACGGTTACAGAACGCCTCCCTCATGAAATAATCGATTAAATGAATCGATTGATTCATGAAATATATAATCACCTGAAATCGAGTACACCATAGATACATGTATAAAAATGCCCTTTACAAATTGGGTACATAGTATCATCCATCTGGATGTTCGTTGTTACACATATAAAACATTGATCAATTATCATTTTCACTTTGATTATACAGTATTATTTACATACAGATTACATTTCTTTCTCACTTCTGTCGTTTCAAACGTTCATTTAGTGTCCAAAAGTAATTCTCGAAGACATTTCATTATATACACTTTCTCCAAGCACTGGAGTTTATTGCACTGCCGTGCTTCACTTATTATCACAACACACGCTAATTTCACTGAAGTCCTGTTCGCAATGCCAGCTTCATAAAATATGGTGAATTAACATAATAATGAAAATTAATCAACAAACTCACATGATATATTTCTGAAGATTTCTTATATTGTATGTGCCTACGATATTTCCTTCCTTGTCTTCTAATGAATAAGCACATTTCCCAATCCGTTTCACTACGGTGAAGTATCCCTGATATAACAAGAAAAACTTAGAAAATTGACCAGCTTCTGCTGATGATGGGAGTGGCACTCTGAGTAAAACCTTGTCACCAAGCTCAAATTCATCCAATATAGTCTTCCAAAAATTATCATGCACAATCTTACCGTGTTATCCTTCTTAGGTATAGTAACAAGTGGATTCAAATTACGACTACATGATGGTTCAATTATATTATAATCTAGCATAATGTCAATCTGCTCTTCAACAGCGCTAGCGTATTTTAACAGAATGGGATATTTGGGTCCTACAAAAGTTGAGTTATCAAGAACATTAAATTTGTGTTCGTAAAGATGTGTTCTACCAGGCCGGTCACTAAAAACATCACTCTGTGATATCAATAATTCACACAATACGTCCCCCTGACTCTCCGCTAAATTACATTTCTCCACTGTCTCATACAATTCATCTCTAGAATCTCTCTGTATAGACATATGGCATACATCAATATTTTTCCTAATATTAGGAATTTCACAAGGCCCTTCCGTACTAGAACACACTTTATTCGCACTAATTTCTGACAAAACATCATATGGTAAACTGACTTCCCTGCTATTCTTTCCCCAAATAAGATTGACATTACACAGATCAAAATTTAATTTAGCCTTGTGACACGTTAACCAGTCAGTACCTAAAATAACGGCATAAACTAAATTAGGCACCACTAAGCATGGTTGGAAAATACATTCTCCACTTATGATAATGGGGACAGCTATTTGTTTATTCACTCTGTGAGACTTGTTTCCAACAGCTGTTACAATGAACGTATTCCTCACTGGAATTTCCGCTACCTCATACTTCTCTCTCAAAACTTCCTCATACAGCTTGGAATTTACACATGACTTCTCACTACCAGAGTCCAATAAAATGTTAACTTTTCTGCCCCATATCAGCAGTTCAATCGTCGGTGTAACAGTAACACTACTTAAATTATCCTCATTACATAATATAAGATCACTTAACAAATCTTGCCTTATATCTAAATTTAAATTACACTTATAAAATTTATTGTTTACGATTAAGTCGTCACTTAAAACATTTGAATTATTGCTACTTAGGTCACAATCATGTTCACTTACAACTATAGGCTGGTCGACATTGACATACTTATCTACCTTATACGTGAACTCACCATTTACGGACTGTCTCAGTGACCTGTTTATACAGTCCGTTGCGCGTTTAAAGTACTTGGTTCGGTTACGACTTGTTGGTTACACACCTCAGTCGGCCTCCCCTGTTGCCTATTTCCTCTAGCTTCATGATTATTATTATTGTTACGGACTTTTCCGTGGTAGGTAGAGGTGAAAGAAGGTGCGGGTGTGAATGGGTTTCAAGCTACGAAATTATAGTGCAATGTGAAATTAATTTAAAAGTTAACAAGGTTATATTTTCTTTTCGAAAACAAAGAAATAACAAGCATGGCAGGTACAAAGTAGCAATTCAAAAGGGGTTAGTTACAATATTTACAGAATTTGGGCTTCGCGCCCTGACTTCACAATGCTTGGGCAATCAGCTCAGTTTTACCTCAAACACAAGTTTAACAGAGGGGGAGAAAACCCCATTTATACCTAGGAGCCCTTGCTCCAAATTACACTGAAAAACCTCCATGAGGCATACAACCCGGAATTTTCAAAAGAGCCACTCGCTCTCAAAATTTAAGCCTCTCCCAGGCCACACCAAACTCCACCTTCAAGTTGTCCTCCACGGACATAAACACAGGGGTAAAATACCCAATCTACTGAGGTCTATTAAAAGAAAAGCAGGTTAATTAAATGACCTCTAAAATAACAATTTGAGAGGAGGCGAACTTGCACTCCTAATACACTTTGATTAAGACCTACTTGGCACTAGGCCGTTAATACAAGGGCTAATCCCATGCTAAAGAGGTGACTTAAGAAAAGAACAATTTGTTTTACATTAACGAAGAATAGGTTGAGAAAATAAGTTCACCTCAAGACAATGTGAGTGGGAGCTCGAGAGGGTTAGCACTCTCTATCCCAATATGTCGTTTTACAAGAGAATAGATGAAAAGGGAAGTTACATTTTAGGAAAAGGTTACATGGTTGAACGCTTAGAACCCGCCCCGAAAGTTAAACTGCTGAGCTAGCAAAGAAAGAAGTTATTAATCGGCCATTACCTTGTGTTGAACGGCTGGAGAAGAAAGAGGCGCTTCCCGCCCCCTGCTATGTACTTAACACACTGAAAGATGGAACAGAAGTGGCCTGGAGACCCAAAAATCAGCAGTTTAAATACTCTCGCGGAAGTTTCTAGGCGTTAGGGGAAAGAAAACACCCTCCCACAAACTCTTTATTGGATAGGACCCCGCAACAGATTAAAGTTGGGGGAAGATACATCTGATTGGATAGAAATTAATTGAAGAAATTCGGGATAGGATACATTCATAACAAGGGGAAGAAAGGGGTAAATATTGCCAACTTAAACAATGACAGAAAGAAATTTAACAAAGAACAAACTCTTGAAATTAAATTTTCTCCAAAAAAATAGTTCTTTGACTCCGCACTAGGTTGCACTATTGTAGATCTTCAGTAGTGTCCTCTAGAAGAGAAAGTTCACACTTCTTACTTCAAGCGAAACAAAAACACATCAAAAATGACACAGTTCAAAAACTCAAAATTTTCCACGTGGTGACATCTTCTGAGAAGGTAAAGAAGTAACAGCGTAGATAAAGTTCAGACTTCCTCCAGCAGAGGAGTTTCAACAGGCGCACATTTTAAATTAGCGGAGTGGAGGTGTACCGCCCGGTACAATTATTATTATGGCCTGTATTCTCCCGCCTCCCAGCTTCTGGTTGATTACCATAATCACGCCTCCCAGTCCTGAAATTTTCCGAACTATTTTGATAATTTCTCTCCCTGTGGAAATTATTATTAGGTCTCCCCTGATATTCTCTTCTGTAGTTACGATTATTCATAGGCCTGTCCTGATTATTAGATTGGTTACCCCTTCCTTCTACATTCCCATTTAGTGTCCTACTATTATTCAAGCTACTACCTAAAGCATCAAAACTTTCCAACAAAATCTCCATTTCCTTAATAGTCTCCACTCTTTGCATACAAACAGCTTCTCTTATTCTATCGGGATAGTGCTTAGCCATAAGTTTAACTATATCAGCCTCAGGTCCAATACATTCTAAATTTCTCCACACCAAAACATGAGCTAAAAAATATTCTGTCATTCTTACACCCTCTTTAGAATTATACCTGCCAAACATTACTCTCTCTCTCTCTCTCTCTCTCTCTACTCTGAAAACCTTCACTCCAAAATTTAGCTATGAATTTTTTCTTAAATTCAGTTAGACTAGACATCGAGCTTTTATATACTTGAAACCAAGACTTAGTCTCTCCTACGAAAGCATTAGATAAGATCTCCAATACAGTTTCCCAGCTAATAATATTGTCTCTTAATTGAACAGCAAATTTCTTCTCTACTACTCTCATAAATTCCATCGGGTGAAATTCTTTCCCAGAAAACTTAGGTATATCATGATCTCTGGTGATTAAACCATTATTTACAATTATTTCACGTACATTTCTACTGTCACGCACTTCTTTCTGGAGTACTCTCTGGCAACTCAGAAATTTTTCTTCCACTGTTTCCTCAGCCTTCTCTTGAATTTTTCTTAATTCCTCCTGCAATTTTTCTTCCGATTCTCTCACCTTCTGTGATAATGATTTTTGTTCACTCTCTAGATCACCTACTTCTCCAAGTTTTCTTTCCACATGTTCTACCCTACTAATACATTTCCTAGTTTCTTGTCCCACTGTATTGGTTATCTTTTCAAACCTTTCTTCTACTAACTCATGGATTTCTCCTTTATTAGACTCGATCTTGGCGCCTAATTCATCAATCTGTTTGATGCATGTCTCACTAATTTGCTCTATTTCCGTATGGAGATTGCTCCGACCCAATTCCATCTCAGCTCTGATGTCACTACACTCCCTATTTACCTTACTTTCTAAATTATTAATTTGCGTACTTATTTCTAACACCTTATGATCTATCTTATTACTAACATCATCAATCTTCTTATTAATACTATTTATGGCATTACTCTGAGCTTCAATTTTTTCACTAATGACCGCTTCAATTTTCTCACTCATAATATTATTCTGAGATTCAATTTTCTCACTAATGACCGTTTCAATTTTCTCACTCATAATATTATTCTGAGATTCAATTTTCTCACTAATGATATTATTCTGCTCAGTCATTTTGGACATCAGCAAATTAAATAAACCCAGGTCAATCACCCCTTTACTTTGATCTTGCGTGACAGCGTTTTCCTCAGTTTCTACTATTTTCTGACTTTCAGTAGGTCCCACCTTAGTCACCAACTTCCTATTTATTTTACCACCTTGGATTTCCTTGGACACAATAACCTCAGCCTCATCACCTGACTGCATATTGCCATCCTTGTCCATTTTCGGTTTCCTACTAATTTTTCGCGATCTCAAAGCTATTTCCCCTTGCACTTCCTCTGACATTACCCCTTAAATACAAACTTCAACAAAATGACCTTCCTAACATTACTCGGTGAATTTAACATGTGCGTACTCATTAAAAGAACTGATCCATGTATATTGCCATTCAGAAACACTTTTTCTGAACCTTTCGAGTCCCACGTTGCTGGCGACACGTTGTGGCTACTCCAACCACTACTCTTATACCTTCATATCTTCCGCACAATATAAATAACATTTGTTTGAGCGCCAGTTGCTTTTTTAAGAAAAACAACAAAATCCGGTAGAGCATACCTCTTATATCAATTATCTCAAGGCGTGAGGTGATAAACTCACATATCTGGCAATATACAGGGATATGGATCAGGAAAATATTAAATTACTGTTGCATTTCCACAATTGAGGATTGTACATGGAACTGGAATCACTTATTATAATTAAAATAAAACTGAGTTTATGACTATAATTTACGTCACAATGAACAATCATTGACGTCTTTTAATTTAACAAAAGAAATATATCGTGAGATTTGCGGTGCTAATAAAAGGAAAATTTAATTTAAACAAAAAAAGCTATTGGCATGAACTTGAAGTGAGATGTGATATCGCCGCTGATTACATTCTTCTTGATGTTATGAATGCATACCATGTCTGATGCTTTAATTACCTGATGTCGGCATACACCGCTGTTGAACTTGAAATTCTTGGGAAAACCTCTGAGCTGAAGTCGGGAGCCGTCTGCTGTTATCTTCTTATATAACAAGGAGTTGGCCTACATACCATGTACGCGTGTAGGGAGCTCCAATGTAATTACGTCCATTCAATATATTATAAGTAATTGGAAAATATTATTGAAACATCTTGTGAAGTCCATCCTCACAAGAAGATGATGTTTCTTTATCAGCATAGTACCCGCCTCTGCTCGGATACAACCACCACTTGTAGACCTCCTCGATTATTACTTCTTCAAACACAACTCTCAGCTCTGACCATCACACGAAGACCACTTCTTCCATTTGATACATCTGACTGTTACATATTATCTGATAGATATGATTCGAATAATATGAACTGAATATTATGAACTGAATATGAACAGAATTCGATCTGAATACCTCTCCCCACCGTTGCATCAACTTATATATAACCTCGCGATGACGACTCATCTCCCTACTCACTGTTCATCCCTTCCACTTCAACATATAGTAGCTGGCGAATACTGACACTTGGTCGCAATCACGTGCCCACGCACTGATGTCATCAGTCATGTGTTGTCTAAGCGTACCCAAGCGGATTGAGAATGACTAGGCTGAATGCGTCACCGGGAAATCTACTTGCACATTTAAACATAGCCTCGATTGCAAAATACTATGCCAGCTCATCCAGCCAGAGTTACAAGCCACAGCATGACAATATGAAACCAACAAATCTCACTTACTACAATACAGAATAATTACAAACAAATTTCACTTAACCTATGATTAAATACAATAATATACGTGATACCTAATTAATACAGTCTAAATGATGAGAAACAGAATATATAAAATCTAATTAATCTGGTTAATAATAATAATAATAATAATAATAATAATAATAATAATAATAATAAATACTGAGTGGAATCTGTAACCCTGTTGTACGGTTACAGTGTTTCAGTGAAATTAGTTTCCTTCTGTGTACGCATGTATCCCCCATCTCCATTGACCTACCAGCTGAATTGGTCATGGAGAATGCGTGTGTTTGTACCCCGCTAGATTGAACGTTCACGGCATTGGAGACCTGAGATTGACCCCCCCTTCACCGCTCGATTATGCCATCCTTCCAGCCCAGGTGCGTTACCAAACTAATCGATTCTGCATAAGTAGATGTGTCCTGTGTCCGACACTCTCTTTCCCGTTCGCGAGCTGTGAGCCAGCTCAGTAAACGCTGTGTACAACTCTGCTCTAGTCATTTGTATTGTTTCGTACAACCTGTTTCCATTTCACACTACAGAGCGATGCGTTGAGCTAATGTAGATTTCGAGACATCGATGCCAATGGACGACGTTGTTATCAAAATAGTTTGTTCGTCTCACTGGAGCCGTAAGACTTTCTCATTCGGATTGATCAGATGGTAGATATTTGCTACCCATTTTCTACGTTTAATTTTCACGTGATCTAGCGCCCTGTGCAGTTATGAAGTCCTCTAGTGTCAGAGAAAGTCTGTGAATTCTCTTCGGGGGGAAGAGATTGGAATGGAACTCTGGTAGCATTAAGTAAATGGAGAAACCTGCCCACAAACTGTGACTGTTTCTGGAGGATCCTCTTTGACCGACAAATTCATTTACATACCATGTTGTTTGGCGTACGCATTGCTATATGTTGTTCATTTTCTGGAAAGTAAATTATTATCAAGAAGGAGGAAATGATGGCGAGTATTATTTAAGAAGAAAGGCAATTGGTTTGCCGTACTCTCTTAACACTAATCAGGGAGAACACAAATAATAGAAGTAGTCCGATCCTTCGAAGAATTGATGATATCGGCAAAAGGAAAAGGATCGGCAGGAAGGACATGAAAATGACACACACCTAACACCGTCGGGGTCTGCAGAGATCGAGGGTGGACTAGGCGAGGTCAGATAAGAAAGATCAAAATTAGGAGCATGACAAGTGGAAGCTGTGCTCGACTCATTTAGGGGACCTGTGGTCGTCAAACCATGCTCCCAGTTTGAAGGCCCTTGGGATCCTACCTTAGTTGCCTTACGACATGCAGAGGATACCATGCATGTACAGTATTCTACCGCCGCAACACTCAGGAGGACGTCACTTTTTGTTTCATGGCAAAAGTACATTTTATCTGTTCACAACAATAACGAAACAGAAGAGGTAAGAATGGCAGTGACAGAGGAAAAAAAGAGAAGGTGGCTAAAAAAAAACAAGGAAAGGAAAAGGCAAAATGTGAGGTAGAAATCTGTCATAGGTAGATGGAAGTTTGTTCCAAAGGAAATTGGTTCGTTAAAGTATGAAGGCTTTCACGGCCGGTGTCAATATAATAAAAATCTTCCGGACTATTATGCCGTGGTCCACTCCTCTCGCTTCTCCCAGACGTTTCGACTACTGCTGCGGTAGTCATCTTCTGTGGCGTCGTGTAGATACGCTCTCCTGTATCCCGCTGGCGACTGAAATTGGTTCGATTCCTCGTCAGATAAATTAGGAATGAGTTTTCCACATCTGAAGGGACACATGATTGAGGGGTTCACTCAAACTGCACCAAAAACGAGCAACAGGTTAATTCCTGGGGGCAAAGGCGTGGAGCTGCATGGCTACATGGGAAGAATAGAAGAATCAGCCGAGGCCTCGTGATTGCTGCATGCATATCGCAAAATATGAGCCCACAATGGGAAAGAGGAATTCATTCACTTTAAGAATGAGGGTGTGGCCTGAAAAAATGGGAAGTGCCCTGAATATGAGAGGAAATAGAAGGCACTCAAGGTTTTCAAAATCTGTTACCATCGGTGCCTGAAATGAAATAACTTCCACTGTGAAGAATAGTATCCAGTATGTTATATGTAACGGACACTTTTTGATGTCAGGTCAACTACAAATTAAGTGTGTCTTATCATTTTCTTGTGGTATGGAGTGTTGCCACACCTGGCTGCTGTGAGCTAGCAGTGGCCACACCTCACTCGTCTCTCCTCGCACTACCCCAATTCAGTGTTCTCTGCTCTGCTCTGCCCTATTTGCACGTAGTAATCAATACTACTACATTGTGTATTAAAACTGTCTGTGTGCGCGTACCGTACTATTGCATATTGAGGAACTGGCTCCATTTATATCCGCTCTAGGGGGAGGGAACAAAACGAGAGCGTACAGCGCTCTTCTTTCGTATCGGGAGCACTGGAAAATTAACACTCAGAAAAGTTGGTGAACGAACCAAATAGCTGGAGGAGTCTCATAACTCGTATTGGCAATTCGCGCCTTTTTCTTGAGATCTGTCTAGATTTCAGTCAACTGAACCACATTCAATATTTTATAATTACTTTTTCTCTAATAAACATTCAGTCGCCATACTTTCTTTCTATGCCTTTGCTGGCAGGACCTAGTGTTTACAGTGCACTATGTCTTCTGTTATGGGCTAGAGCAATTTTGTTACTTTCATTGATCTGTCTCTGTCTCATCCTTGGCTTTGACAATATGAACGTGACTGAGGTATCAGCAATACTAGTAATGCCATTCCTTCTGCAGCTAGTCCCTGCTATGAATGGTGTGAAAATGTTGCTCATACGGTCGGTTGGTGCATACATTTCATTGGGCTTGGCAGATTGATATGTAATAGCAACTTCTGGCTCGGTGAGGAAAGCAATGGAAAAAATACTTCGCTCCTCATTTCCTTAGTACGCCTCTTCAGTGATGCCTTAGGCCATCTATGACAGCTGATGGCGGAGCTGTTGAGGATCCAACCAGCCTTAGGGCTGAATACTGAACATACATTATTATAATATTTTATTATTATTATTATTATTGTACCGGGAGGTACACCCCAATGCCGCGCATTTAAATCTAGCGCCAAATAACTCCTCTATTGGAGAAACCGTGAAATTGAAACTAGACCAACTTATACATTTACTCAGAAGATGTCACCACTAAAATATGATATTATTTTGTTATTGTGAAGTTTCCGGCACTGACTGTATTTCTACTTGTTTTGTTCACCATTCATCAAGAAGTTTGGACTTTCTTCCATAGATGTCACTAAAAAAATAAGATCATGCACTCTGGTGTGAAGTGAAAGAACTTTTGATTTAACGAAGTTTTGTATTCATAAGTTTTTTTTTTTTTTTTACTAATTGATGTTCATTTATTTTTGGGTTGGCAATATTTATCTTTTCCTTCCGCCAGTTTTGAATCCAGCTAATCCCAAATTCTGTAATTAATTTTCCATCTATCACAGGCTGCTTCTCCGATTCTGAGTGTCACTTTTGAACTCAACCAATAAAATTCTGTGGGTGTGTCTTGATCTTTTATGAATGATATCGAACTTTCCCCGAGGGTTTATAAACTGCGGCTTTTCACGTCTCTTGACCATTTGATCGCCATCTAACTAAGTGTGTGTGTGTCAAGCAGGAGGCAGGCGGCGCCTCTTTCATCAAGCAGCAGTACAGCGACAAGGTAATGGCCACATAACATCTTTATTTCTTGCTAACTTCGCAGTTTAACCTGAGGAAAAGGTCCGAATCATAATCTATGTAACCTAGTTTTGCTAAAAATGTAACTTTCTGTTGGCTAATGTAAAAACATAAAATCTTTAACTGTAAATCGGGGATAGAGAGAGATGTCCTCTCGAGTTCCCCTTCATATTGGTTTGAGGTGACTACATTTGGTAACTGGTTTTCTTCCTTTCCGTAATGTTCTAATCTATTCGTACACGAATCACCTCCATAGTTTGGGAATAGCCCCCGTTTCCTTGGCCTAGTGCCCTTCAGGTTTTAAGGGTTCTTATCTAGGAGTGCAAGGCATCCGCCTCCATCCATTTTGTGTTCGGTCCATTTATTTAACCGTTTTTTCCTTCGACGTGAAGGCCCAGTTGGTTGGGTATTAAATACCCTTGTATAATAATTTTTCTATTGTAAGTTGTGCCTTCAGAGGCCAGAATTTGTAAGTTGATGTTGCCTTGAGTAGGCTTGGCAAACTGAGAGCCTGTTAGCTCTTATTCAAAGTTTTTGTAGGATTAATGAATGCCTCTTAAAGGCTAGATGTTGTATTTTGGGAGCAAGTGCTCCGTGAATTAGGGGATTTCTGCCCTTGGAACTAATTTGTGCTCGTTTGTAAATTTGAGTTGGGAGCTCAAGAACTAGGGGCTTGAATCCCAAGAGTGTTAAAGTTCTGAAATCTTGGATTTTTCTATTTTGTCCCTGAAATGTCATTGTTCTCACTAAGTGAAAATTTGTTAAGTTTGTTGTTTTTCAAAAATATAACCTTCAGTTTACGTTTTAAATTCAATTCTTGACATTGTAGTTAGACCCATTCACCCCGGCACCTTCTTTCACCTCTGCGTTCCACGTCTAACCCAGGAACAATTATTATTATTATTATTATTATTATTATTATTATTATTATTATTATACTTGAGTTGAAAACATATTAATTTACAGTTAACGTTAAAGTAATTTTGAAGCACACAAAACATGACATGTGAGATCATATCACACATGCGCAGTATTTTGCAATGTCCAATGCACTCTTGAGTGGCTTGTAGGAAATCATCCTTTGTGCAAGATGTCGAGCACACAGGGTGTGCTGTTACATTGCCAAACACCACAACAACAACCATAACGGCCAGCCCAAGGTATGAACTAGCAGTTACACAACTGCACCAGTTCGTAAGAAATAAGTGGAAGCTCAATCAGACACTATATACTCCTTACAACAACAAGAGAACAAGAAAAACTTACCTTAACAAGTGGAGAAGTGTCACAACAAACCGTGGATAATTTTAATTAACCACTGTACTGGACATCAGAACACCAAAAAGTGAAAGAAAGAACAACAACATACCTTTAAGAGGGTAAAATAATTTAATCTTGATACCCAAAGTAGAACAACCTTTTTTTTTAATATAAAAATAAAATTAAATAAAACCGTCCATAGAAGAGAAAAACAAACAATAATACAAGGTAATTAACAACTGAGGAAAACTCCTGAAAAACTGAGGTCGGCCAACCAAAAATAAGTGTAAAAGGTACATGACTACATGATAATTACTTTAAGTGAGTAGTGCCTTTGGGGTGCTTTTCAAAGGGTGACATTCAAAGTACAAGTTTTCTCTTCATTTACTCTTACTTTCATTTAACTTATTATATTCGTCCGGATAGTGTGATCATGGAGCTTTCGCAAGGGGATCAGGTTAATTACGTCTTGAGTGACATAAACACAAGTAGAATAAACAGACAAGACAGCCGAACAAACACAAACTGGGAAAATATCAAGTCATGAAAGTTTGGATAAAGTGTTAAAGTCACACAGATACCAAAATAAAATATTTACTAAAGCGTCAGTATCCCAAAAACAACCACTACCATCACTACAGAGTAGCCATGGTAACCAATATACGCCATCACAAAGCATAAGCATAACAATGGTCGAAACATAAGGAACCCGGAAATTCCAAAACTCATTTACATTTTACAAGAAAAAATAAAAGGAAAAGCAGGAATAAAATTAAAAGAGACCCAAACTTAATTTCTGATACCCTGGAGAAAACTCACATGGTCCTAAAACCTTTCCAAGAGGTAGAGTTCCTTTGAAGTACATATAGAGGAGATACAGCTTATCTCCCAAAACTCCACATTAATAATAATAATCATAACTTTTCATAATTTCCCAAACTAGATGAAACGTAATACACCTTCATACCACACATATCCAGATCATTAGGATATGTATATTATATATATAGATAAATGTTTACAGAGGAAACCCGAAAACTTGAACAGTTACTGCCTTTTAAATTTTTGAACCAACAATTAGCATTATGGCTTTTTCAAAGGCCTTGAACACACGAAAGTTCTAGAAGAGGGCATGTTTTCCAAAACATCATTCCGGTCTCCGGAGACTAAGTTCAATTTAAATGAAGAAGAAACTTACAGTTGCAGAATCAGGCTTGTAGTAACATCAAAGCGTCAGTTGCTCCATACTCACGTAATGATATCACAAAATATTGCATTTACTGAAGAAAGGAGGACGGACTTCAAAATTTAAAAATTAAACCTTTAAGAATGGCAGAAAGCCATCGCACTAATATATTATGTCGGATCCATAATGTGCGCTAAGGCCAAAAGCCGGAGCGAGTGAGTAGCATGTCCTTCCTCCATCATGGTCAAGCTGCTTCTCATTTCATAATGGCCGATTACTCCCGCTGGAAGAGAGCAGTTCAACAAGATGGCGAGGAGCTCCCTGATTGGTCGGAGGCGAGGTCACGTTTCGACCACACCATAACAGATGGCAGCACACAGCAGAATGAGAGTTAAGTATCGAGAGCAAGTCCCAGAGAATAAATTAATTACTTAAGAAATATGATGGTTTACAAGTAGGAGAAATCCAAGTTGAGAATATAAACGTGACACTGTTTTCTACGGCTAATTGGCCAAATCAAGACCGTTCCTTGGGAAAGCAGTTTTAAATCCGTAATACTGTCGCACAGGGTACTGAAGCATGTGGCTCGTGGTTTGTTCTTGTTCACATTCACATCTTGTATCACTTGTGCTGAACCCCCATTTCTTTAAGTTATCCCCGGACCTTCCAACACCTGATCGTAGCCTGTTCAGGGACTTCCACACCAGCCAGCTTTCATTATGTCCAGGTGGTAACTGCTCAGCAGCTGGCATCCATCCACGAAGGTGAGGGTTCCTCTTCTTCCACAGCTCCAACCTTGCCTTCTTTGGTGAGACAGTAAGCACCTCAGTAGTCTTCAGGAAGCTCTTCCAGGATCCAGCCGTTACTGAAGAGGACTATGCCCACGCAGCGGGTGGGCGCTGTTCTGTTCCACTTTAAGCCTATTTACTATTAAAATTGGGCTCGAGATCTCTTTATTTCATTCTTGAAGCTATCTTCCCGGCATATACACTAGCATTTTATTGTGACGGGTGTAGCATGTTGTGAATATTTCAATCAAATTAACAAACATTATCGATGAAATTACGAAGATGTCGGATCAGTATAGCATCATGTTAATTTAGCATCTGTGTTCAGTCAGATTGTATGAAAAGTATTGTTTGAGCGGAATACATTTTTTTTTTTTTCATGAGAACATCGGCACACGTATTGTGTGTGACCACAAAGATCCTGAATTTTACAGAAATGTCCGTAGACGTAATGTTACAATTTGGAAGGAAAGGGTATTTGTATACACAAATAAAGATCTGGCTGGTCATGATTAAAACTCTCACTTCATGTGAGGAAAATGCAACTGCTTCATGCGGTGATTATTATACAAAAGGAGTAGATTGACAATCCTGAAAATTATAGGTGGTGGTGCACAATGCTTAAACGAGTACTTGATAATGCCTCTTAAGATATTGTTGATCCCATAGATATATCACGATGGATAGCTAATCCTTTCAAAATATACCAGTTGGGTTTTGTAATGTCTCCTCTGCTACCAAGTAACAGTCCTTTAAATGACCATTTTAAAAAAGTCTGAATGTTTTAATATTCGCCTAGATATGGGAGGCACAGTTTTTCTTTTCTGAAGCTTCCGTGGCTCAGACGGCAGCGCGTCGGCCTCTGGATTCCGTGGTTCAAATCCCGGGCACTCCTTGTGAGATTTGTGTTGGACAAAGCGGAGGCGGGACAGGTATTTCTCCGGGTACTCCGGTTTTCCCTTCATCTTTCATTCCAGTATCATTAATCATTGCCCCAGAAGAGTGCGACAGGCTTCGGCAGCCGGCACAATCCCTATCCTCGCCGCAAGTTGGGGGCTTTATTCATTCCATCCCTGACCCGGGCACGGACTGGAAAACAGGTTGTAGGTTTTCATTTCAGTTCTTTCTTTTCTGAGTCAGTTTCAATTGCCTGTTCAATGTCTGTTTCAAAACGTATAGTTCGATCTTACACTAAAGCCGTGTGCCTTCTTAATACAATTCTGTTTTGATCCCAAGAATCCATCGTTATTTATTAACATGAATTGGCGCCCGACCAGTAGAAGACACCTGTAGAATTACTATTAGGTTCCATAGAAGACACGAGGGAGGGAACTTCTTCGTAATCTTGCCGCTTCATTTCTCTGCTGATCTGATCCTGTGATGGCGGTTATTCCTTTGCAGTGCTCCTTTGGGACAAATACCAAGCACGTGTTCAAACGTTTCTGTCTCACCACAGTCTGGAATACGGCAAGAGGTAGTACTTTTACACCTTCCAGGGACTGCTCGAACTGCCGTGATAGAAGACATTTAAGGATGTTTGCCCCACTCCTGTTTTTTTGTTGTTACAAAAACTTCATTTGCAAATCTTAGAAATGATATTCAACAGACAGAAAAAGCTTTTATTTGCACATTTCCTCCCCAGTTTCAGTTCACACACCGAATACATATCGTATGATCAGTAGCGATGCCTGTTAGTGGAAACGAATCTCAATGCATGCTGAATTAGATTCCATGAATTTGTTCTCTAAAATGTATTACTTTGATGGACGTGTCTAGATATCAGGTTCGCTTCATTTCGATTAAGAGAAATTGCTTATAAATAATAGGTATGCCCATGAATGTAAAATATACCAACCACATAAAGATGGTTTCATCCATAACACTATCCTCTATCCTCTTCATTAAGTTTGTTGGCTCTTTTCTTTCTTTCTCTTCGGTAACCCACGTCGCGGTTTTATCATTTACTTAGTACACGGACTCGGATTTCTGTGGTGTGTTACATATTTTATCCTGGCCTCTTTTTTTTTTTTTCTAACTGAAGTTAAATTACAATAAACTTTGCCTTTATGATTACGAGAAGACAGTTTTTATTGGTTCTGTAAATGCATATTTGATGTGAAAGCTTATTTTATGTCGTATAATAGTTTTAGCCACACTCTAAGAATCATTAACATGTACTGTGCTAGTAATGTCAAGTGATTTTGTTTTTGTTTGCTTATTTTGGGTTGTCCTTGCTTAGAAATATTTTGTGGTTGAATGAAGTTTGAAGATTACGCGGGTATCGCGAGCATTAAGTTGTCAAAATAGAAAGGAGAAAAGAATGTTGAGAATCTGGCCGGTTTGCTGCTGGTCTTTCCAAGCAACAGTTACAATGTTTAATTTCTTTTGCGCCGTATTTCCAAATTTTGTTGTCATTTAATTTCCAATAGTTTTTATTAACCTGTACTTTCAACATTTTATCTTTATTTCATGTTTGATATCATATGCTAAATAAATAAACGCATAAATAAATAAATCAAATATAACAAGGGCATAATTAGTGCACGCATATTTCTGGAGTTAGAAATCCGAGCCCTACTGATATTACATATAAAATACAACATTGCTTTTAGGAATTGAATGTATACTATGTATGTCGACCTTCATTAGAAACTTCTCATTTCAGTTTTCAAGACTTTTCTTGAACTGTAGTGATAGTTTTACTGCCTAATTTCGACCAGGATAGCCCAGTGTTTTTTAAGTGTTGGTAGCTACCGTAGCTACTTTCCTTTGATTTGGGAGGCACTTGGTTTAAATCTTGTAGTCAGTCCTTGTAATGACCACCGTATAGTTTTGAACATGCCTACCGAAAGTAGGTGAAATATCGGCACTTACCAATTCTTCTTCTTCTTCTCCTTGGCTCAATTTGGAACTGAGCTGGGGTTTAAGATCGAATGTCCTCCAAAGTATGAAGGCTTTCACGGCCGGAGTTAATATAATCAAAATCTTCCGGGCTATTCTGCCGTGGTCCACTCCTCTCATTCCTACCAGACCTTTCGACTGAACTGCTTCGGTAGCACGCTCAGATACTACAGCTGCCTCCCCAGCAACCAACGTAGTCGCCGGTGGGATACAGGAGAGAATACTTCAGACGACGCCACAGAACATGAACGTAGTAGTAGTAGTAGTAGTAGTAGTAGTAGTAGTAGTAGTAGTAGTAGTAGTAGTAGTCGAAACGTCCGGTAGAATGAGAGGAGTAGACCACGGCAGAATAGCCCGGAAGATTGATTATATCCAATGTCCTTCTTATCTCCACCCGTTGATCTTAGAAATTTACTGCCGAATTCGCCGGGTTCGAAGTGGGTCACTGCGCTAGCATAGCGACTCCAATTTCGATTAGTTAATATTACGTTAATGTGTATTTATTGATTACGAGAACCCGACTATGTCGATAGGAAGGAAAGACACTGCATTGACTATTGAGTGAGTGGGCGGTTGTTGTTTTAGCTCCTCATTTATCATCTTGGTTCTGAGCTTTCCATCCCTAGGCTGGTTGGGAATTGAACCTAGAGCCTCTACGTTGGAGTCAGCCACGTAACCACACATCACGGACCTGGCGTTGCTTTATACCTTGACTTGGAAAAATCATAATATATATTGTTTGTATTTTGTTGAGGGTAAGCTGTTAAAGGAAAGGGGTCTCTGGGGTTGGTTCTACAGTTGAGGGGTGTGTGCTTATGGTCAACATGAAATAATGATTAGACTAGGCCCCTGAGATAAAATGCACTATGCCACTGGTTCCCAAACTGTACGTGGCTCGCGAGACTCTTTCTCAAATATCTGAATTGAGCGAATACCTTATCACTCACTAAACATGATATTTAAAAACCTAAACTTGTTGTGGTTACAGTAAATAGACTTTCCTTAGGATTCCAACCCCTTCCCCCGAAAAATGACGCAACAACGCTAAAAATTTTGAAACGGTATTCAAATGATTTGATATTTATATTACTTTTAAAACATAAAAACACGGGCGAGTTGGCCGTGCGGTTGGGGGCGCGTAGCTGTGAGCTTGCATCCGTGACATAGTAGGTTCGAGGCCCACTGTCGGCAGCCCTGAAGATGGTTTTCCGCGGTTTCCCATTTTCACACCAGGCAAATGCTGTGGCTGTGCCGTAATTAATGCCACGGCCGCCCCCTTCCCAGTCCTAGCCCTTTCCTATCCCATCGTTGGATAAGACCTACAGTATCTGTGTCAGTGCGACGTAAAGCAAATGTTTTTTTTAAAACATAAAAAACCGATATTTGGTAGATGATACTTATACATTAGTACATTTTCCTTTACATTATTAGATAAATAAGTCTGATCTTTATGACATACTGTAGATTCAACCCTTCGGCACTACTCAGTCGAATAATGCTATGGCATAGCGGCGTGTGAATTTCTAACCGCACGTCTGTTCCTCTCTTCCGTCGCTTGGAAAACATTACCGTGCCCACAGTCGAAAGTGTTCTCTTTCCAACAGACTGGGGAAGCTATGTATCTGAACAGACGCTTCTACTCCACATGGAGTTATAGTTGTTACGCATTTTGATATTCCAGGTGTAACTTATAATAATAATAATAATAATAATAATAATAATAATAATAATAATAATAATAATAACATCGTAATAAAAAGTAACCTCAAAATATTCCAGTAGGGAAACATTTTGGCGAACCCCTTGTAAAAGTTGAGGAAACGGTGCACTATGCAGTCTCGCGGGGAATTGTATCCTCAGTCGGCTACATGATGTGTTGAAGTTCAGCCGGTGACTAGGCAGGGAGAAAGAGAGAGTGGGTGAATGTCAGTCTTGCTTTTGCTAGTCCCATGAAACACTATTTAGGAACCATGGAAAATAAACATATTCAATAACCTTTCAACTGTAGTCCTACAGCTGCTCTCGCAGGAAATACGAAAAGATTACTGTGCGGCTCACTCTAAGTTTGTAATTTTTTCTTTTTTTGCTAGTGGCTGTACGTCGCACCGACACAGATAGGTCTTATAGCGACAATGGGATAGGAAAGGCCTACAATTTTTTACTCGCCCACTAGCACAGCTACTGTATATAGACCTACACAAGTCTTCTTACTGGCTACAATGACAGCTATTCAAGGATTTGGATGACACGCCACCGCCGGTATTATTTGTTGTTCTTTATCATTTCAGCCTCTTGTAAATGTTGGATTAGGGTTTTTCGCATACACTATGGCTGCAGCACTGGTCATCAAACTGGTTTCATTCGTAAAGATAGTGCACTAGAGCTATCTATGGCCTGGATGGGGAGGTGTAGTTGACAGGATTTCCTCAGTCCACTAATGTCGGCCGTAGCTGAAGTTGTTTATTTCAAGAGGACGATGTCATGCCTGCCTTCTCGTGCGTCTGGGGGTGTGCAAAACTTATGTTGGCATGCCATTGTACCGAACATGTATGTCATTAGTCTGCTTTTAGTAATCAATATCAAACATGAGGTGTGTATTTGCTTTAATAACGAATACTTTATACACACTTATTCATAATACAACAATGGAGTATTGGATTTTGACAGTGAGGCGCATATTATAGTTATTTACGTAATGTAGATCGCTTAAATTGCTTGCTACGGCTAAGCTTATCTACAGTCGGCCCATAAAGTATTGGTGCACCGGCAAATTCGTGGCTATTGGGTATACGACCTATATATTTTCTTTACACCACATGTGAATGCTGCCTTCCATAACATAACATAACGTACCATGCTCTCCAAATAACTTGTCCATACCATCAAATTACAGTGCTACAAGAGTAAATTTGAATCTCCTGTAGACAAAAAAATATTGGCATAGAGAAGGGCATCTGGGAATAATGGTGCTTGTGAGGTACAGGCGCAACGCTATCTACTAACGTAAAAGTAAACTCGTATCCTTATACCGAGGTGGTGCAACTCTTTTAAGGCACACCCCCGGTGAGCTGCATGTGCCATTTCAACCACGTACCAGCCCTCCTGCCATTCTTAAATTTCTGGCGGTACCGGTAATCGAACCTGGGCCTCCGAGGACGGCAGCTAACAACACTAACCGTTACGCTACGGAGGCGGACATCTGCTAATGTGATACACACCGTGTGTTGTTGACAGACCACTCGCTAGTCTGCTGCGGTATTATGCGACAGTTGTCACTATGAGTCCGAGGACGAGGGAACAAACAGTGTCGTTACCTGATAGACAGTACTGCTCCATTCAAAAGGGAAAATCTGTCGACAGATTGGTGAGGAATTTTCTGTTAGCTACACCACAGTAAGGGTCATCATTAATAGATACGAGGAGACGGCTACAACAGTAAATAAGCGTTGATCTGGACGTCCGAAAGTGCTTACAACCCGGGAGCGTAGACGAATCATCAGCCCCTCTCAGATAGAACCGTTTACAAGTGCAAGAACTGTTGCTGCGGATATCCAGACAACGTCCAACAAGCGAGTGAATCTTCAAATTGCACGCAATGTTTTGAATGTGGTCGATCTTGGCCGATCACCCGGGGGGTGGGGGGAATCGTATACATTTGGAAATTAACCGTAAGAAACGCCTGAAGTTTGCAAAGGAATACGGCAGCAGTCCGATCGAATTTTGGGACACGGTTATATTTTCGGACGAATTGAAGATCAATGTGATTGGATCCGTTGAAAGGAAGAAAGTGTGGCGCAAACCCAATACAGACCTACAAGTTAAACATGCTTCCCAGCGTCAAACATGGCTGAGGTGTCATGGTATGGGGATGTATGGCGGCGTCAGGCGCTGGAAAATAAATCGAGCTGTAATCCGCGGTACAATGGATCATATGAAATACATCGACGCGTTGCCGAGGTAATTTACTCGCTGGTGTGCAAAAAATGGGGCTGGTTGAGGTGTTTTATTTCCAGAAAGACAATGACCCTAAAACATACTGCCATGAAAACCCAGGAATGGTTACTGTGTAACTCTCCACGAAGGATGATTAACCCGCCGCAGAGTCCCGATCTCAGTCAATTGAGACCCTGTGGGCTCATCTCGACAAACAAGTCAGACAACGGCGTTCGTCCGGAAAACAGCACTTTGAGAAAGTACTACTGCAGGAATGGTCAAAAATTACCCCTGGCGTGACCCGAAATTTAATAAACAGCATACCTAGGCGTTTACGGGCTGTTATCTAAACGAACTGGATGTTCACTAGCTATTAGACTGTCCCGCTCCATGGGTAAATGTTTGACCGTGCTGGCCTTTGGTCACAAGGGGTCCCGGGTTTGATTGCCGGCAGGATCGGGAATTTTAACCATCATTGGTTAATTCCGCTGGCAGGGGGGCTGGGTTTATGTCTCGTCTTCATCATCATTTCATCCTCGTCACGGTGCGTCAAATGAAATGACCTCCACCTGGCGAGCCGAACATGTCCTCGGACACTCCCGACACTAAAAGCCATACGCCATTTAATTTTTTACTAGCCGTTAGACTGCTTTATTGCGAAAGAAGAGAAAACTCCAATGAGTGTCATACGTGTGCCAGTACATGTTTGTCTACAGAAGAGAGACATTTATGTTTGTAGCACTGTATGTTGATGGTACGGGCAGGACTTCGGACTGCCTGGTAATGTATATTCTGCCATGTATTAATTACGGGTGTTGTTTATGGACATATCGCACCTTGGGAAGAAGACCACAAGTGCAATGTAAGAATGTAGAATTATATAAATATGTAAATGTATTCAAATATATTAAAAACTGAATTTACCAGACTTTAAAGTTTTACTTTTTTTTTGCTAGGGGCTTTACGTCGCACCGACACAGATAGGTCTTATGGCGACGATGGGATAGGAATGGCCTAGGAGTTGGAAGGAAGCGGCCGTGGCCTTAATTAAGGTACAGCCCCAGCATTTGCCTGGTGTGAAAATGGGAAACCACGGAAAACCATCTTCAGGGCTGCCGATAGTGGGATTCGAACCTACTATCTCCCGGATGCAAGCTCACAATTTTTACATTACAATTATTTCAGTATTATTTGCACTTGCGGCCTTCTTCCCAAGGTGCGATATCTGATTTTTTTGTACCCTGCAGCCCCTAAAATTTAGGTGAGCCAATCCTTTATGGGCCGACTGTATATTAGGAAGAACTCGCACACACATGTAAGATGGCCGTCTGTTGCTCATGTACGTGTATTCTTTTAACCTGGTTCAGTTAAAAAAAAAAGTTTGCAAACGCAAATAGAGACAAAATTAACCATAATCTTTGCTGCGAAATTACATAACATAGGAGTGTGTTCATTAAATGATGATTCGTGCTATTCCCTGCCAATTTCACCCGACATTTTAATAGGAGTACTAGTACGCAAACTTAACTAGCTCTAACGGGGAATTCTAGGGAGCTTCAAGAAAGCGCTGAATGACAGAGGACCAGTAAACAGCCTCATTTCTTTTATCCAATCTGAAAACCTACTATGGGATTCTTTGAAAATATTCTCAATTCCGTATGCATAGCATTCGTAAGTATGTGCCTTTTCCCAATTATGGTAACATGTTTGTATTGCGTTTTCTATAATCCCAGTCATGCCATAAATTGTGAATAAATAAAACGAAATAACATGGTATCTTCGATTTAGATATCGAATTTGTGCACTCCTGAAACTACCAGGTCAACTCTGAACTATATTTGCACACGTGACAACAGGATACTTGGGGTGATGAAGTATGGGAAATGTAAAGTAGCCCCGCAAGCCCTTAAACGGTTCAATCTTTAATCACTTACGCGTTTCTTAACTCGCCTGTTCTTTGGAAGCAGACTCTACAATCTTGTCACCTTAAAAACATATCGGTAACTATGGATAGGGGGCTCGAAACGAATTATTAATACATCCGCTTCTACAGAAACAACAGTAACGTAGCTTATGAAACTGATCATATGCATACCGAGCCTTTCCCATCCCATCGTCGCCGTAATAATAATTTCGTGTGGCTATATCTAGCCGAGTGCAGCCCTTGTAAGGCAGACCCTCCGATGAGGGTGGGCGGCATCTGCCATGTGTAGGTAACTGCGTGTTATTGTGGTGGAGGATAGTGTTATGTGTGGTGTGTGAGTTGCAGGAATGTTGGGGACAGCACAAACACCCAGCCCCCGGGCCATTGGAATTAACCAATGAAGGTTAAAATCCCCGACCCGGCCGGGAATCGAACCCAGGACCCTCTGAACCGAAGGCCAGTACGCTGACCATTCAGCCAACGAGTCGGACATCGTCGCCGTAAGACATATGTGTCGGTGCGACGCAAAGCAAATAGAAAAAAAAAGAGAGATCATATGCACTCATGCACCACATATGCACACAAATCAAAGTGAAAAGAACTGTATTTCTATAAGGTCAAAGTTTAAAAAAGATTATTTTTATCTCCCTATTACCCTCCCAGAAAATACGAATCAGTGGTAGAGTGTCGCGCTCTGGATCCCAAGATCGCGGGTTCGAAGTCGGGAGAGGTACCCACATGTTTGAAGGGAGGAAAATAGTCCCTTTGGCTGTCCATGTTGCACGATGACGACATGTAAAAGATCTCCGGTGAAACATTTCGTGTTAACTCGACAAAAGTAATTAAAACTCTGCGATAGATAGCAAAACAGATATACGTTCCTATACCGTCTGGTAGAGTGAAACGGAACGTCGATATTTGTACGCAGGCATCCTATTTGGCATCAAATAACTGCACTTAGTTTCCTGTATACAGCAGACGCCGCCCACCCTCGTCGGATGTTCTGCCTTACAAGGGCTGCACCAGGCTAACAGTAGTCGTAAGATTTTATTTATTTATTTATTTATTTATTTATTTATTTATTTATTTAGTTAGTTAGTTAGTTAGTTAGTTAGTTAGTTAGTTAGTTAGTTCGGCACTTTGAAAGCAACCGTAGAAGTAACGTTAAATACATTTTTACTTTAATTAAACTCGACTTATAAATTTGAGACGTAATGTGTGTTTTTATGTACGGACTTCTTACAAGTAATGTTATGCACTTACCACCATATTATCGATAAAGCACCACAGCAGAGAGCATAGTTCGCTAAAACAGTGCAATTAAAAAACTCCTAAAGGATTTCACTACTTCCTCAGTGTTCCCTCCGTCTCGTTTTTCTGTCATTAAGACATTCCGGCGCTCCTGGACGAAATAGACTGTGTGAAAGTTCGTATTATAGCATGCCAGCCGGGTAGAAGTGTGGTCCAGAGGTCACACATTCCATTCCTGTTGTTGGCAGGGATTTAAGAAAGTTTGCCGTTTAGGAATGTTTGCCATTGTTGATGATGATTTATTTTATAATCTAGAGGCACGTTTGGTTACCAGCTCCTTCTGCTAGTGAAAGATGTGTGTTTTAAACACTGTATTGTGTCTGGCGTTAATGACCCGGTGTTATCGTGTCATGGATAACCTTGTTCTTTCCGCTTCTCATCTCTGTTATCATTATTAAGGTTCGGATGTTAAGGAAAAGTCATATTTAATTTCCGAGATCACTTTACCCAAACTCGGAGAAATAACTGTGAATGATGGGTCCCTGACCCCGTTTAAAGCAATTTTATGTTGCATATATTGGCCATATTTTGCTTTTGGTTATATTTTGAGAATGTTAAAAATTGAGGCGTCGCTTTTAACAAGGTACATGTTATCCACTTCGATTTTCAAACACAAGATTTAAAAATACTGTAGTCATATATTTTCCTTTATTTTCTCGAAAGAGATAGGTAGCAGGTTTAGAAGATAAAGAGATGCTGTACGAACATAAGCCGATATATACCAAAAACATTATTTTTTAGGAAAACAGAATGTAAACTGCGCCTTAAGGCTATGATACTGAATTAATGTATGTCGTTTTAATTTACCTTCTGTAGCTCTGTCGGTTTGTATGATTATATGTGTCTGCTCTGTTATCACTTTGACACGTTTAAGCATATTTTGTACTTTTTTAGATCATAACCCTCCGAACTCTAATAATAATCACCACCAGGCAGTTTCCAGTTGATGCTACGCTTAAAATATATGTATGTATGTATGTATGTATGTATGTATGTATGTATGTATGTATGTATGTATGTATGTATGTATGTATGTATGTATGTATGTATGTATGTATGTTGAGTCAGTGAGGAAAAGCTTGCTATGTTGTAACGTGTTTCAAGTTAAAACCCCGACAAGACAAGCTGATAGAAGTTGATCGTGGCAAATACATTCAGTTCACTGGTCTCTTGACGGATCTTGAAGTTGTAGATGCATATATTTATCTAGGCTCAGTTCTGACTGTTAAGGGTGGCTGTGAATAGGAAATTGGACGGTGTGCAATGGAAGAGTTGAAAATCGTCTGGTGTGACAAATGAATATCTAGAAGTAGGCTACCAAAATCCAAGTGGTGCAGACTTTCGTGTTTTCTATCTTCTTGTACGGTTGTAAAACCTGGACTATCAGAGAGCTAGAAATCATTAGCGTATTGTCGCCTTTGAAATGTGGTGCTGGCGAAGAATGCTGAGAATACCACATACACTAAGAATGTGTAATTCAGGAACGAGCTGGGCATGAGAAGACCTTTTAAAAAAAAAAAAAACTGTGCTACCAGAATATTTTGCAGTTCTGCTGCGATATCACGCGGCAATATCACGAGACGACAAGGGAACAGCTTAGAGAAATCTGTCGTTGAGCGAAGAGTCAGCAGTAAAAGGTCAAGAGGAAGAGCACCAACCAAATGAGTTGATCAGGTGACGGAGGTCACCCCGATGCCTTTGAGACCATCATACGAAAGCCAGAAAATCGACAACAATGGAAGCAGCGGTTCATGTCCAGAACAAAGTGACACATGTATTCTCCTTCCCGATGGTCAGTCGTGAGCAAAACGATTTAGAGAGATGTTCAGTACTCAGCCCGAAGGCTGGTTGGATCCTCAAAAGCTCCGCCATCAGTTGTCATAGATGGCCTAAACAACACGGAAAAGGCGTACAAGGGAAAAGAGGAGCGAGGTAGTTTCATGTGGGGTTTTTTGTTTCATGGAGGCAGAAATTCATATGCGTATCGGTCTGCCAAGCCCACTAAAAATTCACACGCCAGTCGACCCTATGAGCGTCACTTTCACATTTTTCATTACGGGCACTGGCTGCATAGGGAATGGTGTTAAGAGTATCGCCCATACCTCAGGCACTTTCATATTGTCAGTGCTAAGGATGAAACAAGGTCATTGAAATTAGCCCATAGCAGAAGAAATAGTTCACTGTAAACAGTATGTCTCACCAGCAAAGGCATAAACGCTTCAACTGCCGGGCTGACTGGCTCAGACGGTTGAGGCGCTGGCCTTCTGACCCCAACTTGGCAGGTTTGATCCTGGCGCAATCCGGTCGTACTTGAAGGTGCTCAGATATGTTAGCCTCGTGTCGGTAGATTTACTGGCACGTAAAAGAACTCCTGCGGGATTAAATTCCGGCACCTCGGCGTTAACGAAAACCGTAAAAAGTAGCTAGTGGGACGTGAACTAAACAATATTATTATTATTGGTCCGCCTCCGTAGCGTAACGGTAAGTGTTATTAGCTGCAGTCCTCGAGGGCCCGGGTTCGATTCCCGGTATTGCCAGAAATTTAAGAATGTTAGGAGGGCTGGTATGTGGTTCAAATGGTACACGCAACTCACTTCCAATGGGGGTCTGCCTGAAAAGAGCTGCACCACCTCGGGATGAGGACACGAGTTTTATTATTATTGTTATTATTATTATTATTATTATTATTATTATTATTATTATTATTATTATTATTATTATTATTATTATTATTATTATTATTATTATTTACGATTCAAGTATGCGATCTCCGTACAGGCTATAAAGGGCCTGGGAGAGGTGGAAAGTAAAGGCTTCCACTGTCCATAACCTCTTGGTGGGATAGAATAGTTAGCTCTAATAAATAGACATTCAGAGACATAATTGTAGAACCAGCAGGTCTGTTGAATATATTTTCTAAGAAGCCTCGAAAGTTGGATTTTAGTTTGTAAACTGAACATACCATTCGCTGTAAAACTGTTGACCTTGATCGTATTGTTCTTGTTATTTTGATGTAAGATTTTGTAGTATCAACATAATGCACATGCATCAGTGTCCTTATGACAAATCTTGCATACACGCACCACACACGAACAAGCACCTTCATTGTGTTCTATCATCAGACTATAACCGCCCCCAATCGGCCGATCCTGGCTACGCTACTGCCCCAGGAATTATCCTGGTACTCATTTTTCATGTAGACTGAGTGAATCTCAGGACCGTGTGCACCTCCAGGAGTGAAAAATCTCATTTCATACATTTTTTTACTAAAAAAAAAGAAATGGCGTATGACTTTTAGTGCCGGGAGTGTCCGATGACAAGTTCGGCTCACCAGGTGCAGATCTTTCGATTTGACGCCCCCAGCCCCCGAGCCAGCGGAATTAACCAATTATAGTTAAAATTCCCGACTCTGCCGGAAATCGAACGTGGGACTCCTGTGACCAAAGGCCAGCACGCTAACCATTTAGCCATGGAGCCGGACATTTTTCTACTTCCTGGCGGGGAATAGAGTCTACTTCCTTTCGGATGAACCGAGCATTCCTTTACCACGTCCATCCCTCTCCCATCTTCCTAATCATTACTGTATCGCAACTAATACTTAATGACATTATACAACATAACCTACAAGAAATAATAATAATAATAATAATAATAATAATAATAATAATAATAATAATAATAATAATAATGTTATTTGCTTTACGTCCCACTAACTATTTTTTCGGCTTTCGGAGACACCGAGGTGCATGAATTTTGTCCCGCAGGAGTCCTTTTACGTGCCAGTAAATCTGTTGACACGAGGCTGGCGTATTTGAACACCTTCAAATACCACCGGACTACCGGGCGTGTTAGTCGTGCGGTTAGGGGCGCGTAGCTGTGAGCTTGCATCTGGGAGATAGTGGGTTCGAACCCCAATGTCGGCAGCCCTCAAGATGGTTTTCCGTGGTTTCCCATTTTCACACCAGGCAATTGCTGAGGCTCTGTCTTAATTAAGCCCACGGCCGCTTCCTTCCCATTCCTATGCCTTTCTATCCTATCGTCGCCATAAGACCTATATGTGTCGGTGCGACGTAAAAAAAAAAAAAAAAAAAAACACCACCTGACTGAGGCATGATCGAACCTGGCAAGTTGGAGTCAGAATGCCAGCGCCTCAACCGTCTAAGCCACTCAGCCCGGCCACCTACAAGAGCAGCTGTGAATCAATGATAAGTGTCTTCCTCTAGATCCTAAGATCTCAGATCCATACCTGGAAGAGTTAGTTGGAATTTTGAAGGACAGTAGATGTCAATTTGGCACTCCATATCGGTACAATGTCGGTATGTTGAAGATCTTTTGCGACGCGTTTGTTGTTTATCCGACAAGATTAATTAAAACTCAGCGATGGACCGCCCACCAGTGATCTCGTGTACTCTTCTTCTTCTTCGTCGTCTTCTTCTTCTTCTTCTTCTAGCCCTTTTCCCATTTACCTGGGGTCGGCACTTTATATGAATTTAGCCCAGTTGTACGGCCGGGTGTCTTTACTGACTCGTACTCAATGTGGCGGGGGATTTATTCACTATTACGAGATTCTGCAGTGGCTAGTAGTGTGGTGTATTATATGTATATGAAGACGAGTATTAAAACGAACACTAACACCCTTTCCCCGAGTAAGCGGTATTACTGAGACGAAGTTTAAATCCCTAACTCGGCCGGGAATATAAGCCAGAGCCATCTGAACCGACCACTCAGCCAAGTAGCGGGACCTTGTTTACTGAGCTATCTGGTAGAATACAACAGAACATCGAAATTGACGCACATACTATTAAAATGGCGTCCATGTAGCATGCATACACTTGGTAGGTGAGGCCTTACGATTATTATTATTATTATTATTATTATTATTATTATTATTATTATTCAATTTCTTGAACACGTCCTACGACATGACACCTTTCTCCAGAATGTCTTCGAAGGAAAGGTCCTAGGGAAGAAGTAGAGAGGAAGACCACGTCTCTCATACCGTAGGAACATAATCACTCAGCTGGGTTTTGCTTCCTATGTCACGATGAAAAGGACTGCTGAATACCGTGAGATGTGGCTGCAGCGACAAGGCTTAGCCTTTAGGTAATGGATTATTATTATTATTATTATTATTATTATTATTATTATTATTATTATTATTAATGTTACGGGGTTACCCGTGGAATGCAGAGGTGAAAGAAGGTGCGGGCTGGATATTGATTAAAATTGCATTAAAGGTTATATTTTCGAAATTAGCAAAATATAACAATTTTGACATAGAATTTGAACATTCAACAAATAACAAGTTAACAAATCAGGTACACGACCAGGAAAGCCAAGATTTAGAGACACTTTAAAGATCTGGGCTTCATGCCCCACTTTTACAATTCCTGAGCTCTCAGCTCACAACCACATATTTATCAAAGGGCAGAAAACCCCTAATAACCTGGAGTACTTGCTCACACCTAGCACTGTCAGGCCTCCTAGAGGCACATATCCAAATACAAGAAATAGCTGACCCGCTCTCAGTTTTCAAGCCTATCAAAGGCAATACCATACATCGCAATCACTTGCCATCCAGGCGCAACTTACGAGAATTAAACAGGGGTATCTCGTACCCAGCCTACAGGGCCTTAGCCGAACAATAATAGGTTAAATAAATGGCCCGGCAACAAAATGAAAGGAGGCGAGACTTTGCACTCCTAAATACACATATTAAAACCTAAGAGGCACTAGGCCGATGACACAGGGGCTATTACCAAACTAGGGAAGTGACTCGTATAAGAAAAAAATTTAACACATTAAGAAGAGAAGAAAATCGGTTATGAAAACGTAGTCACCTCAAATCAAAAATGAAGGGAAGCTCGAGAGGGTAAAGCACTCTATATCCCCGATTTACAGTTAAAGTAATAAGAAAATTTTACATAAGCCGGCACTAAGTTACATTTTTAGACAGGTAGGTTACATTGAAAATGTTTCGGACCTTCCCCGAGGGTTAACCTGCTGAGCTAGCAAGAAATAAATATGTTAAACGGCCATTACCTTGTTGAAGAGCTGCTGCCCGAAGGCAGCGGCGCTACCCGCCTGCTGCTACACGTCCATACACTAAGCTAGAGGTTGAAGAAGTGGCGACGAACCGTGAAAATCAGCATTTTTTTAAACCCTCGGGGAAAGTTCGAGACCTTTCATGAATAATTAAGACACACCCTCTCAACTTTATTGGCTGGCTAAAAGTTACATATCAAAATTGAAGAAGAACGACACGATTGGTCAAAAATTAATTACAGAAATTCTGGATTGGCTAAGTTCAAAACTGGCGGAAAGGAAAGATTTATATTGCCAACCCACAAATGAAAGAACGAAATTTAGTTATAGGAAAACTTATTAGTACAAAATATCTTCAAGAAAAGTTCCTTCACTTCGCACCAGGGTGCATGATCATAGTTTTTTAGTAGAGACATCTATAAGAGAAAGTCCACACTTCTTGATTAATGGGAAACAAAACAAGTTGAACTCCACACAGAATTGACAACTTCGTAATCACAAACTTTCCGGTAGTGACATCTTCTGAGAAAACTCATAAATTGATACAGTTGTTAAAGTTCAGAGTTTCTCCTGTAGAGGAGTACTTTACGGCGGAAAATTCAAATGTGCGGCGTAGAGGTGTACCAGCCGGTACAATTATTATTATTATTATTATTATTATTATTATTATTATTATTATTACCATAAATTGAGCGGACTGGCCGCGCGTGGGTTCGAACTCCACCGTCTGCTGTCCTGAGAATGGGTTCCCATTTTCACTTCCAGGCAAATGCCTGGACATTTCGGTAATGTCTTTGAGGTTGAGCCAGAGGTACTCCTGAAACCTGTGGTAATGTGACGGGAAGGACCCACGTAAAATAAACGGTGGTTGGTACGCGTGGATGTTGACGCGGCGGAAGGAGTACCTTTGGTTGTAGGGCTGCTTTGTCATATGTTAAAAAAAAAAACCCACAAGGCATCACTAGTAAGTATGTGTGTTTCATTGACTGTACAGTTGAAGGTGTGCCGTAAAACTATCTTCGTCCACAATCTGTAGCCATTGATACAAGTGAAAAGTTATATGTTGCCTAACGGCAACAGTATGCAGCAGAGGGTTAAATAAAGCCACGGCCGCTGCCTTCCCAATCCTAGCCCTTTTCCATCCTTGCGTTGCCGAAAACCGTCGATGTGTTAATGCGACGTTAAACCACCGCCAGATGCCACCAAAAAGGCTACAGAATGTTGTTGGTCAGTGAAACAAGCATGAAAACACATCATGAATACAATTATTTGTAAATTCGAATTAAATCTATTTTCGAATAAAATGTACCCGTCCTTACATGTTGACTGAAGAGGTTAAACCTTATCACTGTCAGTAGAAATTCTCTCTTGGAATGACTGTTATGGGTCTGGATCAAGCTATGCACGTGTGAGCGTGTCTTGAGTTACATCCTCTCCAACTTTGTTTCAGATATTGGAAACTATCACTTAGAATGCTCTAAACATGATGGTTTGCCCTTCACATCTGTACCATGCAACTTTGCGTAATAGAATGCGTAGGTTGTGGATTTTTACATGGAAATGTCATATGTCAGGTATTGTAAGCCGCTGGGTGGAGATAAATAAGGGAAATATTACAGACTTCCCTACCGGTAGTTGCGAATTCCGTTACTTCTTGTACTACTCCTTATTAAATGTGGGGAAGTGTGGTTAGTGATATTGTTTGCTATATAAATAGTCCGGTTTGTATGTGTTTAGCTTTACGGACGCTGCATTCGGCGCCCATGCATGTAGCCTGCCTGCCGGCCGACCCCGTGACATTTTGTGCTGCAATCGATCCGGGTCCATGCAAGCTCCGGGCTCCTGCCTGCATTGTGCGGCTGCAGCCCGGAGCAGACGTCAGACCGCAGGTACCACTAGCACACTGTCTTATCCACCTTTGGGCCTTCCTTGCTTGTCATTCACAAAGGATCGACAACCATATCGTTGAACCCTAAGCTTTATACCCGGAGAATCGAAGCAGTCACCGGAAAATGGTTGGAGACGTAGTCCTTAAGACTTCCATGAACTGATGGTTCAAGTCTCTGCCCTCTTCTAATTTCCCGTCAACTTTTATCTCCATTATTGCCGTACTATGAGCTTTAATATACTTTCTTGAGATATCTCCTGATGCTATCATCACGATCACATAAAGCTTTATTAAATGCAACAATAATTACTCGTCGGTACCGTAGTTCACTTAATCCTTCGCCACCAGTACCAGTAAGATGGGGTTCGAACCCACTGTCTCCCAAATGAAAGCTCACAGCTGCGCGCCCCTAACCGCACGACCAACTCGCTCGGTCAAATAAGTAGGCTACTTTCTACACTTACTTTTTGAATCACCTGGTACATGTATTTGTGAGATAAGTTACAGATTAGTAACGAAATAGCATAATTTTTAATTTTGAAATTGTTCCTTCGTTTATTTCATTCACTGGGGCACACAGACCGTTGTCGTCCTCCCACCGACCAGTCCTAATAAGGTAAATTTTTATATTTTGATTTATTTATTAATGATTTCTGTACATGGCGGGGCTGAGGCTGCGAAGCCTGCTATTATGCCAAACCCTATAATTATACACCTGCATAAACATAAAATATACTGAGCATTATAACTACTTAGAAGTAAAGTAAACGTAAAATGTAATTTATTTGAAATTAAATTATCATAAAAAATAATTTTAAAATTATTAAATGAATGTGCAGTATTTACCATTATTAAAACTAAATCTCGAACAATTTAAAATAGAATGTTACCAACCTTACATGTACGTGATTTATTTAATAATCTAACATTTCAGGGTGCTTCTTAGAGTAACTAATCTCAATGTAGGTAAAATTTCCAGCATATTCTTCGGAATAGCTTTAGGTTATTTATGTCCCTAATTTCAACCGGGATGGAATTGCAGGAACGTATGGTACCCGGTACAAATGAGTTATTACATGTACTGCTGTAATGCATGGGGGTGGACATTTGGGATCGTATTTGATGACCTTGAGGGTGCTCTACCTGAGGGTGAAAGGCAGTTGAGATCTATTCTGAGGTAATCTGGTTTACCGGTTTGCATTATTTTGTGCAGAAGAAAAACAGCATGATACTTCTATCACATCTTAACCAGACAGTTGATGGACGAATGGGCTGATGTGGGGAAGAAGTGGGACATTTTTAGAATGAATCTAATGCAGGCATTATTCATGAGCTTCTTTTTCTGTTTCTTCGTGGCTTTTTCTGAATTTCTTGGATTTGGTACTTCGTATGGAATGGCACGGTTTTACGGCCGGGCGTTCTTCCTGACGCCAACCCCATGTGGAGGGATGTATTCATTACAGCGTGTTTTTGCCATGTGTAGTTGAAGAGTGTGTGCGAAGACTAGCACACATCCTGTCCCAGAGTCAGAGGAATTAACCAGACGCAGTTGAAATCCCGACTCGCCCGAGAATTGAATCGAAGGCCTGTACGCCGAGCATTCAGACAAGGAGCAGATTTTCATATGGAGCTGTCGGGAGAAGTAGTAGTCTGTACGGAATGGTTTTGTGTGCTCTTAAATTAGTGGGGTGGGGCCGATGACCTCGATGTTAGGCCCCTTAAAACAACAAGCATCATCATCATCATAAATTAGTGGACGACTCGGCCATCCCGTACGGGATTTCCGCTTGTAATTTTAAGAACACGATACACTAATTACGTGAAGATGGCGTCGAAAGGAAGTGATCTAAAGGACGATCTAAAACCGACAGCTTGAAACAACCTGTTTGGTACTCAGGTGGGGCCTATAATGAGGACCTCGGTTCCAGTGGACGATTTTCATCTGAGACACGCAGAGTATTTCACCCGTTGTGAACTCTTAATAGTCTCCTTCTAGAACATCAGTTAACATTACTGAATGGATCGAATTCGAATAAAAGGTGAAATTGAGCTTCATAGCTGACCGAATGACAGAAAGGTGATCGTTGAGTGGCCAGGCAAACCGCAGCGAACAGAGGGAGATTGATTTTGAGACCTTGTTAGGTTGCTTATTGAACCATCTGCACGTACTGTAAGTTATTAAAAATATTCTTTGAATATCAGTCTATACCAAACAATGGCATTAAAACAAAATACTGTAGAGCTAAAACCATCAATGTGTTGTGATGTGTGGCCTCCGGAGAGGGCTGGCGCAGTTCTTTCTCGGTGACGCCCATGGATTTCGCCTTTTTAGGTAGGAAGAAGTTGAAACCTGGTGATAGCACATCGCTTTCTTCTTCTTTTCCTTCTTTACCCACACCTGTGGGGTCGCGGATGCGAAATGTATCGCACATGTGGATTTGACCCAATTTTACGGCCGGATGCTCTTCGTGACGCCAACCCTATGTGCAGGGTTGTAATCACTATTGAGTGTTTCTATGGTGGTCGGTTGTGTGATGTAGTGTATGTAGTGTATGACTATGAAGACGAGAGTATCAGGACAAACACGAAGTCCCCAAGCCAGAAGGATTAATCCCCACCCGGCTGGGAATCGAACCCGGGGCCCTTTGAACCGAAGGCCGAAACACTGACCATTCAGCCAAGGAGTCGGGCGTAACAGCACATGGCCGATTCTTGTCAAATAACACAAAGGGGTCTGCTGAAGTCTTAACATCCCCATTCGAGGCACGATTCACTATTAACAGCGTCATAAATGCCCTCACTTCACTTGTGAACACTTCGGTGAGGTTTAGAATTGAACCTAGTCTTTTGGCACTCAATGTAGTGATTTGAAATTGTATCCCACCATCTCTCCTATCTGCCGGCCAACATTCGGATGGTTTTTTTTTTTTTTTTTTTTTTTTTTTCACCAACGGGACTCGAAGCAACTAACCACGGTGTCAGACCATAAAGATTTGACGCTTTGATAATAGTGGCCACCAGGTGGGCTGATGCTATCAGCAAGATATAGATTGAGCTCGATGCTAGTTAAATATAATTGTTTGTAAATATGAACGTGCATCAAATATATTTGCTTTATGTTTAGACATAAATATGAAGTGGAAATAAAATAGTCCAAAGTGAGCACGTAAAGAAAGTTAATGTCAAAATATATCGAAAACGATTGCCTGTGAATAAAGCTAAGTTACATTCGTATTCAAAGGAAATGAAGTATTAGCTAATTCGTTTAATAAAACGTATTCGTTCGAGCATACATTTTTTTAAGACCCTCGATTTCTTATCGCAGCCGAAATGAGAACTTCGTGATCCATGACCCATACATGGGCTGTTCAATAGTTTAAGAATCGCTGAAATGTATCTAAGGAAAATGTCCTCAACCTGGTGCTCGCAGCACCGTGGTGCTCATTAAATTACATTTGGTGCCCTTGACATTCGAGAAAAAAAAAAATTGCTCCGAGATCTGCTGTTCAGACTTCGTTGTACGAACCGAAATAATATTGTTATCCATCCATTATAATAATTTTCTCTTGCAATTAAAAATCTTTTGAATGACTTTGAGAGGCATTTTTATATCTTAGAAGAAAACGAACAGGTTTTCACCATGGTACCCCTCTCAGTTCAGTGTGGACTTGATAAGAAAAAACACGATTATTTAAAGTAACGAGCGCCTTTGAGTAACCTTAACTGGTGGAATTTGAACTGATTGATCTTCAGTCATCCTTAGCGCTGAGATATTTGTTCGTAAAGACAAAAATCGTAACCTTTTGAGGAACAGGTGATATCAAAAGGTTTCAAATACTGCGGAGTATTGTTCTTAAATATTTGTCTACGGTATGTTAAGGACGATCCACCGGTGCAAGAAAGCTTTTTCACTTGAAGAAACATCAAGAACGAAGTACATAAACGATCAGCTGTTTCTCATCTGCAGGACTGTTTACGTGCAGCTGCAAGTGACTACTCCCTGGACATCATTTAAAATCTGAGTAACTTCCTAGTTCAAGGATCTCATTAACTAGTGTCTTAAAATTTATTTTACCGAGCTCGATAGCTGCAGTCGCTTAAGTGCGGCCAGTATCCAGTAATCGGGAGATGTGGGTTCGAACCTCACTGTCGGCAGCCCTGAAGATGGTTTTCCGCGGTTTCCCATTTTCACACCAGGCAAATGCTGGGGCTGTACCTTGAGGCCACGGCCGCTTCCTTCCCATTCCTAGGCCTTTCCTATTCCATCGTCGCCATAAGACCTATCTGTGTCGGTGCGACGTAAAGCAAATAGCAAAAAAAAAAAAAAAATATATTTACTTATTTGTTTATTTATTACTGCTCTTCGATTTGTTAGTGTTCGCATAATTAGTAACTTGTTGCTGCAGATTTCAATGGAACGGAATGTATCGAAGATGAAACTTGGTAGTATGGTCAATAAAGACAGTGGCAACGATAAGGACCCCGCAGAGTCTGGGGGGGGGGGGCTTTTGAGAGGCCCATGGCTGTTTCTTACTTCAGTAGCTGAAGAATGGTTTTACTTATTTATAATGCTACAGCACACAACACATTTGTATTACAGAGAGTTATTTCAAAGTTCAGCCGTGATAGTATAGAGCTTCGGTAGTTATTTCTGAAAGAATGTGGTTTTCCCAGCCTGTTCCAATAATAACCATCCCTTACTGCCACTCACAACAATCAACAAGGCTTTTGACGTAATTAGACAGTTTTGAGAACCTACTAGTCAGAGAATATGCGACAGCAAAAGCAGCCCCCTTTTCTAAACTCTAAATACTGAAGTTCCGAGCCGGTTTATAGCTCTCGGCAGTCAGTGTAGCTAAGTAGGCCTGCGGTGGACGGTTGAGTTGTAAATAGTAGTAAATTATTTGGTCCTAGGAACGAGATTATTTCTTTAAATTGTGACTGTCAGCGTATTTTGGTTATTATAATTGGAATATGCATTGCGCGCACGCGCGCGTGTGTGTGTTTTCTCTTAACCATTAAGTTTATGATATATTAATTCTTCCAGATACCAACCAAACCAAATGCTAATTATGCGAACACTAACAAATCGAAGAGCAGTAATAAAAAACAAATTAATAAGTAAATTTTAAGACACTAGCTATTATTAGGTGTATTATTTTAATTCCTTCTTCTTCTCCTCCTTCTTCTTCTTCTTCTTCTTATTATTATTATCGCCGTTGCTGTTCAGTAATCGTCGTTGCTGTTCATTGTAATAATATACAACTTTGCACTACGAAATAATTTTGTAACTTTCATTATCAGGAAAAGAGGGGCCCCATTTTGAATTATTGGCGGGATGAGGGGGTGAGCTTCTTAACGCCGCTACTGAATGAAGACATCAGAACATCGTTCAACGCCTGTCGTTGTTTCATAGGCTGTCCACAGTATAACAAAATGGGGTGTTTTGAACAATGAAAATCCACAGCCTGTTTCCAGTCATTCGAGCGGGTCAGGAATGGAATGAATGAAGCCCCTATCCTTAGCGGCGAGGATAGGAATTGTGCCGGCTGCCGAAGCCTGTCGCACTCCTCTGGGGCAATGATTAATGAATGACAGATGAAATGAAATTATACTGGAGTGTGTCGCTGGAATGAAATATGACAGAAAACCGAAGTACCAGGAGAAAACCTGTCACGCCTCCGCTTTGTCCAGCACAAATCTCACATAGAGTGACCGGGATTTGAACCACGGAACCCAGCGGTGAGAGGCCGGTGCGCTGCCGCCTGAGCCACGGAGGCTCCCATTCTGAACAATAATCAGGCGATTTCCTCGCATATGCTAATTAAATATTATATTAATTACGTGCTCATTTATATAGCCTACAGACAACTAAGATTTCTTCTTCTTCTACCGCTCTTCCCACACCTGTAGGGTCGCGGGTGCAAACTGTATAGCACATGTGGATTTGGCCCTGTTTTATGGCCGAATGCCCTTCCTGACGCCAACCCTCTATGGAGAGATGTAATCACTATTGCGTGTTTCTGTGGTGGTTGGTAGTGTAGTGCGTTGTGTAAATATGAAGAGGAAGGAAAGTGTTAGGACAAACACAAACACCCAGTCCCCGGGCCAGACGAATTAATCATAGGCGATTAAAATCCCCAACCCGGCCGGGGATCTAACCCGGGACCCTCTGAATCGAAAGCCTCAACGCTGACAATTCAACCAATGAGAGACGACTAAAATTTCATACCACATAATATTGTAACTTCCCTTATAAACGATGGAGAAGTATTAAAATCCTAATATTTAGATATGCAGTCGAAACCTGTATAACGACCCCGAAGGGACTGCCAGTTAACAGTCGTTGTAGGCGATAGTCGCACTAATCGGTTTTTTGTTGTTCCTAACAGTGTCATGTCTGTAAGTGTTAGGCTGCACACGCGCATGGTAAATTAACGGAATAAAGCCAAAACTTCAAAAACATAAGCGAAATGAGTACCGGTACTGTATTGGGAATACAGTATTTTGTGGAGTGCAGAGGAATTTTTTCTTCTAATGTTTACACAGTACGTACAGCAGTAATAATATGGCAGCAATATATATATAAGCAATATATATATAAGAGTTTTGTCTGTACATTGTTCAGAATTTGAAAAGAATGGCATTTCCGATCATTTATGTCATACATTTTTACCGTACCGGATATGATAACACAGATATTCTTTTTTTTGCTAATTCCATATCAGTGCTGAGCCACGAGAAAATGGGTTAACAGAATTTAATGGAAATCGGCATATAGAGTCGGGGACTAAGAAACTACAGTCTAAGCTATAAACAATTTTATTAACCCTGTATGAGATTGTAGTTTAGGGGAAGGTGCCTACAATTTAATTTTTAAATACCTTATGTTATTGGTTCTATCGAAAAGTACTACATAACAAAAGTTATAGAGAATGAAATTTCCGTCATTTATGTTTTATACAGTTTTGCCGCACCGTCTGTGATAAGAGTGGTAGGGACCTATTTCAGAGTCGGAAGAAAACTAAATGTGAAGGCCTACAATATCGAAAGCGCATAAAATTGATCAACAATAGCATTACATTGACCATTGTTTGTTGTGAAGTTCTTTGCCTCTTATGGTGCCATCATCTCCTATAGATGGGATTACTGCTGTGTACCGAGTATAACAGCCTGCCTGAATATTGGTGGGGAGTTAGGTAACTTTCTTCTTTAGCATGCCATTCCTCTGGTTCATACATTTTCTTATACTACTGTCACGTAACACATTGGTTCATCATAGTATTCAAGCTGTTCGATCCCTTCTCTGACGCGCCGTTAGAATGAGCCGTGTCACTGGCCGTGTGCACACTTAAGACACAGGCTCACTTAGTAGTAGTAGTAGTAGTAGTAGTAGAAGAATAACCTGGTCTAGAATTACAATTTCGGCCTATTCTAAATTATAGCACCACAGTTCACTAAATAACTCAAAATTCAACCCTGAAAAGAGCCGTTTCTTAAGAAGAGCTTCTTCCTCTTCATGGTATTAAACTCTCCATTGATTTTATTCCAAATTATTCCTCTGGCTTGGAAAAAATTGCCTCCAAGTCAGATAGATTTTCCCGCCGCCGGTGTAGTGAATTGAGATTTTTCGACTCCTCGGGAACTCCTATTCCAGCTCTGGAACTTTGGACTGTTGGATCGGCAGCGTAGTACTGTTCGTTAAAAGTGAGAAAATGTGTGGTTTTTAATTTGATCGAGTATTTCATATGCTAGCGTTGCTTTTAATCGCGACATACCTACAGGCGTCGTTGTACCTATCTATGTTGATTTCAGTTGGGAAAACTACTAAGACAGCCTTTCTGAGGATGTATAAAGGCGGTGGAGAGTAAGTATAATGAAAACTTCCCGACTTGATTGTGATTGATGGTAGGCAAGAGGGCCTACCATTACAATAAAGATTCCTTAACCCAGTCTTCACAAAAGAAAAGAAGTTTGGTGACTTCCCCATCGCGTTTCTAGGGTAACGTTAAGAGCTATGCAATTTAATATAATCTTGCTCACAACGTGTACACTACGTAACCTAGAATTATGTATACAACGTAGAATTCCGTAGCGAAGCACGGGTACATCAGCTAGTATAAAATAATAAATGAAAGAAGTAGCAACGATGTAAATTGATCAGTAATGTCGCACATGGTCTTAGCTAATAAATGAGATGTTCTGTCTGTCCTTCTGAATTGTAGAAATCGTTGAGTGTAATACACTCAATTCTTTGGCGACACTAACGTTTGTTTCCCCGTTTTGTAATCCATATATTATTTGCACCCTTCCTTCAGTATTAAACACTTTATCTCTCTTTTGCGGCTTCTTCACCGCAATGTTTGCCTCGACTATTTAACAGACTGTTTTGAAATCTATAATGTACTGAAAATAAGCGACTTTTTAAATACACTGTTTATATAGGATTTAGACGGGACCGTTAGATTTCGTCATTACATCCAATACGCCGTTAAAAGCTATGTCGCAATAAACGGTTTCGACTATGTTCGTACACTGTACGAAATTCTGTTCATGTTATTAAAATACAATTTTTCGGTGCTTTATGCTAAAATAGAACTGTAGGTATATTTCTGCAGTGAGTATGTAAGATCTTCCACCAGGTGCCTTCTCCGAGCCGCCCAACTATTTTTCAACGATGAATTAGAACACTGTCGTTGTATTGACATTAAAGTTAATATGTGTCGGTTGATAATTGACATCTATCTTATCCAACCCAAAAAGTTCCCTTGTAAGTGATTGATCAGAAATAGCAGCGGCTCAATACAGGCTCCCCCTCCCCCCCTCTTTTTTAAGACAGTGCAATAGTTTTCCATATAAATGACTAAATAGGTTTCTTCCTTAGCAGTAAGGCGATTTTAATAATTACTCTGCAGGAATTATCTATAGTATGAATCAGATGTTGGACTACGTTGTTAGTCACGGCCTGCAGACGTCAGCGTGCTTCTGGCGCCTCAGTGCATTTCAAATTGCAAGGTGCTTTCCCACGGCAACAAGGAGACTTGGCCGACCTTTAACCTAAAGTGCATTTAGTTCAGCTACGAGTCCGTATTGTATTGCAGTGTTACCAACCGGTGAACCGGCCACGTGTGGTGACAGGGAGTGGGGAGAATGTAACATGGGGTTGCGTAACCCTTCACTCTACACGTGCCTTTTTTTTTTTTTTTTTTTTTAACCATCTGTCTGCGTTTGAACGGCTCTCACTGGGGTGTGTTGTCCCTATCAAAGTGATGCACTGTTTATTGTAGCGGAAAAAGCATACAAATGTTTCAATTGCCATATGTCGTGTGGATCGTAGATTGCACTGTGATGGAAAGAATACGAGTTTTATCTCACAGTACGTTGCTCCTGTACATTGTTATTGTACTTTTTTTTCAGTGTTGTGATTGTTGTCTTATCGTCTTCTATCGAAGGTTGACGACAATCATAGCGATGTGTACTCTGGATATTGCCGCCCGGAAAAGTTATATGTTCAAGTACCACACATTTCTTCGTCGACCGGGTCCCTAATGTCCGTCAATGTTCTCTTGCATCACAAGTTGTACGATCCTATACTTTTCGTTGCATCACGAATCCGAAATATTCAAGCTTCCGTCGTTTTTTAAATATATATAGCAATACCTCTGTCTTTTTATGTAGCCTGTCTGCCACTTCAGTATTGCTCATAGTTTCCGTCCACGAGATAGGTAGCATTGGCGGTAAGAGCACAATTCAATGGCTTCCTGTTTCTTGACCAAGACCTGGGTAAAAGTGTTCACCCTTCCATTCCATAACAGCGTGGGAAATGCATATCCCCTTCCCATTTACATCCTAATGTCCCGTTTTAAGTTGCGATTATCGAAAAAGTTCTTTATTTTAAACAATACGTTTCTAGCATGCTTGGTCCTCATCTTGATCTCTTGGCTCTGTTTTCATTCAAAAGGACGTAAGATACTGTCGAAGACGTTCTGTCTCTTCGTTTCCCAGTTTGAGCTCGGCCTGAACTACTTTTTGTTTGTCGACTGACATGAACTTGGTCTTCTTTATTTTCCTTCGGAGTCCCCATTTATTACAAGAAATGTAATGTTAAGAAGTTCGATCCCTCGAAGAATTGGATATCGTTAATGATTGATTGCCAGATAAAGGAAATGAATATGTCTTGCCTGAAACAAAATGAAAGTCAGAAATTGAAAGAAAAAAAAACATATGCAGAGCTGATGACATCCAGGTTGAAAAGGGAAGACGTGACCTTTGGAGATTGAACAGGAAGGATGAAGAGAAGAAATCTGGTACAAGTGGTGTCGGTCTCGGGTCGGAGACCCTTTGTTAGTGCCAAAGAACTGAAATACATATTTTTAAATGACCTCTAAATTGAAGTGGCATACATTTGAGAAGGTTATAAAAGAAATAATTTTTATTCATATTTATTCAGCAAGTTCAGGAAACTAATCACTCGGTTATCTCAGTATTTATGTAATGAACATATCGGGATTTTTATTTTGGGGAACAACGTAACGTCGCAAAATCTACCATATTGGTATGACAACCGAAAATTCAATTCTTTGGATGTATCGGTTCTGCTTTACCACAGAAATAATTTCGGGCATTCACAGTAATTCGGAAAAACGTTATTTTATGAATGTCTTCATATTCATATTTTGTAAATTTATAATATATCGCTTTAAAAAACTTTTTCGTATTTAGCATAGTTTATGCTCCATTCGTTATCATTTTCATTAAAAAGGAACCGGGCCTTCCATACACTGTATGAGACAAATTGTCCAGAAAGTACATGTGGGAAAAAATCAGCCCCTCCAACAGCAGACTGGTAACACTGACTAACCTGATTTTACCCAATTCAAGCATTCCAGAGCACCTGCGACGTCTGCTGCATCATTACAAAGCAATATTAACTGACAGAAGATACCACCTTTTGCCAGAAAGTATTGAGAAGCTACTTGTTGCGAACTGCGGCCACTGTTCAGTCCAGCTAAAGTAACCAGTGATTTCTTTTCTTTCTCAGTGTGTTTCCGGGCGCTGAAAGACTATACAATTATTGTATTTCATTTTGTATCATATTATAAAATATAAACAAAACTTAATATATTAAGGCATAATTTTTTTGGTAAATAATGATGTAACCTTTCTCTAAACTGCTAAGAGCAATATTATATATGCATTAAAATATGTACTTCATATTTTTTTTTAAAAAAAATCGTGCTGTGCTTGTCTGTGGAAATCACATATTACGAAATACGAACTCCCTGGGAGGGTAGAAAGATGAGTTTCCCCACTTATTCAGTACAATTCTTTCTCTTTCTTCAAAGTAATGTGTTGAAGTTGCTGCTCCACTGTCTCGGTTTCTAAGAGGCGTTATATTGTTTTATTACAACCCTACATAAGAACGTCGCCTGCGTTATTACCCTGATTATGATTATCATCATTATTATTATTTTTCTTAGTTCTTGTTATAATGTATGCGTCTGGCTGGCATCAAGCTTTGCAACAAGTAGCGAGGAGAGAGCCAGCCTCCTCGACCATTACCGAGTTCACACTCTTCTTACAAGAACATTATAAATACTAGTCCTAATTGTTCCCTTAAATTATGAGCATTAACATGTAAATAGTATAATTCTCCACTAAAACCTGGCTGGTTTGCGCCATTTCCGTATACCTACAGAATGCTTTTTTTCTCCCTCTCCAGTATCTTGCAGCAGAGTAACGGGCGAATATACCGGAGATATTTGCATAAATCTGTTGTTAAACCAAGCCATGGCTTCAGCTATAGGTACATGTAATTGTAGATAACATGCTATTCATGTGCCCTCATCGAGTCAAGACTAGTTTATTATTTTGGATGAAAATAGGTAGTTAGAGAGGGTTAGTCCTCCTATCCTCATTTCAGTTGTCCCGATTATTATTATTATTATTATTAGTAGTAGTAGTAGTAGTAGTAGTAGTAGTAGTAGTAGACGGGAGATAGTGGGTTCGATCCGCACTGTATGTGTCGGTGCTATGTAAAGCCATTTCTTTTAAAAAAATACTAGACTGCATTTTTCCTATTCCATATATAGAATATAAGTGCAGGTAAGAGTGCTCATTTTCATAACAAGCGCGGTCATTAATTTCATTTCAATGATCGGAATCAACCTTCGTTAGCGGGGAGGTGATATTATTAGACATTCCTTGGTTGACAGGTTTTCTGTCCTGGGGTGAATATTAATCGGTTAGGGCTGAGCGGCCCAGACGGTAGAGTCCTGGCTTTCTAAGCTTACGTTGACGGATTCTGTCCGAGTCAGTCTGGTGGTATTTGAAAGAGCAATGCGTCATCGTCCTGTCGGTAGATTTACGGGCACATAAAGAGCTGCGAGGCAAAATTCCGGCACCTTCTGCTTCTCTGAAGACCGTAAAATTGGTTAGGAACCTAAAATTATTATTATTATTATTATTATTATTATTATTATTATTATTATTACCGTGGTTTGGTGGATTAGCAGAGGTGAAAGAAGGTGCTGGGGTGAACGGGTCTCAACTTACGAAATTAAAGTTAAGATAAAATTTAACAAGGTTATATTTTCTTTGCAAAATCAAGAAATAACGAGAATGGCAGGTACATAGTAGCAAAGCAACCAATCGAGAATGTACAATTACAGTGTTACAGGATTTGGGCTCCGAGAGCCAGACACACAATTCTTGAGCAATGAGCCCAACTTTACTTATACATAAGGTTTAACAAAGGGGCCGAAAACCCCAATCATGCCCAGGAGCACTCGCTCCTTATTACTCAGAAAAGCCTGCTCGAGGCACACAGAAACCAAATTTTAAGAAAGAGCAACACGCTCTCAAAGTTCAAGCCTATCAAAGGCCACACCAAATTCTACTTTCAAGCTGTCCTCCAAGTACATGAAAACAGGGGTAAAAATACCCAACCTACTGAGGCCTATTAAGTAAAGAAATAGGTCAATTACATGGCCTCCAAAATACCAACTTGAGAGGAGGCGTCCTTGCACTCCTAATATACTTTATTTAAAACCTACTTGGCACTAGGCCGTTAATGCAAGGGCTAATCCCATCCTAAAGAGGTGACTTATATAAGAAAACGATTTACATTACATTAGAAGGGAAGAAACGGTTGTGAAAATAAGTTCACCTCAAAGCAATATGAGTGGGAGCTCGAGAGGGTTAAGCACTCTCTATCCCAATTTGTAGTTTAAAAAGATAGAATAGATACCAAGTGTCTTTACATTTTAGAGGAAAGTTACATGGTAAAAGGCTTCGGACCTGCCCCGAGAGTTAAACTGCTGAGCTAGCAAGAAAATAAGTTATTAAAAGGCCATTACCTGGTGGTTGAACTGCTGCCCGAAGAACGAGGCGTTTCCCGCCCCCTGCTACATAATTTACACAATGATAGATGTTACTGAAGTGGAGCAGAGACCCGAAAATCAGCAGTTTATATACCCTCGCGGAACATTCGAGACCTTTCAGGAATGAGAACACCCGCCCACAAGCCTTTTATTGGATAATGGCAAAAACTACTACACTAGACGAAGAAGAAACACCTTATTGGTGGAAAATTAATTACAGAAATTCCTTATTGGTCAAATTCAAAACTGGCGGAAAGAAAGGGTTAATATTGCCAACTTAAACAATGACTGAAAGAAATTTAACAAAGAACAAACTTATGAACCCAAATTTTTCCAAAAACACAGTTCGTTCACTTCGCACTAGGGTGCATAATTGTAGTCCTTCAGTTAGTGCCATCTAGACGAGAATGTCCACACTTCTTACTACAGGCAAAACAAAAATACATCGAAAACAACACAGTTCAGAAAACTTCAAAATTTACAAGTAGGGACATCTTCTGAGAAACTTGAGAATTAACATGGTAGTTAAAGTTCAGGATTCCTCCAGTAGGGGAGTTTCACTTGGCGCAATGTTTGAATTAGCGGCGTGGAGGTGTATCGCCTGGTACAATTATTATTATTATTATTATTATTATTATTATTATTATTATTATTATTATTATTATTATTATTATTATTATTATTGCTTTCCCCCCTCCAACTTCCAGTCGTCTTAATTTGAGATTTACATGGCAGGCTCCTATTTCACTTCCCTGCCTGGCATCCTTTGGTCAGCTCTTGTACTCTTCCGACCCCGAAGCTTTGCTGTGTTCTTAATTTTCCAGCCGTGTTTGGTCCTTGCCTTTCTTTATTTGATAACTTCACACTTTAGCTCGAATTTGTTCTCACTTGTTGATATTAATGTTGATATATATATAATAAGAGTTTTGTCTGTACATTGCTCAGAATTTGAAAAGAATGGTATTTCTGTATCGGTCATATCCACAGTAACAAGAAAATGCACTTTTTACTTTTCCGTAATTTCTGTCTGTCTGTCTGTCTGTCTGTCTGTCTGTCTGTCTGTCTGTCTGTCTGTCTGTCTGTCTGTACACGCATCACTAGAAAACGGCTAAAGAGAATTTAATGAAAATCAGTATGCAAAGTCGGGGAATAAGTCGCTACAATCTAGGCTATAAATAATTTTATTCACGCTGAGTAAAATGGTAGTTTAGGGGAAGGTCTAAAACTTAATTATTAAATATTTGCATTATTAGTGGTCCTATCTCATTGAAAATTGATATGCGATGTCGGAGAATGAGTCGCTACAATATAGGCTATAAATCATGTAATTAACGCTGAGTGAAATGGCAGTTTAGTGGGAGGCCTAAAATTTAATTCTCAAATATTTATATTATTAGCGGTCGTATCGATAAATACTACATAACCGAAGTTATATAAAATTAAATTTCGACCATTTATGTCTTACACATTTTTACCGTACTGGCTATGATAACACAGATATTCTTGAATATGTATTTTTGTTGCTAAGTCCGTATCAACGCCGAGCCACGAGAAAATAGGTAAAGAGAATTTAATGAAAATCGGTATATAGAGTCGGGGAATAAGAAACTACAGTATACACTATAAACAATTGTATTCACTCTGGATGAAACTGTACTTTAGGGGAAGGCGCCTAAAATGTAATTTTGAAATACCTATGTCATTGGTCCTTTCGAAAAGTACTACATAACAAAAGTTATAGAGAATACAATTTTCGGTCATTTATGTTTTATTCAGTTTTAACGTACCGACTATGATAAGAGTGGTATTTCAGAGTCGGAAGAAAACTAAATGTGAAGGCCTACAATATCGAAAGCGCACAACATTGATCAACAATAACATTACATTGACCATTGTTTGTTGTGATGTTCTTTGTCTCTTATGCTGCCTCTCAACTCCGATAGATGGGATTAATGCTGCATACCGAGCATTGTAGCCTGACTGAATATTGGCGGGAAATAGCCAGGGAGTTAGAAAACTTTATTCTTTAGCATGCCATTCCTCTGGTTCATACATTTTCTGATACACCTGGTACGTAACACACTGGTTCATCATAGTATTCCAGCTATTCGATACCTACTCTGACGCGCTGTTTTGAATGAGCAGTGTGCACACTTAAAGGCAGAGGCTCACTTAATATAGTAGTAGTAGTAGTAGTAGTATGGCCCCAGGACCAGTACCCATTACTCGCCAATCTGTTATCCAATCCATAGAACCTATCATTTCTCACCATATTGCTGTCATTGAGGAAACCCACAATAACCACCTAATCATCACCCCCTTGTACAATAAATCCATTCAAACCATCCTCAACAAACTCAAGCACGCCAATATCCCACCACCTATCATCATCAACCCAACCGACAACTCCTCATCTCAACCACACTCTCCAGCTCAGCTTACCTGTGAATCCTGCACACTCTCTGAAACCATCGCCCAGTCTCTTACTCCCCCATCTACCCAGTCCACTGAAGCCCAAACCAACCCTCCACCTACACTAACAGACACGGGATCAGGGCCTAGTGACCCTATCCCATCCACACTCAACAAAAACACGCAGACTGGGAGGAGGCGCAGAAAACCTGCTCCCAGGCTCACTTCACACACCAACACTCCTACTCTCCCCACGACACCCAACACTCCTCCCTCAACCCTTGTCACACAATGCTTTAACTGCCTAAAGCTCAACCACACCGCTGCTTCATGCACGGAAGGCACTCGCTGCAATAGGTGCGGAGGCCCTCACCGCCACACCGATTGCACAATACCAAGGGACCAGGCGAGGTGCGCTAACTGTGTAGGCAGTCACGCTGCCTCATATCCTGGCTGCCCCTACATCAAGCAAGCAGTTGAAGCACACTACAAGCATTCCAGACACTTACACACTACCAAACCCCCACCTCACTCTAACTTACATCCCTCCTACCATGGTACCATCCCTGCCTCCTACCATGGTACCATCCCCCAGCCCAACCAAGAAACCAACCACCTCCTCCGCCTACTAATCAGTCTACTGTCCCCCCAAGCCACTCCAGTACTCCCCTCCATGCCCAGTAGACAGCTAATTGTATATTAGTCCAAGACAACCACCTCCCACCAAGTTCCATTCGTTATCCCCTGCCAAGCAGCCCCTATCAGTTAACCCCCCCCCCCTGATTTAGTCATACACTCACTTCCTCCCCTTCTTCTTCTAGCACTATGTCATTGATAGTTAAGCAACATTGGGCGTGGCGTCCACCTGGATGGGTGACCCACGTCACATCATCTTACTACCCCATCACAACGCACGAGCAAACTACCACCAGTAATGCATTCAGAATCCCTGGTTCAAACCCAGGGCCTCCTACGTGCGTCGCCCCTCTACGGGGCGCAGGTCATATTCTGACCAGCTAAGACTCGTGAAACAGGACTCCCCTTCCACATATCATCATTCAGTCCAAAATCACTCTGTGAAGGAGATAGCACCCAAGACATAATCGGTCGGAGGGCTACAATCCTCAACAGAACCTAATCTTTGGTTTCTGTGTGAGACTTGGGGCATGGCATGGTCTAGAATAACAGTTAGGGCTATTCCAAATTATAGCAGCACAGTTCACTAAATAACTCAAAATTCAACCCTGAAAAGAGCCTTTTCTTAAGAAAAGCTTCTTCCTCTTCATTTTTATTAAATTCTACATTCATTTTACTCCAAATTAGCAGTGAAGAGGCGGTTTCTCCTCTGGCTTGGAGGAAAAACTTGTCTCCAAGTCAGATAAATTTTTCCGCCGCCAGTGTAGTGAATTGAGATTTTCCGACTCATCGCGTACTCCTAGGAAACAGTTTAGTAAAACGGCATAGTTTTTGCCCTGGGAGTCGCCTCTATTCGACCCTCTCCCCACCGAAAAGGGACGAAGAGTGTTCACGGCCCACGGCATTCTGCGCCTTGGTCATTCCAGCTCTGGAATTTTAGACTGTTAGAACGGCAGCGCAGTCCTGTTCGTTAAAAATGAGAAAATTTGTGGTTTTTCATTTGATCGAGAATTTAATATGAAAGCATTGTTTTTTATCGCGTCATTCCTACTGACGTCATTGAAATGTATGTTCATATTTCATTTAGGAAAACCTTTAAGGCAGTCTTTCTGAGGACGTAAAAAGGCAGGTGGAGAGTGAGTGTCTGCCATTATAATGAAAGCTCAACAACCTGATTGTGACTGATGGTATGCAAGCGGGTCTACTATTACAGTGAAAATTCCGTAACTCAGTCTTCATGTGAGAAAAGATGTTTGGTGACTTCCCCGTTGCGTTTCTAGGGTAACGCTAAGAGCTATGCAATTTCATAAATCTTGCTCACAACGTGTACACTATCTAACCTAGAATTCTCTATACCATGTAGAATTCCGTAGCGAAGCACGGGTACATCAGCTAGTTGATAATAATGTTATATTTTTTTACACTTCTCTTACTACTTTTTGGAGAAGTTTTGGCGCCGCAATTTCATGTCGGTGCCAAACCTTGTAATTAAAGACAGACCTGTTATAAGAAGAAAATACCCGTCACCGCAAGATTTGTATTCTAATGACATGCTGGAAATTTAATTGGTCTTATTTGAGAAGTAGCGTGTTGGGAATTTCTGCTCCTTCGAAGTGCTATTGGGATAGGTTTTGGCATCATTGTATCGTTGCAATTTTAAACTTCTTTCACGCCTTCTTAGCCGAGAAATTAGTTCCACTTAGTGTTAGAATTGGGAGGGATTCTCTGAAGGAAAACGGCATACTGTTGTGTGATGGTCAATGTACGCAACAGTGGCTGCTGCTCGCCATCAGCCTGAAAGGGCTGCAGATGTGGGTAGCAGAGAACAGTGTTAAAACTAAATATATCGATAAGAGTTTCTGTAAAGCATATATTAGTAAGAAAAAATCAGTGTAAGACGAAATCGCCGAGAAGCAGGTTTATCAATTCGTCAAATTGCGAAACAATGCGGTGTGTTTGTAGGGGGAGTGTAATAACACTCTCCGCCGCCAGAAGATAACAGGCAGTAATGAAGACTTACTACGGCTAGGACAACCTCGTAAAACTGCTAAAAATGATCATAAATTCATCACAATTACTATTAAAATAAATAGGTTCAAAACTGCGCCAATAATAAGCACAGAATTAGTAGAAATGACAGGAACAAAATATCAGTTGCAACAGTGAAGTGGAGACAGTCTGAAGCTGGTTTGAAAGAGCGTGTGGCAGCAAGGAAACCCTTTCTGAAGCCGAAGAAACTCGAATTATGTAACTCAACGCCTAAAATTTGAAGAAAATCCTATTCGGGGATGAATCGTAATTCGAACTTGGCGAAGGTTCTATTATGATTTAGGGATGCTTTGCAGGAGATAGAGTTGGAAATATTGTGAAAATAGAACGACGTATGGACCAGAAGTCATACCACCGCATCAGTGCTGGATGAAGGTGTTTGGGGGCCCTGGGCTGTTTAAAAATGTGGGACCCCTTCTTCGTAACATCACGTAAGACTAGCATACTGAAGTCGTTATAGAACTACTTGCACTTAAATTAATGAATAGGGAAGTATTGAAATAGACTACAATTTTTCTCTATTTTTAATGTTAATATTTCATAATGGTAAAACATATTTTACATTTGTCTCATCATCACTATCAAATCGACATACAAAACAGAACTTACATTTTTTGGCACCACTAGGATATTTTCTATCCATTTTACAAAAACATTACAGTTGTAACTTATGAATGGTTCAATAATGAAAGGTGAACTGGAAGTTATCTTCCTGATGCAAAGATATAGTATAGCATGCGCATTACACCGTGCTTCCCCTGTCCCCTCTCGCTCACATCCTAGACCTCTTCACCATCTTCCCCCTCTGCCTGTACTTGCAACCTGCCAGATTTAAATTTTCGTCAACAATAACCTTTACAATAATTACAATGCGTAAGTAGCGAGGATTCGTAGACTTGATTCTAGCAGTGATGAAATACTAAAGCAAACAACTGATAAGAAGGAAGGAAGAGTGCGGGGCCGGGGCCCCTTGGCACGCGGTGCCCGGGGCTGCAGCCTCTTTAGCCCCCCTCTTAATCCGGCCCTGCACCGCATACTTCAGTAATGGTTGAACCTAACAGCGAAAAGGGGTTTACCTTGCAACGGGATGATGACCCGAAACATCTGTCAGCGTATTGCATGATATATATTGTATCCAAGGAAAAATATGAGGTTATGAAGGATATGGGACTGGCCGTCCCAAAGCTTTGACTATAATCCTATTGAAATGGTCTGGGATGAAGTGGAGAGACTTATCCAGGAAGGTCATACGTCAAGCAAGGTGCATCTTCGGAACTTCGTTAAGGATATGTGAAATCATATAGATCCGAAATACCTACAAGAACTGCATGCATCGAGTTTGTGAGGATATTTGGATGAAGGCAAAATATAACTTTTCTGTTTGTATTGTATACGTTTAAGTATACGGTATATGGTTATGTTCTTGGTAAAAATAATGTATTTTCGTATTCATATTTGAAATACCAGTTAACTGTTATGGTATATTGAACTAAATGAACAGTAGTATGTGTGTTTAGTTAAAAAGCAGTCAGCAGCGACTGACCACAAGAATATGGAATCTTAAATTTACATATGGTACTTAGTATGAAATGAAGACACTTGAGAGACATCGGTTCAGTTATGTTTTCACTGGCTAAGGGAGTAGTGGTGATTGTGGAAGATGCTGAGTGAGGACTTGATTATGCTTGTAATTTTGTCCAGTATCATTATGCCGGATCTTACATATTTTGAGGATACCCCGCAAATACAGGGTGTTCCGGGCCGTATGGAAAGTAATCAGGATGGACAGTACGGCCCAAAACCAAAAAAATCCCTATGAACATCTGCCTTACGGACCATCGTTTACGAGTTACAGACTTTCCCACTTTGTACGAGGAGTATTGGTGCTTACGTCGCACATCCCTTGTCGAGTAGCTGTCGCCGTGTTGGTGTTCCAACAGGGATACTGCATTTTAATTCAAGAAGTGCTCAAAATGCCCACCGTGCACCTGAATGCACCTCTGAACACGCTACCTCATTGATAGTTGGACACGTTCGAACACTTCAGGCAATGCACGTATTTGAAGGCACCCTTGTTCCACATGCACTTCCACACGCAGTGTCCGTAACGGCATGTCTGACTCCAAACTTAATCCTAAATGCGAACTATCCCCTATTCCATTTATTACTTAAACAGGCGTAGCTCGTAAACGATCGACCGTAGGGCCATGGTTATGTTCATGGGGACTACTTTGCGTTGTTTTTGAGATGTACTGTCCACCCCCCGATTGTTACCCTCATGTTTGGGAACATCCTGCATTTCGTCACACTACTCCTTTTACAAGTTGCTTTACGTTGTACCCACACATGTAGGTCTTATGGCGACGTTGGAACAGGAAAGGGCTGGGAGTGGAAAGGAACCGCCCGTGGCCTTAATTAAGGGGTTCGAACCCACTATCTCCCGAATACTGGATAATGGCCGCACTTAAGCGACTTCAGCTACCGAGCTCGGTACACTACTACTACTTCCAAATAGCACACCCCGCAAGGATCGGTTCTTAGGGCAGATATTATAAAATGTGAAATGTCTGGTAAGTCATCAGCCCTGACGTTGGACGAATTCTTAAATAGCATCACGAAAGGTTGTGAGGTTACAGGAAAGCCACAAAAACCCATGTTAGTGACTTAATAAAGCGTACAAATCATGACATTGCTGAGACTTCTGTGTAAGCTACATTTTAATCGAACTTGTGCCAAATAATAGGTGCAAAAATATTGCATTCGTCAAGAAAAGACAACAGGTGCAAATATGATACAAAACTCATATATTTGCATGGTCTGAGTTATGTTACTTTCAAAGCGGATCGTTGAATCGCGTATCACTGCTGTTCTTGGTGGTTGTTGTTGGATAGCAACTGTGATAGATCCATTGGTAGAAAGACAATGCACTTCCTCGTATTCTTCCTACTTGAAGTTGGATGTACGTCACTTGCATTCAAAATAATTAAGTAGTAATCAGTTGTGCTCGATCTCTGTTGAAGACAAAACATCAGTTGCGATGGAAGCATATTTATCCCCAATAAGTGGCAGCACTAGCCAGTGACAGTTGGCTTCAAATACAGTTACTTCTGAAAGAACTACAAATGCATGTGATGAGCTTCTCGCTTAATTTTAACAGTGCACATCTAGATAATTACAATTTTGCAGACTCTGTCAAACACAACCGAGTACATATAATTTAAACTGAATGACGTAGAAAATACTATTAGAGTCGATCCAAAATATAAATAAGGCAAACTACGATAAAATATTGATTTCTCAACATACACGGGGAAATATTAATGCACTGCATTTCCTGAAAAGCGTCAAGATCAATTTTGCTCCAGTTATAGTATATGGACGTCAGAGTTTTTCAAACGATAAGGGGGCAGTATTTTATAAATATTTTCATTATTTTGTTAAACGCTCCATGACCAACGTATTTTTAATGGATTTGGAATTGTATGCGATTGCACTTTAAAACTCACTAAGTTGTATCATTAATTGATTCCTAACGTGTTGATGGGTTGAAGATAACATCTGTAAGCAATAATAACCCATGGACAATGTTGAATGTAGTGGCTGTACGAGTGCGATGAAGGACCTTAAATAAATATAGGAAGTGAAGTATGTGTGCCAGAAGTGGTTGGCTGCCAACTGTTCGTAGGTACAGTCCCAGAAGGACCTTGGAATGCGTCGAACAGTCCGCCAAGATTCTGGAGTATTTCAGTGTGTGAATGACCTCATTAACTGAAGGTTGTTTCTTACCTGGCAGAATATATTATTCCAAAGAATGATTAAGACAAGAATATTCTGGCAACTCACTAGGATACCTCAGTTTTTAAAAGCTCTAGGTACAGTGCTATTATCGATAGAAGACTGAAGTATTCGAATGCCACTATAGGCCGTCTTCAACATGACTGCGTAGTTTTTTCAGGTCACCTTCAGGAAAAGTCTAGAATGTTAATAGGGCTTCTTTACCTCCATTTTTCGTGTAAATTATTAAACAAGTATTCCTGAAGTTAAGGAAACCGTGACATGACAATATAATGAATTTGATTTTTCGATAGAGCATTCAGAGTAATTATAAGCACATGACGTATCGGAAGAGACCGTTGTTGCCTCCACTACTGCGAATTATGATGACGAAGTGTTTATAAGTCTTTTACGATAATTATAATTTTTCCCTTATGATCTCTTGGGAATTTCGATTCATTGAGCTACTGTTTTTTAGATGTAGAACTAACATAACTTTAATTACTTATTTAATTATTATTATTATTATTATTATTATCGCTGATACCTTTGAGAGAACGTCAGTATAAAGTATAGAACGCCGTCGCAGAATATTATTTTCAAATTCTTTTGTTTGAAATAGGACGAACATACTCTGCAGGTGGAAGGATTCCAGCGGATGTCCACAAATATATATATTTGCTACTTGCTTTACGTCGCACCGACAGATAGGTCTTACGGCGACGATGGGATAGGGAAGGCCTAGGAGTGGTAAGGAAGCGGCCTTGGTCTTAATTAAGGTACAGCCCCAGTATTTGCCTGGTGTGAAAATGGGAAACCACGGAAAACCATCTTCAGGGCTGCCGACAGTGGGATTCGAACCCACTGTCTCCCGGATGCAAGCTCACAGCTGCGCGACTCTAACCCCACGGCCAACTTGCCCGGTCCACAAAGAAAAGTGCGAAACCTACGAACCTACAATTCCATCTTTAAAGATATATAGAAGTATTGGGTCTTGTGTTTTTTTTTTCTTTACGTCGCACTGACACAGATAGGTCTTATGGCGACGATGGGATAGGAAAGGCCTAGGAGTTGGAAGGAAGCGGCCGTGGCCTTAATTATGGTACAGCCCCGGCATTTGCCTGGTGTGAAAATGGGAAACCACCGAAAACCATCTTCAAGGCTGCCGACAGTGGGACTCGAACCCACTATCTCCCGATTACTGGATACTGGCCGCACCGAAGCGACTGCAGCTATCGAGCTCGGTGGTCTTGTGGTTTTAGCTAGAGGCACAATAACAGGCAGATTTTTACAGCTCTGTAAGCTTTCCAGGTTGGGCAACAGATTTACGAAGATGGTGACTGTAAATAGTCCAATTGCTATTCTGAGTAATCATTTGTATAACTGACTGGCATGTGGAACTGGCTGACTCTGTTATAGAATCTCCCTGTTACCATCTTGGTTGTGGTATAAGACTTACGTTTGCAATCCTTTGTCTACGGACAGTCTGTAGTTAAAGGAGGCTGACTGGCATTTACTGGTGGAAAATATATTTACATTTGACTGCTCATATCTTCAGTAGTGGGACACTGATTTCCTACTTCCGTACAAGATCAAACATCTCCTGGTTCCTGTATAGTTATAGGAGACAGTCATTATCCACTTTAGACCTGGGGCACTTGGACTTGCCATAGCTGTAGTTTAACAGTTACAAAACCTACTGCAGTGTCTGGTATAACTCAGCTTATAACAAATAAGTACTTATTGGCTGATACCGGTCTTGTAGTCCATGAAAGAAGGCTAATCTAAGACTACCCAAATCGGTCTTTAACTAGTTCTAAGAATGTGCCGATCGCGGCGTGGCAATGGTTAGAGCCCTGCGCGGATATACAAACTAATATCCACATCCGCACTTTCTTCATCCGCAAAATGGTTATCCGCGGATAATTTAAATATGTAACTACAGTATATTATACCTAAGGTATTGAAATGGATAGATCTGTTAACATAATACAATACGTCTGACACCTGGCACCAGAATCCCTACAGTCGCAGGTTTATGAAGGATTTTCTCTTGCGACAACTACCGACGTATTTACATTTGTTCCTTCCTTCCATTAATTGCGGACAGGGGCCAGTTAGGCTTAGGTCAGATTTACGGCTTTATGGTTTCAAGGCTCTTCATATATCACTATTCTCCCATACCAATGTCAAGGGACGCCTAACCACAAGAAAAAAAAAGACTATACCTGAGTGAAAATCAATAAACCTCATTATTCAGAAATTATCAGCAAAATTATCCGCACTGCCGTACATTTTGCATCCGCCAAGACTAACTTCGCGGATATCCGTGCAGGGCTCTAGCAATGGTCTTGATACCGTGCCGTGCTTGATTTTGCTCATTTTTTCAAGAATATTATATGCATTTTCTCATACGCAAGACTGTGTAGGTTAACATGTCGGGGTATTTACAGATCATCTGTTGCGAGCCATTTGCATAGAAGAATTATCCGTGTAACAGATAAATAGTTTAATAATATCAATAGGAATGGGGTGGGGGATCGTTGCTGTGGGTTGACTTACATGTTGTTTAATTTCTTTAAAACGATCGCATATTCAGAGACAAAATATTCCCTATTCTTCGATCATTTTGTTATTTGACTCTGAATGCTACGAAGTCACGATTTTCTATCGACATGGTGCCCACAACGTAGCCTATATAATTTGTGATAGGCACTTTGTCGATGTATTTTCTGGTTCAAAGTTGATTAATACTCGTGCAATTAGAGAGAAAAGTCATCAAGGAAAAGCTTATCAAACGCTCTCATGTTTCCCAAATTCTAATATCTCCTAGCAATTATAATGATGATAAAATTTAATACTGTCCGTTATTAATTGGAGCCATCTTCGGCAATAGCTCGACAATAACCTTTGTATCTAACCTCTACCTTTGTCCATGTATCACCAGAGTGCCCTGCCCCTCTTATGTACTGTATTTTCCTCAACAGCAATCTTTGGTTACCAATTAAGGCAGTATCCTAGAATAGCAATAGTGTTAGAGCTGTTCCTACTTTATATTCAAGGGTGTAGTTGTAAAATTAGCTGGCATCAAATTTTGTTAGCGAAGGGCTTCTGTTGTGTTTATCGCGTTTGATGTTGAAAGTAGTACTCTTTCATTTGGGTGTTAAGAGTTAATAGATTTTCTCATTAACGGTAAAAGCAACAAGTAAGGAATACAATCAAATAACCTTTATGTACAATGAATATTGTCACCGAGGTGACGAATATACTTCCTGTGAGAGTTCGTTGCGGACCTGTTTTTTATGGCTCAACACATTACAAGTTAGGTTTCTTAATTGCGTACTTGATTATGAATTGAAAGAGAAAATGAATATTAATATCTCAAGAGGGTAGTACTGTTTTAAGGGGAAGGGCATGTGGTCAGCCTCATAAGAAGATATCCGTTTTTTTTCTAGATTGGTGCTTTCGAATTCAACATATTTGTTCGGTGAATCGCAATTTCATTTTAATGAATCGGTTAGTTCTGATGCATCCACAGAGGGGAAAAAAAATAATTATATCCTTGTATACATGGGGGAACGAACTTGTTTCACAGCTTCTTGCACGCGCATGTATGAATTATCATAGAAGAATTCAAAATCTATATATATAAAATAAGAGTTTTGTCTGTACATTGCTCAGAATTTGAAAAGAATGGTATTTCTGTATCGGTCATGTCCATAGTATCAAGAAAATGTACTTTTTACTTTTCCGTAATGTCTGTCTGTCTGTATGTATGTATGTATGTATGTATGTATGTATGTATGTATGTACACGCATCACGAGAAAACGGCTGAAGAGAATTTAATGAAAATCGGTATGTAATGTCGGGGGACGAGCGGCTACAATCTAGGCTATAAATAATTTTATTCACGCTGAGTAAAATGGTAGTTTAGGGGAAGGCCTTAAATTTAATTCTCGAATATTTATATTATTAGCGGTCCTATCGATAAATACTATATAACTAAAGTTATATAGAATTAAATTTCCAATCAATTATGTCTTATACATTTTTACATTTTTACCGTACCAGCTCTGATAACACAGATATTAATGAATTTGTAGTTTTGTTGCTAAGTCCATATCAACGCCTAGCCACGAGAAAATGGGTCAACAGAATTTAATGAATACCGCTATATAGAGCCGGGGAATAAGAAGCTACAGTCTAGGCTGTAAATAATTTTATTCGCCCAAGTTGAAATGGTAGTTGAGGAGAAGGCGCCTAAAATGTAATTTTTAAATACCGGTACCTATGTTACTGGTGCTATCGAAAAGTACTACATAACAAAAGTTATAGACAATACAATTTCCGATCATTTATGTTTCATTCAGTTTTACTGTACCGACTATGATAAGAGTGGTATTTCAGAAGGCCTACAATATCGAAAGCGCATAACACTGATCAACAATAACTTTACATTGACCATTGTTTGTTACTGATCAACAATAACTTTACATTGACCATTGTTTGTTGTGATGTTCTTCGTTTCTTATGGTCCCGCTCAACTCCGATAGATAGGATTACTACTGCGTACCGAGTATAACAGCCCGACTGAACATTGGCGGGAAATAGCTGGGGAGTTAGAAAACTTTCTTCTTTAGCATGCCATTCCTCTGGTTCATGTAGCCTCCTGGCTCAGACGGCAGCGCGTCGGCCTCTCACCGCTGGTAACCGTGGTTCAAATCCTGGTCACTCCATGTGAGATTTGTGCTGGACAAAGCGGAGGCGGGACATGTTTTTCTCCAGGTACTCCGGTTTTCCCTGTCATCTTTCATTCCAGCAACACTCTCCAATATCATTTCATAGCATCTATCAGTCATTAATGTATCACTGGGAGTGGCGACCCCATCGTACTAACAGCCTATATATATGATTCATTTATTACATCCCTGACCCGGCCAATGACTGGAAAACAGGTTGTAGGTTTTCATTTTCATTTTCCTCTGGTTCATACATTTTCTGATAATGCAGGTACGTAACACACTGGTTCATCATAGTATTCCCGTTATTCGATCCCTACTCTGACACGCTGTTTTGAATGAGCTGCATGCACCCTTACGGCAGAGGCTCACTTAGTAGTAGTAGTAGTAGTAGTAGTAGTAGTAGCATGACCTGGTCTAGAATTACTATTTAAGCCTATTTCAAATTATAGCGCCACAATTCACTAAATAACTCAAAAGTCAACCCTAAAAAGAGCAGTTTCTTAAGAAAAGCTTCTTCCTCTTCACTTTTATTAAATTCCACATTCATTTAATTCCAAATTAGCAGTGAAGAGGGGGCTTCTCCTCTGGCTTGGAGGGAAAATTTGCCTCCAAATCAGATAGGTTTTTCCATTGCCATTGTAGTGAATTGAGATTTTCCGACTCCTCGGAAACAGATTAGTAAAAAGGCATAGTTTTTGCCCTGGGGCTCTCCACTGTTCGCCTACCCCCACTCCCCCTCGCACCGCAGAAAAAAGACGAAGAGTGTTCACGGATCAGAACTGTCTGCGACTTGGTCATTCCAGCTCTGGAATTCCAGCATAGTACTGTTCGTTAAAAGTGAGAAAGTGTGTGATCTTTCATTTGATGGAGTATTTCATATGAAAGTATTGCTTTTAATCGCGCCATTCCTACTGACGTCATTGCAGTTGGAAAAACCACCAAGACAGTCTTTCTGAGGATGTAAAATGGCTGGTGGAGAGTGAGTGTCTGCCATTATAATGAAAACTCCCCAAGCGGGCCTATCATTACAATGAAAATTCCCTAACACAGCCTTCATATGAGAAAAGACGTTTGGTGACTTCCCCGTCGCGTTTCTAGGGTAACGTTAAGAGCTATGCAATTTAATACAATCTTGCTCACAATGTGTGCACTACCTAGCCTAGAATTCTGTATACAATGTAGAATTCCGTAGCGAAGCACGGGTACATCAGCTAGTACTGAATAATACACAGTTCAAAAAATTAGGGAACATGTTTTGTAATGTCTGGTATGTGAACGTTAATTTGGTAGGTGGGGTTCCAGCGGTCTTACAGCATACCTTAAGACCATAGCTACTCAGGGTATGTCAAATCGAAGTTATACTCCACATCTTTAGGTGTAGCCATGCATTGAACTATTAGGTGACCCCTCAAAACAAACTGAATAGCGGTGCGTCTGTGTGTCGTTGTGAAGTACACAGACCACTGCGGGGGTACATCGAGCAGGTACTGCTACAGCATATGTTGGTTGTTGCATACGGTGTTGGCCCTGAATTCGTATTCATGCACGACAATGCCAGGCCTCATGTAGCGCGCATCACCAGAGCTGTCTTGCGAGAAATGGACATTCAAGAGATGGAATGGCCACCAATGAGTCCCGGCCTTAATCCCATCGAGCCTATGTGGGATAGGCATGACAGAAGTGTTCATGGGCGTCCAGTTCCACCACAGACTCTCCAAGACCTCGAACAGGCTCTCATTTAGAATGATGCCTGATACCGCAACGTGACCTCCGTCGATTTATACGGAGCTTGCCACGTAGGTACCAAACTGTGATAAATGCTCGTGGAGGACATACACCAAACTGAAGCTCTCCAACTGTGATAAAAACCCACCCTGGAGGACTGTTATCACTTTGTTTTCGCCCCTGTTTGGACGTTTCCGTTTGCGTTCTGAAAATGAACGTGAATCCATCGATGTTCTTATGTATACTTCAACAGTAAAGAATAAAAGTTTAGTTGATATTATACCTTGTGTGAGGTATTGTTTTGTAGAGCATGGCATACGTTCTAAAACATGTTCCTCTATTTTTTTTAACTGTGTAGTTTGGAAATAGTTTGAAATATTGTCCTTTACAGTGTAATCAAATAAAGAAAATACTAGCTTAAGGATGACTACTACGCCCTATCCCTTAGATTAAAAATAACTTACATGAATAATGTCAATTCTCTTGTTTTTGTTTTGTATTTATAATCTGACGAGATATTATGATAAATTGCTTCGTGTGCATTATCTCTGATGTGATGCCTCTTGCGGTTAGCTGTACTTAATTGTAGATAGGTTTAGGAAAGATGTTTGATTATGAAGTGAAAATTAAGTGCCATCCCTACAGTTGGTTCGAGTAAGTGCAGAATATTGCTAAACATAAGAGGTATTTAGGGCAAATGTCGGCACCAGGATTGATACATCATTTTTTCGGAACAACAGCAGTACGCAAGTCCAGCCTATGTTACTGTGTGAACGATGCTATTGGATACTCAAACTTGTCCTTTCATCTCATTTGATTCTGTAGAAGGAAACTTGCTCCTTTATCTGGGTGTTAAATATTCATGCAGTGCTTTGAGCCAGGATTCAGCTCTTGATCTCAAACACAGAAGACTAATAAGTAAGGTAATTCAGGGGTGCTAGCCAATTACAACTTTTCTTTTAGTTCATGATAGTAGGATTGATTAGCTCTCTGTGAGTTCGGAACATGAGCTTGAAAAGGATTGCAAGAAGGGCGACTGCGATGGTTTGGCCATGTCTTAACGGGCAGCACCTGGAAGAGTTGCCAGTACATCTTACGATCTTACTACTTTGCCGTCGGCGGCCATCGACCTCGTGATAAAAAGCAACGATGGCAGGACGCTATCAACAATGACGTGAAAATCTGTGGCATTCGTCCAATTGATGCCGAGGGCGAGCGAAGTGGCGATCAAAGACTCAAAAAGAGAACCCTGCTCCAGCGGGACAACACTAAGTTGATGATGAATGATGAATATTGCGTCAGATATTCAATCTATCTGTTTTTAGTCATTTAAAGGCATGTTTTTGTTTCACCACCGTTCCATTATTTAATCTTAAGAATGCATGCAGATGTCATCGCCCAAATTCGAAACTGAGTCGAGCAAAATAAGTCTACGGAACGCAAAGGAAGCAGCCCTCACCATGCACAGTGTCCGTCCAACTGGTTTCCACATCGTCTTTTAGAGTGGCCTTAACACTTCTGTTATTAATTAACTCGTACCGAACGAGTTGGTTGTGCGATTTGGGCCATGTAGCTGTTAGCTTGCATTCCGGAGATGGTGGGTTGGAACCCCACTGTCGATAGCCCGGAAGAGGGTTTTCCGCGGTTTCTCCATTTTCACACTAAGCTGTGCCTGAATTACGGCCACGGTCGTTTTCTTCCCAGTCCAACTCTGTCTTTTCCGATCGTCGCCAAAATATCCGAGTCAATGCGACGTAAAACCAATATTAATAATAATATTATTAATAATAATAATAATAATAATAATAATAATTTCCGTGGCTTCCCATTTTCACGCCAGACAAATGCTAGGGCTGCACCTTAAGACCACGGCCGATTCCTTCCCTCTCCTAGGCCTTTCCTATCCCATCGAACGGAGGAATGTGCATCCTTGTTTGTTATCTATTTTGTGCTTTTTCTGCTGTGCAGCTTAATATATCGGGGAATTGACAGATCTTCTGTTACGAGCTTTACGTATTATCAAACCGAATTTAGCTTAGGATAAGTCCTCTTTCGTCCATGAGACCCTGAATATTAATGAATCCGGAATCAGCGTTTGTACCTCCTCTCTCTCTCTCTCTCTCTCTCTCTCTCTCTCTCTTATTAGATATACACAGGATCTGCTTCCAAGCGGTGCCCTCTCTAATAGGTGTTAGTTGTACCGTTCATACATATCAAAGGCGCAGTTAATGATAGTACATAATACTATAGTAACCAATGGACGCTCCTGGCAGTTGATTCTGATGGTGAATATTTTTCCTCGTGATAAACTGTAAAGAATTTGAAAGTACTGTAAAGAACTGTGGCGGCACACGTGGGCTGTGTTCTGTTTTAAACTACAAAGGGGATCCATTCATTGGCGTGGCCTTGCTGTTGTCTCCGTCTCTCTCTCCCCCTCATGCAAACAATGCTAGACAGGCCAGTCACCTGTTTCGGCAGCTAGTCTGACTCAGCGGAGTCGAGACGACATGGAGATCGTAACAATTCCACCCGCTCTCCTCCTGCGGTGGTACGCAGATGTTTGTCACGCCCTCTATCCTCATGAGAAATGGAGCATCTATATCCCAACGATATACTACTACTACTACTGTAACATTGTATACTGAATTTTCAGAATGCATATTACAAAGAAATAGGCCTACATTATTTCATAAGAAAACAAAATAATATTCTACAGTAGTTGCTCCTGCCACAAACCTTCAATGTGCTTTTTGTCCCAAAATGAATCTTGTTCTTCAAATAAATCGATCGTGGGTTGGCAGCTTACACAGACAGTTCATATCACACTGCCACCCGCCCTTGAAATAGTTTGCATAGTTTGCCTATTTCATCTCTAGATTGCCGTTCTGGAAATATCGCTTTTTAATTTAGATTAAGTTTGGAGAGTAATTATAAATCTCTCTCTTCATCCTTTCAGTCGAGTACGGCTTCTCTTCATCCTAGGGATCATGTTTCTCCATTCAGCTCTATTCCGGACAGCTTCTCTCAGTATCTCCTTTGACGTAGTATAACTAACGTGTTCTTGGTCTTGCAGTTCCTCCATTCCAAGCATGAAACCCTCATTTTACTCCTTTCCAAGCAGATATTTGGCTTGACCTTGGTCCTAGATTTTCTCGTTACTGATGTGGCTGTCCGCGGTGTTTTCAGCAGACATCGCCAACACTAAAGCTCAAATGCATTGATCCTTCTCATGTTAGCCTTCTTTAGGGTCTATATTTGACAACCATAGGTGGCTATAGGGAACAAGTCTGAATTTGGTTCTCTCGCTGATTTTCCCCCTTTTCAGCCATTTTTCAAGCTTAACATGGCGTTCCTTCCGAATAGGCCTACCAGATGTGCAAGGTCAAGTTGAAATTCTAGATACAACCCCTAAAAGAGACGCCTTAATAACGCAAGTTGTCAGAATTGTTGGTACACACGAAGCAACCACAACTTTCTGTACCTTTGGAATGTAGCAATAATAGTTATGGTCTACGAAGAGAAGTTAAGGGTGATCATGCTTAATTTTATGGCAAGGAATGGCGTGGTCATTGCCATGTGTTCTATTTGATAGTTTTTGATACTATAATGTCGCTTGCCAGGGGTTGCGTTTCTACTTATTTCTTGGAAGCTCCGGGTTCGATTCTCGGGTCGTCCAAGGATTTTGTATCTAGTCTGGTGTTTGGAAGCATTCATGATGAATCCATGGTCGTTATTCTCTTCGTTATGCCCAATTTAAAGAGCGCGTTTGAACTTGTTAGCTTGGTCTGACAGCTTCCCCGTCTCCTCCTCCTCCTCCTCGTCCCCCCAAAATCTCCATGAATTCGCTGTGGTGTTTTCCGTTCTTTCCATCTTTCTTTATTCGTGTCAGAAGTATCAACTTTACTTACAGATATTATTATTATTAATAGCGCAAACATGTGTGGACATAGACATGAAGGTATGCAGAATGAGGAAATAAAGGCTAAGTTAGGAATAAACTCTTGTGTCCTCGTCCCGCGAGGTGGTGCAGCTCTTTTCAGGAGCTCTCCCAGTGTAGGTGAGCTGCGTGTGCCATTTTAAGTACATACTAGCCCTCCTGCCATTTTTACTCCTGCCATTTTTATATTTCTGGCAGTACCGGGAATCGAACCCGCGCCTCCGAGGACGGCAGCTAATAGTGCTAACCGTTACGCTACGGGTGGACAAGTTAGTAATTGATTTGACGAATGAAGCAGTACGCATAAACCGGCTTCGGTGTTGGGGTCATGTGAGGCGAATGGAGGGGATAGGTTACCTGGGAGAATAATAGCCTCTACCATGGAGGGTAAGAGAAGCGGCAGACCAAGGCAACGGTGGTTTGACTTGCTTTTGATGATTTAATTATAAGAATTTGTGGAATTATTATTATTATTATTATTATTATTATTATTATTATTATTATTATTATTATTATTATTATTATTATTGACTGCCATGATTTTATACTTTCAGGCTATAGGTAATATTTCCTTACAGAAGGTTGCCATTCTTCAGAGGGTTAGGCTAGCCTTGTAATAGCGTTTTATTTCTCTTGAAAAGAATGACTACCACCACCGCCACTATCGCCATCGCTTGGGAGGTTTCGGCTTAAGTACTATTATTATGTAAATATTGTTAGATTGAGAAGGCTTTCAGTTTTGAATATCATAATGCACGAGAGGTACAATTTTACGTGGAACCCGGAACACAGAAATGTGGCCTTAATTTCAAACACCCCACTTACATTGGCCGAGATTCAACCACGCCTACTTTGGCGAGAAAGTAGTGGCAGACAGAGTATCATGCCCTGTAAGTTAAAGTACTTGTATTCTTTCACTTGGAAGGTAGAACCGCGAAGACGAACGGTACAGACCATTCCACATCAGAAAGAGAATGTGTTCGAAGCCAATTTTGAATATTTCATGGACCACGACTGAAATTATATTAAGTTACCGTGAAACCTATAATCAAGTTTTCACCGCTATCCCACTCTTGAAACTGGTATTTGACAGCTGTTCGTGTGGTTCCGGATTCAAAGAAAGAAAGAAAGAAAGAAAGAAAGAAAGAAAGAAAGCAGCAGCAGCAAGCTCATAGTTCACATAACTAGTAATATAGTCGTGGGACTTCCAGTTTTAAATGTATTGGCTTGGGATTCTATCTTAAGTCCTATCCTAGCCGTCGTAATTCACTTTAGAGCAGATTTGTTACACATACATATTATATAACGTGTTAAAATATGATTGCTTTCGGCCGTGCCAGGAATTGCTGCTTGTTTTCGTCCATGCTCGGTCATCCAGGTGATACAGTGGCTCCTTCCCCTCTAACACCTTCATGGATTTATGTTTCTTCTTCTTCTTCCTTCGAATTTGGCCTACTTTGGACCAAGGTAAACAATTGACTTGCTGGTTAGTCCTTTTTTTCTTCTCCCAGAACTTCTTCATTTCACTGTGGTTCCTCTTCCTCTCCTCTGACCACATGTTCTTAGACTTTTTATTTTGTTTTTCCTGGAACCCCTTGAATTTATCATTTTTATTGCATTGTTCGTTTTATCCCATTATGATGTATTCACTTCGTTTTTGTATTTGAAACACACTCAAATTATTTTCTAAAATGTCCTATCGCTTATGTGAGACACGTGTGAAGACTGTATTCGGTCCATTGACGTGCCTGCTGCTCGCCCCACTGTCCTGTATCCACAGCAGTAAACAAACACTAGCGCCTCATCGCCCAAATCCAATCGTATTTTGAATAAGTAATACCTCATTTCGTGGCCTAGCGCATTAACTCATTCTTCACGAATGGATGGACCAGTTATTTCGTTTGAGGTTGGAGTCGAAGCCCGCTGATTTAGGCTATCATGAGCACTTTTTCCAATTCCCCTTAATAAACATGTTTACCTTGGTAAGTGGGATTATCATGCCATATTTTGAGTTATTGAGCATCTAATACGAAGTTCAATTCTATACGCAAACCCTCACAATAACACTGGTTGTCCTACGGTTCAAACCCTTTTATAAGTATCGAAGCCGATGACGTCAAAACACAAACTTCTAATGTTGAACATCAACACGCCTTATTGCGTATGCTGATAACCACGACATCCTAATGACGTTTATGAAACTATGATGTCTTAAAAATGCAAACCAATCGACTTAGTCAGCCTATTACATAATGAGTATATGCCTATATTATTGTCTTCGTTAATTTCAGTATTAGAAATACTCATAATTCCATATTGTGTTACTTTTAATTACCATAAAGCGTTTTCCATCATGACTCTGAAAACATTATTCACCTCAACCTAACCAATACTCTTGCGTATCGACAAATACTGAAGCACTCTTGCCATCTCAGTCTCACATCTGCATTATTGATTTCAGATTTTACCTTTGATCCAGGCGGTTAGATATCGATCACAGAGCACACCTATCAATTGTCTCCACTTTGTCCATCTTACCTTTATGCCGTTGTTTATATCCTCTTTATTGTCACTGTTGCTTGATAATATTGAGCCAAGGTATTTGAAACTTTCAGCTCCTGTGAGTTGCGTTCTTTGGCTGTGTGGTTGGTTTATGAGATGCAGGTTCATCAGAGTTGAATTTGCAGTGCTTATATTCTGACTTCTCTCGACGTATGCGAAGTTCCAAGCCTACCGCATACGAAAACAAGCAGGAAAAAATGAGTTCAAGAGAATCGAACAAGCCCAAAACGTTCCAGGCTGAGCCGAGGCGGCTGAGCGCTGCGAACCACAGCCGAGTGCTTCTACTGCTCCTATGTGGCCTATGGAAATTGATATCCTGGAAACACTGAAGATCATGTACGTTGTCTAGTCGATGAAGATTGGAAACTATGTGATTCCACAACATTCGCAAGATGAGGAGCAAGCTAACCCTAAACTTTGCCAATTCACTTATTTATAACGTTGGCCGAACCCTCCCGTCCCAAAGGATCTGCTGTGGCTTCGATACATAGGCCGTATATGTTTTACCATTCGTCCAGGGTCTCTTGTAGGTCTTTGAGTTTCTCAGTCACCAGCAAAATGTCATCTGCAAGTGTTGGCTTCTGTGTGTCTGGTGTGGGATGGTTCGTGGTAAGGTTAAATAACAGCGGAGACTTAGTGAACTCAGACCCCCAACATCGCCGCTGCTGGCCCCTGTGTTGCTCTTCGTTTCCGTAGGCTATTTTATAATTTCTTACTGAAATTAATGTTAATGTCTCGTCTTCTATAGCTGCCTGTAACGCCGTATCGAAATACAGCTCGGCAACCACCACAATGCAGAAGTACGGCGGGTTTGTATATCTTGTCCTTCGCTTACTGCTTCGGCGACGCAGATGAGAATGGGGACACTAGTTTTCGTATTGTTACGTAATTTAGCGGCTAGGATTTTTCTGCTGTCAGTTTCACTTGTGTGATGTTTATTCTATTAGGCAACACGCGTTTTGCGCTCTATAGCCCCCAGGTTCTCATACTTTATCAGTGTGGCGTGGAGTCCGTGGAACCCCTGCAGACTCGGGGATTTCTTCTTCGCGGCCTTTTCTCAGTTACCTAGGGTCGGTACTGAAAATGAATTTAGCCTAGTTTTACGGCCAGATGGCTTTCCTAGCGCAAACGTTATGTGGAGTGATGTATTCATTACTGCGTATTTCTGTGGTGGTTTGTAGTGTGGTGTGATGTGATGTGTGTGTGTGTGTGTGTGTGTGTATGTACTAAGATGAACTCCAGCCCCGAACTAGAGGAATTCACCAGACGTGGTTAAAACTCCCGGTCCGACCGGAAATCGAACCCGAGGCCATGTGAAGCGAAGGCTACTATGCTGACCATTTAGCCAAGGAGCTGGCCGGACTAGCAGACTCTGGGATTGTCCCCTCCTGTGTCAAGCGCGGCTTCTTCTTCTTCTTCTTCTTCTTCTTCTTCTTCTTCTTCTTCTTCCTCTTCTTCAAATTTCCAATCCCATCTCTCTTCGTTGATTCCTGTTCTCTTCCAGCCTCTTCACTGTTAGATTTTAGAGACGTAGGTAGGTATTCATTTTTACGCCTTCCACGACCTTTCTCTTTCCTAACCATATACTTGTACCTTCATTCCTCGATGCATAAAGCAGTAATCCTCTTCCTCGTATCCAAAACCACCACCACTATAGTAGTAGCCTGTAACTAAATGTACGAGTCTTGGGGATACAGAATGAGTGCTCTGATACTTAAAACTATTATTACTATTATTATTATTATTATTATTATTATTATTATTATTATTATTATTATTATTATTATTACCCACTAACTACTTTTTACGGTTTTCGGAGACGTTGAGATGTCGGAATTTTGTCCCGCAGGAGTTATTTTAACGTGTCAGTAAATCAAGCAACGTAAGACGGCGTATTTGAGCACCTTCAAATACCACCGGACGGAACCGGGATCGAACCCGCCAACGTGAGCTGAGAAGGCCAGTGCTCTACCGTCTGAGCTACTCAGCCTGGCTTGTCTAAATATTCCACTAGGTAATTGGCGGATGGGAACTAATTTCTACCGGTCCTGCCGTCTAGGGGCTAGCGAGCCGGCCTTTTACCTGGAAACCTCGGGTTTGATTAACGTCCAGGTCAAGGATCTGAAGACTGGTTAGAGGTTCATTCAACCTGCGTGAGAACAGTTGAGTAGCTTTCTGACGGTAAGATAACGACCCTGATCTAGAAAGCCAAGAATAACGGCCGAGAGGGTTCGTCGTGCTCTCTGTGCGTCACGTTCACCTCGTAATCGCAGGTATTTGGGCTGAGCACCGGTCGCTTGGAAGGCCAAGGCCCGCGATGGTTTTAGCGTCATGGAGTTCAGTTTGGATTGAACATTTCTATTTCCACACGCATGCTTATGTATTGTACACTTCCACGTTTCCGAAATTCTCTTTTCATATCCCTTCAATCCCTATGGTGGTAGTGTAGTATTTTCATTTAGATCCTTCGAACGCAGTAATGTTTTTGTAACCTGCTCTATGACGGGTGTTTTTGTTGTTGTTGTTGTTGTTGTTGTTGTTGTTGCTGCTGCTGCTGCTGCTTCATGAAGTATTTCGCGACAGCTTTTGTCGTTCTCTTATCAGCTTGTGTACTAAGTACATCGGAGTCTGTCGATAGTAGCGAGCGTGTTTTTTGCGTATGTTATTTACCACGAGTAGGGAGTAGGAAGGAAGCGGCTGCATCTTCTGTACAATTCCGACATTCGTCTGTAATTGAAGGGAGAAATACTACGAATCAGCCTCTGGGCTGGTCAAGAGCAGAATTGTAACACATGTTACCTGAGACAGAATGCATTCACTTCAGAGTCCTTTAAATCAGTCTTATATTCTTAAAAGTAACAAGTAACATCGCACAGACTGTCAGGTTTTTGGCGAAGATTGGATAGGTCTGGGAAGATAGCGACCATAGCCGAGTATGGGCCAGCTAGGCGGGAGTCTTTCACACTGTAGACCACAGTGAAAGTAGCCTACTATCGCAGCATTTTCGTGGAATAGAGATCGAGTAAATACGGGGGGAAATGAGTTTTAAGAATCGCGTACTTGGATATTCGATCTCACTATCCAGTTCTTGGTTACACGTCAGCACCTGTCTGTCTGAGACTGTTTATGATTATCCTGTATGTGCTAGGTGTTCTGTCTCGTGGAGATGTGATTATTTAGTGTGAAATCGTCGTGTATTGCTTCTCCCAATCAGAAATCTCATTTTCGGATTCCTTATTAATATGGATTCCACGGGGAGGATTCGTTACACGATGTAAGCTGTAAACTTTGCATTGGAGAGATGGCGGTTTTAAAGCCACATTCGTGAAAAGTCGTTTTCACTTCCCTACTTACGCTGCTGGCGATTACCAGGACTGTACCTGAAATAAGACCGTTGTCATTTCTTTCCTAGTCCTAATTTTCTCCTATCTCATCGTCGCCCAAAACCCATGTGCTTTAGCGCTTCTTATTTTGTTCTTCCATGCCTTTTTTTCCCTTTTTTTTATCTGGGGTAGACACTAATGTGGATTAAGCTTATTTTTACGGCCGGATGCCTTTCCTGACGCCAACTCTGTGTATTAACAGTAAATAGAGACGGTAAATTAAGACAATCGTAGACACCCAGTCCCGGAGCTAGAAAAATTAACCAGACGCCGCTCAAATCTCCGGCTCGGTCGGGAATTGAGCTCGGGGCTCTGTGAATACTCTGACCATTCAACCATTCGCTAACACATGCGAGTTAGTGCGACGTTAAATAGATAGCAGAATGTTGAACTCCGTGGCTTCTAGTTACACCATTTGAATGTAGTTTCTGGTCGGATTAGCATATCCCTATCATTATTTGTACGTTAAAAAGTCATGAATAACCCAAACTAGCTTGCCTATCTATTCTTCTTGTTTTTTTTTCTCTCTATAACGTCATCACGTAAGCACGTCTTCTGCGAAACAAAATAATTATAATGATTTGCTTCTGAACTGTTATTCTTTCTTCCCTTTCATATTGACTAATAACTAGATGATGTGATCCTGCATATTGACTAAACTGCGGGGGGGGGGGGGGTTAGCGTGCATGATGACTTACCGGCCCTCCCTGTTTCCTTCCCTTGTCTTAGGTATTTCCATGAATCACAATCCTCTATTTAATGGTACTACCGCTTCTCTTATTGCTCATATCACGTGCACGCTTAAACTATGTAGCAGCTCGACATTCCTCGTACACTACGGAAGGTAAGGAAGCTACTTTTACCTTGCACGTTACTCCTAAACAGATTGAGATACTTTCATTCAAAGTCTGGTATCCAGAAAAGTGTGTGTCTGAATCCCTTCCTCGAAATAGTTTTCCCGAGGTTTTGTATTTTCAAACAGGTAAACGTTCGATTTATGTGTTACTGAATGACACTGCACTTTGTTCTTCCGCAATCTTAGTACACCCACCAAACGAAGACGGGTAGGGATTTTGTTTTGGAGATGATGATGATGATGACGACGACGGTTGTTTAAAGAGACCTAACCTCTAAGACTCCTTAAATTGTTGTCAGTGAAGTTTTCTGGGTAGATATTATACTGGGTGCAAGAGTTAATGGCATGTGAGCAGTAGTCAGTGCTAGTTGTGTGCGCGGTGCAGCGTTGCCCAAAGAGCTAGGTGGGCGTGTGCATTTGTGAGTCCAGCGCATACGAATATTGTTAAAACCACGCAGATAATCTAAGCTTGTTGATAATTCTTGAATTTTTTACACCTCCTCCACATGCCATTAACGCTTGCACCTAGTTTAATTGTACAGCCTCTTCTTAACAGAAGAGCTCTGTTTACCGCATTGTGCGGCTTACAGGAGCCATGCCTGGTTTACCCTGTGGCGTTAGTAAGGTCGACAATGCGCAGAAATGGCTAAAGAGTGACTTTGACCGTTTGAATTACCAGGTAAGTTGCAATCTTCTAGGAGTAATACTTTACGACGCGTTCCTTGATAAGCTTATACATTTCATTATGATAGGTCCATATTGAACTGTGATTACAATTTAAGGATCTCTATCGTAAACTACTTTTTATTTAGTGCTGCGCACCGAATTTTTATGAATCTTTATCAAAAGAGCAACTTTTTAACGTAGTGCAGCGCATCTCTTGTACCTTACCTTAATTTCTTACATGGTATGTATATTTCATTTTTTATGTCATTAACACTCCACTGTGTCTTGCTTGAGCTTTCAACGGAATTTTATTTTATGTAACCAGTCTTAACTTCAATTCTATGAGTTGCGCATACATTTTTAAGACCTTTGTTTCTATACATTGTTTATTTTCTTCCATGTATTCGTGTTGATTTGCTTTAAGGCTGATGATGACCTATAGTTAGGTCGAAACTAGTCCCTGAACGTAAATGTAATATAAAACATTGTACAGTTTGTATTGAAAAAGTGGACCTTAATAATAAATATTTAAATACTATTGATAAGCTTGGTAAGGTAATGTTTGCTTCGGTTTCTACTTAAGCTTTTATTTTTGCAGGTCACTCCCAGTAATGTCAGTGTATTACTACATTTTGAAATTCTGGCACATCTTCTGTGCCAATTGCGGAGCAAGTAATTCTAGCTGCACACATATATTCAGAGATCACAATGACTTGATATCAGCTAATTAGACGTGCCTTGGTTTCATTCCCAACTGGATCGGGGCTTTGAACTGCGTATACTTAATTCCACTGGCTTCGGGACTCGTTGTTTTGCCTTCATCGCAGTACCCTTTTTTTCACCTATATACAATACACCACACTATCAACCATCGCAGAAATATGCAGTAGCGAATACTTCCTCCACGTAAGGTTGGCGTCAGGAAGGGCATTCGGCCCTAACACTGGACAAAATTCACATGCATTGCCGCCGACCTCAATAAATTTGGATTAAGGCCAGAAAGAAGAAATGACATCATTTATAATAATATCACTAGCTGAAATGAAATGAAATGGCGTATGGCTTTTAGTGCCGGGAGATCCCAGGACGGGTTCGGCTCGCCAGGTGCAGGTCTTTCGAGTAGACTCCCTTAGGCGACCTGCGCGTCGTGATGAGAATGAAATGATGATGAAGACGGTACGCAGGCATAACGCCGGTAAAATGAATAGCTGACACCAGGAAAAAATAAAGTAAGTCGGTTTCATTGCATTCATATCCCAAAGACAACCAACGCCTTGTCGATGCAGCCACTCTCGTCTGGCATTTGCTGTCTTTTTCAGTTTCACGTAATTGCCACATCCTGGTCCTGGTTACATCGAGAAGACCTTTATTAATTGTAACAATTATTCGTTGTAGACCTTTCCTAATCTTGAAGTGAAGATGTCCTGACGAGACTTCATATGATAGAAATACAGTTGCTGGAAATTCAAAAACTTCGTTTGAGTATCGTGAGTATAATAGTTTCATTGTTTAACTATTGATGTAATGCAAAGTGTGAAACTGACACTTTCATTATACGATTTGCTATAGCGAACATTCACATTCAATCGTAGGCGACTGAATGGAAGAAAAACTTTTACGGGCGGCATAATCTCTTCTTAGGCCCACTTTCCATTTCCATTGCTTCAAACCCGTGTCTTTCTCTCTATGGAACATTTGTTGACCCACTCAGCATGAGCGAATTTAGTTCATTTTCTGAGCAAAATGGACTATGCTTACACATTTCTTCGTCCGCAGCTTTTTCCTCACTGTGGTTGAATCGTAGGTCCAAAGTGTGTTCCAGATATTGATTTGATCTAGTTTAACGGCCGCTCGCCCTTCTTGATGCCAACCAAATGTGGAGGGATGTATTCACCATTGTCATTTTTGTGGTGGTTAGTGGTGTGTGTGTGAGGTGTGTATTGGGGCAAACACCCAGTGCGGAAGTAACCAATCACCGCTAAAATTCTCGATCCGGCCGGGAATCGAACTTGGGACCCTCTGAACCAAAGGCCTTGACTATTAAGCCAAAGAGCCGGACACCTATTCTAACATACCATACTATGGAATGAAATATAGTTCCATCTATTCAAGATAAAACAAATTAGTCAGTTGAGTATAGAAATTCGCAATCGCGGGATTGTGTAACCATAAGGGTTGAAAAAGAGGAAATAAAAACTCTGGATTTGTCGATGATATTGTTATTTTATCTGAGTCTGCAGAAGGTCTGGAGAAATTGCTGAATGGTATGGGCACAGTCTTGGAGAAAGAGTAAAAAATGAGAATAAACAAATCCAAATGAAAGCAATGGAATGCATTCGAAGGATGTCAGGTTATACAGGAAATATTAGATTGGGAAATGGAGTCTAAAAGGAAGTAGATGACTATTGTTACTTGGATAGTAGAATAACTAATGTTGTCAGAAGTAAGGATGACATAAAATGCAGCCTAGCACAAGCAAGGAAGCCCTTTCTTAAGATAACAAATTTGCTCATTTCGAACATATGAGAAAGATGTGTTTGAAGACTTTTGTCTAGAGCGTGGCATTGTATGGAAGTGGAATATGGACGATAACTAGCTCAGAAAGAAAGAGAATAGAAGCTTTTGAAATGTGGTATTACAGATGAATACTGAAGGGGAGTTGGATAGATCGAATTACTAAATGGAATTGGTGAGAAGCGAACAATTTGGCGAAATTTGACGAGAAGAGATGGAATGATAGGGCACATCTTAAGACACCTAGGACTTGTTCAGTAGTTATTTTGACGGGGGTTGAAAATGTAGGAATAGACCAAGGTATGAATATATGACCAAACCGGGCGAGTTGGCCGTGCGGTTAGGAGCGCGCAGCTGTGAGCTCGCATCCGGGAGATAGTGGGTTCGAACCCCACTGTCGGCAGCCCTGAAGATGGTTTTCCGTGGTTTCCCATTTTCACACCAGGCAAATGCTGGGGCTGTGCCTTAATTAAGGCCACGGCCGCTTCCTTCCCATTCCTACGCCTTTTCTGTCCCTTCGTCGCCATAGGACCTATCTGTGTCGGTGCGATGTAAAGCAAATAGCAAATATATATATATACTGTATATATATAAAGAGCAACAAGAGTTGTACTAAATACTTTGTTCGAATGCATTATAACTTTTCGTTCCTTCGGTTGTGTATTCTCGGAACCCCTATTTCTCGGGGGCTTGAAGGAGTTTACAAAATGACTGTACGTTGCTTTCTTTTAATTCCACTTTCAAAAGGACTACAGATCTTCAGGACAAATAAAGTTAAATAATGTGCCGGGCTGAGTGGCGCAGATGATTGAGGCCCTGGTCTTCTGACTCCAACTTGGCAAGTTCGATATTGGTTTGAAGGTGCTTAAATACGTCAGCCTCGTGTCGGTAGATTTATTGGCACGTTAAGGAACTCCTGTGGGACTAAATTGCAGCACATCGGCGTCTCCGAAAACCTTAAAAGTAATAGTGGGACGTAAAGCCAGTAGCATTATTATGTATGTGTTTGTCCAACACTTGTCTCGTTTCTCTGCGGGATCGGGTATAAGGAGAGATGAATCTGTCGTGGCGGGTTTTTATGACTGGATGCCCTTCCTGCCGTCAATCTCATCAGAGTAGTTAATGAGATGAAATCAATGATGTGATATATGATAGTAGGAAAGGAGAGGGTGATACTAGGTGGCGGCACATTGCCTACTCCTGTCGAATTGCGCCAAGGGGTCTGCACAAGGCTTAATGTCCCCTTCCGACGGACGAATCAGCATCAACAGCGTCGTGCGCCCTCACTCCATATGAGCACTGCGAAGCGGTTTGGAATTTAATCCAGGCTTTTGGCACGCAATCTAGTGATCAGAAATTGTACACCACCACCTTCCCTACCCTGCCGGCCAGTATTCTGATGGTGGAATTTTTTTAGACCAACGGGACTCGAACCGGCTAACCACGTGTCAGACCGTTTAGACCTCAACGCCTTAACAATCATGGTCACCAGGCGAGCTAACATATTATTTATGTAAAATAATAAATGTATACAGGAGAAAGTCCGATTCCTTAGCTATGTGATCAGTGTAGTGAGGCTCAGAGTATCCCGGGATTTTAACCGTGTCTGGTTAATTTCTCTAGTTCGGGGACTGTGTTTGTATGTTCATTTACTCACGATACACACGCTACCAACCACACATAGGATTGCAGCTATGGTCGTGGTTCACTCGTATGTTCGCCCATTTATCATTTTCAAGTATAAAAACCGAAAATCACATTTTACAAGAACTTTCATCCTTCTCTCTCGCACGCGGCTAAGGAAATATTTGCATGTGGTGCAAGATGTCCTCACGACCTACGCACAAATTTGTGAAAATGACAAGAGTGGTTCTTGTAATCATGAAGCTATTTATTCGCAGTGACAAGACTTATGAGTGCCCCATTTTACTGCATGTTATCGCGAATCACTCGCATATTTACACACACACACACACCTCCAAATCTTTTGTGCCATAACGTATATTTGAAGTGTGATAAACGGTCTCCGAAAGTGGCGTAATAACGCAGTTCTCCTGGGTTAAAACACACACAATTCATATTATAGACAAGTGTAACTTTTGTTAAAGGTGTCTACGAGTACATAAAACTGTCCCCGTTCGGTACTATTTACGGTTCAATTCATATTGTTTATGATGTCATCTTCTTTGCCGGAGGAGAAGAGCTCTTTTTTAATTTTGTTGATGTATTTTCTGCTCCTTGCTCTCTATACCTCTAAGAATTGTTGCATGTGTGAAGATTTAAGGACTGCGGGACTATATATAGTGATTTAAGGCACAAAATACCACTAGATTCGGGAGCGTTCTCTTTCTTCCCCCTCAAGACTGATTTTCTTTCTTTCTTTCTTTCTTTCTTTCTTATGAAGTCTAAAACAACGCTCTGTGCAGAATTGTCCAGAACAAGAGAGGTTTTTGTTATCATGAAGCTATTTACTATGAGCTTATTTACTGAAGTAAATAATAAATTAGCTCTTGTACCCATCGTTGACGGAACATTCACTTAACATTACAATTTGGTCGACCAAGCATTCTGCTTAAAACGCAGTTAAATCAGATTCCAACAAAAATAATCTATAGATAATATTTATCTACTTAGCTTATATTACTTATGATTTATTTATAATTAGCCGAACTAGTTAGCTCGCGATGCCTTTGCATCTGATGACGGCAACAAGCTTCTCGACATAAAATCCACTGGGTTAAACGTTCTTTACCGAGCTCGATAGCTGCAGTCGCTTAAGTGCGCCCAGTATCCAGTATTCGGGAGATAGGGTTCGAATCCCACTGTCGGCAGCCCTGAAGATGGTTTTCCGTGGTTTCCCATTTTCACACGAGGCAAATCTGGGGCTGTACCTTAATTAAGGCCACGGCCGCCCGCGACGCTGTAACAGAAGTGCAAGATTACAGTATAATATACATCAAGCATATCACTAGACGAGAAGAGTGATTGGATTATACCTCATCACAGTAACGTTAAGAGACGTTTGATATGAACTTTCAAGAAAGGCGAATTTGTGTGTGAAATTTAATTCATGTAGTAACCGGCGATTTAAGTTGAGTAGCTTCAGAAGATAGATTTTTTTGCGGCAGGTTTCTGTTATCTTTCGTGTTCCACCTAATTTGGTCAAACCACCTGTGTGCACGATTACAGTATAATATACATCTACGATCCCCCTCCCGTTGTAACAGATCACTAGACATTAAGAGTGATTGGATTGTACCTCATCACAGTAACGTTAAGAGACGTTTGAAATGAACTTTCAAACTTCCACATTTCGTAACAGAATTTTCTAAATCTTTCACTGCTAACTAAACGCCGGGATAATTCCGACACCTCGGCGTCTCCGAAAATCGTTAGAGTAGTTAGTGGGACCTAAAATAAGTAGCATTATTATTATTATTATTATTATTATTATTATTATTATTAATCGATACGGCCACCTGTGGGCCACGTTTACACAATCTTCCTTCTGTCACGCAACTGATACCCTTCTCTTTACACTCTCGCCAAAGATTCTTGAGTCTTTGACTTCTTCTTGCTCGTTCTTCCACCGAGATGTTCCGTGGCTTCGCATGTTGCTCTTCAGACGCATCCCTCAATCCCGCAACCTTCTTCCTAAATGATGTCCTTTCTTTTATATCCTTCTTGATACCTATTTCTGCCAAGTCATTGTGCACGTGTGTAAGCCATCCCGGTTGTTTTCTCCACCTTTCCTGCAGAAGAAGTATCCTGTTGGCCAATCTCTCAGGGTTCATTCTTTTGATATGTCCATAAAACGTCAGTCTCCTTTTTTTCATCACAGTCGTGATTCTTTCTACTGTCTTGTAGAGCTCCAAATTCGATCTTAACCAGAATGTGTTTGGGTCACTCGTCGACTTTCTAGGGCCTAAGATTTTTCGCAAGAATCTTCTTTCTCTTTTTTCAAGGACTGGGTCAGCCATCTTCGTCAAGGTTTTTGCTCCATAAAGGCACTCTGTTCTAACCACTGTGCAGTAATGTTTTAACTTGGCCTGAATTGAGAGAGACTTGGACTTATAGGTGTCATGACATAGTCTGAATGCCAACTCCATCCTTCTCACCCTCTCCTTTAATCCCTCCTTCTCATCTTCATTGGGGGTGAATATTTCTCCCAGGTATTTAAATTTTTGCACACGCTGGATATCCCCATACAATGTAACAAGTCTGTCCGTGTCGCCTTTTTTTTTTTTTTTTTTTTTTATAGAATCCATGAATGCTGTGTTTTCGAAAGAGATTCTTAACCCTGTTTTGACTGCAACATTTTGTAGTTCTTCGACTTGTTTCTTGGCTGTTTGACGGTTGTCTGTAATAAGAACGACATCGTCTGCGAAGGCAAGGCAATCCAACATCATCGCATTTTTTCCACAACCTATCTTTACCCCATTCTTCATTCCATTTTCAGTCAATCTCAGCCTCTATTCCCTAATAACTTTTTCTAAAATGCAATTAGAGTAGTGGAGAAAGGCTGTCTCCTTGCCTCAAACCCGTTTTTATCTCAAATGGATTTGAGACTTCGCCCATAAATTATTATTATTATTATTATTATTATTATTATTATTATTATTATTATTATTATTATTATTATTATTATTATTATTATTACAAATACCCTATAATCAAAAACTTCCACGTGCATTAGAATATCAGTTTGAAAATTTATTCTTTATATATTTCGTACCGAAGACTACGCTCAAGAACTTTACTGAGGGATGTTTCAGATAGCTTCAAAAATTTAGCTATAATCATTTTTAATGTTTAAATGGCATAGTTTATTTTTATATGGTACCTATTCTAGGATATCGTGGTTCAAATCCCGGTCACCCCATGTGCGATTTGTGGTGGACAAAGCGGAGGGAAGACAGGTTTTTCTCCGGCCGCTAGGTGGGGCTTCATTCATTCCATTCCTGACCCGGTCGAATGACTGGAAACAGGTTGTGGATTTTCGTTTTCACCTATTCTAGGAGCAAACAGTTCTTGTCTCGGCAGATTGATAGCTGACATTTCGCTCATTGAATTTAGATGAAATTTGATGCATGGTAAAGATTTGGAATATATTAAAATATTATTTTCAGTGAGATATGCTTTGTTAGACTCAGGGATCCAAATCTCTGCATTGATTCCATCCAGTTGTGGTCCAAACAGGACCGCCGCTATCCACAAACGGTTCAGTCTGGAGAGACCTTCCGCAAACGATAAGACCAATCCTTGGAGCACTGCTCGGCCCAACCTGCAGTTGAATGTTGTGGGAATGACGTCAGAAGAACGACGTGTTTACACACAGTCTGTTACACAGCCCGAGGGCAGTCTGAAAAGAAGGCGACTTGTGTGCACGCATACTATACTCCGCACGGCCTTACTTCTAAATTGAAGTTTCGCAAAACAAATGAGCATCGCCTTCCCTCTGTTGCCAGCGCGCTACGCCTGCGAGAACAGCTGATGCAATATGACCGCGGTAAACAGCCCTTTTAAATTGTAATACCGTACTCAGAAAAACGAATGAATATGGATTGAAAACAAATTCACAAGAACTACACTTTCTAACAATATCTGGCACTAAAAGAGAATATATTATTAACAATAAAAGAGAATGAGGAAATAATACATCACTAACGGCTAATGGCTGGCACAGAAAGGAGGTTATGACCTACAAAGGGAACACACTACTGATCTCAGAGTCACTGGAACCCTCCAACAATATGAAAAACACACTAAATATTGAAGGAAAATGCAAAAGAACGCGAATCGTACCGAATACCATACACGCTGAGCGAGACAGGTTAACCACGTGGCGAATGTAAATATTAGAGTTGGCAACTGGGTTTCGAGATCGTGCTCTGCCGATATAAATCGATATGAATGGCAGCGTGGGATTGCTTGGATGTCTATGCTTCAGCGCATAACCACCAGACAGAGCCAAAATGTGCTAAAACGTCTATTTAGAAGTAGAGCCGTACGGAGTTTAGTGAAGTTCCAAATATGGGAGGTTACGAAAATTTACCTGGGTTGGAAGCACAGGAGAATCGAACTGCAATGTGCATACATGTAAAGCAGTACTTACGATAAGTCCCGAAACGCCCATTACAGAGTATTACTTTGTGGATGGTATTGACTACAGTATTTCTGTTTGTGCTTTTATTTGCTACCAGTATCTAGAAAGGCGGGGGATGAATTTATTATAAATTATACCCAAACTTTCGTCGGCGACTGCATAGTTCCTTAAACAAAAAATCTGTACATCGGTATTTACATTAAATATTGTACAGGGGCGTCATGCAGCTAATTTGGAAAGGCATATTAGACGATTTAATGATGCCGAATTAATCACCTGACAGGATCTCAAAGTAGATTTGAGGAAAAGACTGAAAGGCGCTGCTCATAGGCCTACTTCTTTTCTCCCAAAGCAAAGACGTATTTCACCATCCACACACGTAATTGATATTCCAGAAATCTTTGTGATCGAGGGCTGCGTGAAAATCGTTGCTAAAAACGACAGGTCCTTATCTGCTTTAGAAAATTCGGTATTCAGAGAATCTTGGACCCTTTACTAAACGCAGAGAACATGAAGCCCCACATGCATGAACACGTAGCAAAAATAGGATCCGAATTGCGAAAACATATGAATGGAAAAATGTTTTATCTGAAGATCGACAGTGTTCACTGCTCATTCTCATTTTCTCTCTCTCTCTCTCTCTCTCTCTCTCTCTTCCCCTAGAAGTACATCTCTGTATATTCCATTACAGAACCGATTTATTCTGTAACTGTTGATAAGGCATCCAGTACGACGAAATGCATCACACTTTTGAGAGATGAGGCCGAGCTTCCTGTAACTTGCACAGAGGAAGAGTATCCGTCGGGTACAGGAAATGAAATTGTCGCAGGACATGCTCCTTATGTTTACAACCACGACTTTCAACAGCTTGCTACCAGTGTACTTCATGGAATGCCGTGCATGGCGAATACATTACAGCTTGCTGTTAATGATGCTATAAGGAATCGGCCGGCTCAGGAAGTCAGTAACATTGCAAGGAGAGTGCAAACTGGTAGCAAGTGAACGGAGACTGTTCAAATGTCAAAATTCCTTATTCACTATATAAATAAACGTGAGCAATAGAACTTGGCGTGTGATGCATTCGTTGCTTCTCTGTCTTGATCAGTTTCTGCCTACACCTCAGGACAGGGAGTGTGGACAAGCACATTTAATACAGTTGTCAAGCAAGCCCAAACAAGGTCACTTCAGTTAATTGCAGATATGGCTATTCATCTTCAACTGCTAGTCAGAAATTTGCGATACATCATTAGAAAAGCTTTTACGCGGCCCGGAAGCCTCGATGAGATTATTACACACTGGCAAAAATAACCTAGCAGCTGCACAGGTGGGACATTTAACAGACAGCTATCAAGATAAATCAAGAGATCCTCCAGATGAAAACATTATAGCTACAGAAAAGACACGCACGTGCAATGAGGGAACTCTTTCACTTAGCATCCGCGGTGCATGCACTTCCGGCAAAAAGTGAGCGTTGACGTCTTTTTTCAGGGCGGGGATTTATTGTTCCCAGTGTAAAATCTAGACTTGAATCCTTCATTTGTCAATGATACCATGGTCGTTTGGTCGAGCTCTAGCCTCCTGTAAAGGCTTGTATTCCAAAATCAAATGAAACGGACAAGTTAGAGTGAAATGCTACCGCTTTCAGCAGTACGGCCACGGACATTTACCTTGTTTTCCTTAAAGACATTGATTTCTACACTAATCAAACCTTGTTTTCCTTGGGGCCACAATGTGTTATTGCGAAAATGAAATAAAAGCCTCGAAAAACAAACGATCCTTCCACAATCAATAAAAATAGTTTTGTTCTAAAGGTTATTATTTTCCCATTCTCTCCACCGGGGTCCTACTATTTTCTACCTCCATTTACTTTTCTGTTTGCATGCATAGAAAACGGCGAAGTCTTCTGAGCTGAGTTCAGTGGAGGTCCAAACCGTGTGGCAAATGCTCTTCGGGTCTTAGTTGCGGTGCTCGTGAACGCCTAAATGTTCTGGTCACGGTACGGTCTGAGAACGACCTCTCCGGACCGGTTTTATTACGCGCTTATACTTCTTTGCCTTACTATTCTTCTGTTTTGTAAGTCTTCCCATCCTGATTTTTCGTAGCAGCTTCAGTTACTTTGATCCTAGATCACGTGGTCTCCATGACAAAAAGAAAAAGTTCGAAGTTTTGACTGAATTTTGCCAGAAGACATGTTCATTGTTCCTTAACATCATTGTTCTCACATTGGTTCACATTTGATTGGTTGGAATATTAGTGACCTGGATGGTTTCCTCAGCTGGGCTGGTTTTGGATTTTATCAGTGACTTGGAACGGACTCCCGGTATCATCACATTCGGAGCAATTAAAGTAAGCTTAATCGAAAAGGGAGATTTGGATCCCATGTCAATTAGCCTTCACAGACTGACGCTGAGAAACAGAAAACTATGTGAAGTGCAAGCGTAACGTTTGGTCTACCGGTCAAATTTCTCTTTCGCCAAAATATAATGATTTATATTCTGCCTTTCACGTTCTTCTCTTACTATTCCGTTATAGACTATTGCAAAATAAAATGTGGTCTCTTAGTTTGTTCAGAAATTATTATAACTTGTAGTAATGATAAAGGACCGAGCTCGATAGCTGCAGTCGCTTAAGTGCGGCCAGTATCCAGTATTCGGGAGATAGTAGGTTCAAACCCCACTGTCGGCAGTCCTGAAAATGGTTTTCCGTGGTTTCCCATTTTCACACCAGGCAAATGCTGGGGCTGTGCCTTAATTAAGGCCACGGCCGCTTCCTTCCCACTCCTAGCCCTTCCCTGTCCCATCGTCGCCATAAGACATATCTGTGTCGGTGCGACGTAAAGTAACTAGAAAAAAAAAAAGTAATGATAAAGGAAATTTTAAAATGCAGTAGAATTAAAGGTTTAGACATAGGATTGATTGGTATACTATTTAGTTTGTGCAACTATATATTTAGCCATGTTTTACAATTCAAAGTGAATGTTTGACATTGTTTGTCAGAGAGACTGTTCGAAAATGTAGAAAGTGAACACTGCTGCATTGTTCGATTCCCTGTCAGGAAGTCGAAAAAAAATTAAGAAACGAGATTTCCACTTTCGGAGCTGCACGTGGACGTCGAGGTCATAGGGTTCATGCTGGGTACAAGGGGCGCTATTCCTAAACTGGTCACCTACTTACGATGGTTACCGGGTGAGTTGGCCGTGCGGTTAGGGGCGCGCAGCTGTGAGCTTGCATCCGGGAGATAGTGGATTCGAGCCTCACTGTCGGCAGCCCTGAAGAAGGTTTACCGTGGTTTCTCATACACGTACGACGCTTTGGTGTGCCGAATGAGACCATTGTGAGTTGGGGAATACATACATTGAAAGCCTCGATATCGATCTTGAGGCATCACCTCTACGCTCCATCCACTCAATTAAATCAGTTGAAGTATTTCATTTGCTTCTTTGTCACTAAGAATTGTTTTCTTTACGTTATCATTTGAATTATTGTTTGTTTTATTCTGTATTGTAATTATATTAGGTACTAAATTTATATTGTAGGTATTCTTTGTCTGTTTGGCAACCTCAAATCATTTGAGGAAAAATAAATAATAATCAGCCTACACCAAAAATGAGTACCAGGTTAATTCCTGGGGGCAAAGGCGGCCGGGCGTAGAACTAACCACTCTACCCCGCCAAGTGCCGAGGTTACGGATACTGGTCGAAGTCTTTAGCATCCACCCCTTCATGGTCTGCATGAGATGACTGCTTTTGCTTTGCTTTTACATCACAATTCATATTTAAAAGATGTTCAATCTTATGGTCGATGACCGGTACCCTCAACACTTTCAGTTCTAGAGCTTTTTTCTTTTTCTTTTTGACAGCGTTTTTCAGCAAAGAAGGTATTTGTTATGAAAACGTTTAGGCGAGGAAAAGTTGACTAACCTTTTCGACATATTGTTTATCAGATAGGGGACTAATACACTAGTTTTAGGAACGTTATGAAAACACGTAATACACTGTAAATGATTGGTATTCTTATTAGCTAAATGCACGTAGTTCTTCTCGAAAATGTACAATTATGCTCAAGGAATTGTGACATCCAACCGTTATTGATTACTTCCCGAGGAACCTTCAAAACACACTTATCTTTTCTTAGATTTCTTTTGCAGTCTTATTATCCGTGTTGCAAATGCATTGAATTTATTAAGAGCGTATAAAACACCATCTTTTATGAGTATTTCTTTCGAAGTTCAGTGTGTAAAATCATGCATAATTTAGTAATTTGGCCACACACACTCTGAAACAAATGACCTCACAATTATTTGGAGCATCGTATCTCATGATAGAACGTGACAACTTGGAATTAGTTTTATACCTAGGATTTCTGGAGAATATTGCCACTGTTACTTACTCGACTCCCGCTCATTAATTTTCACATGCAAGACGGTTCTCGTATCTCCCCTCCCAAATGGCTCCTGCGCACTCAAGGCCAAACAACTGATGTGCCGATTATAAACAAACAAATAAAGGGATGTAGGTTCCGTTTAGGCCGAAGATGGAGGACAATTCAGTTTGTGGGTTTAGTTACTGAGTTCAGGAACAGATTGTCTGAAATAGGTAGAGCATTTATTCGGACTGCCCTATTTACAGCCGGAAAGCATCGTGACTGTTTCATTGAAGATTTTACGGTTATCAAACTTTTGACTTTTTTTGTTTGTTTGTTTGTTTGTTATTGATGAAAATTATATAGTTGATGGTTGTCTGCTTCCCTCCCCAGATGTGGCCCCTCTTTTACCACGAACAGCTGTGAAGCGTTTCATAGCAAGTTCAGTAAGAGTTCAGTGCTACCTATGCCAATATTTTCCATGTTGTGTATGTATTAAAAGAAATACTAATGGAAACAAATAAAAGCTTGCAGCTAGAGGAAGACCGTTCAGGTTCAAACGAGAAAATAAACAGAAGTTCGTTGAGGATCTTATCGGTCAGTTGAACACAGGCATTATGTGACTCAACTTCGTAAAATACATTTGCCTGCCTGTTTAGCAGTTTCTTGACGAACGGTGTAAGAGAATCCTGTTTTAAGTTAAAGTATGACTTCCTCATGCAAGTGATGAACCATACATCAGCATTGTTTAACCATACCTAAATCTGTAAAAATTGGGAAGAGTTTACGTAGGTAATGAACGGGAGCCGTTTAGGATCCTGTAAAACCTTATACACAGCAGCCGAATGTGAAAATGGGAGACATTCGGGATGCAACCAGTATTTCAGTTAACAGAATAAAAGAACATTTTAAACTGGTATTCTGTTGTTCTCCAACTGGAAAACTGTTACTTAGTGCATTATATAAAACAGTTAATATTTTGGGTAGAGTTTGTTTATAATCTTCATTATTTTTTTTGTACGTTACAATATTTTTTTGTGTGTGTTTACAGCCGGCGAGCCGGGGCGGCAGCGCCACGCGCCCCTCTACGGCCGCCTTGTGGCCGAAGAACAGCTCGCCGCCTCCATGGCCTCAACCGCCGCCGGGACGCCGTCCGACATCCAGGCCATGCAGGCGCGAATCCCGCACAACTTTCGGGACCCGGCCACGGCGCCCCTCCGCAAGCTCAGCGTGGACCTCATCAAGACTTACAAGCACATTAACGAGGTAAGTAGTGTTTTACCATCCTTTTTATTCCGACTAGGTTCAGGAAAACTTGGTTGGTGTCATTTGTGGTTACTTACAGTCTAACGCACTAAGGAAGAATCCTATCCCTCTACACTCGCCGTATTTCGCGTAAGTTCAGACGTGCTTATGTACAGTATATAGATAGCTGTAAACACGAGGGTGAGTCAAACGAAAACATTAAATATATTTTTCAGTTTGTTTTATTGAGCGAAAGTGGTGGACGACTGTATCATTTTTCTACGTAGTCTTCTTCGCATCCTCCAGTGCTTGCCAAGTGCATGAATTGCTGTAGGAGTAAATACTTTGCTTGTCTTTGTTCATTCATCATCCGAACGGAACATCTTTCCTATCAGTATCCCCTTGAGTGGCCCTAAACATGTGGTAATCACTAGAGCCGAGATCTGGTGGAAGACACTCAAAGTGCAGATCTCGGATAGTCGTAACTGTTGCACAGGCATTATGGAGCTGAACATAGTCATGTTGCTGCTGTGACAAACTCATCACTATAGTGAATCCTCATTCGTCGATAAATTTCAATAGGTTTAACCGAATACTAGACGTCCGTTCTTCCGTGCAAGTCAGAGATGGTGTGGCGGTCGTTTCACTGGTACTTTCATGGCGTTCGGTGCACGGTGCTGTCTCCGATGGAATATTCGTTGAAGCTTTACTAGCAGTACGTCCGACGAACAAAACCGTGACATGACATTTTACATTTGTATTACACTTTTAAGTGTTCATTTTACTTGCCCTCGTCCATCTTTATTTGCCTATCACGGCGTCGTTTTTCGCTTCCATGTTTTCGTTGACTAAGCTTTGCGTAATGATGACTCGCTGCTCCTTTGGTAGTTCCATGATCAAGCTTAGTACGAACTGGCTTCCACAGCGATATGTGTAAACCAACTCGTGCCAATATTTGATTCTATGCTGCTTCTGTTTTCAGTGGCCATCAAAGACGCAAGTTTGCGCTTTTTCACTTAAAGAATATGCAGGCAAGAAGAAAAAGAAGGTGCTCTTTTGGATCATTGCTCAACACCTAAATATCTAGGAGTAACTCTGAATCGTGCACTCGCGTATGAACAACATTGTGTTAACACGAAACACAAAGTATCTACGCGAAATTCCATTCTTCGCAAGTTATGCGGTACCAGCTGAGGAATGGAAGCTCAAACAATGAGAACTACTGCTTTAGCACTGAGCTACTCAGCAGCAGAATACGCATGCCCTGTTTGGTATAGATCGTGTCATGCCAAACAGTTAGATATTGCTTTAAATGAAACTTGCCGGCTTATAACTGGTTGCCTAAGATCTACACCTTGTGACAAGGTATATTGCTGGGCTGGCATTGCTCCCCCAGATATCAGACGTGAAGTAGCTGCCGAACACGAAAGATATAACACATCCGTTACATCATTATCAACCTGCTCAACAACGATTGAAATCGAGAAGTTATCTTCATTCTACTGAGTGCCTTTCGGAGTCACCCCAATCATCAAGACTAATTTTCTGGAGATCCAGAAACCTCAATCTCAGTGGATGGGTGAATCCATCTGAAACTCTTCCAGCCGGTTAGGAAGAATCGTGGTCTACATAGAAGAGGCTGAACAGGCTGCGGTCTGGGGTCGGTCGATCTGAAAACAATATGAAGAAGTGTGGTCTATCTGAAGAGTCAACCCTCTGTGCCTGCGGAGAAGAGCAAACCATGGCGCACCTACTTAATTGCAAACTCCTGCCCTCCCGTTTGCACCATGCAAGATTTGGTGAAGGCCACACCAAATGGTCGAGATCTCGCCAAATTCTGGTCCGATATGATATAATTGTTACTTGAATGTACCTCTAGTATGTTTTCACCAGTTAGGTCTATCTCTCGTTCTTAATTAATAATTTATATGATGTATTGCTTCTGATACGAATAAAATAAACCCTTGTCTTTTTTTCCTACGGGATCGGGTGTGAAGTGAGATGAATCTTCGTAGCGAGTTATTACGACCGGTTGCCCTTCTTGATGACAGCCCCATCAGGCGAAGTGAATGGTGTGATATGATAGTAGGTAGGGAGAGGGTGAAACCCGGTGCCGGCACATAGTCTACTCCTGTCAAATAGCACCAAGGAGTTTCCTCAAAGCTTAACGTCCCAGTCCACGGACGAATAACCATCAACAGCGTCATATGCCTTCACTCCATAGGAAGTCCGGCTCCGTGGCTAAATGGTTAGCGTGCTGGCCTTTGGACACAGGAGTCCCGTGTTCGATTCCTGGCAGGGTCTGAAATTTTAACCATCATTGGTAAATTTCGCTGGCACGGAGGGCTGGGTTTATGCCTTATCATCATTTCATCCTCATCACGACGCGCAGGTCTCGCACGGACGTCAGATCGAAAGACCTGCACCTGGCGAGTCGAACTTGTCCTTCGACACTCCTGGCACTAAAAAAAAAAGGTACATCATTTCATTTCACTCCATAGGAACACTGCGGAGAAGTTTGGAATTGAATTCAGCCATTTAGCACGCAGTGTAGTGATCGTAAATAGCATATCACAACCTCTCCTGCCCTATCGGCCAACATACTGTTGGTGAAATTTTTTTTCGACCAACGGGACTCGAACCGGCTAACCCGTTGTTAGACCATAGGCCTATAGACTTGGCGCCTTAACAATAATGTTGTTTCCTTTTATTATTTCCCCTTAAACACTTGAAAAGCACGTAAGAATGTTGCATTATTTTATGTATCCGATTGGATCAATTACCGCAAGAGATTACACACTTGAGTTGTCAGGCACATAAGTGCTTAGCAAGTATAGAGATTCGTGAATTCGTCGTTACTTGTCTCCTGAAATCAATGAGAAATTGTCTGCTTGTGCTAAAATTCTCCATTTCATTGTTAATATCGGCCATTCTTTGGTTTACTCTCTTATTTTCTTGCGACCTCGGGAGTATTACTTTTGCGAGGCCTAGGGACTAATTAAGAATTCCACCCTTAGTTGTCCTTCGATATTCGATCTTCAGAATGCAGGAACCCCTGCATTTAACATTAAGAGGTAATATTGTTTTGCCTCTTAAAATAAGTTATCACTATTCCGCATTACCAAACACACATCACTAATATTGTGAACCTGTGGGTCAGGGGGAATTGCAAATACATAGATCAAAAAAATTAGGGAAACGTGTTCTTGAACGTATGCCATGCTCCACAAAACAATACCTCACACCCAGGTATATTACCAGCTAAACCTTTATTCTTTACCGTTGAAGTACACAAAAGAACATCAATTGATTCGCGTTCATTTTCAGAACACAAAACGAAAATGTCCAAACAGGGGCGAAAACAAAGTAATGCAGGAACCCCTGCATTTAACATTAAGAGGTAATATTGTTTTGCCTCTTAACAGTTATCACTATTCCGCATTACCAAACACGTATCACTAACATTGTGAACCTGTGGAGCAGGGGGAATCCTCCAGGGTGGATTTTTATCACACATGAAGAACTTCAGTGTGGTGTATGTCCTCCACGAACATTTATCACAGCTTGGCACCTACGTGGCATGCTCCGTATAAATCGACGCAGGTCTCGTTGCGGTATCAGGTTCCATTCTTCAATGAGAGTCTGTTCGAGGTCTTGAAGTCTGTGGTGGAACAGGATGCCCACGAACACTTCTGAAAAGCCTATCCCACACATGCTCAATGGAATTAAGGTCGGGACTCACTGCTGGCCATTCCATCTCTTGAATGTTCAGTTCTCGCAAGACAGCGCTGGCGATGCGCGCTACATGAGGCCTGGCGTTGTCGTGCATGAGTACGAATTCAGGGCCAACACCGTATGCAGCAACCAACACATGCCGTAGCCGTATCACGGTACCACGGACGACGACAAGATCCCTACCGCCATCAATACTGATGCCACACCACACCAGCACAGAACCTTGTCCGAATCGGTTGCCCTCCTGGACAACATTTAGCATGTACTGCTCACCACGGCGTCTCCATATACATTGACGTTCATCACGCTGTCAGGGGAAATCTGGACTCGTCTGTGAACAACACAGGTTAACGTGCCAGTTAACGTGGGTACGGGCAAGCTGCGCGATGTTGCTGCGTTAAACCGGGCACCCGAACAGGACGTCTGGGTCGTAAGGACACTTTTCTTAACTTGTTCCTTACTGTCTGGTCAGACACCGTGACTCCAGTGACCCCTTTGAGGTCTTGTTGCAGTTCCCTGGCAGTTGCTGAACGACGCTGCAACGCACAGATGGTCGGATATGGGTCATCCTGTGGAGTTGGCATGCGTCCACGACCTTGTCCAACCCTCGTTGTGAACTGGCCTGTCTCATTGTAGCGATCCCACAAGCGGTGAATAACTGACGGAGTGACATTGAGATCCACAGCAACACGACGAAAAGTCCATCCTTCCTGGATCAAAGTGATGGCCCTTGCGACGTAAACTTCGTTAAGATGTCCCATGGGAAGTGCTGGTATACGCACAACGTGCTCAAATGTCCGCATTAGTCTGTGTACCTCACAATGACACACGGACGCACCGCTATTCACTTTTATTTGGGGGGGGGGGGGGTCTCTACGCCTACAGATGGAGTATAACTTCGATTTGAAACACTCTGAGTAGCTAAGGTCTCAAGGTATGCTATACGACCATTGTAACCCCATCTACCAAATTAACGTTCACATACCAGACGTTACAAAACATGTTCCCCTCATTTTTTGAACTGTGTATGCAAAGTCTATGCCCCGTCATTCATAAATTTCTTAAAAACAACTTATGATAGCGTTCGTCCTGCTCCTTGGCTAAAGGGTCAGCGTAGTGGCCTTCTGTTCAGAGGGTCACTGGTTGGATTCCTGGTTGGGTGGAGGATTTTAACCCCGTCTGGTTGTCATCTGGCTCGGTGGCTAGGCCGTTTGTGTTCGTCTCAATACACGCCTCTTTGTCACGCTACTAATCACCCCAGAAACACGCACCGAGCGAGTTCGCTACACGATTTGTATTACGTAGCTATGAGAGAGAGCGTTCGAACGCAACTGGCCGAAACCTTGAGGAAGGTTTTCCGTGATTTCCAATTTTCACACCATGCAAATTCTGGGGTTATGATTCAGTTAAAGCCACAGTTGCTTCCTTCTCAGTCTTTGTCTTGCCATATCTCGTCGTCGTTGTAAGATCTGTCTTGTATCGATGCGACGTAAAAAGAAACAACGCAGTAATGAATACACCTCTCCATGTTGGGCTGGCATCAGGAAGGCCATCCGGTCGTAAAATTGGGCCAAGTCTACATGTATTGTTTAATTCGCACTCTCGACCCCGCCAATGTGTGGGAAAAGCGGCACACAACAAACTTATGATGAACTTCGAAGTAGAACGTGTTACAGTGAATGAATTCCGAAACTGACAGTGATGATGACAGCACTCCCCACCCTATCTCTCCGCACGCACGTGGATTGGCTGTTTCATTGAGTTAAATCGAAAGCGCATTGTGGGTGGACTTTTGACTCTCTCTGTGCTGTGACTCGAAGGCTAAAGGTCACTCATTATAAACGTGCGTCCATGAAAAGGTCAAGGGCGACTGATCTTCCATCGCCACACAAGTACAAAACTTGAAATACCATACACTGTTCAGCTCAGGATCGAAGTTTATGTTGGGGTCAAGTAAATGTTAAGATAGCGGGATGATGTTTACTCGACTTTTTGGAACGTGGACTGACTGTTTATTCTAGAAGTGGTTCAGACTGTTCTAATATAGAGTCAGTGTGACGAGTACACATGGACTCGGGAGTTAGGTAGCTTTTAAACTCATCGGCAGCTATCCTTGGAGTAGTTTCTGCGGAGTTCTCCATCCCTCTCAGACACAAGGATACAGTTTTTACAACAACAACAACAACAACAACAAAAAGAAAAAGAGAGAGGGCGAGTTGTATTAGAGGTCATAACCGTTGTGTTTTCTCAATTTCGTGGCCTGTATACACCAGACATTAGAAACACACGTTATAAAGTACATTTAACTCTCGCAATAAGCACACGAGGCTGATTACTGCTATATGAAATAGGATTGTCTTCTGACCTGATCACGTTCACTCAGATGAACTTTTGAAAGCGACTAAATGTTAACAATCGAGCAAGTTTGCCGTACGGTTAGGGGCGAGCTTGCATTCGGGAGATAGTGGGTTCGAATCCCACTGTCGGCAGCCCTGAAAATAGTTTTCCTTGGTTTCCCCATTTGCACACCAGGCAAATGCTGGGGCTGTACCTTAATTAAGGCCGCTTCCTTCCCACTCTTAGCCCTTTCTTGTCCTATCGTCGCCATAAGACTTATCTGTTCGATCCGTCGTCGCCGTTAGGGCCACTAAGGACTGCGAGATCTCAACTGTTTGTCTTCTTGCGGGCCCATCACGTTTTCATCTTTTCGGAGTGTGCTTTCTTCCATGCATCAGAATGGACTTGCTTCAGTCGAGTTGGGACTTCTTGATGAACGTGTCTAAGTTTGTGTTTGAATGGTGCTCGGAGTTGAATGTCTGGTGGTGAGATTCCATTCTTTAAAAGATCCTTATCGATCTCCACCAACCAAGGAGGAATCGTTTTGAAATTCTAAAGTAGGATAACAAATGTGTACAGATTCTTTCAGCTGGCAATTTGAAGAGGTGATCGGAAAGATGTATCCTTCTTTTCCGTATTACGCGTAATATCTTTTTGGTGTGGGTGTACTTTTTAAGTTGCTACGAAGTCTGTAAACAACATCTTTGATATTGGGACCAAGAATTTTTCGGATAATCCTTCTTTCCTTATTTGCCAGTTTTTCAAGCAGGCTGTGTTCGAAGTGTTAAAACATTTTGCTGTATATAATGCTTCAGGTCTAATTACAGTAGTCTAATTGTTGCATATCGAGAGATAGACTTCTTTTATATATGTTTTGAGTGAGTCGGAAGACTGTTTCAAACTTGTTGACACGTGTTAAGACGGCGAACTTCTCAGAATTGTTGGATTCAACCCATTCACCAAGGTATTTGAATCTTTCCACTTATAAGATTCTACCGTGGGTGGTCAGAAGATGTGGTGGAGCACATATGATGTTAGAAATGAAGTGGGTTTTGATGTAGGAAATTTTGAGGCCAATCTTAACTGCGCATTCATACAGGTAATTGATTTGTTGTGTAGCTAGTTCAGGAGAGGAAGTAAGGAGAGTGAGGTCATCTACAATAGCAAGGCAGTCAATATCGATATTATTATTATTATTATTATTATTATTATTATTATTATTATTATTATTGAGGGGGGGGGATTAGCGAAGTGGCTTAGCAGCTGGCTTTCCTCACGAACGGCCGAGGCTCTTATCCTTGTTGATCTTGGGTAGGAATTTTCAACTGAAAAATTACATGATGTCAGGAAGTGCATCGAGCCTTAAATCCCCGACCAAAACCAAAATGAACCTTGGTGGCTCCAGAGACTCTTGAAATATCTAGGATAAACTGAAGAAATGTTTTATTACTATCGGTATTGTCAGTCCACTTGACTTGGAGAATTGTTTTCTCTTTATCTTGCAATTGCCCCATTATATATCCTCTTTCCTTTATCTTAATAGTGTTTAAATTCTCGTTTATAAGAGTTAACTGTTCAAGAATTTTATTGGAAAAAGCAATCCTTAGTCTAGAGCATTTTTAATCCTGTGGAAGGTATGCGAGTGGATTATCAATATTTAATAACTTTAAAATGTTCCGAGAACCTTCGGGCAATCTAAAGGTAAATAAACGTAAAACCCCGAATATAAACGTGTGTTGCACCTAATTACTTGAGTAGCAACAAAATGGCTTACTACAGCTTGTTTCACTTTCTGGATTCTCAAATTTCTGTAAAATGCGAGGACAGCAGCCGCCGTTATGTGACATTAAACCAGCTGACAAGAAGGAAAGAGGGACACTTGCTTTGAGATACCGAATATTTTTCTTTTTTTGCTTGCAGGAGGATATTGACGAAGAATTTGATTTAGAGTATAATGGATCCGAGGGAGATGTTGAAGACAGTGGAAATGTTGACGAAAACGATTCAGACTCTTCCGCCCTTAGTTTGAGTCTTGGGGTGTGACGGGAAATACACGTGAATGTAAGACTTTTAAAATCAGTCATTAACAATGATTAATGGCAATTACTTCACAAAATAATCGCTATTGAAAGCATTTCACAGAATTTACCTTCATTTTTAGCAGCTTGTAAGTAGGTTCTTTGAAAAAATATCTTAAACATTCTTGTGAATAATTTTGAAAGTTATAATTTTCCATAGACTATATTTATAATAAACTAGCTGTTGTACCCGTCGTTGACGGGACGGTCACTTGGCATGTGCATGAGTACATTTTTTCGATCCCTCGTGTTGTTCCTGAGATTCTGAAGTACATAGGCGAGCTTTTGATATGATCTCTTCCGTCCGGTATAAAAACCAAGTATCAGGATAATGTTTCAAAAAGTGCATGTCGACGATGGCATAAGAAAGGACTATGAGCGGGAAGGAGCAGCCATGGCTTTAATTAAGTCAAAGCCCCAGCATTTTCCCGGTGTGAAAAATGGGAAACCACGGAAAACCATCTTCAGGGATGCCGACAGTGAGGTTCGAACCCACTATTTCCCGAATGCAAGCTAATAGCTACGTGACTCAAACCGCGCAGCCTCTTGCTCGGTAGATTTAATTTTCGGCTCTTGATGAACTTTCACTCTACCGCCACTGATGTTTCCCGTACTTTTTACTATCGGAAAAGTTATTGAACCAAAAAAGTTAGTAAATAATATTCTGAGTAAATTCTGTCATGAGCAGTTTTCAAATAGATACATCGAGTTTTAAAGTTTTAGGCCCTTTCAGGAGACCCCCACCCCCTCGTGTTGAATTTTTTGAACAACGTATAGCCAAGATCCTACTCGTCTTTATCCTAAACGTCTTTATCCTAAACCTAAATGCCTAGTTTCATGAAAATCCACCAATCTACTTCCCCATGAAGCTGAAACAAATAGACAAACCGAGATACAGACAAACATTAAACTATCCAGTTTCAGGTGTCCGGTTAATGTTAAACAAGTGCAAAGACGATTTTGTATAGCCCCTGTTTAGATATTAAGTATAATCAATCAAATAATTGGAAAGTTTTAGATTTTTTCTTTATGTTAAGAGGTTAAGACTCCGAGAAGACCTACTGTCGGATTTTTTATTATGGACACTCGAGTTTAGGCTTTAATTACAAACGAACCAATAGGCCTATGGGAATTCGAGTTATACCAATATTTTCCTTGTTTAATTCTACATTAGCGTATATAAGACGCATTGTTTTCGACGTTCATAAATATTTTTAATTTGTGGTTGTAATAAATATTGCCCGGGTTTTTGGCTTCTTCTCTAGGAAGCGCTCACTTAGGAATATATACAAGCAAAACGACTTGTCTGATTCTAATGAAAGTTTTATATGTTATAACCACATGTATTTGTAGTGTAATACTCAAGTTACAATGTTTTTCAACCAACCTGAAAAAAGTTCTTATCATTTTTCTAAAGCAACTCTTTCTCAGCCCAGGATAAACGTACAGCAGCAAACTCGGGCTTGTTTTGAAGCACTCAGTCATAGTTATCAGAAACTACAACAACTGTAACCGTACAGTGTGGTACCGAATTTATGAAGAGTAATATTGAAGGGAGGTTTTGTGTACGCCGGACCGTGCTATTAACAGCAGGCCGGGTGGTGAAATTGGGCGCAGTGTTGCCGCGTTCAGTAGTACTCACGCGCGCAACCAACACAGTACACTCGCCCCGGGCAGTTGTGAAACGGAATGCCCGTGACCTTGGTTTGTCCGGAAGCTATTTTCAGTTTTCCTATGTTCTGCATGTTGACCACGACACTTCAAGATGCCTCCGAGACCGCCGTTATCAGAGGGTGAACTTGCAATGATTTTTTTTTTTGTTTTTTTGTTATTTGCTTTACGTCGCACCGACATAGACAGGTCTTATGGCGAGGATGGGAGAGGAAAGGCCGAGGAATGGGAAGGAAGCAGCCGTAGCCTTAATTAAGGTACAGCCTTTGCCTGGTGTGAAAATCGGAACCACGGAAAAAGATCTTCAGCGCTGTCCTCAGTGGGGTTCGAACCCACTATCTCCAGGATGCGAGCTCACAGCTGCGCGTTCGTAATCGCATGGCCAACTCGCCTGGTTTGCAATGATTTTGAGTTCTATTTTTTCTTTCAATGTGAGGGGGAAAAAGTAGGGGACAAGAGGTTTCCTGTGTACAAGAAGGTGGCAGATTGTCTTGGATTATCGCTGTCGTCAGTGAAGAGAGTAGGAGCCGCTTCAAAGGAGAATGATGGAAATAAGTCGTCCAGGTCAATTTTTACACATCGGAAGTGAAGAACGATTTCTTGACGGTGCAGAACTTTGTTTTAATGGCAGGAAAAGTAGTGGCGATTACCAGAATGAGATGAACTCGACTCATTATGAGGAATGGTTCATGAAAGTCCTGAGTTTATTGCCTCAAAGTTCTGCTGTCGTTATAGAATCAAGCTCCATATCATATGAGGGTCGATCCTTCATCTAAAAAGCCGAACATGTCATGGCTGAAACGTGAAATTATACATTGCATAACGTCAAAGAATATTTCACTACCACCTGGAGTTGACGATTATAATAAATTAACTAAATCAGAGCTGATTGTTCTTGCCAGGCCTTAGTTTCAAATGCCGGTAAAGAAGCTGGAACAACTGACTAAACGACTTCGACCAGATGTACAGATTATTTGGTTACCAGTGGCCCATTGCGAGCTTAATCCAATCGAGCTCATTTGGGCTTACGTAAAAGGGAAAATAGCAAAAACAAATATGGCTAACACATTAGAAAATGGTAGAGGTATGGAAACAATTTACGCTTTATGCCGAGAAGCCTTACGTACCGTGACCCCTGAACTCTGGAAACAATGTATTAAACACGCTAAGAAAATTGAAGACCACTACTGGAAAAAAGATGGACTGTCTGCAAATGTCCCTTATTTCGAGTCAGTCATAATCAACATGAATGACAGCAGCACCGATTCTTCGGAACACAGTGATTTTTCAGACGAAGAAAATTAATAGAATAAAATACCGTAATGTTTGTGGGTTACTGTAGTCACGTCCTAGTTCGTGAACCATGGGCAACGGCTGAGTGGCCTAGTAAGTGGTCCTGAGAGTCGGGATACCAGTTGCTATGGAATGGGAGTGGGCATCTCGGACATATTCTGAGTCGTGGCCCTCCTTGTGCTCAGGCGGCTAGGACTACACAATTCACCGGTGGTCCATAACCCGTTAGAGGAGAGATCCTCACTTGGACTATGTGCAAGTAGGGCAGCATCCTGCTTCATGAATTTACCGAGCTCAGAACACTTTAAGCAAGCCTCGGACCTATGGGAGTAATGGAGTCCCACTCCCATTTGACAGGCGAGGGACTCCTTGGAAACAACTTGGCGAACGAAATGGAATTCGATGGGGAGCTATCAATATTAATGGGGCTTATAGAAGAAAGAAGGTAGAACTTGCTGAGTCAGCAAAGAGGATGCATCTGGATGTGCTAGGAGTAAGTGATATTCGGGTAAGGGGAGATAAGGAGGAAGAGATAGGAGATTATAAAGTGTACTTGACGGGTGTTAGAAAGGGAAGGGCAGAGTCTGGGGTAGGGCTCTTTATCAGGAATACCATTGCACGCAACATAGTTTCTGTTAGGCACGTAAGTGAGCGAATGATGTGGGTAGATTTGTCTGTGGGAGGAATTAGGACAAGAATTGTGTCCGTGTATTCACCATGTGAGGGTGCAGATGGGGATGAAGTTGACAAGTTTTATGAAGCATTGAGTGACATCGTGGTCAGGGTCAACAGCAAGGATAGAATAGTGCTAATGGGCGATTTCAATGCGAGAGTTGGGAATAGAACTGAAGGATACGAAAGGGTGATTGGTAAATGTGGGGAAGATATGGAAGCTAATGGGAATGGGAAGCGTTTGCTGGACTTCTGTGCTAGTATGGGTTTAGCTGTTACGAATACATTCTTCAAGCATAAGGCTATTCACCGCTACACATGGGAGGCTAGGGGTACCAGATCCATAATAGACTATATCTTAACAGACTTTGAATTCAGGAAATCTTTTAGGAATGTACGAGTTTTTCGGGGATTTTTCGATGATACAGACCATTATCTGATCTGTAGTGAACTAAGTATCTCTAGGCCTAGGGTAGAGAAAGTGAAATCTGTCTGCAAACGAATAAGGGTAGAAAATCTCCAGGACGAGGAAATTAGACAGAAGTACATGGATATGATTAGTGAGAAGTTTAGAACAGTAGACAGTAAGCAGGTTCAGGATATAGAAAGTGAATGGGTGGCATACAGGGATGCTGTAGTAGAAACAGCAAGGGAATGCCTAGGAACAACTGTGTGTAAAGATGGGAAAAGGCGAACATCTTGGTGGAATGATGAAGTGAGAGCAGCCTGTAAACGTAAAAAGAAGGCTTATCAGAAATGGCTCCAAACAAGGGCCGAGGCAGACAGGGATTGGTACGTAGATGAAAGAAACAGAGCGAAACAAATAGTTGTTGAATCCAAAAAGAAGTCATGGGAAGATTTTGGTAATAACCTGGAAATTCTAGGTCAAGCAGCAGGGAAACCTTTCTGGACAGTAATAAAGAATCTTAGGAAGGGAGGGAAAAAGGAAATGAACAGTGTTTTGAGTAATTCAGGTGAACTCATAGATCCCAGGGAATCACTGGAGAGGTGGAGGGAATATTTTGAACATCTTCTCAATGTAAAAGGAAATCATCCTGGTGGTGTTGCAAACAGCCAAGCTCATGGGGAGGAGGAAAATGATGTTGGTGAAATTATGCTTGAGGAAGTGGAAAGGATGGTAAATAAACTCCATTGTCATAAGGCAGCAGGAATAGATGAAATTAGACCTGAAATGGTGAAGTATAGTGGGAAGGCAGGGATGAAATGGCTTCATAGAGTAGTAAAATTAGCGTGGAGTGTTGGTAAGGTACCTTCAGATTGGACAAAAGCAGTAATTGCACCTATCTATAAGCAAGGGAACAGGAAGGATTGCAACAACTATCGAGGTATCTCATTGATTAGTATACCAGGCAAAGTATTCACAGGCATCTTGGAAGGGAGGGTGCGATCAGTCGTTGAGAGGAAGTTGGATGAAAACCAGTGTGGTTTCAGACCACAGAGAGGCTGTCAGGATCAGATTTTCAGTATGCGCCAGGTAATTGAAAAATGCTACGAGAGGAATAGGCAGTTGTGTTTATGTTTCGTAGATCTAGAGAAAGCATATGACAGGGTACCGAGGGAAAAGATGTTCGCTATACTGGGGGACTATGGAATTAAAGGTAGATTATTAAAATCAATCAAAGGCATTTATGTTGACAATTGGGCTTCAGTGAGAATTGATGGCAGAATGAGTTCTTGGTTCAGGGTACTTACAGGAGTTAGACAAGGCTGTAATCTTTCACCTTTGCTGTTTGTAGTTTACATGGATCATATGCTGAAAGGTATAAAATGGCAGGGAGGGATTCAGTTAGGTGGAAATGTAGTAAGCAGCCTGGCCTATGCTGACGACTTGGTCTTAATGGCAGACTGTGCCGAAAGCCTGCAATCTAACATCTTGGAACTTGAAAATAGGTGCAATGAGTATGGTATGAAAATTAGCCTCTCGAAGACTAAATTGATGTCAGTAGGTAAGAAATTCAACAGAATAGAATGTCAGATTGGTGATACAAAGCTAGAACAGGTCGATAATTTCAAGTATTTAGGTTGTGTGTTTTCCCAGGATGGTAATATAGTAAGTGAGATTGAATCAAGGTGTAGTAAAGCTAATGCAGTGAGCTCGCAGTTGCGATCAGCAGTATTCTGTAAGAAGGAAGTCAGCTCCCAGACGAAACTATCTTTACATCGGTCTGTTTTCAGACCAACTTTGCTTTATGGGAGCGAAAGCTGGGTGGACTCAGGATATCTTATTCATAAGTTAGAAGTAACAGACATGAAAGTAGCAAGAATGATTGCTGGTACAAACAGGTGGGAACAATGGCAGGAGGGAACTCGGAATGAGGAGATAAAGGCTAATTTAGGAATGAACTCGATGGATGAAGCTGTACGCATAAACCGGCTTCGGTGGTGGGGTCATGTGAGGCGAATGGAGGAGGATAGGTTACCTAGGAGAATAATGGACTCAGTTATGGAGGGTAAGAGAAGTAGAGGGAGACCAAGACGACGATGGTTAGACTCTGTTTCTAACGATTTAAAGATAAGAGGTATAGAACTAAATGAGGCCACAACACTAGTTGCAAATCGAGGATTCTGGCGACGTTTAGTAAATTCTCAGAGGCTTGCAGACTGAACGCTGAAAGGCATAACAGTCTATAATGATAATGTATGTATGTATGTATGTAAATACAGTATATGTAAATAATAATACAAATAACTCTTGTAAAAATTGTACAGTGTAATATTTCTAAATTAGGAAGTTAACCATTTTTAAACCTGCCGTTGAAGGTCCAAAGCCCTTATGAGAAAAGGTGATGGGAAGTGGAATTTATAAGAGGAAATAAATTTAAAGGTTGAAAGTAAACGAATGAAAGTAAACGAAAAGCTGCGTTCGTTGCGCGCGTAAGTACTACTGAACGCGGCAACACTGCGCCCAATTTCACCACCCGGCCTGCTGTTAATAGCACGGTCCGGCGTACACAAAACCTCCCTTCAATATTACTCTTCATAAATTCGGTACCACACTGTACGGTTACAGTTGTTGTAGTTTCTGATAACCATGACTGAGTGCTTCAAAACAAGCCCGAGTTTGCTGCTGTACGTTTATCCTGGGCTGAGAAAGAGTTGCTTTAGAAAAATGATAAGAACTTTTTTCAGGTTGGTTGAAAAAAATTGTAACTTGAGTATTACACTACAAATACATGTGGTTATAACATATAAAACTTTCATTAGAATCAGACAAGTCGTTTTCCTTGTATATATTCCTAAGTGAGCGCTTCCTAGAGAAGAAGCCAAAAACCCGGGCAATATTTATTACAACCACAAATTAAAAATATTTAATGAACGTCGAAAACAATGCGTCTCATATACGCTAACGTATAATTAAACAAGGAAAATATTGGTATAACTCGAATTTCAATAGGCCCATTGGTTCGTTTGTAATTAAAGCCTAAACTCGAGTGTCCATAATAAAAAATCCGACAGTAGTCCGCAGTGCATCAACACTACTGCTCTCCGAGTCACCTGTCTCTCTGCCGAGAGAGGTGGCGCACTGCGTCACAGGGCTATGGGAGGGAAGAGAGGTTGCCATTTTTATAGTAAACGTTTATTAAAAATCATAAAGTTGACATCTTTAAGTAAGCTAGGTGCGATAAAGTGGACACATTACTGCCGCCCGCCCTTACTTTAACGAGTGCGTCAGGCCAGTCTACACGCGAATAATCTCACCAAATTCAATAAGCAATACACTGTTTCCTAGGAATGTATGCTGTCGAGAAGGGAGAGAGAACTTCGAATAAGGTCGTACCGTCGCAAAGTCTTGGTTCATAAACGCGATATTATGTTCCCTTACAATCAGAAGAAAGAGAAACAAAAAGAAGAAAAAGATGGTATCTACATGATCCGTACACATTTATCGCAAGGGCTTGTATTTTTATAACCTAAAATCTCTGGAAGTATGCATGCACTTATGCCCTAAGAAATAGCTAAATATGAAATCAATTATGGAAAAAAATGTTTTTTTTTAAATTATGGAAATGTGACTCAAAATAAATCTATCAGCAGCGAAGAGGTTATATTCTTCCTAACATTGTTTTCTCCTTCCCATGTTGATAACTTACTGCGTTCGAAACCGGTTACCTTCAAATTTCATTTAACCACATAATATTTATAACGAAAGGAAAAAAATAAATAAATAATCAACCACAAACAAGATCACTTGGCATTATCGGCACAAAACATGTGAATGCTATTTGTAGAACGGCTAAAATTATTATAATATTACAAAGAACTTGTATAACTTTTTGTGAAACTTGATGATAAGGTATAATAGGATGTGCATTTATGTGGCCAATAAAAACATAAAACCTGTCATCATGTTCATAAAAGCTGGAAATGTGTTTAACTGAAGTCGGGAGGAAGAGGCATGTCATAGAAATCCGAGCCCTATTTATCACTATTGTCTGTCGCTATATATTATATGGGTCTGCTGTTTTTCCACCACTAACAGCGAATCATATATTTTTTGAATCACGAGTGGATGTCCATTTGGAGTAGATTAGATATTTCGAAACTCTACCATCGGTAAGCAAAGCCAAGCATCTTCGTACAGACCTCCAAAGGCCCTTGGAAGAGTGGAAGATTTCCGTAATCTCTGCAGTAAGTGAAACAGAGAGATTAGCTCTATGTCCCCAGAAATTAAACTGATACTCATTTGTGGTGTAGGTTGAGTGAACCTCAGGGACGTGTGCCTCTCCAGAAGATATCGTAATCATAGCCACGGGCCTCAGGTCGCCTTTGTGAGAAGCCAGAGTGACGTCATTCGGCTATCACGCCCTCATGTAAAGTTTCATCCCATCTGAGGATGTGGGTATTCAATTTGGAAAAATAAAAGGCAATGAAACATGCAAAAGAGAGACTATTTGGACCTTCCATACCTAAACGACCAGAAGTTGGACAAGCTAGACGAGAGTGGAGCCTGAGATTAGGAATATGAGGGGTCGGCTGGGTTACCGAGTCTGTCACACGGGCACATGAAATTTCCACGGTTTTGAGATCTCGTCTAAATATATTCCTTGATGTGGGTCATAACGATTTGGGCCCATGTTGTGAAGTAGTGGCATGATTTTGCTAACTTCGTTATCGTGGTCACTCGGTAGCAGCGAAGTTAGAGCGCATTTTGATACGTACTGTACCATGTCAGTTAGGCTACTCTAACATTAAAGGAATTTCCCCGCCCCCAACGTCCAAATAAAGCATAGCGGTGTCAACGCCAGGATTTGAAAGTCGATTCTGTGATTGGTGCAGTTTCCCTATTTTACAGCGCAGCGAGACTTGACCCCTTCCACTCTAGACACCGGGAGCGGAGTCTGTGACTCGTGTCTCTCGGTGACTCAACCGACTCCGTGGCCTTGATTACCAACCTTTCAAACATGACAATTGTTGGAATCATGTCTTTGGAACTACAAGAAATTCCCTCTTTGATTACTCTTGAGTGGGAGTGGAGGTTGAGAGGACATTGCCTTTTCTCTCAGTACAGTGATGGAACCTGCTTCGCACACTTTCCACGATGCAGGATGATCTCGAACAGCATAAATAAGTAAATCAACATCCAAAATATGCATTACTTGTCATTGTACCGAGGGTAGAAGTGACTAGTGAGAACATCCAGACGCTACTAACTTATTTTTGCCAGACTCCTTGGCGTGTCACGAAGAGGAGAGAGTCTGTGAGCGGCGCATGTTGTCTCTAGGCCATGTAGCCCGAATCATGGGAAGCCTAGTCCGAAGGAGTCGAGGAGGCTCTCGTTTGAATGTCCAGACCTGACTTCCCCGACACCCGCCACTTCGAGCATAGACTCTGCTCCTAGTGTGAAAGAGGCCTTAACGCATTAGCTTACGAAGAAAATCAAACATGTTCCTGACATTTGTCAGGTGCTGTTCCCTACAGGTGGTAGCAGCAGTAAAGATCAACAAACAACTTGTGATGAAAGTTCTTGGAAATAAACGAAGTTAGTAAAAGAAGATACACTTTTAACCTCTTTAGACCAGAATGTTTGTGTAAAGTAGAAGATATTATTTATATCATAAAATTGTACCGATTGCTAAAAAAAGAATTGTTTTCTGAAAAGTTACATTGAAAATTCCAAATGTTGATGTGTATAATAGCATGTGATATTGCAGATATACACAGCAGATACAACTTTTTATTAACAATTAGAAGTAGTAATTCATAATTATACGGTTTTATATGTTATAAACAAAATTTGTGCCTTACCTCGTCGAACTGAATGATGGCCAGCCATGTTTTCTTCAACGTGTTGTAGTTTCGTATTATACGCTCTAGATCGGTTCTTCATCATCATCATCATCATCATCATCGTCGTCGTCGTCGTCGTCACCATCAATTCCTAATTTCCATCTACGGCGAGTTGTAGCGCAAACATAGTTGCTATCCATTTTCTTCTATAATTCCACCACTCCCCTTCGAACACTGTGTTCTAATCCAAGTTCCGCTGTCTTCGGCTGCTTTGGACTAATTCCGTCCATCTTAGTCTTGGTTGCCCTCGGCCTCTTTCCCATCTTTTACCTTTCCATCGTTTGTTTTGGCATTATTTCATCACTTATCCTTTAACATGTCGAAACCAGCTAGTTCTGCTTTTGTCTGTTTTATCACTTAACTTTTTGATTTCCTCATTCTCTCGATTTCTACACAGTACTTCCCAAGAATTTCACTTCTGCCGCCTGTATTCGACTCTCATCTCTTCTTGTCATCGGCCAGATTTCTGCTCCGTATACGTATTATTTTGGGCATATAATACATCTTATGTACAGTTTATTTTGCACTTCTTTATCCCATAATAAGTTTCGTTCACTGTGGTAGAAACACCTCCAGCTTGAATCATTTTACTAATCTCAACATCCGGTCTTACTCGAAAGTCTCCATCAATTCCAGATCTTTGCCCCAAATTCAGTATGAGCTTTCCCTTCTTCCTTTCCTCTTTGTCACCAGTTTTTTGCCCATTTCCACATTGATCTTTCGAAAATTTGGTCCATCTGATAGTCTATACAGATTTTTGCACAACATGTCTTGGGGTCTCTAAATGATTTTTACAACCAGGTACAAACTTCAGAATCGATGTGCATAATTATAGTGATGAAGTAGTTGAGCGGCGCAGGTCCACATAACATAACATATAACGTATAACATCTCACTGATACTACACAGGCCAATCTTATGAATCGCAACCCAAGAGCTGTGACGAAGCTGTAGTGTGAATTCTACCTGCCGACTCCAAAGATCGGTCTGAAAAGGGCGAGGGACATTATCTGTACGCTTCACCAATTAACAGAGTTTGCACTCCACTGATTTTAAGTATTACGACAAACGGGAGGAGACTGAACTGGCCATCACGTAGATTGGAAGTAGAGTGGAGAGCTCCATTTAGCAGATTGCGCACCCACCATTGCCATCTTAAGGCTGCTAGCCGGAGAAACGAAGCACATTTGAGATAAAGATCATGGCTGATGGTAATTATCATTAAAATAATAATAATAATAATAATAATAATAATAATAATAAGTTTTCCTATGTGATGCTTCTTTTAATGGATAAACCGAAGATATTTTTTTAACCACATCAGCTGCATATTATTTTTTTGCAGTTGTCAACAGTGGGCGTGTCGTAGCTATTGCAGATATATACAAATTTATATTTTATTAAATAACAATATGTCTCAAAAATATTGGTCATTTGAGGTACTTTTGGATGTAAAAAAGAATGAAAGTATTACATTTCAATTTAATCCGTTACAAAAACTATTCCGAATGTGCCATCATGCAGCAATAAAAGTTCGTTCACCTATCCTCGACCCTCTGGACTGCAGGCGCACTTGAACAGACTGGTGTATGAGACTCCAATTGAATTGAAGAAAGTGCTCGTCGCTCGGGTGCTTGCGGTTGCTTACTCTCTACAGCACGTGCCTGGAGTCTTTGAACGTGTACGACAGGCAGTGGCTCATCGTTGCAGAGCTTGTACTTTTGAACATTGTTTTTGTAAAACATTGTAATAGTATTATTCTCAGCCACGTCAAAAAATACCTCGGTTATCAATTTCCAACGCATGGTTATTTAGCAAAACATATTTTGTTTTGGTCTGTTTTATCATCTCTAGTAGAAGTGCGAGTATTGGATTTTGTTACATCCGGTATGATATCGTGTAGACATTGTACACTCGAAGAACCTAATACGAAATAATTTTAGTAGTGATTTGATAATAATGTTATTCTTTTTGCGTCCCGCTAACTACGTTAACGATTTTCGGAGACGCCGTGGGGCTAAATTTATTTTCCCCGTGCTAGTAAATCGACCTACCCGAGGTTGGCGTATTTGAGCACCTCCAAATACCACAGAACCGAGCCGGTTCGAACTCGCAAACTTGGGTTCAGAAAACCAGCACGCTGTCATTTGAGCTACTAAGCGCGGTAATTCGTTACTATCAAACCTTTTCGCTGAGTTCTTTTCCCTCCCTCTCATTCTTTTTTTTTTTTTTTTTCCTTCGAACTACGTATCACTCGGCTGAACTTGAAACAACTATACCTGAAGTGAAAAGTGAGAGAAACTGACTCATGGCATGATGATAATGATGATGCCATGTGGCCTCCGAATAGACCTAGTGCAGGCCTTTCAGTTTGACTCCCATGAGCTACCTAAACGTCCGGATGTGTGGTTGTAGTGGTGGTGATGAAGCAGGGAGAGGGTGAAAACCGCTGTGGACACATAGCCTACTCCTTTCGAATAACACCAAGGGGTCTGCTCATTGCTTGAGGGGATTATCAAAGGCCTATCCTGGTAATGTTAAATTTAACATTTAAATCCCGGTTTCTCTGGAACTATCTAAGATAATAAAATGAAATATTGATAGGTTATAGATTCATATCTAATACATTCACTGGTCTACTTTATTGGTTTTACCTTCATTAGAAATCGAGTGCTTACATGTTTAATAGTGTTTATTTTTAAAAGTATTTATGATTAATCTATGTGATTGTAGTTCCATACAAAAACAAGCCAACTTATTCAGCAGGATGTTTACAATAAATCAACATAAATTACCGCTTGTAAAGCACATAGTTCCCTGGATATAATGAACAAATGTTCACAAAATCTGGAGTAATGGCTTCTGCAGTAACATATTTGTTTAAATTTATAAATACTTGCAGTCTTCGAAAAATCAATTAAATATGCATCAAATTAAAGATATTCTAATACTTTTCCATAAAAACTGAACACGATTTCTTTTTATCAATACCACCCTTAACGTCTCCATCCGACGGACGAATCACCATCAACAGCGTCACATGCTCTCACTCCATGTGAACACGGCGGAGAGACAAGTAAAAAAATAGACTGAAATCTCTCGTTTCTTAGCAATGAACATTCGGAGTTCCTGTTTTATAGAGTGAGCAAACCCAATGGCCGTTCCTTTCTCTTTTTCCCTGGGCCTTCTTAAAGTTCAAATGACTGTCGCAGTTCTTCGGCAAGTGGTTTTCTGCAGAAATAATTCACCGCTTCCTGGAAGTTCTTGTCGATAGTTTATCGAGCGCTTTCAAGACCACTCATTATATATTAATTGCACTCTTACCCAGCACTTTTTGCTCTCACACAAAAATATGCTGCTGAAGAGTGTTTAACTAGTAAAAACAAAGAAAAATGGCATTATTAGAGTACTGCTTGGTGTGTGTATTTTGTCATAGAATTCATGACGTCTATTTTTCTTTACGGTAACCTGCCTCCTAACGGGGTGGAGGAAAGATTACATGATATATAATTCGTATTCTTTGTGTCTTTCATGGCGATATTGAGAAAATGAGAGCGTTACTATTGCTCAAACTGGCACCAGATATACCTTGTCATCTCTTAATATAAAAAATTTCACGAATCTCTCAGAGCCAAGATTTTCGTACTTTTTATAGAAAAATGCCGTCACCATCCTGGCGTATGCAACAGTATTTCTTCCACCTATAAACATGAGATGGAGCTCTTACCGCTGAGATTCAGGAGTGACGTTTAACAAGTTTTGATCGTGAATACTTCGTTGTAGAAATTTCCATTTTAGAGATATTATTTTCCATAAATTGTCTCTCATTCAGTGAGGTGAAATTGTAATTTTGTTCCACATGGCAACGATAACATCATCTACTGACATATTTGTGAACTCTCCAACCGCTTGCTTTGAGGTTGAAGTCGCCAATGTGCTGCCAGAATTGAAACCAACGGACACGCGCAGCCGCCATATTGTTTGGACTAGAACGTTAAAAGACCGGCTGCTGTCTATGTAATTGTGTGAAGTTTGAAGTAAAAACGATTTGAGTTTGTTGAAATGTTGAAGTGAGTTAAAACTCAAACGAAGGGATGCACTTACGAAACTGAAAGTCAAATTAGCTGCACGAGTTTTGAACCACTTCAAACGAGTTTAAATATCAAAGCCAGCATAATTTTGTATCGACGCTGTTCCCGAGTTCTGTTCAAGTCAAGTTCCAAATATTCTATTTATCGGGCCATAGTATCATTAAACCAAAGAAGGATGAAAGAGCTGTAGATTCTAACTACAGTGACTGGCTTTTAAACTCGAAAGTGGAGAATTTGGGCAAAAATATTATCAAGATTCCACAAAATCGAATGTTTCGATTGTAGCAATTATATGCCCAATTAAATTATGAACATTTAGAAAGGTAGCAAATGTAACAAAGAATACGATGAAGTTAATGAAGTAGTACAGTATCCTGTTGAATTTTGTAACTTGCATCACTCTTCAGGACTATCTCCGCACAAATTAACTTGGATATGTCGTAATTCTTCTTTGCTATTCAAATGTTGGTTTGTGCAGCGAGGCTGTCTGTGCTGAAGCTAGACAAGAAATATTGTTCATGCAGAAATTCTATCTATCTGCGTACTCTTAGGAAAGACGTCAGAGAAAAATATATCTACGATTATACTCTAAATGATTTAATAGTAGACTGAGTTCTTACTTCAGGGTCCTTACGGGCGTTAGTCAGGGCTGTAATCTTTCACCTTTATTGTCATAGTTTACATGCATCAGCTACTGAAAGTTATAAAGTGACAGGGAGGAAATGTAGTTAGCAGTTTGGCCTATGCAATCTAATATCTTGGGAACTTGAAAATAGGTGCAATGAATATTATATGAAAATTAGCCTTTCCAAGGCTAAACTTATGTCAGTAGGGGGAAAAAACGTTAGTGAATTGAATGTCAAGTTGGGAATACAGAACTGGAACAGGTAGTTAGGCTGTGTATTCTCTCAGAATGGTAGAATAATTGAGATTGAATCAAGGTGCAGCAAAGCTAATGAAGTGAGGTCACAGTTGTGATTAACAGTATTCTGTAAGAAAGAAATCAGCTCCAGGACGAAACTGTATATACGCCGGTGTATTTTCAGACACAGTTGTTGTACGAGAGTAAAAGCTGGGTGGACTCATATCTAATGCATAAGCTAGAAGTAGAGGCATGATTTTTTCCCATTACAGATAAGCGCGACAAAAAATATTTTGAAGCGATTTTGAGATATCTTTACGAATCATATGATTCAAGTTAAGAAAACGGTCATTTCCTTTTTGCAAATTACAGAGATTTAAATCGATAAGACCAGTTAAAAGTAATTTTTTTTATTGTGCGATTTGTTCGAAACTGGAGCGAAAATCGTCAGAAATAACGAACTTGAAATTATATTCCAATATTACGTGTGTGAAGAGAAACGGAAGACAGAATAAGGATTTCTCAGCTCGACAGAAATATCTATTCGTTATCATTTCCTAGGATATCCCTTAATGGGGAGAAATAGGGAGAAAGGGTAATTTATTATGCAATCTTGATTAGGACTGTAATTTAGCCGTAACCAAGATTACATAAGGAATAATGAATGATTATCAATATTGTTTCTATTTATATACCTATCGTCGACATAAATAATTCACAAACATCGCGAATGAAGCATTTTGTGAAGAATTTTGGAAAATGATTCAAGTGACGGGGAAGACCTGTTCCGCGAAATAACGCGAAAATTGGTTCCTTTTCGCGAAATCGTACATAAATTAATGCCAAACAATCATGCCTCTAGGTATACGTAAGACATGTAAATAGCGAGAATGCGATCTGATACAAACAGGTGGGAACAACGGCAGAAGACTACTCGGAATGAAGATATAAAGGTTAAGTTAGTAATGAACTCGATGTATGAAGCGGTACGCATAAACGGGACCCTGTGAGGTGAACTGAGGAAGACAGGCTACCTTAGGAGAATAATATACTTAGTCATAGAGTGGGGTAAGTGAAGTGGAGGGAGACCAGACGACGATAGTTAGGCTCAATTTATAATGATTTAAAGATTATGGAACTAAATGAGTCTTCAGAGCTAGTTGCAAGAGGAGGATTGTGGAGGCAGTTAGTAAATTCACAGAGGCTTTTCATTTCATAAGATGCATTAACATGTTCATTTTCAAATTCTCAATTACTATTCAAATAGCAATTTCAACTGTCGAAGACAGGCTTCCATGCTAGTAAGAAACATTTATTTATCCGAAATGATTATAAAATAGACTACGTGTATTGAAGATTCTCTGCGCCCATTGGGATTCGCATCACTCGCCCACGTATGTCGTAGTCGTAAGTGACGGCGCCAGTCTTAATGGCACCATACAACCCGTGGGAAGAGCTACCAACACTTGCCTCGGATTAGCTAAGGGTGGGGGATATGTATCCTCTACTTTAGACTCACACGTGATTTCAGTATTTTTAATTCTCCTTTCACTTCTGTTATGCTATTTTAAAATGTAAAATTACAGATTGTCACATTAGAAATTAAAATGTGATAAATTACCCGGTTTTCTAAGCTTTTGCACCAAGCAAGTTGGCCCTGCGGTTAGGGTCGCGCAGCTGTGGGCTTGAATTCGGGAGATAGTTGGTTCGAACCCCACTGTCTGCAGTCTTGAAGATGGTTTTCCGTGGTTTCCCATTTTCACACGAAGCAAATGTCGGGGGTACCTCAATTAAGGCCACGGCCGCTACCTTCCCCCTCATAGTCCTTTCCTATCCCATCGTCGTCATAAGACCTATCTGTCTCGGTGCGACGTAACAGTTTTCTTCATTTACAAATGTACAGGCCTGATTGCCATAGGTGTTACGATATAAATTAATAACTGTGAGTAGCCTGCTTTAGTAGCACAGGCGATATATTGGACCACCGCGTAGTGTTTATTCACGTTATATGGCCACGCAATATTATATTGCTATGTAAAATGATATAGAAACTTAGAAAAATTAGGTTTGAATGAAACATATCTTGTATTCTTATTGACATGAATGGCGCTCAACCTGGGTTGAACATTATTTCTCACATACGGATAATGGTTTTCTATAATATTTTTCAAAGCACTGTTTTTTGATAATTAAATACTAGATCTCTTATTTTCAACAAGACATATGCATGGCTCCAAACCTCAAAAATCGAGTTCCGCAATATTTCTTCACACAGCACTAGAACAAGAAAAAAAACTTGCAAGGTTGCGAAATGTTGCAGCTAGTTTTCACATAGGGGGAATACTTGATATATGGGCTTCACTCTACTGGGGGAAAAAAAAAGAAAAAAAAAAAAAGAAAAAGGTAAAACCTGTCAGTGTGGTCTCTGAATTCGCGTGTCTAAAAGCACTTAAAACTAGAATGTTAAATGGGAGAAAATTAATTTTCAAGCCATTTTCATTAAGAAATGGCAAATTCCTTAAGACTTTTGAAATGCCACAAGCAAAGCACTTTACACTGCTATATCCTTTAGAATCCGATTCGAAGTGTCGAAAACACGTTCTTTCATGCATGATTATCAAACCAAATGATGCGCTCCGCTTCCGCTCGGGAATGCAACGCAGTGACTGTACAAATAAGTAAAATTAGATCTTGAAAATAAAAGTTATCTAAAAATCATCATAAATAATTAAACCAGTGATTGCCAAATTTGTATACTGTATTTTGTGCGGTGAGCAGATATTGGAGGACCACTGTACGCCGTGAGTTAACTGAAGGCTGCAACCATCACAACATTTCAGCTTTGCGGTACAGTATCGATATTTCTCTTCCATGCTGCACATCCCACGTTTCGTAGGGATCGAAGTATTATTTGCATTCGCAATTCCTTTCATTCTACTAAAGTCGGGGGGGGGGGGTATATTAAAGTCTGGCATTCATTGATTTTGACTTCACGTATTCGTAGCGTTGATGATGCGGAACTTGAACCTGAATCCATCTGGTAGATTAATTAGGGCACTTTTTTTATTAATTATGTCATCGAGACCAGCTTGAAGACAGTGGTTTGATAGTCGCCATACATTGAACAATAATTCGAGATCCATCATGATTATTATCTGCTACTCTGAAAAATTTAAGGTATACCTGCGAAAAAATATTTTTCTTAATTTTTGCCCCTTTTAGAGGCCAAGGTCACAGAATTCATAACGACTGGTTACTTTTGTATGGAAATTGTTTGAATGGCTGTTGTAATTGCTATCTGTTTGAGTATTTCTCAGTGTTGCAGATTCCCTGCAGACGCCAGACCAACATTTAAGGGTTAAATTACTTCCAGGTACTATATCCCAAATTGAAAACAAACATACAAACTTGCAGTTTTACGTGGCTGTTGATATTTTGATCATAGCCACAAGACCTCCACTGAACTACAAGGACGTGATTTTCCATTTCAAAAATCTCACATTCGAACAGCAAGCACTCCGATGAGAAACTGGTGACAGTGTCATTTGGCTGTCATGTCAAGTCGGATTCGGTAGGCTGCATTCTGTAAGCTGATTACTCCCCTTCTATAATGGACCAGGTCTTTAACGTGATGGCTATATTTTTCAACGTATATACCTGGACTAAATTGCGTCGAAATACATTCTTGTCTTGTAAATTGCATGACTTCGCAGAACTCTTCATGAGGATAACTCCTAACCAGTTATGTAAGACTGCAAAAGAAGAAATGATGGAACGTTATTACAATGGAAAGAAAAACTAACGGCTAGCGGCGCCAGTTCAGCCATTCGTTCAAAGTATTCGTAGCATGCTGTATATATTGTGCGTTTCTTTTCTTCTTTTGGAAATCCAAGTAAATGTCGGCAGTTGGTCTAGTGGTCCATAACACAGCTTTCAATAAGAAACTCGCCTTGTCTTTGTGGTATTTTTATCTGGACATTAAGTGATGGGAGAGAATCTTTAATTTAGCGGGGTAGCTTGACAGTTGCGGCATTCCAGCTACATTCCGATACAAGTAGACCAAGCCAGCATTGACGGCAGGAATGTCTTCTTGTCACTGTTATTGTCCGAAACTGTTACAGTTCAAAGATGTATTGCATGCTCCGTTAGGACAATAACTTATCGACCATGCTAAGACGAAGAATCTATATTTTGGGCCCGCAATTACGATGTCTGCCAGACACATATTATTATTGTTATTATTATTATTATCATTATTATTATTATTATTATTATTATTATTATTATTATTATTATTATCGTCGTCTTGCCCCTTGAAATAGTAGTCATTACCACTTCCATCTGTTATTGCACCTCTATATACGTCTGACTCCTTCAATTTTAAGCGTGTCTGGTTAATTTCTCTGACTCGGTCTGGATGTTCGTGTTTTCCCAAGAAGCGCCTCTTCATACACCCACACCACACTACCAACCACCACAGAAACACCTAATAGTGAGTACATCCCTCCGCATAGGTTTGGCGTCAGGAAGTGCATCCGCACGTGAAACAGGGCCAAGTTCACATGTGCGACTCAGTTCGCACCCGCGACCCTATCAGAGTGTAAGAAAAGCAATAGAAGATTACTTCATATAACTGTATAACGGAATTGAATTGCGGAAGCTGTGTAGCGTAAACTCGAGATTACGTCTTCCGGCGTTGTTTTTGCTTGTATTCAACGGTGTTTAGGCTGGTGCCGGTAGTTTTACGGCTTGTGAAAGAATGTGTCTGTTGAATGGCAAGGTAGTAGCTTCCGACGCTATTTTATGGTTTTTAACGGTGAAGCGTCGCTGAAAACCTTTGATGTGTTAGTGCGACATTAAACCACTAGCAACAAAAGTAATAATGTAAATTGGAAGCCCAGGAATATTTACAAATTAGTACATCTTAACATAGCTGAATTTAATCAGAAAGTTGTGCAATAGCCTATGTTAAGACAAGCGAAGTAGATTCACAGGTTTGTTACTTATAAATGTGAAAAATATTTCTAGTGACCGTGCTAGACGACTTGCCTTTATGTTTGGTCTAAGATTAGGATAAGTTGTCCAGGACTTGAAATATTTCTTCCACTTTCGCCATGGAGTGAGTATGAAACAAATCGTGAACCGTTGGGGTTTCCACTGGGGTTGAATCTGCAACTGTAACTTCTTAAAGTCCGCTGGGAATTTTTTTAAGTTCACTTAGTGACGAATGGTGGATAAACTGAAAGTTACTTGCATTTAAAAATATGTATATATTTTTTAAATTTAAAACTGAAAACATAGGCTCTATCGGCGAAGTATGCTTAATCTACATATTTTTTTCTTCCTTTGCACTATATGATGTTGCGATATAATGGCATTGTCGTTTGTCGTTCAATATCTTAAAACTTTTTGAAATAGGTGTTACACACACACAAAGAAAAACGGAACTATGCACTTCACATAAATCGAGATGCAATTGGCTGTGATAATAAGGTGGTGGTGAGTCTGTCCTATTCCTTTCAACCCTTCTTCTCACAGTTGAAATTTTTCCTGTTTTGTGTTTTCCGTATCACAGTTGCCGTATCGTCGGAGGTTCTGCGCCCAGGATAATCATCTCTGCCCAAGGTCACGTTTTCCTTCTATCTTGCCTTCTTTAATCAGTTGTATCAGGTTGTAGCCTTTTTGTCAGTTAGGAAGATGTGACTGTAATGGGCTGCTTTCCTGAGTTTTGCGAGGGTTAAGACTGCACATGATTTCCCGGCTAGGGACGCGCAGCTGTGAGCTTACATTCGGAAGATAGTAGGTTCAAACCCCACTGTCGGCAGCCGTGAAGATGGTTTACCGCGGATTCACATTATCACACCAAACAAATATTGGGGATGTACCTTAATTAAGCAACGGCCGCTTCCTTCCCACTCCTAGTCCTTTCCTATCCCATCGTCGCCGTAAGACCTATCTGTGTCCATGCGACGTAAAGTAGCTTGTAAAAAGATTTCCTGGCTCGGTGGAGTACCTCCGCATTGGTGACGCTATCTTCCCGTAGGATCTTCAACGTACTGCAATACGTCCACACATCAAAAGCTTGTGGTCGTTTAATTGAAGTATTTAGTGTCCACTCTTGGACAGTATAAAACAGCACCGATTACACTGCAGTTACGACATGTCAACGAGTGTGGAATCGGGAGCCACGCTTGTACGCTAAATGTTTTAATTTCAGAAACACAGCTCTTGCGGTGCCGATTCTGATTTCGAATTTTGATTGCAAATTTTTGTCATCGCTGCTATCGTCCTAACGACACGTCGTGAATTAATCCTAAGGGGGATATTGCGTGGTTATCAGATGAAAAGATAGAAAACACAACATTAGGATATTTGTCGAAGAACAAGACGTCGTTTGTAGGTGAGAGAGAAACATATTAGAAACAGGCTAATGATTGAATGGAGCAAAACATGCAAATTATTATTGTCATACATTGATACCAAAATGAATTTTGCAAGCCGTATACTACTAGTGTAAGAAACATTCCTATTAAATTGATGTGAAATATTTCTTTGCTCAAAAATTCCAAAAATTTCACTTTTATACTAGCCATCACATCTGAATTTCCAGTTTTCGACGGCTTCTAATAACTTTAATAGAATTGTGTACGAAGGGCGTACTACATTGTTTTACAGTTTATTTTTTGTACGTCCGGGTATGGTTCACTTTTCACTTTAGAGGGTGGTGACGTGTAACTAGTGTCTTGTTCCACCGTTTGGTAGCAGCACACGCACAGGGGCCAACGAATGCACTCTTCATAGCCATTTCATAACAACACTGTCAGCGTAGGAGCAGACAACATGGAAAGCAACCGTCAGAGACAGCGCTATACGACTTGTTTCGTATGGAAAGAAGGCGTGACCACTGCAGAAATTCATCAGCGCTTGGTGGCAGTCCGTGGAGAATATGCGCTGTCACGGAAAATAGTTTACAACTTGGTGGAAGGTTGGAAAACAGGGCGCACATCGGTATACAAGGGAACCAGTTCGGGAAGGAATGTGACAGTGTCAACACCTGCCAACATTGCCCGGGTCGAACAGGCCATCCAAGGAAACAAATGCATCACATTTACGGAAATGGAAGCAGCCACGGGAATTAGTCGAAACACCCTGCAGCGGATCGTGCAAGATATTGTCGTGTTACATTTTGTGGTCATTTTTTGGAGCGTCCGTTTAAAATGTGAAATTCAGAGCTTGATTCATTGGCTTTCGAGCGATTTATTGGCGAGATCTCTAATCAGGGTTGAATGACCTTTTACTGAAGTGTTTGTTTGTGGTGAGTGTTTGGAGAGTACAGTAGTATTCCTGTATTACAGCCTCATTTTCTACTATCGGTGATTGGTCTAAAGGTGACCATAAGTAAGATTCTGAACAAATGTTTCCAGATAGTATCGTTATTTAGAGTCGGGCAGGCTTCTGTACAAACTTGAGTTTTGCATAAATGCGAGGGAAAGTATAAAGGTTTCTAAAGAACAGCACCACAACGATTATGATTTTGGTAATAGTTCAGGAATAAATATTATTGTCCTTTTCTCGTTATCCTTTCGATCTGATTGGCTAACTTCTGCAGCTGATAAAATGATAACGGCGTGATAGCGGGTGATATCTGAGCGATACTTTCGCTGGTTTATTGCCGAGATGGTTACTGTTGAGAGTTCCAGTCAGAGCATGTGAGTTTTCAAAACTGGAAAAATCACTTCTCTGTTTCAGATTCCACATGAAACTCTTGGTTTCCATGACATTTGATCATATGTTTAAGAGCCACACACAATTCTAAAGGTATCGTTATTTAAACGAAATGAATTTTTTCTTCGAATTATTTGTGAATGACTTGTTTATTTATAAAGTAATCTTTGTGACAAGGTCACCATAGTTTCATATTTTGCAGTTCCACTGACTCGTAAAAGCTAGACTCACGGGTTATTTGAAACTGAGATTCAAGTTCGTAGACAAAAATTCAGTTATTTCTGGGATTCATAGTGATTATTAAACGTTATACTGGCTCCACTAATCGAAGAAGAAACTTCGCCAGGAGAAGGATTTGAACATGGATTGCGCCATGGCAAGTACGCTACGATGACACGGGCTGAAACGTACGGTGTGTTTATCTTTGATGCTGATTTCTCGGCATGGCTCTCAAGCCGGTCGTAAAGCCACGTGCAGATTTAGTAACACCGTCTGTCAAAGCACATTGGAATTCGCCCGCGAAGCGATCTGATTGTCTAACTTCAGCAACCGATAAAATGAAACGGAAATCGATATGTTTAAAACTATTTATCAGTATTATCAACCCTCTATCGCTCTATCCCCGGTTCACCTTGTTTCCGGCCATCCTGTATAACCCATTGCTTTGAAGGTTCGACTTTCGTTTGCTCTTCCGTTTATTACTTGCATAGATTCATAAGGGAATTGAATTTTGTTGTTATGTCCTAGTGTTCAGCGGGAGTCTCTGAAAACAGGTGGTTTGTTTTGATAGTAAAACTGTAATTTCGACATCAGGTTCATTTAGCCTGTGATTAAATGAACCTTGTAACCATTATTCCATATGACATTACACATGGACTCTTTAAGATCAGCAGAAAATAGCACCACAGCGTATTCGAAATGAGTTACCGAAAAGGGTTTGGGGCAGCGCAGTCAAAATCAGTGAAAATTTGTGACAGGATGTGAAAGAAATTGGAAGATTGATGTTTGGTGTGCTGTTAGTGCAAGACGAACAATTGGGCCTAATTTTTTTGGAGACGACAGTAAATGCAGGGAGGTACCAAGATGACATTTTGACGCCGTTTTTCCATCAGTTAATGGAAGAAGAAAAATCGTGTGGGTGGTTTCAACAAGATTCAGCCCCTGCTCATACAGTAGAAAATTCCCTTCTTACAAACTCCGAAGTGTTTACAGGCAGAGTGATCATTGCTGGTCTATTTCCCTCTCGTTCTCCAGATCTAACTTTGTGTAATCTTTACTTGTGGGGTAAACTGAAAGAAAAAGTGTATTGAACAAATTCTCACACACTGGAGGAACTGAAAGAAAACATTATGAATGAAATCAGAAACATTACAGTGGCAGAACTCATTCGAGTCAGTCAGAATGTAGTTACCAGATACAATGCCTGTATAATCCAGGAAGGACGACACTACCAGCATCTTTTATAAGATAAGATTTAATATAATATTGTATACACGCTTAAAGCAGGGCGGTGCAGAGTGCAGAGTACAAACGCCGTGCGTTCGGTCTTAGTTTATTTGAGAGACGCTGTACAGACGTCCTACTTATTACAGGGGGAAGTTCTGTTGGGTTAATAATTGCTATGCTTTTGGTCCCTAAATGAAGTGGAAGCAATAATATGGTACAACCTATAACCAAGGCCTAATTGTTTGATAATGGATTAAATACAATTAATCTGATCCCAAGATGTATCGAGTAAGGTAATTTTAAAACATTTCTGTTTTAGCATTCGCATCGAAGACAAGTAGTTATTATTCAGTTCGATTATTCAAGGCCGGTTGATGAGGCATCATTTATTTATTCACTGGCATTGTATGTGAAATGTTTCGAAGAACATTGTTACTTATATGTTGGTTGATCCTCTGGGAAATCAACTCCACTGCTACTTGCCTCGTTCCATCCCTCCCTTGCCATAGTACACGGCCAGATTTTAATCTAGAATAAAAACATTCCGATTAGCCTGTAGTGGCCGGCTTGGGAGACAGGAAGAAAGCGTAACAGCTTTGTACCTCCTTGCTGCCCGTTTTACCCATCGTAACGTCACATGAGGCTTCTTACTCGTAATACGGTGGTGTCAGCTCTAAAAGGATGTAATGGGTGACGATTCTCTAATATAATTGTGAATTGGAAGCAAGTCAGTAATGACCAGTGCGTAATTTACGTTAAATGAAAAGGTACATATAAAATAAGAGTTTTGCGTGTACATTGTTGAGAATTTTAAAAGAATGGTTTTTTGTATCGGACGTGTCCACAGTAACAAGGATATCCAATTTTTAATTTTCCGTCATTTCTGCCTGACGGTATGTATGTACGTACGTGCATTACGAGAAAATGGCGTAAGAGAATTTAATGAAAATCGGTACGTAAAGTCGGGGAATGAGCCTCTACAATCTTGGCTATAAATCATTTTATTCGCGCTGAGTGAAATGGTAGGTTAGGGAAAGGCCTAAAGGTTAATTCTCAAATATTTATGTTATTAGTGGTCCTATCGATAAATACTACATAACTAAAGTTATATTGAATTAAATTTCCGATCATTTATGTCTTATACATTTTTACCGTACCGGCTACTATGATAAGAGATATTCATAAATAGGGCTCGGGTGTTTAAGACCTAAAACTAGCCCAAATAAGCAAGCAGATGTGGCGAAATATGATCTCAAAAGTGACGAAATATGACGCAAAAATTACAAAATATGATCCGAAAATGATCACTCTAAATATGGCCATTTTAAAAGAAATGATTAATCGAAACGGCAATGTCTTTGATACACATTTGTATTTATTCTTATTTTCATATTGCTTTTCTGAATATGCATGTTTAGCAGTTGATCATTGTCAATTGTCCTTGATTCACGTATCAAACATTTGTGAATACATTCCTATATGTTTGCTAAGATTATATGTTTGAAAGTCAGAACATGTTTGCAACCTGCATTGATGGTTTGAAATGTGAGAAAACTATAAATCAATCTACTTTGGACAGTTTGAGCCCAGATTTCATTAATATTATTCAGATGCAAGTTGAAATTGAGTACCACGAAACCAATTAAGTTGATGTACTTCAGTACATTACGGTAGGGCGGCAGGGCCTATAATGCAAACTCACATACGTTTTTCATTCTTCTCCGCGGCAGGAATTGAAGTGTATGGCAAGATTCATGTTCTATGAACACTCGTTCGCATTCGGTAAGTTGAAGATGATTTTGCACAGCTACAGCTGTCGTCAAACCGCCGAAATATGACATTTCTACGAAAATAGCTCAAAATATGACCTTAGGACAAGAAATTGCCAACATATGCATTTATATACCAAATAAAGATCACTTAGTTGTGACCATAGTCACCTGATTTGCATCAAAATCCAGTCAAGCAAGAAAATAGAGACAAAGAAAAAATATGACTTTTCCTAAACATCCGAACCCTATTCATAAATTTGTATTTTTGTTGCTAAGTCCATATCAACACTGAGCCACGAGGTAATGGGTAAACAGAATTTAATGAAAATCGGTATCATCCTGGATGAAATGATAGTTTAGGGGAAGGCGCCTAAAATGTAATACCTAAATACCTATGTTATTGGTCCTATCGAAAAGTACTACATAACGAAAGTTGAATACAATTTCCGATCATTTATGTTTTATTCAGTTTTACCGTACCGACTATGAGAAGAGTGGTATTTCAGAGTCTGAAGAAAACTAAATGTAAAGGTCTATCAATTATCGACAAGGTAAGGTAAGGTAAGGGTGTATTCTGCCCAAAGGCAGGTCCGAACCTCCGCAGAGGTGTGCCTGAGCCGGAGTTTACGTGCGGTAGGGTGGCCAGTTCCTTTCCGCTCCTCCATTCCCTTAACCCCCGCCAACAACGCGTGGTAACCCTTCCAAACCTTGACCACGCCCAATGTTGCTTAACTTTGGAGATGTCACGGGATCCGGTGTTTCAACACGGCTACGGCCGTTCGCTACAATATCAAAAGCTCATAAAATTGATCAACAATAACATTACATTGACCATGGTTTGTTGTGATATTCTTTGTCTCTTATGGTGACACTCATCTCCAATAGATAGGATTACTGCAGCGTATCGAGTATAATAGCTTGCCTAAATATTGGCGGGAAGTAGCTGGGGAATTATATAACTTTATTATATAGCATGCCATTCCACTGTTTGCTACATTTTCTGATATTGCTGGTACGTAACACACAGGTTCATCATAATATTCCAGCTGTTCGATCCTTACTCTGAGGCACAGATTGAAATGAGCAGTTTGCACACTTAATGAAATAATGGTAGGGAGGAATGAAAACATTTAGTATCGGCAGCGTAGTACTATTCGTTAAAAGTGAGAAAATGTGCGGTTTTTCATTTGATCGGGTATTTTATTGTGTTGGCATTGATTTAATCGCGACATTCCTACTGACATTGTAATGACATGTTGATTTTACTTGGGAAAACCACTGAGACAGTCTTTCTGAGGATGTAAAAAGGCAGGTGGAGAGTGAGTGTCTGTCATTATAATGTAAACTCCCCAACTTGATTGTGACTGATGGTAGACAAGAGGGCCTACCATTACCATGAAAGTTCCCTAAATCAGTCTCCACATGAGAAAAGACGTATGGTGACTTTCCTGTCGCTTTTCTAGGGTAACGTTAAGAATTATGCATTTTATACAATCTTACAACGTGTACACTACCTACACTGTATACAATGTAGAATTTCGTAGCGAAGCACGGGTACATCCGCTAGTCAGTTGATAAAGTAAGAACCTTCAGTTCTATTGTATACTCAAGTAAGGGAATAGTTTTGATATAATCATAATTGTGTCTACACTTCAAATATTATCCTCATACTGTTTTTTTCCCCTAGGTATACAGAAGTCGAAAGTAGATTCATTACATTTTCAACTTCGTTTTTTGTTTATTACATCACGGTGTGGTGGTAGTGATGGTGAATATTGTTTTAAGAGTGAGTCCAACTGGGCAAACGTCCTCTATTAACACTCATCAGAGGAAAAAAGTGGAACGGGTCCGACACTCCGAAAAATGAAGATATGGATGAAAGGAAGACAAGGGCCACGAAGAGCGAGAAAATGAAAGACTCCCTGATTCGCAATCTAATTCCGTCGGGGTCTAAAAGAACAAGAGTTGACCCAGGCAGGTCAGAAAGGATAGATGAAAGTGAGGAACCTGTTACAAGTAAGTGGAAGTAATGCCAGGACTTAGCTAAGGGCCCCGTGGTCGCCAACCCACGCTCCCAATGTTGTGAGCTCCTAGGGCTCATTTAATCGCCTCTTACGACAGGAAGGGGTATAGCATGGGTGTTATTCTACCCCCACCCCACCCCCATCCACCCGGGGATTACATCACGGGAGCATGGTATAGCAGAACTTCTCAAAACTCGGTTTTTAAGTCCAGGGTTTTTCGGGTGGTTCGCGAATCTATACAGGGTGGTTGGATGGAAACAATGTGAGCTGAGTGTATGAGCATTAATGAAATTTTATTGCATTTAATACATTAATACAGGGAAATTCTTTATACAGCAGTTGGTGATATTAAGATATTATAATTAGGTCCCATTACTGTACTCAGTCACTGGTTCTTTTCCTGCATACCGGTGCCTTAGGGTCTACCTGAGGCTTATTCTCACACAAAACTGTCGCTCCGGTGACATCAATCAATACGATGGAATGCGAAAGCACATGAAGAAATCCACTTAAGTGGCAAATACAGTGTATGAACATTAGAGAGATGGTCATACTGATAAATAATTTGAAAAAAATCGATATTTCGTTCCGTTATCATTTTATCAGCTTAAGTTAGCCAATCAGATGTTTTCGCGGGTGAATTCAAATGGGTTTTGCGAGGTAATGTTGCTAAATCTGCACGCGACTTAAGACTGGCTTGAGAATCGTGCCAAGAAGTTAGCATCAAACACAAACACACTGGGTTTTAGCCGGTGTCATCGTATGGATCGTATCAGCTCGGAGATCCGTGTTTGAAGCTCTCCGGGGCGAAGTTTTTCTTTTTCCATCCATTTTTACTTACTTAACTATCGCACTGTCGTTCAAACAGCTGTAGCTTCTGTACGCTTGACTTCACGAACTTCCCTCCGTTCCTCAACTCAGCTGCTCCCACCCCTCCCAAAAACTGAGCAGATCGGCTCCGAAGGCATTTCGCTCAGGGTTGACGATGCCTGGCCTATGCTGTATGTTGTTTGTCACATATAGTGTACATTTCTTGACACCAGTCTGTTTCATTTGGACAACCCTTATATGCTCAAAGAACATATTGTTTTTTACGATAGAAATTTTGAGCGTTAGAAAGCCGGAAATATTTTCAATTTAAGATTTATTTAGTTAAAATTTGTGCCATATGTTGACAGACTTTCGAAGATATGTATGTATATATGATGTATTCAAGAGTCATTAGAATCACGGTCCAAGTTATGAATTTCGTTCTTGTCTATTCATGGACATCAGTTTAGGAATCCTTGTTGTAAAGTAAGCGCAAGTAACTGTGAGGTGCCCCAGACGGCACCCAAATACCAGTAGCTTCTAGAGAGGACAGCGGCGCTATGACGTATTCCCGACGGGGGAGCGAACTAGTTTAAATTTAGAACTCAAGTTATTTAAACAAGCTTCACTCACTTCCGCAAAGTTTTAAAGCTGCCTGCCTGCCTATTTGGCTGGCGGGTGTCTAGAGCGAGCCGCCAACACCTGTGTTTGTCTAAGACCGCCAAACCTGTAGCTAATTTTGATCCTCAAACTCTTATAAGTCAGGGAAACTTACAAGGGCTTGGATATGACCTGAAATGAAATGACGTATGGCTTTTAGTGCCGGGAGTGTCCGAGGACATGTTCGGCTCGCCAGGTGCAGGTCTTTTGATTTGACTCCCGTATTCGACTTGCGCGTCGTGATGAGGACGAAATGATGATGAAGACAACACATACACCCAGCCCCTGTGCCAGTGAAATTAACCAATAATGGTTAAAATTCCCGACCCTGCCGGGAATCGAACCCGGGACCCCTTTGACCAAACGCCAGCACGCTAACCATTTAGCCATGGAGCCGGACGAATATGTCCTACTGTACGTTGTTGGAAGAATCCCTTACCCTTCTATCTTCCTGTCGGGCTGAGTAGCCTAGACGATAGGGCTGTGGCCTTCCCAACTCAAGTTGGCGGGTTCGATCCCGGAACAATCTAAAGGTCCTCATACGTCAGGTCCGTATCGGTAGATTTACTGGCACGTAAAAGAACTGCCGGACAACATCGGGGCACCTGTGCGTCTCCGAAAACCATAAAAGTAGTTAGTGGAATGTAAAACCAATAACACAGTGAAAGCTGCTAATGGCCGTTTCTTGAAAACGCTGTCCTACAGTAAATGGCCAATATCTTCGTAAAATTGAGTAGTGTAGCGTGGCTGTGTTTTAGTCTGATTATCTTAAATGATGATTGTATAAGAATTCGCTTCCAGTAAGTACAGAAAATAAACATCCAGAAGTGTTCAAAATTGAGTTGTTTAATCCCTTCCTAGTTCAACGAATATCGTGGTGGGTCCCCTCTCCCCCCTCCCTCAAGGAGGAGTGTGTCCTAGACACGACACCACTGGTAAGAAGCTAGTTTTAACTTTCCAGCTACCATTTGGCTCTGCAGTTAGTTGCAGGTACCGAAGTTAATGTGACTGTAGATCATCCGTAAAAGCGGATATTCTGTGTCATAAATATCGGCCATGCTATCTGAGAACACTTTCTGCTTTCCTTGCTTCCTCCGCGTATTACAATTGCTGGTTTTTTTTCATTTTTTTTTTTTTTTTTCAGGAGTTCTTCATTTCTTTCACGAATCGTTATCCCCCAGGTGCGGCTTCTCATTAGGTTCAGTGATTCACTGGAACCCTTGTCACTAACAAGTCACTTTTCGTAGTTATTATCTTCCTGGTTCGAACCCCACTGTCCGCAACCGTGAGGATGGTTTTCCGTGGTTTCCAGCCAACCCAGCCGGATGGTTCATTCTGGCGAACGAATCGGCAAAAGTTTCTAAAATGGTCCTAGGTGGGATACAAGTGTTACGGGGTGTAGGGAAACCGTGCTTAAAAGAAATGCTGGAATCTCCATGGAAATTCATGGTTCATATACTTCCCTTCTCTATCACACTTACCTTCTTTCTCACTCTATATAATGGCGAAAACAACGGTGAAACGTTGCTGCAAGTTTGCTGGGCGATTCGGAACAGTTAGTTGATGATAACGACCTTGAGTATGCACATAAGAAATGTTCCGATAGTTGTATTCTAAAGTTATATCAAACACTTTATATCGATTTGCAATCACACTCTACAAACATATTTTACTTACAATAACGTTACATGAATATATATACAATAATAGGGTTTTAATACTTCTCTATCGTTCATAATGAAAGCTAAAATGTTATGTAGTAAGAAATCTTGGACAACTTATCTGTGTATAAACGTGCATGCTATTGATATTTCATTTGTATTAGCACCAACGAGGAATCTGCTGGATTCCTGTACAGAATCATTTATTCTTTCAGCCTGTAACAACGGCAGGCCTGCAGCGACGTTCGGGTGTCTTAATTGATCATCGTACCAAATTGTCCGGCTCAATGGCTAAATGGTTAGCGTGCTGGCCTTTGGTCACAGGGGTCCCGGATTCGATTCCCGCCAGGGTCGGGAATTTTAACCATGATTGGTTAATTTCGCTGGCACGAGAGCTGGGTGTATGTGTCGTCTTCAGCATCATTTCATCCTCATCACGACGCGCAGGTTGTCTACGAGCGTCAAATCAAAAGACCTGCATCTGGTGAGCCGAACTTGTCCTCGGACACTCCCGGCACTAAAAGCCATACGCCATTTCATTTATCGTACCAAATTTCATTGCAACCGATACACCGCGTTTCATAGCTTCATTCGTGTATCCGTGGTCGATTGTCGGTCTCCGGATCCCAAGATCACTTGTCAAACCCGGCAGAAGTAATAAGATTTTTGACGGGTGGTAAAAAGACCATTCGGTTCTCATGCCGTATGATTATTATTATTATTATTATTATTATTATTATTATTCCTTGTTTACGAGTTGCTTTACGTCGCACCGACACAGATAGGTTGTATGGCGACGATGGGACAGGAAACGGCTAGGAGTGGGAAGGGAGCGATCATGACCTTACAGCCCCAACATTTGCTTGGTGTGAAAATGGGAAACCACGGGAAAACTATGTTTAAGGCTGCCGGCAGTGACGTTCGAACTCACTATCTCCCTAGCGCAAACTGATAGTTACGTAACCCAAACCGCGCGGCTACTTGCTCGGTTGCTAGCTTCTTTATCGGCTTTAGGGAAATTATATAATAATAATTGCTGCGGAGCTGCTGTCTCTGCCACACCCCTCGCAAATAATAATAATAATAATAATAATAATTATTATTATTATTATTATTATTATTATTATACAGCAGCGTTAACATTGAACTTCGGTCTTTCCTGTTTTAATCCAAATAATATCATTGAACCCATTTAAATCTTCTCCTCAGACTTGGATACAATTTTCTTTGTAAGGCTAAATGTATCGTACGAACATTTCACTGCTTTCTGTTAGGGTGTGAAAAGAGTTTGCTACTGTAGGTTTTACCACCCTATTTGATAGGGTTTTGAACTAAGAGTCTATCTAACCCTTCCGGCCAAGTCGGGATGATGTGTGCGAGCCGTGAGATGTGTGTCACATCATCTTGCCCTCCTGTCAGGCGGCTCCGTTTTAGATTTCGCCGTGCTGTCTCAGTGGAGCGCCTCCTCCCTCTCCCTCTCTCCTGACCCGTGTACCGCGCGCGCGTCCCGACGGCGGCCTCGTAAATACAGCGCCAGACGGCGGCTACCAACCCCTCTCCTCCCCTCGCGTGCCATCAGGGTCGCTGACTGACATCACCTGATAACAACCCTGCTTCTTAATATTTCATTCTCTCCTTCCCGAAAAAGATGGGACTCGCCACAACCCAACAATTGAGCAGTACAGTACAGTCATATTTGTTCGCGTGTTTATTGTGTATCACGATTTGTTGTTGTGTCCTCTTTGCTTACACCCCAATAATTTAAACGTTGACAGACTACTAACGTGATCTTTGAGGGTGGTGGTGGGGTTGTGAGTAATCCATACTAGCACGTGGCATAAAGGGAATGAGGAATTCGGTTTGCCATCATTAGTAGTTCTCCGACAATTAACTGAAATATAGTTTGGTGAATTAGATAGTCAAAGCGGAAACCCCGTGGTCTTATATTTGAGTCCCATGTTGATGTGTGGAAGTATGTTTTTATAATTTATTATAAAGAATAAATATAATAGTTTTGCTTGTACTTCGGCCAGATGTTTAAAACTTAATATTTGAATGTCGACCATGTCCAGAATAAGAATGAAATTCATTTTTTACATTTCCATCATGCATGTAGAGGAAAGTACTCCAAAATGGGGTATATTTTTGTTTATTAGACCTAATACTTTCAAGAATATAACAGATTCGTATCTGGGAATTGTATAGATTGGTTCTGCAACTGTTCCTCTACATTTTAGAGTGTAATATATATATTCATCAAATACACATTTTTTTTATTATAACTCGAGTTTGTTGATGTGTTGAAATCGGTGGCGTCAAGTATATATGATCTGACACTGTTCCGGGGTTATATGTGGAACGCAGAGGTGAAAGAAGGTGCCGGAATGAATGGGTCTAACTACAAGGTCAAAGTTAATTTAAATTTTTTTACAAAGGTTATATTTTCAGTAGAAACAACAAAGTTATAACAACGTTTCACTGAGTGAAATAACAACTTGGAAACAAGACTTAGAAGGATCCAAGATTTCAGAATTTTAACACTCTTGGCCTACAAACCCCTAGTTTTACACTTTTGAGCTCCTAGCTCGACATTACAACACATTAATTTGTTCAAAGGGCAGAAATCCCCTAAAACATGGAGCACTTGCTCCTAATTACAATATTGAGCCTCCCAGAGGCACTTTTACAACACTAGAAAAGAGCTGACCCGCTCTCAGTTTTTCAAGCTTATTCAAGGCAATATCAGAACCTTACAATTACTTGCCATGAAGGCATAACTTACAGAAATGAAACGGGGGTATCTTGTACCCAACCTAGTGGGCCTTAGCAGAAAAAGAACAGGTTAAGTAAATTTGCTCGAAACACCAAATTGAATGGAGGCGTGTACTTGCACTCCTAGATATGCATTCTAAAACCTAAAAGGCACTAGGCCGATGAAACAGGGGCTATTCCCAGACTATGGAGGTGACTCGTATCAGAATAATTGAAGACATTACGGAAAGGAAGAAAACCAGTTACAAAACGTAGTCACCTCAAACCAATATGAAGGGGAGCTCGAGAGGGTAAATCACTCTCTATCCCCAAATTACTGTTGCAGATTTTAGGAAATTTTCACATTAGCCGGCAGAAACTTACATTTTAGAGAAGTAGGTTACATATTAAAGTTTCGGACCTATCCCTCAGGTTAAACTGCGGCGCGAGCAAGAAAAACCCGGAAAGCCATCTTCAGGGCTGCTGACAGCGGGGTTCGAACCTACTATCTCTCGAATGCAAGCTGATAGCTATGTGTTCCGAACCACTCAGTCAATTTGCTCGGCACTTTGTTTGCTGAGGCATGCGTTATTTGTTATATGGCGAGCTTGTAATCTCACAAGATTTTCCAGCTCTGGACGAACTTGCTCCTTCGTCGTCGGTATTAAAATATAAATTAAAACAGTAAAGGATATTATTATTACTGCATTATTATTCAGCTAACTATCAGTTGTTTTACGCATTGAACAAGCAGAAAGCATTCTAATGACACCAATATCTAAAACAACGCGAGTTTCCTAATATGGAGTACCCCATAACACTTCCTACTACCCCGTCCGCCTCACAATAGGGAACTTGTCATGTACCAATCCCCATTCCTAAGAAGTCAAATGCCAACAAATGTAGTCAGGACCGGCTCATTAGTCAAGTTTTGAAGATGTTTCTAAAAAATGTGAACTGAATTTAGGCAATGAACGATTTGATTTCCGTAAGGGTTTTGAGACATGCGGGACCTTGTTCTGCCTAATGACACTTTTACAAAATTGTAGAGACCAGTCTAGAAATATATATATATATCTGTGTGTGTGTGTGTGTGTGTGTGTGTGTGTCATTAATTATGCACATGCATTCGATTTTGTCAAACATTCAGAACTCCCGTGACTTTGGACACAGTAAAGATTTTACATTAATCAAGAAGCTGTATGATCATCAAGAATCTTCCGTGAGAATTGGAAACTCCGAGATTCGAAGTACGCAGGTAAGACAGGGGTATGGCAAGGATGCGTATTGTCTCCCCTGCTGTTCAATCTGTATTCTGATGAGATTTTCCGAATTGTTCTTCAAGAAGCGGAAGGTGGAGTAAACATTAACTGCGGGTTGATTAATAATATGAAGTACTCAAGTAGCACTCATCCTGACGGACATTCCTGAAGTTCTTCAGCGTTTGGTATACAGCTCAGAATGAACAAACGTCATTTTAAACCTGCGTTTGTTTGACGAATTTCTAAGAATGAAATATTTTAAGATCTCTATTGTCACTTGAACATGAGTAAAACTGGTTCGGGGCTGGCGTCCAGACATATTCCTTACTTTCTCCTTCTGTCGACTTTACGGAAATTGTTGCAAGCAAATCCCGGTCCCTCCCCTTATCAGTCTTCCTTGAAATGTAATACCGTATTTTTTGTTGTTGTACGCGCTTCAGTTTTGCATGTCAGCTTGAAAGTAAATGTGTACAATCTAAAACAAGCCTAATTAAGATCTGTTGTATACCATTTTGAAACTTACTCGACTGATAGCATACATCTCGGTTACAGCGATACTCGTTTATAACGACGCTATTTGTCAGGTCCCTTGGACGTCGTTATAATAAGGCTATACTGTACTTGCTTTGTGAGTTTGCAGGCGTCCGTATAATCAGGAGCAGTTAATAGGACTCAGATCGTTCGCTGATCCAAAACGCTGAACGGACTCTCTTACGGAAGAATCAGCATTAAACGTAGTATATTATGTGTTGTTTAAAATACAATTTATTGTATTCGGCCATGCCAGAAGCTACTGCTTGTTTATGTCCAGTGCTCTTATCATCCGGCTTTGCCGCCAGGTATACTTGCGCGCCCTCAGTTAGTCACTCGTTCAGTCCTTGGTGATACAGTGGTTCCTATCGCTCTGGCGTCGCTAGTTCCTGATCGATCAACACACAATCCATTTTCAATTCGCGCTATTGTTTTTGCATTTGTAGCACTCACAGATTTTTCTCTGAAATCCATCTTTCCTGTCGGTAATGTGAGACTCGTGTTATGACTACTCGGTCCACTGATGTGCCCGCTGCTCGCTCGGCCGCACAGTGTACAAGTTTCCCAATCTAACTGGCCGAAATGTGTACCCTTGACTACACAAGGAATGTTGGGATACATGACTTTTAAGTCTTCGCCAGCTATTCTACATGGCTAGACAGCATAAACAAACCCCGATTGCTCCACTCGCTCACTGTCGTTCTTCAGTCGCAGTGAAGTCGGCCTTGTTTACAGTCCTGCAAGTGATACTAAATGAATGATCTTTGTGATAGAAGGCATTTAAATAAATTAGACAGGTATATAGTTTTGCTTGAGATGAAAATCATTGTCGACAGTAGTTCGGCCCCTGTGAAGAAGATTATATTTTATGGTGTAAACCTAAGATTATTCTTTCCGCAACGCCAACTTCAGATAATGTTATAACCAGATAGCTGCCTGCATGAGACCTTATTGAAATCATATATGACTGTGTCCGTAAACTTCTGAACTTTTGAAATATGCATTAATGGTTTGCGCTTATTTACTCCAATAAGTTAAAGGAGTTGTTTTCAGTGGCGCCGCACAGGCTATCCGGGTGGCATTTTTTTTTAAGTATGGTACCGGAGCAGCGTGGAGTCTAGGAAATATGACATTTTAGATATTTATTACATAATTTAATAATACAAGGTATTTCAGGTGACCTGGAGCAGAAACTTAAAGTAAACAGTTAGGGTGTTTTCGGGAACATTTCTCCTGCGATGGACAAAATGTCAATGGCAGATTCTTCGGAAGGAATTCTGATTGGCTTCTCGAAATGATGTAGGTGGGCTACTTCGAAACAAGTGTTTTGCCAAATATCTTAACTCCTCCATAATGACTTAATTGTATGCTTGTATCTAAATCAGTAGGGCACGCCCGTGTTTTAGTTTTCTTCTATACTGTCAGGTTTTTAAGTAACTCTGTCTAAGCTTATTGGCTAAGCTTATTGTGGATTATTTTGAAAACAAATACGCGGAAAGTGAACATCGAGGATCAGCTTGACAACAACGTGCTACTACAGTAGAAGCCCAGGCACGCACCATTTGTGGCTTGTAAAGTTATTAAGGGACAAAGGCTGCCCCGCTATAACTCGAAGGCTGCCGATGACTTCGTGACTATATCGTGGAGACTTTCAAAAGTCCAGTCTATGGACTGATGACACCGCTACCACCACCAAAACCACACAGCAATGCAATAATAATAATAATAATAATAATAATAATAATAATAATAATCATAATAATAATAATAATAATAATAATAATATGATCAATTAATTATATAATTATAATAATATATTATATTATAATATTATTATTATTATTAATAACGTTATACTGTTAACTCGCTATGTGCATCTCTCTTGGGAGATCTATGACTGAATTTTAATTAATTTTGTCGGATTAACACCAAATGTATCACCAGATATATTTTACATACCAGCGTCATACTATATGGAGTGTCGAATGAACTTCTTTCCGCCCTTCAAAAATCCGACTACCTCTGCTGGGTTTGAACCGCGAGTTTAGGGTCCGAAGGTCGATGCTTCACCTTAATTATTTCCGTCTTAAATGTTATAGCACTAGTACTTTATCCACTTTTTGTATTTTTTGAAGCCAGTTGGTCCTTTTGTAATCACCTTTTCTATTTTTTTTAGAACAAGGGCACATTTATCGGAACTAATCGAGTGCACTGTGCGGAGAGCCTATTTCGTAACGTGATTTACTAAACACCACTTCCCAACAACAAAACTAACTCTCTCCGCGTGTGTGTTGTTATTATCAAGAAGAAAACCTCCATCAATAACAGCATATAAAATAAAACAATTGATCTTGTTCTGTAAATAAGTTTTTGGAAAAAAGAGTAGGTATGTGTGTGTGAGAGAGAGAGAGAGAGAGAGAGAGAGAGAGAGAGAGAGAGAGAGAGAGAGAGAGAGAATATGAATAGAGGACACACTTCGGACGGCGAAGAGAGAGAATGAGAGCAGGGTGAGAAGTAGGCGTGGCAGTTTTGGGCGTGGTGGGGTGGGGTAGAGAGGCATTGTGGGGGTCGTTTCTTAACCCTTGTCTTCCTTCCTATCATTACTGTATTCACGTGTCGTAATGTGCAGTACAGTCCGAAGGGTTATAGACAGATGTGTGTGTTGGAGACCTGAAAGGGGGGATGCTGCACGATAGAAGAAGGGTGCAGTAGATGAACTATTAAAAAAAAAAAAAGCAAAAGATGTGTGCGTGTGAGAGGTTCGAGGAGAAACACGGATACAAATACATGGAGAAAGAGAAAGGTGGTGAGGAAAACGAATAGAGGAGATGGTGATGAAGAAGATAGAAACGTCAATGTATTAGTCTGCCCTCTTGTGGTAGACGCCTCGTACTAAAGCCGTGGCGCCACTATCGATTTTCGTCACAACTCTTGTGTGCCGCCTCCTCTTCTTCCTCCTCATCCTCCTCCTCCTCCTCCTCCGCCTCTTCTCTCTGTTCCCCTTTTGGCTGGCTGGCTGGCTCGCTGGCTTGTCACCATTGCACTTAACCATCAAGGGTGATCACTGATCAGAAGGGAAGGAAAGAGTGAGATTTATTCTTCCCTGTAATTGCGCCACCTTCTCCCCCTCCCAAGTGAAGAACTTGCTGTGTTCACTAGTAGTTATTGTGTCATTCATATGATCATTGGCACAGAGGCCCAATGACAGCCCTCTCTTCTTGGGGAGTGGGACAGTGTGTTACGCTGTCATCCATCCACACTGCTTAGTGATATCTCTCTCGACAGGACTGTAAATGATCTCAGGAAACGCTCACTACTGTAAGAAGATTGGCATCATACATGCTCGTGTCAGGCCCGCGAACCATACCGTTCATGTTATTGCGGTTTGGATGACCTGTCGATAACAGAGAATCATGACCGATCTTCATCCTCACAAGAACAACAGCAACTGTTCAGATTTTGCATCTGATCGACCGATGTAGGGACATTTCGAACAGCGACGGAAGCTCAAGTCTGATAAAAAGGGATCGTAGAAAAGAACGAGAAAATCAGAACTGACCGTGTTCTAAAACACCAAGAAGCTTTCATAGCTTGTTGTTCTAAACTTGGCCTCTTCAGCCATCTAAGAACCCATAATCGGCAACTCGGATGCACTTGGAAAACATCATTATATTCGCCAGCGAATGAATGCCTGTTATTGAGATATCGAATGCATAGAAGAAAAAATACCCTACTTTAACTGAATCATTCAGTCAGAAGTCTTCTCATTTTAGGGAGCAAAATCTATTCAACAAATATCAGCCCTTTCAGTTCTGGTTGATAGAATAGAGAAGTTAACAAGGCGCTCACGTCCTGTGCTCGAGATTATTGGATCGAATTCCACATTGCTCAAATGCGTTTTATGGCACGTTAAGGAACAGCTTTTTGTTCGGCTTTTATGTTCTTGGAATAGATAAGTTTGAGTCTTTCAGCAGTGAAGATGGACATTGTTTACAATTTATTTACTGCAGTTCAAGAAATGAATTCGGTATAGCTAATAAAAAAACGACCGAGCTCGATAGCTGCAGTCGCTTAAGTGCGGCCAGTATCCAGTAATCGGGAGATAGTGGGTTCGAGCCCCACTGTAGGCAGCCCTGAAGATGGTTTTCTGTGGTTTCCCAGTTTCACACCAGCAAATGCCGGTGCTGTACCTTAATTAAGGCCACGGCCGCTTCCTTACACTTCCTAGGCCTTTCCTATCCCATCGTCGCCATAAGACCTATCTGTGTCGGTGTGACGTAAAGCAAATAAAAAAAGTATTATGTTGGACAGCAAATTTCCTGCTTGAAAAGCAATGTTAAATTGACCATACACATTGTAGTCGTGCAAGACACAGAGTGGCTGTGTTAAATGACTCTTGTTTGATATTAATACAGCTGTAAAAGTTACTTGTGCCCTTATTTTAATAATCTGACACCGCGAAGTATCTTTGCGGCGGCGGCGGCGGTGGTTATTCGATAATGTTTTTTATTTTTAGGAGGAAAATAACGATATTATCAGCTTCTATTATCAATAAGCGAAGGTGGTGGTAGTGAATATTGTTTTAAGAAGAGTTACAACTAAATAACCATCCTCTTTTAATACTAATCAGTGAGCAAAAATTGAAGGGGTCCGACACTTCGAGAATTGAAGGTATCTGTCAAAGAAAGACAAGGACCACGAAGGGCGTGAGAATGAAAATCCCTAACCCTCGAATGCTCTAATAGCGTCGGGGTCGGAAAAGAAAAAGAGTTTACCAAGGGAGGTCGATAGCACAGATGAAAGTGAGTAGCCTGGCATAAGTGAGTGGAAGTAATGCCGGGACTCAGCTTAGGGCCCCGTGGTCGCCGTCCCACTCTCCCAGTTGAGAGCCCCTGGGGTTCCTTTTAGTCGCCCCTTACGACAGGCAGGGGATACCGTGGATGTCATTCTACCGCCCCCACGCACAGTTGGATATTTGTATATCACGGAGAATTAATTTTGATGTTAATTTCCCTGCGAGGGGTCGAATCGCAGTGAAAGCCTGTTTACAAGCAATGAACATTCGAAAAAGTCGGCGATTGTTGTGATAGCAGTAAATATAAATTATGATTGTGTAACCACCTGTGCGACGCAGTTAATTAGACGCTCACTTCATTTGCCAATGGATGCAGAACCGAATCCATATTCAGTCTGTCTGTATTTAAGCATATGTACTTTATGAAGTTTCTGCATAGGTTAGATGTGAAGTCGAATCAAGTCAGCCAGCAGAGGTAGACGCGGAGAAGCGAGCCAACTATGAACCAACCATCAGCTACTTCAAAGAATCATACATCATCTCCTGTATGAGGGCTGTAGGACTTTTCATCGGAGCAAGAGTAACCATATCAAAATTCCCAAGAATCTGTACTGTGATGTAGCCGTCGTGGCCAATAAAGGCTCCGCCCAAATTATTAGAAATAACCTCTATTGCAATGCATATGAGAAGGATAACTCCAGAAAACTTTGGTTACACATGCATTCATTATTCAAATGTTATAGTAGACTTTGCCAGATTTAGGCAGCCTATCATTGTAGGAAGTACAAATAAAAAACTGCTATAGTACCAAAATAATCATTTTAGGGTAAAAATCACGATACCGTCTTCTGTACCTTCTGTATTTTACAGTAGGTGGGCCGATAACCTTCGATGTTAGGCCCCTTAAAACAACAATCATCATCATCATCATCATTTACAGTAGGTGTGTTCTAATAAGTGTAGAATAGTGTAAAAATAATTCGTGGGAAGTGAAACCTATTATTATTATTATTATTATTGTACCGGGCGGTACACCTCTACTCTGTTTATTTAAAAGTTGCGCCAGTTGAAACTCCTCTTCTGGAGGAAGGTTGAACTTTATCTATTCTATTAATTCTCTACTTTCTCAGAAGATGTCACCACGTGGAAAAATTTTGAGTTTTTGAACTGTGTCACTTTTGATGTGTTTTTGTTTCGCTTGAAGTAAGAAGTGTGAACTTTCTCTTCTAGAGGACACTACTGAAGATCAACAATAGTGCGACCTAGTGCGGAGTTAAAGAACTATTTTGTTGGAGAAATTTTTATTTCAAGAGTTTGTTCTTTGTTAAATTTCCTTCTGTCATTGTTTAAGTTGGCTGTATACCCCTCTTTTTCCCCTTAGTTTGGATCTAGCCAATCCCGAATTTCTTTAATTAATTTTCCACCAATAATGTGTTTCTTTTTCCTCTATGTAGGGGTTTCTTTTCCCGAACCAATAAAGATTTTGTGGGAGGGTGTTTTCTTTCCCCTAACGCCTAGAATCTTCCGCGAGAGGATATAAACTGCTGATTTTGGGGTCTCCGGGCCACTTCTGTTCCATCTTTCAGTGTATTAAGTACATAGCAGGAGGCGGGAAGCGCCTCTTTCTTCTTCAGCCGTTCAACACCAGGTAATGGCCTATTAATAACTTCTTTTCTTGCTAGGTCGGCAGTTTAACACTCGCGGCGGGTTCGAAGCGTTTCCATCATGTAACCTTTTCCTAAAATGTAATTACTCTTTTCATCTTTTTCTTGTAAAGCTACATATTGGGATAGAGAGTGCTAACCCTCTCGAGCTCCCACTCACATTTGTTTTGAGGTGAACTTATTTTCTCAAACTATTCTTCGTTTATGTAATGTAAAGTGTTCTTCTCTAAGTCACCTCTGTAGTATGGGATTAGCCCTTGCGTTAGCGGCCCAGAGCCAGATTAGGTTTTAAAAAAAAAACAAAGTGTATTAGGAGTGCAAGATCGCCTCCTCTCAAATTGTTATTTTAGAGGTCATGTAATCAACCTTCTTTTCGTGTAATAGACCTCTGTAGGTTGGGTATTTTACCCCTGTAAATACGTCCTTAGAGGACAGCTTGAAGGTAGAGTTTGGTTTGGCCTTTGAGAGGCTTAAATTTTAAGAGCGGATCGCTCTTTTGAAAATGGAGTGTCATATGCCTCGTGGAGGCTTTTCTGTGTAATTCGGAGCCAGGGGCTCCTAGGGATGAATGGGGTTTTCTGCCCCTCTGTTAAAACTTGTGTTTGTGGTAAAACTGAGCTGATCGCAGAAGTCAGGGCGTGAAGCCCAAAACCTGTAAATATTGTATCTCCCCTTGTTTTGCTACATTGTACCTGCCATGTCTGTTTTGTTTTTGAAAAGAAAATATAACCTAGTTAAATTTTAAATTACTTTTACATTAACTTTGATTCCGTAGTTTTGAAACCCATTCACGCCCGCACCTTCTTACGCCTCTACCTACCGCTAAAACACGGTAACAATTATTATTATTATTATTATTATTATTATTATTATTATTATTATCATCGAGTTTGGTCTACTGTGGGCCGGGGAAAACAGCTGGTTTGCTGGTTAGTCTTTCTTCTCCTCCCTGAATGTCTTCATTTTTTCGCTGAGATTCCTCCTCTCTTTCCTGGAAAACTTTGAACATGTCTGTTTTAATTCGAAACACCATTCGAAATCACTTTCAGGTCGAACCAAACTTCCTCCTTGTCCTTTCTTGTTTCCTCAACCCATTTTATGGTCGCTTTTATCTTCGTGATGTTGAAGATTCTCTTTTTTCAGTATGTATGTATGTATGTATTATTATTATTATTATTATTATTATTATTGTTGTTGTTGTTATTGTTATTGTTGTTGTGCAGTACCTAGCTTGTTGTGGGAGATGACTAAAAGCACATAATGTATGGAGGCCCTGGTAACACTATATTGGTAATTCCTTCAGTCTAGCGACGAGCATGCGGAAAACTTGAGCCGATTCTTTTTTCGTATGCAGTATAACGTTCTGACAGAATAATCAACAACAACAACAACAACAACACCTCTTAACTAACGAGTAATACACTCGTCTGGTGCAGTTGTAAATATGCATGTTAAAAAGCAGATGATTTTCTTGCGGTATGTTTGTTGTAATTTGTTTCTTGGAAAGACATTTAATTTGAGTACAAATACTTCAACACAAAAGCAGGTACGGGAGAGTAATTATATTTTAATTAAACCTTTTCTATGACACTCGCGTGTATGTTTTTACGGGCAACCCAATTCACAACAGCCGAGAATCTGAACTGTACGAAGATATTGTACATAATTTAGAAATTTATCTTCACAGAACGGTTTCTTGCCTTTTTGTTGTAATCGTAGGAATATGTGCTGCTCTAACATTATTGGTGGTATAATTATTTTAAATTTCATTGTAAAAAAAACAAGGTAATATTCTTCCGATTAAGTGTTTTCAGATACAAGGTGGCGCACGAATAGTTGACACATTTAATTTTAGAGTAACAACTTTATTTTTCACAGAACACTAATGAAATTTTAGACACAGGCAGCTTGGACCCTGGAAATGCATTTCACTATATCACATGTTCAATGTGGCCTCCACTTCGGTGGATAACCTGTTCGAGACGAGTACGCATGTTTCTGACGGTTTATGCGGCACAGGTCTTCATGAATTTCACTGGAGAGCTGCACAAACCGAGCACTCATTTCCATGCGGCCTTGAGGTCTTGAAGCGAAGAGTTTTTCTTTCAAATAGCCCCATGAAAAGAAATCACAAGCATTTAAATCTGGGCTTTAAGGAGGCCAGAAGAATTCGCCATAATTGTTGTACTGTGGGTAACGATGAGACATTACACGATCAACAAATACTCTCCTCAAAAACTCAAGAACATCGTTAGCTGTGTGAGGTGTTGCACAATCTTGCATAAACCACTGCGTATGATTAGGTACAGCGAGAATTTGAGGCATGAATTCATTCTCCAACATGTCCTTGTATCGCTGTCTGACTGAAGAAAAATGGTCCAATTAACCCATGACTTAACAGAGCTACCCACAGACTCACTTTTTCCCCAAACGTGTTTTTTTTGGTGAATAATGTCTGGTTTTCTGTATCTCAAAATCGCACATTTTGTTTATTAACTGCCCCTTTAAGATGAAAATGGGTTTCATCAGAGAACGAAGTGTTAAACAGTACTTCATCTTTATCTTGAGTCCACAAGGCGTAGCTACTCCAAACTCTTCTGCCTATGAAGATCTGTTAGCTTCTGTACCACAGACATTTTGTACGGGTACAATTGAAGGTCACCGTTTAACATTCTTCGAACTGAATGGCGCGATATTCCTTTTTCTCTTGAAGCCCCCCGTGTTGTCTTGTTGGGCTGCGCTGCATGGCGACCCTCAGCGCAGCGATGAAATGAAGTGGCGTATGACTTTTAGTGCCGGGAGTGTCCGAAGACAAGTTCCTTGCCAGGTGCAGGTCTTTTGATTTGACTCCCGTTGGTGACCTGCGCGTCGTGATGAGGGTGAAATGATGATGATGATGATGATGATGATGATGATGATGATGATGATGATGATGATGATGATGAAGACGACACATACACCCAGCCCCAGTGCCAGCGAAATTAACCAATTAAGGTTAAATTCCCGACCCTGCCGCGAATCGAACCCAGGACCCCTGTGGCCAAAGGCCGGCACGCTAACCACTTAGCCATCGAGCCGGACAGCACAGCGATGTTTTCAGGAGATTGAACTGCTGGTGCACGTGGTCACATTTCTTCCTTCACTCTGCCTTGTCCTTCAAAGTTTCTGTATAAGCGAAGGGTGGTGTTCCTTGCCGGTGCCCACCTAGTCTGAAATACAGCTCGAAATTTCTTTTGTGCCGCCGTAACATTTTCTTGGCGCGCTGAACGGAGGGTCGGCCGTGCTCGGCCATGGCAGAAAGCTCAGTGGAATGCATTTGGAGACAAAGCAGCAGTGTCACCTCTACAGATATTTCCATGAAACAGGGAAGCTGTGCGCGAAATTTTAACAACATAGTACGTAAGTTGCATTTTATATTTGCTTTTCAAATGTGTCAACTATTCGTGCGCCACCCCGTAAATCACATTTATGATAAGGTCTGCCATTCACACATAGAAGTTTGTAGACTCGGTTTGTTGTTGTTGTTGTTGTTGCTGCTGCTGCGATTCTTCACCTTGTTGATTAAAATGGAAAATAGCATATTGGTATTTCCTTGGCAATATCATAATATACCGAGCGAGTTGGCTACGCGGTTTGGTTGGCGTAGTTGTGAAGTTGCATTCGGGAGATTCAGTAAGTGTGTTCAAACCCTACTATCGGCAGCCCTGAAGATAGTTTCCTGCGCTTTCCGATTTTCACACCAGCCAGGGACTTACCTTAATTAAGGCAACGGTCGCTTCCTTCCGTGCCCTAGTTCTTTCTTAAAGACCCGTCTGTGTCGGTGCGACCAAAAACAGGTAGGGAAAAACCGTCATAATATCAAAACCGTTCATTTTGCACAGCGAGGTTGAAAATATGTTTTGTGTTATATAAAAGTCTTGGTAGCCTATCTTTAGCGACTGCAGCTGTTTATACATGGTGGGCTCGGAAATTAATGACGCGGAATTGACCCTTGTTAATGAACAGGCGAACTGCCCATCACAGGAAATGCTGGAAACCGTGATTTCGATACACCGATCGGTGCTGTCACATGTCTGCGCGTGCTCATCTCCCAAGTACGTCACTGTTCTATTACATAAGAGTGAGTGAGAGAGAGAGAGAGAGAGTGAGAGGAGCAGGCTTGTTTAGTGACCAGTTGAATGCAACACAAAATGGTGCTCGCGATAAAACAGCGCGTGTTCATTGTCGAGTGTTACGCGAAGGACGATTTGTGGAAAACCTGTGCAGAACTGTTTGCCCAAGAGTTTTGGCAAACCCTCCAGCGAAGACTGCAATGCAAAACGTAGTGGCAAAATGGCGCGAAACGGGCTCTGTAGCGAAGAAAAACCGTAAGTATCCTAAAAGAGTTCGAACACCAGAAAACATTGCTCGAGTGAAGGAAAGCCTGGGACGAAGTCCGACGAAATCTCAGCGCCATTATCTGTGCAAGTGGGAATTAAAACATCGTCGTGTCGAAACATTATCGAAAAGGACCTTGCATCTGTATCCGTACAAATTTACTGTTGTGCATGCGTTAAAGCGTCCAGATGAACCTTCGTGTGTTGAATATACGGGAGATGCGTACACGCGCACAACAGCAACCGATTGGTGCATCGAAATGGCAGTTTCCAGCATTTCCTGTGACGGGCAGTTCTCCTGTTGATTAACAAGGGTCAATCCCACATCAGTCTTATACATATTTTCCGGGCCATTTTTATTTTGCCCGCCTGGTATTATTGTATCAATTAATGTTGTAGAAATCCCCTATGAGTGGGGCGAAAGAATACATCCACGGTGCATCCTGCCTGTTATAAAAGGCGTCTGAAAGGGGTAACCACTGGAGGCTCGCAACTTGGAAACATGGTTTGGCAGCCGCGGGTCCCGTTGCTGTGTCTGGCATTGTTTCCACTTGTGCCAGGCTCCTCATTTTCGACTTTTACCTCCGGCTTCTGTTGGTCAGCTACTTGTCCTATTCTCTTCCGAACCCGATGCCATTAGGTTTGCAAAGCCGAGGGAATCTTGCATTTTCACGCCCTGAGCCGCCCTTTATTTTCTTTTTTCCGATACCCTCATTCTTCGAGGAGTCGAACCTCTTCATATTTTCTCCTTTGAATATTGTTAAAAGTGGGAGGTGCCTTGATGTGCTTCCTCGTAAAATAATCACGATAACCTCCACCAGCAGTATTGTAGAAGTCGATAAACCTGACTCCCATTTATCTAACAAGGCACGCTTTCCAACTCGACCTCTCCGATTGTGACGAAACAAGGTGACCGGCATCGTTTTAGGTTCAAAAGATGACTTAACCTCCTCATTTAGCATAGATACGAAGCTTTTGAATATTGGCGCGCTATAAGCGATGCCCTCACTTTGTACCAGCTGCTCCTGGTGAAGTGCGTGGTTAAAGACCAACCGAGACAAACGAGCCAAGGAGTAGTATTACCTTACTGTACCTCTAATTTTAATCAGAATTGATCTCTTGCCTTGTAGACCTCTGTATATTTTAAACATGGATCTGATGATAAACAAAACAAACAGATAACTTCAAAGGCATAATTAAAAATAATACTGTACTATATGTTCACTCCAGATCGTGATAATGTACTTTCACAACGCAGTGCTGGAAACAGCTGTTTCTTGTACCAGAAATACACAATTAATGCACTGCCATCATCTTCTAGAAATAAACGGTTTGTACTTAGCTTTGAAGGCATTAGGATCATAAATTTACATTCTCATGGCAATAGACAGATATATTTGCCTTGCTGCCTACCTACTCATAACATATTTCTTTTTCTGCTTACCCTCAGAAATGATTATGAAATGTAAGACTTCATCCTAGTTTCTATTTCTAGTACATATCTCTTTCAATTGATACGGCGGTGATGTTCGTATAATCGCGTATTCGGTGGCAGAACACCTAATAAATTGGCAGCTAAAAAGACGTACTTTATGAGTCCTGGCATTGCTTCCACTTATTTGTGCCAGGCCCTTCACTTTCGTCTATCCTGCCCGATCTCCCTTGGTCAACTTTTGTTCTTTTCCGACTCCGACGGTATTAGAGCATTCGAGGCCTAGGGAGTCTTTAGTTTTCACGCCCATCGTGGCCCTTGCCTTTCTTCGTCCGTTACTTCATTTTTCGAAGCGACCGATCCCTTCTTTTTCTCTCCGTCTACCACCTGTGTGGGGGGGATGCAGACGAATTTTTTTTTGCTAGGGGCTTTACGTCACACGACACAGATAGGTCTTATGGCGACGATGGGATAGGAAAGGCCTAGGAGTTGGAAGGAAGCGGCCGTGGCCATTATTAAGGTACAGCCCCAGCATTTGCCTGGTGTGAAAATGGGAAACTACGGAAAACCATCTTCAGGGCTGCCGATAGTGGGATTCGAACCTACTATCTCCCGGATGCAAGTTCACAGCCGCGCGCCTCCACGCGCACGGCCAACTCGCCCGGTGCTAGGGGCTTTACGTCGCAGCGACACAGATTGGTCTTATGGCGACGATGGGATAGGAAAGGCCTAGGAGTTTGAAGGAAGCGGCCGTGGCCTTAATTAAGGTACAGCCCCAGCATTTGCCTGGTGTGAAAATGGGAAACCACGGAAAACCATCTTCAGGGCTGCCGATAGTGGGATTCGAACCTACTATCTCCCGGATGCAAGCTCACAGTCGCGCGACTCTACGCACACGGCCAACTCGCCCGGTCAGACGAAAAATACACCCACGGTATTGCCCCTGCCTGTCGCGAGAGGCGACTAAAAGGGGTGACCAAGGGATGCTTGTATTAGAACCATGACACTACTTTTGATTAGTACCATCACGCGGGGAACACCATGGGTCGCCTTTACTAGCGATTAGTACCACTGTAATAGGTGCACAATAGGTTTGTGATTAGTAGCAGCAGAGAGTGGTTCACTGTGGATTTCCAGAAGCCGTGATTAGTACCATTGTGAGAAACACCACGGGTCTGGGCGTTACCTGTGATTAGTATATACCACTATATGAGCGACACCGTGGGTCTGCGTTGCCTGTGATTATTACCCACTATATGAGGAACGCCACGGGAATACCGGCGTCCGTGATTAGTACACGTAGGTGAGGCCATTGATTTGCGTTGCCTGTGATTGGCGCCATTATGTGAGAAACACCATAGGTGTGCGTTACCTGTGCGACATGCAATACTTGTGAGTAGTACCATCATGTGTGGAATACCGTGAGTCTACGCTACTTTTGATTAGTACTGTAACAATTTGATGACTACTGATAAATATCATGAATAAAAATATATAAATAAATAAATAAATAAAATACTCAAAAACTTCATGAATATAATGTATCGAAATAAATTAATAAAAATATTTAATCGAAATGTCCGTAGTATGGGCGCCAGAGTTCACCAGAATGGATCCCTCGAATTTTGATAGAGCATGATAAACTTTATATCCCAGGGCGTGTACATAATGCTGCGTACTGGTACATCTGCTGCAGGCCTTACCTAACCTCCTGAAAACGACTAAATAGGTAGGAACTGCACCTAGGTTCATCAATAACTCCACTGATTCTAAAATAGCTACCTAACTATATTCTTAACAAAATCCATGCATGAGCACCTCATCAACATACAACATTATACGTATAATACACACAAAAAACATTGCTGGAAGACTCCATATTTACAACAACAACAATAATGAAAACCGTGGGAAAACGAAAGCGAGAACTAAGCTACCATTTGTAGATAGTCCGATGAACAATGTACATGGATGAGGATAAATACCCTTCACTGTCTCTATATCAATTCGACTTACCGATTCTCGTAATCGGCGGTTATCACATCACACAGATACTGTACCTTGTAATACTGCGTTCACATATTTTAACACTGTAAAGATATATACATTTTAGTAACACGCTTGTCGATCCTCAACATAATTTATGCAAAGTCTGAGATAGCTTTCACCAACATATATTGCTAGACCTCCACAAGTACAACACCACTTAATGCGTACGCCCTCCAAAATTTGTTGATCAGCCACTTTCCACGAACATAACAAGACTACGTTCCATGAACGTTTGAAGTCCAGTCCATTGCAGCCGTGTCACTCGAATACCGTATATCCAGCACTACTTCCTTCTCGTACAGTGTGTCAGTTGTCGTTCTCTCATACAGTGTCACTGGTTGTAGTTGTCTCCCTTCTCGTTCCTTTACAATGTCCCTGGTTGCCGCTGTATGATCAACCTTTATAGACATCAACATCCCCCTCCTCTCAGATGATACGTCTGGATTGGTGCTTGCCCGCCAATCATGAGTGATCTCTAGTCAAGACCAAGCCCTGAACTCATACGTGGTCTCAAGACAATAACAAACGCTCGGGTATATCACATGAGTCATACAAATTTTCCTAGTACCACAACAAGCTCATCTCCTCAGACTGGGATATATACATGACTAATAGAACTTCCCGACGACAACAACAAATACATCTCATAAGACACTCGGGTAGCCACATGACGCATCCAAATTACCAGAGTTATTAAAGCAATGTTTTCCCACTCGTGCAAAACAAATTACTCATACCTACATATGTGGATATCTTTCAGCTTACAAATATAAATGGCAAAATATACAAATGAAATACTAATAATAACGAATAATAATAATAATAAATCGAATACCGACAATAATATCTCTAACTTCTACATATAATTCGGGGGTGTGATATATGTACTATCACAGTACCCCAACATGACAAATACCATGGTTCTACTTTACTAGCGATCAGTGCCATTATGAGGGGCCGTTGACCTGGATTTTGGACCCCTTTAGACAGCAAGCATCCTCGATTCAGGATTGTGCTATAGATGTGTCCCTTGGATAGTAATATTATTTTTATGATAGTTTTTGGGTCGGATCCACTGATAGTTTTAAATTCATTTCCATCCATTCATTCTTCATGACATTTTTTATTTTGGTCAGTGGATGATTTTGAACTTTTAATTTGTCATTGCATTTCGTACCATTAGGGGCCGATGGCCGGCTCCGTGGTGTAGGGGTAGCGTGCCTGCCTCTTACCCGGAGGTCCCGGGTTCGATACCCGGCCAGGTCAGGGATTTTTACCTGGACCTGAGGGCTGGTTCGAGGTCCACTCAGCCTACCTGATTAGAATTGAGGAGCTGTCTGACGGTGAGATAGCGGCCCCGGTCTCGAGAACCAAGAATAACGGCCGAGAGGATTCGTCGTGCTGACCATACGGCACCTCGTAATCTGCAGGCCTTCGGGCTGAGCAGCGGTCGCTTGGTAGGCCAAGGCCCTTCAAGGGGTGTAATGCTCTGGGTTTTTAGGGGCCGATGACGTAGATGTTAGGCCCCTTTAAACAACAAGCATCATCATCAAGAACCGAGCTCGATAGCTGCAGTCGCTCAAGTGCGGCCAGTATCCAGTATTCGGGAGATAGGAGGTTCGAACCCCACTGTCAGCAGCCCTGAAGATGGTTTTCCGTGGTTTCCCATTTTCACACCAGGCAAATGCTGGGGTTGTACCTTAATTAAGGCCACAGCCGCTTCCTTCCTATTCCCAGCCCTTCCTTGTCCCATCGTCGCCATAAGACTATTTGTGTCGGTGCGATGTAAAGCAACTTGCGTCATCAAGACGTACTTTTCTTGTGTATTGATATTTGTAACAAAATTTGGGAAAAGATTATTACATTTACGCAAGTGTGAAAATCGTATCAGCTCCTTTACTGAATGGCCAGCGTTCAGTTAAGAGGGCCCCGGATTCGATTCCCGGTTGGGTCGAGGGTTTTAATTCCTCTAATTCGGGGGCTGGGTGTTTATCTTAATATGCATCTTAATTTACATTCAACACATCACACTACAAACCTCCATAGAAACACAATAGTGAATACATGCCTCCGCATACGGGACGAGGTCATGAAAGGCACCCGGCCGTAAAACAAGATTAAATCCATATCAAGTGCCGACCCCTGATAATTGAAAAAAAATAGACCAGTAAGAAAGAAGAAGAAAAAATAAGTGTATAAATCTCACTACTTTTAATAACACCAATTCGCTATGGGCGAAGATGATGTGCGACTAACGAAAGAAGGTAAATACCGCCCGCCCATATAGCACAGTTACGTAATCTGGTGTCTGTAGACATGTTTGCGGAGCCTCCAACGGTGGTAAGTAGACAAGGCACCGTGGTTTCAATAAATGTTGCAATATGCTTGAAGCAAGCGTTGAATTCGATAACGTGATGAAATAATATTTCGTCGTTAGGAACACTTTGTGCTCCAAATGCAGATCGACGCGCTTTCTAAGATGCAGCTGATGTGAGAACTATTCGCGAATGATTTGAAAAATTACGTGTGTGATTCAGGATATGAACGATGCCAGTAATGCCATTCCTTGTGCAGCCAGTCTCTGTTATGAATGGTGTGAAAATGTTGCTCATAGGGTATGTTGGTGCATGTATTTCAGTGGGCTTGGCAGATTGATATGTGACAGCAATTTCTGGCCCGGTAAGGAAAGCAACGGGAAACTATTTCACTCCTCATTTCCCTAGTACGCCTCTTTAGTGACGCCTAGACTATCTGTGACAGCTGCTGGCAGAGCTGTGGAGGATCAAACCAGCCATCGGGCTGAATACCCCATACATACACATACATGTGTGATTAATCCGAGACGGCCCCATAGTCTAGGGGTAGCGAGCCTGCATCTTACCCGGAGGACCCGGGTTCGATTGACGGCCAGGTCTGGGATTTTAATCTGAATCTGACTGCTGGTTTTAAGTCTACTCAGCAACAATAGAGGAGTTATCTGATGGTGAGATTGCGGCCCTGGTCTAGAGAGTCATGAATAATGGCCGAGAGGATTCACCACACTGACCACGCGTCGCTTTTGAATCTGCAGACCTTTTGGGCTGAGTCAGCGTCTGGTAAGGATTATAAGTACCGACTGTTGCGGGCCAACATTCAAAAGACCGAGCAAGTGGCTGCGCGGTTTGGGTCACGTAGCTATCAGCTTGCATTCGGGGGATAGAGGGTTCGAACCGCACTGCCGGCAGCCCTGAAGATGTTTTTCCGTGGTCTCGCATTTTCACACCAGGCATATGCTGGGAATGTACCTTAATTAAGGCCATCTCTTTGCTGGGCGTCCAATAGAGCTACTTTCTCTGATTTGGTATCGTAAGATTTGCTTTGGGATTGTTTCTCTTCATTTCTTTCATCACGACCTCTTTCCTATTTATGTTCTATCGTGGGTATCCTGTTGAACGTCTCATGAATCTCTTCCCAACAGCAGTGATTCTGATTTCGCCCCTGTGAGTGGGTGGGGAGTACAATACATCCTCGGTATCCTTTGCCTTTCTTAAAAGGCGACTAAAAGGAGTAAAACTCAGGGGCTCTCGACTCGTCTCGACTCGGGAGCTTCGGTTGGTGACTACGGGACCCCTAGCTGAGTATAGGGAAAATATAACCACATATTGTAACGGAGCAAAATTGTAACTATATTGTAAAACAAATGGAAGAACAAATTGTAAACTGGAAAATTGTAAATATGAATCGCAACAGCACAGCTACTGAAAATAAATTGTACAACCATGTAATGACAAATTGTAGAATTTATAAAATCAATAAAGCACTTAGCCAAGAGGCCGACCCCCCCCCCCACCCAGTTCCTCCGCCGATTCAAACCTCCTCTCCCAACTCCTTCAAATATCCAAACCCGCTGAATCTCCTGGCCAGAGAGAAGGCGTTACATTCTTGTTGGCCCACCCCTCCCCTTCGAGAAGGGGAATGAAAACCTTTCCTAGGTCCACTTACTTACGTCATGCTTATCACTTTCATCTTACCCACCCGACCTTCCTTGGTTAACTGTGTTCCCTCCTGACGCCGATGGTATTATGTTTAAAACCACCACAACTCGAACTTATCTCGACTCTGGGCAGATGCACACATTTATACTTGGGAGGCTTAGGCTTGGTAGCACTTCCTGCATCTGCTTTATAGTATCATGCTAAGTTATCAGTAGATTGCAGTATGAATATGGGAATCCTCAACCTACTTACATCTAAATTTTTCGCTGCGGAAAAGGCTACGTACATACAATATACATGAACTGTAATATACTGTAGATCTCCCAGGGGGGCAAAGAAACAGAACACTTTAATTTTTATACAGTTTACTGTGAGATAGTAACGAGGATGTAGCAAACTTCCCGTATTTCGTCATAGCACTGCGCGTGTCGGTGCAGCTTCCCAGTGTTACCGCGGAGCATGAATTAACTCGTTCGACTAAGAAGGTGGGTGGATTGCATTATCATTTTCTGCCAAGACAAACGTGACATTGACTTGATCTCATCTTCTGGAGTACCGTGTTAAAGAAAACGTTGATCTATACCATTTCCAACAATGAGCCGGTTTGTCGCTACGATATTCGCTATGTTTGCGTGGTCAGGGAAACGGCAGAGCATGTCCCCGGCCGGAGCCACGGCGAAGAAGAGACTTGTGGCGTGGGAGGTTGAGACGTCATGGGAATGGGTCGCTCCACGTGGAGGAGGCCTCTGAGTCATGCCGAGTTCTATTCTTCGTGCACTGCTCGTAAACCACTTCCAACTTATTTTATTTGTATTGTACTGAATCATTGCTTAAGGGGCTACAAAATTCAGATCTCGATAAAGAAGGAAAAATCTGAACAAAATCCACCCATTTGACGTACCCACGGTTTCTAAATGGGGAGAGAAATTATTAAATGATACTTCCACAATAAGATCACCTCTCTATGTTATAAGCCCTGTTGTATGTAATAAATGCTAGAAGAAACGACACTTCATATAATAAAGACGAAGGTTATACAATATATTCAATTAGAGAGTATTTCAGAGACATGGGTCTGTAAGTCCGGCTGTTTGATCCTTGTAGGCAAATGCACTCTTGGTCCTTGAGATTATATACCAGAGAAAAGAATACTGACATAGTAATAGCAACGAATAAATTGCAATAGAGGGAAAATCGGAAGTAGCGTATAGAGGGATCAAAATACAACACCTTTCGAGTAGGAACGTATAGTATAGGAACAAACCCTGCGTTAGGGCAAGCCTGGGAATGTCAATGGACAATTTATTTTACTTACTTATTTGTCCACAGTCGGACCGAGTAGCTCAGACGGTAGAACGCTGGCGTTCTGATCTCAAGTCCCGGCTCAGTGCGGTGATATTAGAATATGCTCAAATACTTCATCCTCGCATCGGTTGATTTCTGGCACGTAAAAGAACTGCGCGACAAAATTCCAGCACCTCGGCATCTCTGAAAATCAAGTGGTTAGGCTAGTAGGGCGTGAAACTACTATTATTATTATTATTATTATTATTATTATTATTGTTGTTGTTGTTGTTGTTGTTATTCGTTGTGGCCATCTAGGACCACGTTAAGTCTTGCTACATTTGGCAGTTGCCGGGCTGAGTGGCTCAGACGGTTAAGGCGCTGGCCTTGTGACCCCAACGTGGCAGGTTCGATCCTGGCTCAGTCCGGTGGTATTTGAAGGTGCTCAAATACGTCAGCCTCGTGTCGGTAGATTTACTGGCACGTAAAAGAACTCCCGCGGGACTAAATTCCGGCACCTCGGCGTCTCCGAAGACCGAAAAAGTAGTTAGGGGGACGTAAAGCAAATAACATTATTAACATTTGGCAGTTTGCTTCACTTTCTTTTGAGCCCAGAATTCCCTCATTCCTCTGTCCAGGTGTTACCCTGTCTTCTTTTCGGTCGCTTGTCTCTGTTTGTTTATCCCATTCGTCAGTATCTTTTTTGCGGATGAGATCTCTATTGAAGGAGTCTTCGGGTTTTATATGAAGCATTTGGAGGTCTTCCTTGGTGTTTATAAACCAGGGCATTGTGGTTTTGGGTTTGGAGTCAAAACAGTGAAAGACCTATTTAGTCAGCCTGTTTCCGTCCATTCGTTTGAGATGACCGTAATATTATTATTTTACATGGTTATGCCCTACTTAGGAGCTCGATTGAACCACCTTCGCTGATGTGATGGCCGTCTTCTCCTCCCAAAATCTCTTCATGTTCTCACTGAGCTTCTTCCTTCGTTCTTCTGGTGTTGGGGTTTGTCTTCAAACTGGCGATTGTCGATTTTTGGTTCTGAATTTACATCTGTCCTGTATGTCTTCTGAGATGTTATAATAATAATAATAATAATAATAATAATAATAATAATAATAATAATAATAATAAATTATTCAGAACTGACAATCAGTAAAGCGGTAGTCTTTGTGCTCACAATGAAGTTAGACGCTGGACACTGCATGTTGTTTACAAAAAGCATTTCAAACTGTCGCCCACCACATCCAATGCGGGCATCACATCGGCGTAGTAAACAAGTGTCCAGTATCTAACTTCGCAATGTACACAAACGAGTATCACTTCATTGATTGTTAGTAATTAGGAGCGTAGAGGCGCGCGGCTGTGAGCTTGCATCCGGGAGATAGTAGGTTCGAATCCCACTATCGGCAGCCCTGAAAATGGTTTTCCGTGGTTTCCCATTTTCACACCAGGCAAATGCTGGGGCTGTACCTTAATTAAGGCCACGGCCGCTTCCTTCCAACTCCTAGGCCTTTCCTATCCCATCGTCGCCATAAGACCTATCTGTGTCGGTGCGACGCAAAGCCCCTAGCAAAAAAAAAAAGTAATTAGGAATGTAGAATAGTTCTTCTTATAGTGCCTTCTCCATTACTGAAGGTTGACCACAATCACAGTGAAGTCTGTTCGATGTTCGGTTGTCCTCATCAGTCTGCTAGAATCTAGTCCTGTCCAATCCCGTAAATTGCTGAACCAAGTCCTTCATCACAACCCCTACGTCCATCAGTTTTATCCTGCATGAAGAGTTAGGAAAAATAAATAAAATAAACTGCCCATTGTCATTCTTTACATTCCCAGCGTTGTCCTGATGCACGGTTTCGTTCTAGACTATACGTTCGTATTTGAAAGCTGTTTTACTTTAACCCCTCTATGAACTACATTTTTTTGCGCAACCTGTGGAATCGCCCGGTATAGATTGCCAGCGCCGCTGGCCTTCAGTGGATCACAACTTTTACTCCTGATCGGTAGTAGTTACCGATTTATCACAACTGGGCGTGACTCTGATGAAAATTTATTTGGAGGATTGCAGTCTCCTGTTCCCGATTGTCGTTTTCGATTGTTTCTGACCCTGACATTAGATTTCTCAGTGAATTGCCTCATAACCAGATTGTGACAATAGTTTTCAGTTATAGCGGTAAAATATGTTCGTAGCAATAGTTCCCAGAGGACAAGAAGCTAACCTGTTCCTAGTCATAGTTTTTGGTTGATATCAACTTTACCTGCCCCGATTGTAGTCTTCAGTTGGTAACAACCTAACCTGATCCTGGCAGTCATTTTCGGTAGATCGCCAGCTATTCTGGCGTCAGATTTCTATAAATGGCAGTTTCTCGTGTCCTTGACATTAATTTACTACAAACCGGGCGAGTTGGCCGTGCGGTTAGCGTCGCGCAGCTGTGAGCTTGCATCCGGGAGATAGTGGGTTCGAACCCCACTGTCGGCAGCCCTGAAGATGGTTTTCCGTGGTTTCCCATTTTCACACCAGGCAATGCTGGGGCTGTACCTTAAGACCACGCCCGCTTCCTTCCCACTCCTAGGCCTTTCCTGTCCCATCGTCGCCATAAGACCTATCTGTGTCGGTGTGATGTAAAGCAAATGGCAAAAAAAAAAAAAAAAAAAAAAAAAAAAAAGCTACAAATCAAAGCCTAGTCTGACCCTGGCAGACCGATGACCTAGATGTTAGGCCCCTTTAAACAACAGCAATCATTATCAGCATTGCTTATCCAAGTCTAATTTATCCCCATTTTCAAAGAATCACAGTCGAACATGAACCTGATGTTAATTCTCAATAGCATTCTTTCCTTGGAAGTAGTGATTGGTTGTTCGCAGTCTTTAGTCCGTGGTGATTCGAAGTGTAATCATCGGTGCATCGTCACATAGGCTACCAGGGTTTGGAGCGTGAGGTGACAACCCCGGGTCCCTGGCTGAATCTGGCATTGCTTCCATTTGTGCCTGATTCCTCACTTTCATTTTTCCTATCTGATCCTCTTTAATGAACTCTCTTTGCATCTTTCCTGTCTGATCTTCTTTAATGAACTCTCTTTACTAAGCATATAGTTTTGCTGTTCACGATGTACTACATCTCCCAACCTTCCGGAATATATGGTAGTCAGTATGAAAAAGTACAGTTCCAGAATAGAGACGTGTCCAACTTGAATATGAATTTCCAGTTCACAATCTTACAAGAAAAGTCGAACAGAGAAATCGCCAACAGAAGATGACACAAGTCGGTGGAAAAAAATTCCGGAACTAATCAGTCCTTGATCACCAAACTCATACTTGCTGTAACAAAAAATTTCTTACTAAGGCATGAATGTTTGCTATTTTTATTCAGGAATAAATTAATGTGGGAACTGAAACATTTGATATTGTTCTCTCTTTATACGAGCTACATTGCTGCTTCTTCTACTACTACTACTACTACTACTACTACTACTACTACTACTACTACTACTTGCGAATGGGGCCTACCTGGTACTGCGCTTGTTCAACCATTGGAATTTGATCTTTCTCCAATATTGTTGCATCTTCTCCTGGTGTAGCTCCCTTCCTCTGATCAGAGAATACCTTTCTTCTTCAAAGGTTTTTTTCTTAAAATTTTGAGGATCTGTCTCACAATCTGTCTATTTGTAAGTCCATCAGCCCCTGTTCTTGAACCTTGAACTTTAGGCTCTTAAACCTATACACTAAAAATAATAAATAATTATATGTTTGTAGTTTCAGGATGGACAGAATGAACATAAATGTACCAAGCAAAATCACTGAGGTTAATTTGTAAGATAAATATTTTTTATAGATGTATTATTTAATTACTGTAATTAAACAATGCAGTTGCTTTGTCCTTCCTAATCAGTGATTTTAAAGATGGTAGGATATATACTCTGGAAATATCAACCTCATAATACGAAGAATGATGCCATTTGTATTGGGACTTTTGAAACGGAGCATCATGTTCCTGTCATTTAGATTAGATGTAAAACTGAAGGTCCTGCGACGATGATGATGATGATGATGTCAAGTCACGTGAACTACATTACAACTATATCAGATTATCCTCATGATAAACAAGGAAGGAGCATGAAACTCGTGCTTAGGATTTTGTTGAAACTTTCACATAATGAAAGAGATAGTCAAGATGAGTAATTTGAGAAATGTTGGATTGCGCTTCCTCTTCTAGCATGAGATGTAGATAATAGATAAAATTTTATGTTTTGAGTAGCTAACTAGACAATTTTAGTTAATTTTTATGCCATATTGTAGAGTTACAACTGTATTTATTCTATTCCTCTTTGGGTTTTTGACACAGAAGTAGATATTCAAAAATGGTAAAATCATTTTGATATAACATAGGTAAAGAAAGAGGTAACTAAATATTTACTTATATTATTTGAACAAATAAATATTTGATGTTGTTATTGTGTGTATAAATTACAATAATACAGAAGGCACAGGTTTTTACAGTATTACCTTACTGTACCTCTAATTTTAATCAAAATTGATCTCTTGCCTTGTAGACCTCTGTATATTTTAAACATGGATCTGATGATAAACAAAACAAACAGATAACTTCAAAGGCATAATTAAAAATAATACTGTACTATATGTTCACTCCAGATCGTGATAATGTACTTTCACAACGCAGTGCTGGAAACAGCTGTTTCTTGTACAAGAAATACACAATTAATGCACTGCCATCATCTTCTAGAAATAAACGGTTTGTACTTAGATTTGAAGGCATTAGGATCATAAATTTACATTCTCATGGCAATAGACAGATATATTTGCCTTGTTGCCTACCTACTCGTAACATATTTCTTTGTTTTCTGCTTACCCTCAGAAATGATTATGAAATGTAAGACTTCATCCTAGTTTCTATTTCTAGTACATATCTCTTTCAATTGTGAGAGCTTCATCAAAATTCTAAGCAGGAACTTCATGCACTTTACTTGTAAGACAATGATTTTAAAGTCACATAAATCTACAAGTTTGTTTTTGCTTTCCCATTTTATTGTTATAACAGAGTGTTACAAATTATTTTATCTTTGTAACATGTGGTGGTTCACATATCTGTAATATTAAATACATTGCAACTATATCAGATTATCACCATATCTGGTTTATTGTTTTATCAGCCTCCATTTTTATTTTTATTTATTTATTTTATTTATTTATTTATTTTTTGCTAGTTGTTTTACGTTGCACCGACACAGCTAGGTCTTACGGTGACGATGGGACAGGAAAGGGCTAGGAGTGGGAAGGAAGCGGCCGTGGCCTTAATTAAGGTACAGCCCCCAGCATTTGCCTGGTGTGAAAATGGGAAACCACGGAAAACCATTTTCAGGGCTGCTGACAGTGGGGTTCGAACCTACTATCTCCCGAATACTGGATACTGGCCGCACCTAAGTCAGCCTCCATTAATTGGGGGTTTGACTGTATAAACTTTCTTATTAATCAATTATGAAAACACTCCCTCGGTTATGGAGTATGTATTTATATACTATCGTACATTAGTTTTTGTATTGCATCTGGCCTTAAAACTTGACTAAGTCCAGGTTTAGACTATCTGGTACACCAATCCTACATAAACATGATAAATAATAATGGGAAAAATTAACACATCACTACTTGTAAGGTACTTGTTTTTTACAACATAATGTTGGATATAGAGAATAAAATATAGTGATATTGGGAAATTCATTCCTTGAATTCTCTGAAAATAAATGTAAAATTTGCAGTTTTCTCCTTTTTGCACATCATGGTATACTGTATCTCAAATTATCCTTGACTTGCCTTTTAAGCAGAGTTTTTTAACAGAAATTGTGTTTGTGTGTTACAGGTATATTACGCAAAAAAGAAACGACGGGCGCAGCAGACGCAGGGCGAGGATAGCTCGCACAAGAAGGAACGCAAGCTTTACAACGACGGATTTGATGATGATAATCACGATTATATTATCAAAAATGGCGAGAAGTTCCTTGACCGTTATGAGATAGACTCCCTTATCGGCAAGGGTTCGTTTGGACAAGTAAGTAGATTTCATGTACTTGTGCCTGGTATATGTTACCATGGGTCATAATGAGACTGATACAATAGTTACAAACACATACAAGTAGGCCTGTACTTCATTAAATATTATTTTCAAACAGGGTGCTTCATTATAATTGCACTGAGATCTATATTTTTCTCGTAAAATATTGATGATACTGTAAGTGTCTTCAATTCCTGTAAATTATAAATATTGTCCTTCATGTACCTTATCCAATCCTATAGTTGTTGATCACCATAGCTTCCCTATCCTGAAAAAACAGTTGCTTGGTACTGCAAACCTCTGCCCATTCTTTAGTGTCATTTAACCTGGATACCCTTGTTTGTATGTGGACCTTATACCGCCATGACATCAAAAAGTTGGAGCGCTTTCATCAGCAAAAACTATCCTCCATCATGAACATCAAGTGGGAAAACTACGTCTCTAATGTTGAAGTTCTCGAAAAAGCATGTGCTAAGATTGTAGAAGCATTGGTCGTTGGCCATCGCCTCAGATGGGCAGGACATGTGCGCTGTATGAAGGGCACCAGACTACCACACTAGATCCTCTTATGGTGAACTTGGCTCCGGTTCAAGACCACGGGGTGCCCTCCAAGACGTCTCAAAGACCAACTGAAACAAACCTTGACGATGACAGAAATAAACCAAAAACTTGGGAAACACTTGCCAAGGACCGTTTACTCTGGCGGCAAAGTGTCTGTACCTCAGTTCAAGAAAGCTGCAGACATGAAGATAGGCCTATTAAGCGACAGGAAAGCGAACTTCGCCAACCCCAGCCATGATCTCCCCCGTCCCTCAGCTGCACAATGTGTGGACGTATGTTCAACGCAAGAATTGGCCTGTACCCTCACCGGAAGTTTAAACACAAACTGCTGTGGGTTATGTGAACAAATGTGATCCACGAAATATCACTGTAATATTTGTCACAAATGGGAGATAGTAATTGCTTTTACTCAAATAAAGTCTCAAATCCCAGGTTGATTAAGAAATAATACGAAATATTTAATTTAGAGAATACATACTTTACTGCTTTACAACAACTATTTCTGTTATGTCGCAGCGCTTCCGTATGTTTTTTGTTCGTCCAAAACTGTCGTCTGCGATGTCTTTGCTCACTGAAGTTCTTTGGTGTCGTTTTATTGATTTTTCTCATTCATTGTAATTTGATGGGCTGTCACTTCATGTGCTTTAACTGATTCATTAAACGATTTATTGGTCCAGGGATCATGCTATTTTTCAACAAAATACCCGCACTCCAATTTGCTAGAAAGAGAGCTAGTTGGTGCCAGTCCTGGACCTCAAGGAAAAAAAAAAAAGACGGCGCGAGCAGCGGAATGCAAGACATACGGCCAAAGATAATAAAAATTGCAGACATAGCACTGTCATTCATCGGTGTAGGCCCTGGACCTCAAGAAAGAAACAAAAGACGGCGCAAGCAGCGGAATGCAACACCATGGACTCCTATTTACAGCCAGTAAATACGTATACATATTTCTTGCTAGTAACGACGTATTTCTTAATCAACCTGGAATTTGAGACTTTATTTGAGTAAATCAATGATTACCTTTCGTTTGTGATAATTATTGCAGTGATATTTCGTGGATCAACATCGTTCACGTAACCCTGCTGTGAATTGAAGTGAGCTATTATCCAGGAAATCTGTAAACTCAGAAACAAGTAACTGCCGACAACGACCTTGTGTGTCCAACCCTACATCAACTTACAATTTTCCCCTTACAATCAATTGTAACAGGTGCTGTTTAGTTCCTTGAATGATATGATTGAAGTACAGGATTGTATGCTACTTAATCCTTTGCCCTCTTCCCTTTTCTTTTCTGTATTCAGATTTCTTTTCATCCTACTCTTTTCTCATCAAGACTGAAGATATCTCAGGATCCCCACCCTGTCAGTGAGAATTGATGCGAACCCTGTTGAAGATGGGAAATAGAAACAGGCTTATCGAGGGCTGAGAAGAAATGGATGTACACATTCTGGAATTGATGAGGAAAGAACCCCATCTCTTTAGAAACTGCACTGTATGAAGATGCAGATTATCCTTGACCTTTCGTGTTTTCATGTTTGTCTTTGTCTCCTCTTTCTGTTGCACATGCTGACTGCATTGTGTTTATCCTCTTGAGTGTTGTTTTCGTATTCCTGTCTTTCTGTGTATGAAATTTGCCCCTAGTGTGGTCTTTAAAATGTTTATTACAACGTTAAGGAACATTTTCCATTTTACCCTCATTGAATGGTGCAAAATCTTCTTTTAGATCTCCTTGATCTTGCAGCAATAGTGCTCCCGCTCCTGCACCTGTCTCCCCCTTCCTCACTTGCTCCGCAGCTCTCCACCGTCCGAACAGAGCTGAGCCAAGCTATCAAAGTCATCCTGAGACAAACTCTGGTCCAAACCAAGCCGAGTCGGACCGATAACTGTGCACAGAACCTCTGTGCCTCGGTTTGCATGCATGAGATTTTGGGTGTTTGAGAAGCCCTGTTGTAGAGTTAGAATTATTTTTAGACAAGAATGACTTCAAGTGACTTGCTGAACTTAGTTCAATTACAGGATGTACTATAAACTATAAACACAATTGAGAACACCCTTGATTTCCAAAACTTCAGCCATATCCCTCATACTTCCATCATCAGTACATTAGTTAAAAACTGTACATCTTGTGTTCATAGGTGGTGAAAGCTTTTGACCACGAAGAGCAGTGCCAAGTGGCGATAAAAATCATCAAAAATAAGAAGCCGTTCCTGAACCAGGCGCAAATTGAGGTGAAGCTCCTGGAGATGATGAACAAAGCTGACGCGGACAACAAGTATTATATAGGTAAGACATGCAATTGTTTTTCCATATCAGTTTCTTACATTAGCTGTTATCAAAGCTACAATGCTGTCAGATCGCAAAAACTAATCATTCTTACAAATCAACATTTGTTAGTTAAAGATCCCAATCATCAGACATTCATAAAGAAAAATAGAAGTTAACATCTGTAAAGTAGAAACACAATAACCAGTAAATGTGTAGAGTTCTGTAAGCTGTACAAATTCAGTAACAAATGTATGAACATTGTGGCCTTGGTTCAGTTGCACTTTTGAGGACCTATTTGTATAACAATATATGAGTAACAGTTGTAACAGCTACCTTTTTTTCTTCTATAATTCTCACCATTTTGAATATAAAGATACATATTGATGGCCAATTCATGGCTTAGGCGCTCCGGCCTCTCACCGCTGCGTTCCGTGGTTCAAATCCCGGTCACTCCATGTGAGATTTGTGCTGGACAAAGCGGAGGCAGGACAGGTTTTTCTCCGCGTAATCCGTTCTTCCCTGTCATCTTTCATTCCAGCAGTGCTCTTCAGTATAATTTCATTTCATCTGCCAAAATTATTGCCCCAGAGGACTGCAACAGGCTTCGGCAGCCGGCACAATTCCTATCCTCGCCGCTAGATGGGGCCTCATTCATTTCATTCCTGACCCGGTCAAATGACTGGAAACAGGCTGTGGATTTTCATTCATTGATCACCAAGAATAGAAGAGTGTACAATTCAAAATCCATGATTTTTGAGAAGAGTTTAAATTTTTCGTAGTTTTATGATTTTTGAGAAGAGTTTTAAAGTCTTCGCAGTTTACATCATGGCCTCTCAAAAATACACTTCTTACACAATTTTTATGAAAATTGCTGTGTACATAATTCTTACATCATTTATTATAAATCTAGAAGAGTTACAACTCAAAAAGTAACCCTTTCGAATTAAGCAAAGCGACTAATGTCAGAACATTGAAAACCGTTAGAAGTGCTTCCTAGCATGAATACGTTAGATTTTATATTGTAACATTTTTGGAGGTTGTAGAGGTCAAAATATACTTTGATGGTAAAATCTCAAAAATGCATTTTTTTAAAGTTGTAACCCTTTCGTTCTCAGCCATCGGTATGCTTGGAATGCTTTGTCTTCTGGGTATACTTGTTATATGAAGCTGAAAGGCATTTGCTGTTAGAAATCAAGTATAATTCATGAACTAGTTAGTTGAAAATGAAATATCACACAATCCCTGGACTTTTCAAGAACTCACATGATGTATTGTTTGGATTTTATATACACACATTGTTTCATACTGTTTAGTTACCCAGTATAACCTCGATGGTCCGTCGCCCTTTTAACTATCAGTTTTTGTTAACCGTCACATTGTTATAACCACATCACTTCCTTTCCTCCTTCCTACAGCCAGCAATGCGGCAGGTGCAGCGCAGTCTTGGATTCAGTCATTGTTTACGACTAGCGCAGTGAGTGTGATTGTTTGCGGTATAACTTCTGGTTTTGTATCTCGTTACTGCTTAAAATAATGCTATTTTTCCACTGTGCTATATTGCTATATTTGGTTCGAACCGCACTGTTGGCAGCCCTGAAGATGATTTTCCGTGGTTTCCCATTTTGACACTAGGCAAAGAAAAAAATGTAAATATTAATTGTTAAACATCTAAGGAAATGTGAAAGTACTTCAAGTATCACAACAATTTATGGTATCTGTTGAACAACTGTTAGTGAAATCAGGTGTAATGTGGGCAAAATAGAGAGCCATGTTTTCGAAAATGCAAACTACCGATGGTAATGTGTAAGCTCACAAAACTATGAAACTGGTGAAATACTATCAGTTGGACGCTGCAATATATATCTATGGTTTGTCCGATCTCACAGCCAGCGGATTCCCCTTTCGGTAGCAATAATAATTGCTAAAGCTGTTGATGTTATTCTCATATCCATCATGACCTCGGTCCTGACCCCTGGCAGATAATCGAGTTTTTACTGTATGATGAAATGATGAATTGTAAGATGTAAACAAAAGGTCTAGCAGAATTTTGTATATTTTTCTTTTATGCGCACCTGTGACATATGATGTAATGTGTTTATACAACAGTTTGATTGGAGACCATTCCTGGATACTGGATAATTTGACCATCAGTTCTCCAAGTATGCCTTCTGTTTTGATCTGTTCAGATCATCTCTTTTTATACCAAATTTTTCTTATTTCCCTGTCGAATTTCAAGCTGATATTTGTATGTACAAAATGTCTTGTTCTTAATGTGATTAGTATTGATAGCTATGACTGTTTCTTTTGCAGTGAAATTGAAGCGTCACTTCATGTGGCGTAACCACCTCTGTCTAGTCTTCGAGCTGCTGTCATACAACCTCTATGACTTGCTGCGAAACACCAACTTCCGCGGGGTGTCACTCAACTTAACTCGCAAATTTGCCCAACAGTTGTGCACGGCACTGTTGTTCCTGTCCACGCCAGAGCTCAATATCATCCACTGTGACCTCAAGCCTGAGAATATCCTCCTGTGCAACCCTAAACGCTCTGCCATTAAGATTGTGGACTTTGGCAGTTCATGTCAGCTTGGACAGAGGGTAAGTTTATTCGTATAATTCTCATATTATTTGCTGTTTCTGGGTTTTTCCACTTGCAGAAAATTATTGGTGTAAATATACACTATCTGATCAAAAGTATCTGGACACCCATCTGTTCATGTAAACTAAAGCCCAGATATCACTTTGACTGCTACTCTGTTATAAAATGAAAGTCATTGCTTACAATAAAAGGCAACTGAGAGCTCAGTGTTGTTCAGTGCTATGAGCAAAGGAGCTTAGTAACTTTCAATTTGATTAGTAATGAAATGGCGTATGGCTTTTAGTGCTGGGAGTGTCCTGGGACAAGTTCGGCTCGCCAGATGCAGGTCTTTTGATTTGTCCTGCGTGTCGTGATGATAATGAAGACAACAAATACACCCAGCCTCCGTGCCAGCAAAATTAACCAATTATGGTTAAAATTCCCGACGATGCCGGAAATCGAACCCGGGACCCCTGTGACCAAAGGCAAGCAGGTTAACCATTTAGCCATGGAGCCGGACAATTTGAATAGTTTTTGGTTGTCACATCAGTAAGCAGTCGGTGAGGGCCATTTCCATCCTGCTAAAGTTGCCTTGGTCAACCGTCTAGGAAATCATCGTGAAGTGGAAATGCAGCTAGCACCGTGACCGTGCACTGAGAGATGTGAGGAGCTGGATTCAAGACTATGTCACCCACCCATAAACTGCATATTTCATTGGCGAATGTTAAGCATCACATTTGCTGGTGTAAAGAACATCAACTGGAGCCGCGTGATTTGGAGTGGTGAATCACTGTCTACCCTGTGGCTGTCAGATAGGAGGGCCTGAGTATGAAGAACACTGGCAAATGATGCATGGCAGCTTGTACAGCACTCACAATGCAATTTGGTGAAGGTGGTGTGACAATGTGGAGGTGCTTTTCATATAAAGGATTTGATCCTCTCATAGTAATATAGAGCACATTAAGGCAGAAGGATATGAAGATATTTTCACTAGCTGCATATTGTCTACAGCAGTAGGTCATCAGTTTGGAGATGATCAACATGATCATGCTCTCCGTCATAAATCAGGGTCTGTTTATGAGTAGTTTGCGGACGTGGAAATGGACTGTCCAGCCCAGAAAAGCTGAGAAAAGTGTGTGAATACTGAAGGTACACATTTATGCAAAAAAAGAAAACCCTTCTAGTTGTGCTTGCTCTGTAATTTTTTCTCTGAAATGCCTACAACAAACCATCGACTTTTCCGAATGAGTGCACACAGTACCTGGTTTATTGCCTTGTCAAGAAACGGCTGAAATCCACTTATTTCTTGATTAACAGAAAACATATGAAACGTAATGAGTTTACACTTGCCCTCATGAGATATACAAAACTGAACACAGAAGTAAACCATTTTCACGAAAATATCATTAAAACACTATTTGCTATGTCACTAATGACTTAATAGAGTAAAATGGGTCCACTCGTTCAATACAAGGCTAATGCTAATGTGACTATATTCTCACAGTAGTCAGTTAAATACTGTAATGATGATGTAACTATGTTAATATTGTAATGATGATGTAACTGACTAATGTTAATATTGTAATGATAATGTAACAGACTATTGTGAGAATATAGTCACATTAGCATTAGCCTTGTATTTCACTTCATTAAGTGTACAACTGTCAACACAGATCAACATGAATTTTATATCATATGATGTTGCTAATGAGTTAAACTGGTGCAAATTGTGAAGCTACAGTGGTACAAAGTGATCTTAGCGGTAACTGGTGGAACTACATGGAGTATCATTTTTAGCGCAGAACTGCTTGTATTTCCTGGCCTAATATAGTTGACAGCCTATGATTCAAGTCGATTCTGTAATTGTGTCATTTACACTTATGTTATATTTCATGCTTGGAGGTTATATTTAGAGTGTAGGTGAATGAAATGAATTTCTTGAGAAACAGAAAAGAAGAGACAGTGCAAGAAATTCAGAAGTTGAGGGAAGTACTGAAAGTGGAATCTTTACTGGAGAGAATAGAGATAGATGGTATGAGTATGTGAAATGAATGGAGGGCTCAAGGATGCACATAAGAATGCATGAGAAGGAAGTGGGAAGGGACGACGTAGAGACAGATAGCTGAAGGGAATGAAAGGTTGTATTGAGAAGAGAGGAAAAGATTGGAACAGAATGTCAATGAATGGAATGGAATGACAGGTAACAGACCCAGCAAGTGGCTGGAAACTGTGCTAGATGATGATGATGATGATATTTGTTTGTTGTCTTCTGATGAAAATTTAGTTTATTTAAATATCTCATTACTTCGCATATTTCAGATCTACCAGTACATCCAGTCTCGGTTCTACCGCTCACCTGAGGTTCTCCTAGGCATCCCATATGATCTGGCCATTGACATGTGGAGCCTAGGTTGCATCTTGGTGGAAATGCACACAGGGGAGCCACTCTTCAGTGGTGCTAATGAGGTTAGCCTTCTTCTATTTTACTATCTATTATTCTCAATTATCTTTTGCTTCTCTTTTCAGTCATCTTGTTTTAAATAATCAATCTGTATATTCAGTCTGTTGTTGGATCAATAAGCATTCTGTGAAGATTTTGCAGATGGCTTTTCATGCAACTTTTTTAAATTTTAAATTTAATCTTTTCAGACCTGGGACCAAACGAAGAGAAACAAAAATTCTATTAATGCTTTTCTCAAATCATCATGTTCCAAATAATTTAGATATAGTATTAGAAAGGTACATTGATTCCACAGGACCATAGTGATAGATGTACATACGTTTTACCCCAGTATTTATATTGAATTACCATACTTACACTCAAATAATATAGAGTTTGAGGGATGTTCCACCATTCAACACATTGCAAAAATATATTAAATTATAAGAAGACCGGTTTCAACTCCCTTGAAGTCATCATCAGTTCTTGGTGAAAATTAAATCAAGGGGAATCTGATAACAATCATCATAACGAAAAACCATGTACCTATAGGTGATTGCATGGTAATGTCTAGCAACTCATTGATGTGTTACCATTTTCACCAAGAACTGATAAGGACTCCAAGTGAGTCGAAACTGGTCTTCTTATAATTTAATATATTTTTGCAATGTGTTGAATGGTGGAACATCCCTCAAACTCTATATTATTTGTTAAACGTCAACACGGAAATGAAGATCATAACTTACGATACTTACACTCATCATTGATCTGTAACATATAATGGTTTCTGTGCTAATTATTTTTACATACATGAGAATAGTGGTTAACAGAGAGTGAGGAAAACCATAATCATGTCCGTAGAAAATAAAGGCATTCATGCTGAGCACATGAGTTTTGTGTGGAGCCATCACATTTACGTTATTGGCATAAACAGCCCACCTGGTAGGTCTGCTGTCTTGATATTGAATGTTTCAACCCAACATGGTCTTGCTCTGGTGTAAATTTCATGAATGGTGGAGTTTGCAAATATGTTCTTATAGTCACAATTCTCATACCATAAGTAGCCATTGACCAAATATTTAAGAAGTGTAGGTGCACATATGTATACGTAGGGTATGAAGAGGATTGCATGATGTATTTACTCAGGTATATTACACGTCCTAATTTTTTAATATGGAATGGAGGGAGTAAAATAATCCCCACTTATATCTTGCATTGATTTTTCTCCGTGTCTCGGTATAAGTATGATGAGGTACACATGCATGCTTGTTTTTAGCTCAAGGTTGAACTGTCTCTGGAAATCCTCCGTTTATCTTAGTTGCAGCAGCTCTCATCCCTTATTTGGTGAAAGGCAGACAGGTAATTCTGGATCCTGACTTAATGAGCTAAATGGAATGCAACATTGTTGAACTGGCTGAAATTTCAGTATACAGTATGACAGTATGTGTAATACATAAGGTATAAGATAGAATCCAATGTATTATCATACTGTAATTTGTTTTCCATCATGACTTTGCTTACAGGCAAGTTGTGGAGAAGAGTTCAAGTCTTACAGAAAGTTTTAAAATTCAAGTGATTCAATTTGTCAAGAGACGGAGGTTATCCTTCTGCGGGCCGAGATTTTAATATGACTGAGTGTAATGTATGCTACTGAGCATAACAGAAAGTTACTCATGAAAACGTTAGTCAAAACTACCGTGTGGTGCACCTTGTGCCACTTTTGCACGAAAACAGGCAACTGAGTATTTATTTCTTCAAGAATAAATTAAAATCTACAATCTATTCTGATGAAATTAGGTATGAATGACTTATGTATGCTCAACTACTTGCGTCTGCCGAGCTGAGTCTCTCAGACAGTTGAGATGCTGGCCTTCTGACCCCAACTTGGCAGGTTTGATCCTGCCTCAGCCCACTGGTATTTGAAGGTGCTCAAATATGTCAGCCTCATGTCAGTAGATTTACTGGCACATAAAGGAACTCCTGCGGGATTAAATTCAGTCACCTCAGCATCTCTGAAAACCGTGAAAGTAGTTCGTGGGACGTAAAGCTAATAACGCTATTGTTATCTACTTATGTTTTCGGAATGTTCACTTGTGTTGACAATAGAAATAAAATCACGAAAATAATTACGCTCACAACCAAAAATGTAATCTGCTCTACAAGGGTTAAGCTCAAATTTTCAGGAAAAACGTGTGAGATACCCATTAGTAAATATGGTAATTCTTCCTTAATGTACCCTACTGTTAAAATCTAATTTTTTGCCAACTAATATACTGTTAGCTTATACCAGAATTGTTAGTATATACACTTTTAAGGTTAGTAAGTACAAGATTTTAAGAAACCTGCATTAATGACCAGACACCCGTAGGTACTGGCTTACCTGGAGCTGCTCTGTTGCCAATATGACATAGATCCTCCCTTCAGCGCTATCACAGTCTCTGCCATTCTAGGAAGTCTTTCCACAAAGTTTCTGCACGTATTTTCTTCCATTCCTCCTGAAACATAGCAAACAGTTCTGTAGCCATTTTGAGGCAATCTGGTCTGGCTGTCAACTGGCGCAGTAACTTATCCCTGAGATGCTCACTTGGGTTTAGTTCAGGGCTTAGGCTGGCCATTCAATTCACTTCCATTCCGACAAACCTCTCGGTTATGGCCTTCTCTTTATGAGCAGGTTCGTTGTCATGTTCAAAACGAAAAGGGCTGATTCCAAAATGTTGCCACAGAGTGGGTGGCATAGAATGGTCCAGTATTGCCCAATAGGCTTTAGCATTAATAGTTTGAGGAACTAAAATCAGTGGACTAAGACCAAACCAAAAATCAGGCCCTCACCATAATGGCTCCTATGCCAGATTTGACAGTGGGAAAAGTGCATTCGGGAAAGTAACACGTACCTGACATTTGTTAGGTCCAACCACAGTCATTACATTGCCACCGTGTTCAGCATGACTCGCCACACCACGTGATGCTCTTCCATTGTTCTAGAGTCCACATGATATAGATGTTGATTCCCATAGGAAATCTGAAATATTTGTCCCGAATGAGTAAATTTATAATACCAATATAAATGGTCCGCTATTGAACATTATAAATTTTCCAGCTACCTCATTCTTGGTTGCCAGTGTTTCGCCCCCGTGTGCTAAGTTGGGCTTATCAGTTGGTACTTAGCGCACCCACCAAGACGCATGGCTAATGCATACTGTGGAGGCCACTGCGTAGGCTACTTCAAGCCACCAGCAGCGCCAATGCACTGTGAGAGACTTTGTCTCTTTACCAAAAATTGATCCCTGCTTGGCCATCAGATGATATAGATGTTGATTTCCTTAGGTTAGCTGGAAAATGTATAATGTCCAATAGCGGACCATATATATTGGTATTATAAATTTACTCATTTGAGACAAATATTTCAGATTCCCTATGGGAATCAACATCTGTATCATCTGATGGCCAAGCAGGCATCAATTTTTGGTAAAGAGACAAAGTCTCTCACAGAGGATTAGCGCTGCCGGTGGCTTCAAGTAGCCTACGCAGTGGCCTCCACGGTATGCACTAGCCATGTGTCTTGGTGGGTGTGCTAAGTACCAACTGATGAGCCCAACTTAGCACACGGGGGCGAAACGCTGGCAACCAAGAATGAGTTAGCTGGAAAATTTATAATGTTCAATAGCGGACCATTTATATTGGTACTACATTAGAGTCCACATGCAATGTGTTTTGTGCCACAGCTTGACCGTGGAATCCTAGCGAAAATACCTCCTGACGAATGTTAATGTTACGAGTATTGACATCGCTTCCAGGCGCCAATGTAATATGTGCGGCCACAGTTTCTAACAAAGCTTGCTGGTTTGACTTCGCCATGCTTCAAAGAGATTGATGGTCCCCATCTGTTAACTGTTTTGGCTTTCCTGGTCAAATTGAGCGTGACTCTCTGGCTACGTCCTGAATATGGTACGCAAGAACTACGTTTATCCAGATTATTAGTGGGACTGAAACTGATCCGGATTATTGAAAATCCGGATAATCCATATGCAGCTACTAATGTGGTCTCTCGCAGACTACTGGATATGATGACTCATTCCCTTCCTTTTTCATCGTCTTAACCAATCGCACAGTGGATCATTATTGAACAATGATGTGAACCCGAGATAACGTCTGCAGTAGCAGATGAGTGTCGTAGACTCCATGTCAGCAGGACCGTCATTAACCCATTAGTGCATAAAATTAATTTGTTGTGTTTTCTTTCAATTTATTTACATATTTCTACTCTTAATAATAGCAGAAACACGTTCCAACATTCAGAAAGTTCATACAAGTGGTAGTTTTATTTACACAGGCTGTCCGATATATCGGGCGCTATGCACTCAGGTCAGTACAACAACACTAGTTACTCAGCATTATATTGTACGATAATGTTGCAACGTAGGTAGTGTTAGGCCGGCCCCGTATGGTAGGGGTAGCGTGCGTGCCTCTTACCCGTAGGCCCCGAGTTCGATTCCCGGCCAGGCCAGGGATATTTACCTACATCTGAGGGCTGGTTCGAGGTCCACTCAGCCTACGTGATTACAATTGAGAAGCTATCTGACGGTGAGATTGCGCCCCCGGTCTAGAAAGCCAAGAATATTGGCCGAGAGGATGCATCGTGCTGACCACATGACACCTTGTAATCTGCAGGCCTTCAGGCTGAGCAGCGGTCGCTTGGTAGGCCATGGCCCTTCGGGGCTGTTGCGCCATGGAGTTTGGTTTTTAGGTAGTGTTAGAGAGTTTGATTACGTTATCCAATTTACACTGTATAGTAGATCTTCAATTTCCACTAAAGACTTATCACAATACTGTACACTCTATTTATGGTTATGTATTTACTGATTATGATATCCACGGAAGCATTCCAGGTGAAGTCCAAACTGGTCGAGCAGACCCACTCTTCGGATACCACTATAGACTTGAACAGCTTTCATCACTGTACAGATATTTTGCATATTCTGTTAAGCTGGACCGCTTTGGTGCACTGCTTATCTCCATCTGTTTGTAGTTCGTACCATCAGTGACAACACTGTTGCCATTCCAGTGCACCAGCAACGCACCACCAAAACTCCTGCAGTCATATGATCCCCTTCTTTTTCCTGTCCACCTTTCTTTGAACGGGGCACTTCTCTGCCTGGTTTTTTTGAAATGTCCCTGTTGCACTTATTCCCTTTGAAGCCAGATGTCTTACCAATTTCAGAAATGTAAAGCAGCCGTCAACGAATATTGTATGCCCCCTGTTTCAGTTCCACTTGCATCAAGGAGGGGTCTGACTACACTTACTCCAAGTCCAAATTCTTCCAGCCTTTCATTTTACATTGCTGTATACACTTGAAAAGGTGGAGAAAGAAGTCTAGCGGAATTTCACAATTTTGGTGCATCAACTGGTGGGGGGGGGGGGGGGGGGGGGTAGGAGGAGGAGGAGACAGGAAAACAGTCAGTTACTATTTGAGATGTAGATTGTGATCTTGTCCTCTACGGGGTTGCTTCTTTTGTGTTACAATTTGACCTACTAATGTTTTTTTCTATCAGGGATATCGGAAACAGGAGCACTGGCCCAGTGTTACGTATGACTCTCTTTATTTTCGTATGACAGCTTCCTTTTGCATGGTTTTCTGGTTTTTCAGTTCTATCTGTAAACTTTCAGTAACATTTTGACTACCACTGGACCTAGTCTTCACTTTTTCATATTTTGTTGAAGCAATTTTCCCTTCATATTTACTCAGAAGTAGGTTTCTACCAAGGTAATTTAGATTACCCTCATAGTCATCTATTATCATCATCAACCGTTTCATACCCGTCATCAGGAGGGTTGATGCGCTGCTCCTCTCCAAACGTCGGTTCTTCCTCCAAAACTTCCAGTATTTCACTTACCATCAAACTAGTAAGGGAATAGAAGTGTCTGAGACAGTAGAACTCCCTGTGCATAGCATCCGATTTTCAGGACAGCTGTATTTACAAGCCTCTGTCACGTCAATAATAAGGCATAATTGACATCTTTTTCATAGGAGTGTCAACAATATGGTCCACACCAAAGTTTCGGAAATATTTGTTAATTCATAAATAAAAATCTCGACTGTTGCACAAAATTCTGTACTATCTTGTCGCCATGCTCGTAATAAGTGAGATTCAACAATGAATGATAAGGATAAAGAATGATTTCTTCTTGGTTCTTGTTAGCTACAGTCGTTATAAAGTACAGGAAAGTATCGTGGGCTTAAAACCCTGCATAAATATCACACAATTTCTTTTTTTACGACGTCCGATTTTTCAGACACTGTGCACTAATGGGTTAAGGACAGGAATTGGAAGTAATTTGGCCACGATCTATTAAAGGTACCATCTCGGCATTCACCTGGAATTGAGAATGGGAAATCGTGAAAAACCATACCCAGGACGGCCAAGCTGGGATTCAAACCCACATTCTTCTGAACACATTACTAACGTGCTTCAGCACGCAGAGCTTTGTCATAATTTCAATTTCTATTCAGTTTTTCTTCCAATCAGACAGTGTTGAAGTCCGTACACCTTAGTCTACAGCAATATTTTTCAAAAGTTCTCCTTTGTCCAGCCTGCTTCTAACTTTTTGTCCATGGAAACAACCACTTTCTTCCGTTATGAGACCATTTCACGCTCACTCAAACAATACAATGCTGCACAGGAAAATACTATAAATGTACAACATGGTGTTAACCTTCAGCTACTGATGTGGTCTTTCACAGACTACTGGATATGATGACTCATTCCCTTCCTTTTTCATTGTCTTAAGCAATCACACAGTGGATCATTATTGAGCAACGATGTGAATCTGAGATAACGTCTGTAGTAGCAGATGAGTGTCGTGGACTCCATTCAGCAGGATCGTCTTTAAAAAAGTGATCGATGAAATGACTAAACATTGTTTACTGAGCAGCATAGTTCTGCTTGCTGAGGCACGTTAGTAGTGTGTTGCATTCGGAAGAGCGTGGGTTTGAATCCCACCTCGGCTGTCCTAGGAATGGTTTTCCACGATTTCTCATTCTCAATTCCAGACGAATGCTGGGACGGTACCTTTGATAGACTGTGGCCGAATTACTTCCAATTCCTGTCCTTAACTATCCTTTTTGGAAAAGACATTCAAGAAGAGTCGACCCCATAAAAGAAATACTGTACAAGTAAAAATAAATTTTTATATTTTTTGATCCGGTTAAACCGAAGTTCCGGATTAATGAGGTTCTTCTTTATCTGAAAATTCACGGGTGGAAGTACTGAATCGGTGGGCACCAATAATCATGCCCCTTTTTTCCTCGCTGAGCTCTGGTTGTTTGTCTGTTCTGACCACTGTAGTTTGTAAACATTTCTACTGAGCACTCACAGCTTTATATTGGCTCACAGCATGCTTGACTGATGTATGGGATCGGTCTGCTTTCCCTTCAGGTGGTGTCTTATCATTAATGGCAATGGCACAATGTGGCATTTGTACAGATATTTATCAGTGTCATAAATAAGACTAATTTATTCCTGCATTGTATTTATAGTGGATTATTTTTGTTATTAATTTTACCTTTCAACTTATTAATGTATGATTAGCCTGTGATGTTGAGTTGTTGATGCTGGTTGTATTTTCAGGTGGACCAGATGAACAAGATCGTAGAGGTGCTGGGAATGCCTCCTAAGCACATTTTAGATCAGGCCCACAAGGCGCGCAAGTATTTCGACAAGCTTCCTGGGGACGGGTCATACGTGCTGAAGAAACCTAAGGACGGTAAGAAATATCGTCTACCGGGTACGCGGAGGCTGCACGACATCTTGGGTGTAGAGAGTGGTGGGCCAGGCGGTCGGCGGCTGGGTGAGCCCGGCCATTCGTTCTCCGACTACCTCAAGTTCAAAGACCTTATCCTGCGAATGTTGGACTATGATCCTAAGACAAGGGTCACTCCCTATTACGCGCTGCAGCACAACTTCTTCAAGCGGACGGCGGACGAGGGTACCAACACGAGCAGTGGTGCGGCGGGTAGCGCCAGTACTAGCCCAGCGGTTGCCACTCTCGTGGATACGGGCAGTCCTGGTGGGAGTGCGACGGTACAGACAGGTGAGCAGCCTCTGGTTTCTCTTCCATAGTTAAAAATTAAAAAGATGTATAGTTCCTCAATATTTATTTGTGTTACAATTGTTGTGATGTTTCTGTTGCAAGTCTGAAACGAGTTGTTCTCATCAGTGAACTCGGCATAATATGTACTGTATATCAGATATCTTCGGTGGTAAAATCGGTGTCTCACTGTCCACTCAGCAAGGTTGACCACATCCTTTCTTTAACAAGTGTATTAAGGACAAGATAGGGCTCTGGCAGATCATTTGTTCATTTCATATCTGTGTCTGGATCAAAAACAGTTCTTCCAGAACTCGGCAGCAAGGTCACCTCTGGTACTGGCAGCCCATAGATGATCTTGGGAGCATGACTGACTTATGCTTGGGCAGACTGGCAGATTTTTCTGATTTTGAGTGTCATTACACTCCCAAAGGATGTTACCCAGTGCACAAAGGAATCCACTTCATTAAATTATCCTTACATCTGGATACATTAACACGTAAACTGTTGAGATGCTTCCAAATTGTATATGACAAGTCTCCTTCCAGTTTGCAGCTCTTCCTTTACCTCAGTTGGTCCACCTTGTAAGTCTTGCTCTGTCTGGATAGCAAGTCTATGGAGTTGTTCTTCTTCGAAAGCTGTTTAAGTGACCAAAGTCTCCAAGGAGCGGGTTGGTGTCCATAAAGTGGCTGACATACATCATTGTATTGTTTCCTTCTCTCTATATTGGGAGGCACACTCCTACAAATGTGAGGCTAATACTGCCTAAAGTAGGTGGAGGTTGCTGGCAGGAGTTGGTTGCAGACATCCAGTTACTAGTCTGGCTGTTTCGTTGAGGGCAGTATCTATTTCATTCCACACAAGCTCTGCATGTTCTCCCACTGAAAAGCAGAGCCCCAGAACAGATTCTTGGTGTAAATGGCTGAGCACCCTATCCACTACCTGTCAAGTATGAATAATGACAGGTGAAAGATTTAGTCCGTATTTCCCTATTTTGAAAATACTCTCTTCCTTTTTTTTTTCTTTTTTTCCCCTTTCTTTATTTCTTTCTTTCTTTCTTTCTTTCTTTCTTTCTTTCTTTCTTTCTTTCTTTCTGAACCCTTTCAGTGAAGCTTATCATTTGTGAAATTAAAATATTGAGCATTGTACCTCATGCAAAGCAAGCAGTTGCTGTTATATTACTTACAGTACATCTGACAGGCTCCTCTCTGTCTCCTGCTTGTATCAGTATTTGTTTTGTCCCATTGTTTAATACCACCTTGAACATTGGATTTTTATACTCCCAAGTCTTTTCTTCTTTTCTTCTTCTGTCCTCTGTGTACTGTATGTTTTCAATGTTACAAATTCATTCCTGAAAAGGAACATTGTTCACCATATTACATCCTCGGTAAAGGAATATTAACTTAAATAAGGTACATTTTTATTGAATATTGTACTCCCAACGGGAACTGGACAAGGGAAATTCATGATGATGACGATGATTTTACTTGACAGAATTTTACTTAATTTTAAAAATCCTTCTTGATATGATATATGGCAGCTCATCATATTTTCAGTCACAATGTCACCTCTTTTGAAAATATTGCCATGATCTATTCTTCAGAAATTGTTAAAATTTTTAACATGTACCTCCTTTCTTTTAACAAGTAGTTTACTCCTCATGAGCTTGAGATGAGGGGGATTGTTTGGTCAGTGTTGTAGTGCAAACGGGCTCTGTATCAAATTTAAATTGCTTAAGTTACATTAATACACTGGGTAATCCGTGTGAACTCCTCAGCATGCACACATTTCATAAATAATCAGTTCACTCTGATGTAACATGTCTAGTACCTTATTCCCTTAGCTTTTACATCCCTGTTTCAGAGAAGCTTCAGAACTCTTTGTGTTTGAAAATAATCCTAAATAATACCCTCCAACTTTTTTAAAAATTAAAATTTGCCTTCATTCGATTTCTAAATTATATTTATAATCCTTATCTCTTGATTTATTTTAGTTCTTCTCTCCTGTCATGACCAGTAATTTGATGCTTAAATAGTTGAGCAATAATAATCATTGTAACCATTGTCTGTCTCGAGTAAAATAAATAGCACAAAGAAGCATCATGGAGCTGTGCCTCATGCTTTCAGCAAAACTCATATCTGTGTTGATAATGTCCTTCAATTATTGTATTTGCTCGTGTATATCTTACACTTTTCTTGAGCTCAAAAATCATGGTGTGAAGGATATTCAGGTTATTAGTAAATCAAACTTCATTAGGATTAAAATACTCTTTAAAAGTAATAAAGCCTCATGATTTTGCATAATAGACTGAATTTTATTGTGTGTTATAACATGTTATTGAACATTAACAGAAGTATTAAAGTTTGTAGAATTTCATTCATAGCTCAGAACACTCCCTTGCCGTTTCTGCTTCCTCTTCATAGAGCGGGCTATCCAGCCACAGCTCACCATCAGTTCTATATGGCTAACACCCTATGTTTTAAATTGTAGCAGTTCATTTTCGATCTCAGAAATCTTTCCACTTTTCAGCCTCCAAAAAAACTTTTCTTGATTTGTTGCTGTTTTCAAGAACTGTTTTCTGTTATTATTGTGTTTCTCCTCAAATTGAATCGCTCAAATTTTAAAACTTGCTGTAAACTTTTAACTCCTCTCCATTTCTCCCTTGTAATCAAAGTTGCGCTCAAAAGCAAATTATGGTATTTCATCACATTAGACTCGATCTTATACCTATCGTCTCGCACATACTCTATACTGGTATGCTGAAATTTCTGCCAGTTCAACAGTCTCACATTCCATCTAGTTCATTAGGCCAGGGAATATGCTAGGATCTGAAAGAATTACCTACCTGTCTTTCACCAAACAAGGGTAGAGAGCTGTTGCTACTAAGATAAGGGGACGATTTTGGGAGACAGTTTGGCCTGTGCTGAGAGCTGGCATAGCATGCCACAGGGTGTATCTTACCATATTAATACTTATTGTATGTCGGTTAGGTCATCAGCAGCCCAGAGGCTGGTTGGGTCCTCAGATAGCACCACCAGGCAAGTTGGCCATGCGGTTAGGGGCGCACAGCTGTAAGCTTGCATCTGGGAGATAGTGGGTTCGAATCCCACTGTCGGCAGCCCTGAAGATGGTTTTCCATGGTTTCCCATTTTCACACCAGGCAAATGCTGGGGCTGTACCTTAATTAAGGCCTCGGCCGCTTCCTTCCCATTCCTAGGCCGTTCCTGTCCCATCGTCGCCATAAGACCTATCTGTGTCGGTGCGACATAAAGCAAATAGTAGATAGCACCACAAAGGTTATGCGGCTATAGGAAAACCACAAATATTGATGGCAGCACCAAAATGAGGTGTACTAGGCAAGGTGAGGAATAATATATTTTGCCATTGCTTTCCTCATACTTATGGTAATGGTGTTCTTATTTTTGTCTGTCAAATCTCCTCCCCCTTCCACTTTTTACTTTCCCCTATCTTACTGCATTTCTGCAACCTTAATCTTGTTCTTTGGGCTACAAATACCTCATTTAATAGAGTAAATAAATTAAAATGTTGTTTTGAATATAGTTTAGGAATATGAAAGTTAGAATTATGGTATATAAAATTATATGTAGAATAATACTGAGATGTGTAAGCTGGTGTTTAATGATAACAGAAAGAAACTTGATCATTTTCATCTTTCCTAGTGTATTTTGAGAAGATCCTCCACCTTCCAGTTGCCAGTGATGTTCATATTTAAAGTAACCACTAATTCATTAATTCTTAATGCAGAACAGCAAAGGCTGCAACTGGCAACGTGTTTGCATCAGGCATAAGATTAGTTGTCATATTATAACAATTTCTTACACTTAAGCATGCATGTAAATCAAGACAATTTTTAAGTTTAAGTAGAGTGATGCGGACACGGGTTTTTCTACCACTTCCCAAGTTATCTGATGTAAAGTACATATGATTTGTTTTATTGAAAAGGAACAACTCTGTCCAGTACTATGATTTTTAATTAAGTGACTGAGAGTCAGTTGTTCTTATATTGACTGTTTATAAAATGAATGTCCTTTTGTGCTGTTCGTTCAGGGATTTTAGTTGCCATTTTGTACGATTCAGAAATGTATAAATGTATTCAGTAAGATTTCACATTTATGAGGGCTGAGAAAATAATTTGTGTGTGTGTGTTTTTTTTTTTTTTTTGTTTTTTTTTTTTTTTTTTTTTTACACTGTAGGGCCTTACTGCTTGAAGTATGGCATGTCATGTATGAAAATGCTTTCCTCAGAGTGGTTCCTTTATTTTGGGGAACAAATTGAAGTTGCAAGGACTTGTGTCTGATGAATAGGGTGGGTGCTCCAGGACTTCCCACCTGCACTGTGCCAACAGTTCCCTGAGAGGATCAGCGTTGTGACAGCAGACATTGTTGTGCAGGACAATGGTCTAGTACATTTGGAAATGTGGCTGTTTCCTTGGGTATAGTTGCTCAGGACAGTGGGTGAATACATTTGGAAAAGGGGAGGAAGAAATGGCCCACTGTCACTATGCTGCTTCTGCGAGGAAATTGTTGGTGCAGTGCAGGTGGGAGGTCCTGGAGCATTCGCCCTATTCACTGCACGAGTCCCTGTGATCTCAGTCTGTTCCCCAAATTATAGGTACCACATTGATGCAAGTGTTTCCATCCAGGAGATTCCATACTTAAAGAGGTAGAACGTTTCATTGCATACATCAACAAAGGTCATACTGGTATGTTGCATGTTGCAGGGAATTACATTGAAAGCCTGTAGAGGTATGGTGGTTCTACTTTCTTTCCAGCCCTCATATAATCCTGCAATTTTGTAATTTTGGTAGAATTATAAACATGGAATGTAGTGAAACCACATTCCAGTTTGACTAAAGTTATGATAATTGAAGAAAGGTCCAGTTAATTCAAAATAATAAAGTCTGATGACCTTGAATGGGTAATATGTTGGACATCTGCCAAAAAATATTGCTGCTTTATCTTAATTTTTCTTTCTTCAGCTTTTATTAGATAAATATACTGGTGGCTTAAGCAGCAACTGCTGCAAAGAAATCGTGATTCTAAGGTATGTGGGTGAATCTCCAGTTGATTTTTGTGATCTGGTTGTTACAGCTGAAACTCTCTAGGCTCAATGAGTAAATGTACTCAGGACAAATATTTCAGGTTCCCTATGGGAATCAACATCTATATCATTGATGGCCAGGTAGGCATCAATTTTTGAAGATGAGACAGTCTCTCATAGTTCATTGACACTGCCGGTGGCTCCAAGTAGCCTACGCAATGGAGTCCTCAGTATGCATTAGCCTTGCGTCTTGGTAGGTGTGCTATTTATCAACTGATGAGCCCAATTTAGCACACTGGGGTGAAATGCTGGCAACCAGGAAAGCTGGAAAATTTATAGTGTCCAATAACAGACCAACTATATTGAAATTGTAATTGAGCAGAAAATGCCTGCTGCACGTTATGAACGTAGAAAAAAATCTCCAGCCTGTTTCCAGTCACTTGACCAGGTCAGGAATGGAATGAATGAAGCCGCCGTCTAGCAGCAAGGATAGGAATTGTCCCAGCTGCCGAAGCCTGTCGCATTCTTCTGGGGCAATTAATAACTGAGAGATGAAATGTTATTATATTGGAGTGTATTGCTGTAATGAAAGGTGACATGGAAAATTAGAGTACCCAGAGAAAATCCTGTCCCGCCTCCTCTTTGTCCAGCACAAATCTCACATGGAGTCACCAGCATTTGAACCATGGAACCCAGCAGTGAGAGGCCGGCGCTCTGCTGCCTGAGCCACAGAGGCTCTTTATGGACGTACATTTATCACAAATTATTTTGATCAAACATACATTATCTTACTGAATGTTTTGGAAAAAATACTTTTCTTGAAATACTAATAAAATGTATTTGTATCTTACCTTTACATGTTGAGTTCAGTATGGTCTGCCTCAAAACAGGTGTTGTAGCACAAGGGCACACTTTTGCAGGTTCCTACATCCTACATCTACATCATGTCAATATCTTTAGAATTAACGGTTATTCCAATTTTAGTATAGTCATTCATATTGTTAAACTATTAATGTGTTCATAAATTCCTATGTTTATATATTTTATTACTTTATTGTTAGAATTATAATTAAGCACAAATTTGTCAAAACTAATCAAATACGACAGGTCTTAACCTTGAGATGATTATATAGGCTGACGATGCTTGAAATTCAAGCAAAACATGTCCCTATAAAACAGTGTTGTAGCATTATGATCTAACAACATAAAACCAATTGTATTGAAAAGGTGGGGGGAAAAAATCACAATATTGTAAGCATATTATAAATTGTACAGTCCGAACACAAATTCTTTTATTACTATTGGCATTTTCTTGCAACTAATCTAAAAGCAGAAGAAAACTTCTGATAAATATAATACAGTAGAACCTTGATTCTCCGTTTTTGGAGGTACCGCGGAAAAGAAATATACAACACGGGAAAACGGATAATCCGGGAATGAATGAACCATCAACAATTTGGCTAAACATCACAAAAATGAAATATGTATACTTATAATCTTACAAACGCTCCTAAACCAAACCAAACCAAACTACAGCCCCAATGGGCCTTTCACCTACCAAGCGACCGCCCTCGATCCGAAGTCCTGCAGATTACGAGGTGATGCATGGTCAGTGTGACAAATCCTCTCAGCCGTTAATCCTGGTTCTCTAGACCGGGGTCACAATATCACCATTAAATAGCTCCTCAATTAAAGGTAATAGTAGAATGACTGAACCTGGAACCAGCCCTCATATCCAGGTAAAAATTCCTGACCTGGCCAGTAATCGAACCCGGGCCCTCCTGGTGAGAGGCAGGCAGGTTAGACCGCGGGGTTGGTTTCAAACGTTGATTACCGGTACGCGACTTAAAAATCTCAACTTTACATTCAGTTTTACTGGGGGAACTTCATCATATTCCTTTGAAAACTTCTTTCAGTTCTGCAACTTTGATCAGCCAAACTCTTCGAAAAATCTACCTCGATCACAAGTAGTTTTTCAATCTTAAGTTCTTGAATGCATTATATTTAGTTCTGCCCATCACTAATCACAATCAAATTGGAAAAAGAAAAAATATCATTAACACTTCCGAAATTACGATTATTCGCGACCTTGAGCTCAGCTGGAAAGCGCGCTCGCTGTACAATTGGAAATTCTAAATTCCCATGGAGGGAATTAGATATTTTTCCACCAATAGAGCATATCAAAAATCAGATCAAAATTAGATGTATGGCTTTTCAGGCGTTTGCTCTATTAACCAGCATTTCGTCTTAGGTCTGACACTAGACTCGTCAGAGTGGGATGTGTCGGACCCTACGCACTGATGCTGGGGTGTATGGGAATTTAGAATTTCCATTTGGAATTGTTAGGCGGGCATTAATTCCATTGTGGAGTTTTATCTCCCGTATGCAGTTATCAGACTGTGCCTCATAAATAGGCTTCTGATAAGTTCACCTGCATACACCCCAGCATCTGTGGGTAGGGTCTGACACATCCCACTCTGACGAGTCTAGTGTCAGACCTAAGAAGAAATGCTGGTTAATAGAGCAAACGCCTGAAAAGCCATACATTTAATTTTGATCTGATTTTTTTCTCGCTGTACAAGTCGGTACAAGTGCGAAATGATACAAAGTTTTTAAATGTAACATGCGCAAATAAAACAACTGCGGCTTTTATAATATTTTAACTCAAAAACGTGAAATTCCCAGTCTTATATTAGGACGAAAACAGTAATAGGCAATCCCAAAACCTTCCATGGCTGTATGTATGTATGTATGTATGTATGTATGTATGTATGTATGTATGTATGTATGTATGTATGTATGTATGTATGTATGTATGTATGTAAGGTGCAACATCTGTTCTGGTCTCGATAACATAATCGTATATGATAATATTAAAATACTAAATTTGTGTTACTTAAGAAGGAGCAGTTTTGATTCCTGCCTGAAAGCCCAGTGAGGGAAATGCCGAAAACCTGTTCGGCTACACACTCGAAAAAAAAAACATCTTGTCAATTTCTTTTATCTTTTATTTCTTTTATTATCGTGGGCATACACTGCTTTATGATTTCCGAGGATTCTCTAAACAATACTACCTAAATGCGATGCTAAGATGATCCCTTATGCAAGTTCACTGTTAATCGTTTTTCCAGTACAGTACTTCTTCAAATTACCACAATGACGGAACGTCAACACCAAGATCAGTAAGTGTGCCGTAGCCATCCTTTCGTAAGATACAGTTTTGTGAAAAACGCGTGATCGAGGATTTAGCATTGATGGGACTGAAATTTCTGGACAGTTGATTCGGGAAATCGTTTCTTCGAGGAGCGGATAATGCAGAATTTTTACAAAGTCATTTAATTAGGATGCTCATGGGACCACGTAATTTGAACGAATAATACGGGAAAACGTAGTTTCCGGGAACATATAATCAAGGTTCTACTGTATCTCAAATATTGACATAATAACTCTGAACTTTATAAGTACGTAGAGGAAAGATTCAAAATCACAGTAGTTTTATAAAAATATCCTAAAAATGACTGAAGATATGAATTGTTTTCCAATTAAATACTCAGAGTGAAATCATAACGCCTATTAGGCAAAATGCACCAGCAGGAGATTTTAATGGGCAACTGTGAATGGGTTAATGATGGATCACTCATTGAAATCTGTTCAGCCGCTTTTCATGTTTTCCGTCCCAGAAAACATCTTGTCAATTTCTTTTATCTTTTCCTCTGCTGCAATATCGATATCTTGTTTCCCCCTTCATTCCATAGACATTTTCATTTCTTGCTACTTGATGGTATTGTAATGGCTCAGGCGGTTAAGGCACTTATGTTAAGTCTTGTTACATTTGGCAGCAAATTTTACTTTCTTTTGAGCCCAGAATTCCCTCATTCTTTTTGAGTGGGCTTGCTTGCATTCCTCTGTCCAAGGGACACTGTATCTTCTTTTCGGTTATTAGTCTCGGTTTAGCCTGTTTGTCACTTTTTCTTTTTTTTTCTGTGATAATGTAATAATGAAATGTTGAAATGGACGAAAAGGGCCAGGTTTAGAATCAAAAGTTTTGATTTACACGAGAGTGGGGCTGGATATCTTTACGATTGCAGTATTTACATGTGAAAGGTACAGACAACAGTGGAGATCAGGAAGGACTTTCAGGTTCAGTTATAATGCATCTAATGGACCCACTACTAAACCTGGACAGAACAGTATATCTGGACAGTTGGTACAGTTCTCTAAAACTGTTTATAACACGAATGCAGTTGGAACTGTCCAGACTAACAGGGCTAGCCTACCAAGAATTGGTAATGCCAAAAAATCTACGGAAAGGATAAATGTAAGTCTGGCAACTACCTTCTCTCGCATGTGTGTAATGGAGCAATAGAAGACTAGGGTGGGAATTGTGGATCCGTAGAAAACCCATCCTATCATGCAATTTTCAAACCCAGCGTAGTTGATGATTACAATCAAAATATGGGGGGTGTAGGTGTAGATTTAATAGATCAAGCGACACGTGCATATCCATCTATGAGTAAAACTGTGAAGTGGTATAAGAAATTGTTCCTTCACATGTTGGACATAGCTATTTACAACAGCCTGATCACTTGGAGAGCCTTAAATGTTGGGAAGAGATTGACACGTCTCGATTTCCGTCTCAATAGGAGCGCGCGGCCTGACAGAGCACCACCATGTGCTACACCCTGTCCACATGGGGTAAAAAATCAACAAAACCCTCTCCATTTAGGCTAAAGAGAGATTTTATCTCCCAGCGATTTGTGTTGTCTCAGAAAGTAGGTGTTAGGAAAGATGTAAGAACAATGTGTGTTGCTTGTGTAAATGTGCTCTTGTGTTTCAACCCATTTCAAGGTATACCATATTAAACTCAATGTGTAAAGGTAAGATACAAATACATTTTATTAGTATTTCAAGAAAAGTACTTTTTTTGAAACATTCAGTAAAATGCTAGACATATTTGATCAAAATAATTTGCGATAAATCTATGTCTATAACATATAGAAGGCAATTTCTGCTTGACAATGATTTGTCGCACATAATGGAATGGGTTAAAGATTGTGTAGACATCAAAAATAACCTTCCTTGTGTGTCCATGGAGACATTCGCATTTTTTCACCTCTCCTTCACTTGTGACACTCGTACTGGGTTTATTCCAAGCCATTATCACCTTATTACTACAAGTATTTCCACAATACATGCTCGTCTAAGTGACAATAATTTATATTTAAGCAGAAAATCTCTCCATTCCTTATATAAATCTATACCGTTCCACTAATTTGAACCAAATTTTGTATACTTACCTTTTAGGACTCTGTGGGTAACCCTGTCTACAAGAAATTTAAACAACTCTCTCCATTCCCTAGATTAGGTCCTTTGGCTTAATAGCATAGGCTAATATAGGCAAAACATCAAATTTGTCATACAAGGACAATTCAAAGCTCATTTTAAGCCTCAAGATTCAAAGAACAAAACACGGTTTGTTCCTGTGGGACACCAAAACACATATTTTAAGGCTCAAAAACTATTTTTTTCAAGACATTGGCACCATACTACCCTCGCTGTAGGAGTCGGATGAATAAATGACCAGCTGTAACCATGGCAACGTCAGCTCAAGGATTTCACAGTAGAATACAGGCCTGGCGTTTGAAGTAGGCACGTGCATGAGTGTAGGTAATGTCAAGAAGAGATTCTGTTCAAACTTTTTGAATTCATAGCTAGCATTAATATGCCAATGTACTTCTTGCTTCTTGAACCGCATTTCCATACTCTTATCAGCATAATGATTGTGAATAGCACCAAAAATATTTCAAAACTCATAGACAGCATTATTCTGCCGAGATACTCCTGTGATAACTGGATTCACATTTCCATACTCTTACCATGATAATGTTTGTGAATAATACCAAAGTGTTGCTTTGCTGTTTACAAGGCCGAGAAATAGAAGGAATTCATTCATCATACATATTTACAAGGTTTTAAGAATGGATTACAAGGAAGAATGAAAAGGAAGCCCAGTCCAAAGTGGTCTGAGGAGAGAAGGATAAAGTATAGTGCAATGATGAAGGCATAGAGGAAAGAACAAAAGATGAAACAACAAGAAAGGATGAATTGAAATTGACACATGGTCCCTAGCAGGCCTAATTGTAAAGAAGAAGAGGATACGCACAGTAAAAGTCAGTTTTAGCATGCTTACAAAAGCCGAGCAATGTGTCTTCTTATAGAGCTTGTGCACTCCAATATCTGAAGGCTATCTGACTGGGCAGGGGTCTGAATGGGCTGTTGGGTCGTAAGTTTCTTGTTTGTGGTATGCGTGTAAACTAGGTGCTTTCAGCTTGTTTATTAAGTTGAATACTCATCTTGAGAGGTTTTTGACATTTGATAGAATGAGGCCAGGGTTTCCTGCTACAGGATTGAGTGGACCACACAGCCAACGACTCAACGCCAAGTGTTTGGCAGCACTAAATAACCCAACTCTCTAAAGCAGCCGTCTGTTTTGTTCACCGTAACAACAGCCTATAATAAGCGTCAAAGTGGATCAGAACAAAGATCTAAGGAGTAAGGAAGCGACGTGCATCTCTTGTCTCTCCTGGAAGATAAGTGAATGGAGATCAGGGATCCACAGACCGACCCAGGAGCTCACAAGAAGAAGAAGAAGATCAAAGTGATAGCATATACAGATGTGAAACACTGAATCAGCATTGGATAAAGTGTAAGTCCATGACAAAAGAAAGAAAAAAATGCTAGCTAAACTGAAATAAAGATTTATAAGTCACTGGTCAGACCCATAATGACATACAGTGCCAAGACGTAGGCAAAGGTAGCCAGGCATCGTCAGTAAATGCATGTTACTGAAATGTGGATGCTGCATTGGTCAGTAGGTTTGGGTTATAAATTAACATGTACAAGGGTCAGTAGGTGTCACTGATATCGTTGAGAAACTGGATACTGACGGAATAAAATGGTATGGTCATGTCCGTAGAAATAAAAACCATCTGGTCCATTGAGCCTTGAACAACTGCCATCTTGTAAGGGAAGACCAAGATCTTAAAAGACCTGCTCAAGAAACAAAGTATCCTAGAAGAGCTGCATTTACAGTAAGTAGAGGAAGGTGTAATCTGAAATTGTATGCTACATACTCGATATTTCTATTCTTATTTGTTTCTACATCACACAAACAGGTCTTAGAGCAACTGTGGGATAGAAAAGGTAACAGCTACATGACCAAAACCGCTAGCTTGATCGATACTTACTACTTGCCAGGTTACACACCATGTGATTCGCCACATCGCTTCAGTAAGCGCTTAGCCCTTGGTAACCTCTATCCGGACCACTTCTTTCCACTTTCAAAAAGGAGACAACTTCTTCCCATTCTTTTAACATCCTTCGAAGAGAGCAGAAGTATTACGCATACCTTACTCTGTGGTGTATGAAGACATAGTGTCAAAATATACACATATATTTTTGTGTAACTTTCCAATCTTTCAAGTACATCTTTCAAATCCTTGCCTATACAAGTTACTCATCATATATTTTTCCTTGCCATACTGTGTTTGTTTGTTTGATAGGTCTACTAATATCTACTGAGTATAAACTGTGCGAGTGTACAGGTGTATTGATATTATATGTATTAGTGTTAACTTTTGAGAATCAATTGGGGTTTTTGATTTACTTCTTTATATTTTTGATAATCAAAGGATAAGACAGATGTGATGGCATATACTAAATACATTTATATTTCTGGATCTTGAAGTTACTCAGATGTGTTTGCCCTGTAATTACTGAAATTTCTTTCTACTGTTGAGAATTTATGGAATGATTTGTATTTGCTCAATTTTTATGTGAGATGATGATGATGATGATGATGATGATGATGATGACATATTTGATTTTATATGCTGTGTCTAAACTTTTTATGACTTGATGTAAGTTTCAGTTTTAAAATATATCCACGTATATATGTATGATACATTGTGTTGTTCTTATTTGTTATTTAGTAATTTTGTTTTTCACCCCCTGATATTGTGATACATACTCTAATTGGTGAGACCAACTGTTATTTTAAACCCTGTCCTTAAGTGTCCCTGTTTGATGCTAGATTGTGTTCCACCATCCCTCTCGCCTTGGCTAACTCTAACCTAACCTGGGTCTTGGTGTTTTTTCGTGTATGCAGATATAAACCCAGCACAATTTGTGACGCGATGACTAACTCTGAGTGGGGCTCCTGCTAACAGTCCCGGAGCTCCAAACTCATCTTAGTGCGTTAAGTAAGTTGCCAGTTCTCTGTCTGTATCTCTCTAACCCTGGCCAGCATGTAGTAGACCCCCTGACAGGTTCTGATGGCCCTTATACATCTGTAGAACAGTTCGCATTCATTGCTGCTGCACCCTTAAAAAAAGTAGCTTTCCTTGAATTCAGTGTTCCATCGCCCTGTATCTAGCGTAATGCACCAACAGTTCCTTACCCTATTAGTAATACATATTCTTTGTGTACAGACAGACGTGTCCAATTTAGCTTCCCCTTCTTAGTTTTTTTGTATATATTTTGCCTTCTTTCTTCTATGATAGAAGTAAAGAAGTCCATTTTCAATTCCCACTGCACTGAAACAAGATCGGTATTTGTGGGCTACCAGCCCTGCTCTGATTATTGGGTCTTAACAGGACCTAATGTACATAGTAGAATGTGCAAAAGTGAGGGGGAGAACGTTCACTCTTTACAAAACTGCTTTTCTGCTGTGGCTAGCATGTTCAATCAAACCTCAATCAGTCAATCGGTATTGCTCTAGTAATAAACTGACTGAAAGTTTGTCACTTCAGCATTTAGTATATTACCTTCTTTGTTTCTGCCTGCCAATAACCCTTTGTTGTTCTAAGAACGCCTGTAGAAGACAGCCCAGTATACCGAGGTGGAGAGAAGCAAGTAGAACCATCTTAATTTTTAAGCTATTTCCTGGAACATTTTTACCAGATTGTCAAGGCTACGTATGATAGCATCAATAGAGCATCAATGCTCCACAGGAGATGGGGATCCATGGAAAGCTGTTGAGAATGGTAAAAATGATGAAGTTCTGAGGAGGGTAATTGGTCATGTGTATGATAAAGAACGATGGAGAACAAGGAACAAAGCAGAATAGTAAACTACATACACCGATGCGCCAGTAAACAAAAATCGTACGATCAGGAAGGATAAGATGGGCAGGTTATGCGGCAAGAATGGATGAGTGTGAGGTGACAAAGAAAATTCTCTTTGGAAACCCAGAAGGGTAAAGAGAGGATGAGGTAGACCTCGAACAAGATAGTTAGATGGATTGGAAGATGATCTAAGGGAGCTGGGATGCAGAAATTGAAGGAGGGCAGCATGTGACCGTGATGGATGAAAGAAGCTCGTTGGAAAGGCCAAGGTTCACCCTGGACTGTAGCGTCACATAAGAAGAAGTCAGCAAATGAATGCTCCTTTTATGTAGCAAGTAAAAAGACCAAAATTGTGACCAGGTACACATTGAGGAAGTAATGCACTGAGTATGACATCAGATCCACAAGCAGTTGGGGCCATTTAGGTGGAACATGCCACAAGTGATTCAAGTATCGTGGTTCTGCAATCGCTGATAATGGCCACAACTGAACTATTAGCCACTAAGAAAAGGACATCATGAGGTGTGGTACATAGCTTGTGGTGCTTTTAGCAAGCAAACCTATGTGCAGTATATCATTTGCCAGCACTCTTAAAAAATATATATTGTCTCTCTAAAGCTACCGGGCATTTAGTTGACCACCTGACAATCCACTTGAGAATTAATATTGGACAAACTGAAATACTATACCCAACTAAACCAGAAATAAATAAATTGCTGAACACATTTACATCAGCCGCAGAGTAACTAGGTAGAAGATATACAATTTCAGTAGTTCGCCTTGGTCAGCATATTTAATGTATTTACTGTAAAGTCAATACGGAACAATTACAAAATTCTTAAATTGCAAAGAGTAAGTGGAAGGTGTTATAGCTTTTGCTTTTTCCTCAATTGAGGCTTTTTAATAACCAATGGTGGCACCATAATGTTGCACGTAAGGCAAGGTAATTTGCCATTGCTTTCCTCACTGGACCAGAACGTGCTGTTACAGGTGTCCTATGTAGCACCTTTCCTAACATCTAGATGCACTAGTTGTTTTCCAGATGCCATTACTCAGCACAATCCATACCTGTGCAGTTTCTATACTGTTTCAACCATAAATAACACTGAGGCTTGAGTGGAAGCTACATTTTATTCTGGCTTGTGCCAAGAGACAGATGCAAAAATATTACATCCATCAAGAAACAGCAAAAGGCTATCAAATCTAGCAGAACCTATTAAACAAAAAAAAAAAAGGATGAGACATAGATTGCAGTATCACAAGTGAGAAGAGTAAAGAATTGAAAAGTGGAATTTTGTTATATCATTTCGGTTTATGCCATGTGAAAGTGACAAGCCACAGGGAAATACCATTATTTGCAAAGACTTGGCTCTGCTTTCTCAGAAGAGAAACGTTGAGCATGATAGTGGCTGTTTTAATCTACAGTAGAAGTCCGGTATAGGGAGAATTCACAACAGCGAAAAATTTACTTGCTGTAGCGGATTGTTGTTATATCCGAATGTTTGTAAAAGTTGGGAAAACCCCCATACACATTAAAATCAGTAAGAAATGGCAATAAGTTTGTTCAAAACTTGCGTTTTCATGGATAATATCTACACTACGGCTTACTTGTTTATTTTTCGAAATCCGTTACTACGTGAAAGTGTGTGTTTAATTTCATCCTGAAAAAAACTATATTACCGTATTTCTCCGAATCCAAGACGACCCCCACTTTGACTTTTTTCTCCAAAAAATTTAAATCAGGCTTAAAAAGTGCTTTGTAAAATTCTATGAATGCCTTTCTTCTACAGTACGCATTTTTAGACTATTTGTTGACGCCGAACATTGCTTTAGTTATGCCGTATTTTTTTGCGGCTTTATTTCAGCGGGTTTAATAACCATTAACTTAAAATTGGCATCATAATGTCAAAGAGAACCCGTTGAAAATTTGCCGGCAACACCTATTTCACGCGTCTCTACAGTACGACGATCCATCAGGAAAATATTCTTGCTTATTATGTAACTGTAATTTTCACTCAGCGTCATATATAGCCTAACCGGCTGCCGCTACACGCACGTCGCGCTTGCCGGGTTCGGCCAACTTCAGCGGCTAGCGATGTACAGTTTAGGCCTAATCGCGGACTTTGAAGGTCAACGAACAAGTTTATTGCGCCGCGGTATGGCAATTCCACCCTTGCATTTTTTGTGCACATGCCTCACAATTTCATCTTCGACTTCTTCAAAGCATCCTTGTTGACGTGCCACTGAATGCATTTTTTGTACAGTACCATACGCATTTTTAAGCTACCTACCTTTGTCTTCACGATAACGCCGAATATTGGCTTTAGTCAGGCCTTCTTCCGTATTTTCTTGCGGCTGCACAATTATTATACATTTCAGAGTGTTTAATAGCCATTAACTTAAAATTGGCATCATAACATCGACGGGAACCCGTTGAAAATTTGTCGGCAACACCTGTTCCATGTATCTTTACAATACGACGATCCATCACAAAAACATTCCTGCTGTCTATAAAACTTAATTTTACTAAGCGTCAGGTACTGTAGACGCGTTATAACTCTGCTGCTGACTAACCGTGGCCTTTTTTAAGAATTCGAAGGCTGGCATGTTTTGATGCCATTCTGCAGAATTGAGAAACGTTTTCGTAGAGGATAATAAAATGTCATTCTCTCTTCACTATTTCTCGAGATCCAGAGACGTTACACATGGACACTGTACAACCGGTCGCCGCGATTAGTGATGTATGATAAAGAGGCGGTCGTTTATTGTCAACGAGTTTTGTGTGTGCGCGCGCGCTTGGGTGAAAATAAAACAGCGTGGTTACTGCGGTATTTGCCAGTGGTGTTCATTACTGTCGAATGCAAAACGACCCTTGATTTTTCACATGAGATTCTGAGAAAAGAAAAACGACGTCTTGGATTCGGAGAAACACGGTATCACTCCAGAGGCTTCTGTGGCAAACATTTCAGGTTTCTTCTTCAAACGACGTCACCTAACCTAACCGTATATGTATCATGAAAAACAAATTTCGAATGCATGTAGAGTAATGATAACCTCCTCGCTAAAAATTTACATGAGAATAGCCTTCTCGAAATTTAACTAGACGCGAGAAAATATAAACTATCCTCTGAAATCAGTGATGTACTCTACCATATCTTGAGGTGTATCACATTTTTATTTCATTTCAGTATATAACATTAAAATTAGGAGAATATTTACTTCAGCCTTTATTTTTAACGAGTTAACAACTGTTATCGGACACGTTATTTACGCATTTATTACGAAAACATGTTCTGTTCTTTCATTGTCATTTTTCTTTATGGAGCAGCAGTCGACGGGTATTACTAATCGACAATCGACTCCGACATTGCCTTCGAATATCGACGAGAGAGCTCGCTAGTAGATATAGCGAGAAAACTATACCGAAGATGATCGATCACATGCAGAATAGTGACTGGGTGCATAAATATCGGTAACGGAAACATTCGTGCGCGCTTAATCGCTCGTAATAACGGATGCGTCAGTGATAGGGCTCTCGCTGTAACCGAAGGACATTACACAGTTTAATATATGATTTTTGAAGAGACGGACCAAATTGTCGTTATAATATGGATCGTTATATACCGTGCTCGCTATAGCGGACTTCTACTGTTCTTGTATAAAACCAGCGTTTTCCCACAGTCACTTGACAAAAGAAGAGTACACAACCTTTGATAACCCTATTCTTCATTGAAACTGTTTCCTTAATTAAACATAAGTAGAGGTAATGAATGACATACCTGCTCAATTTAACAGTAACTTTTATATAAATAAAACACTGGAGAAATTGATTGTATTGATGTTTGACTGAGCAAAATTATTTAGTTATTGTTAGATTCTGTCTGTATATTTGATTAAGATATGCTTTTTATAATGGACTGCTATATATTGTTTAAGGCAGTCCAAAGAGTTCACTCTAGCTTATTGTAAATTTTTTGTATCCAAAAGAAATTGGACAGAAGGATGCCAGTAATGTCCGTAGACTTTTGTACTTAATATGAAGCAGTAACTGAGTTACAACCTGCCTGTTTCCCTGTCGTTTCTCCTATAAAACACTGTCAAGATTTTATTTACCTTGGAGTTACTATTTAATTATGTTTTTAAAATTGGATCATAACAATGGCTGCTTTGTATGTTAACAGGATTCCTTCTCAAATATTTGAAAATGAAAATCATGCAGGATTAGATTTGAGTGTCCTATAGCCCATATGCCAGAATTTAGGAGATGTTATGAGGTTGGTTCAAAATGAAACGAGCTGGAGGCTATAAAATGAAAAAAACGCTGAAAGGATCGTAATACCATTGCCTGCGTAATAAGGTGCGGCCCCTACAAAAGTGCTGAGGTTCCAAACTCTCCGCTAGAGGAACACAGGCACACACCTACATGACGACAGAGCGAGCACGCACATGTGTTGGCGTCCATTACACTCGTGCTGAAAACAGTGGAAGGAATGTGGGGAACGGAAATTCATCAAAGAATGGCACAAGTGTATGGAGAGCACTGCAAGTGCGTTGCAAGTGTCAAGGCGTGGCCGATGATGCATGGTTTGGAATGCCACACCGCATTACCAATGCCATTGTCCAGCAGATGGATGCCCTCATTATGCAAGATCAGCAAGATACGGTAGCAGCCATTGCCACAGAGGTTGGAGTAAGCATCGGAAGTGTTCACGCTATCATTAAGGACAGATTGAAATTTTGCGAAGAAAAGTGTGACCAATGGGTGCCTCACAGTCTTTGACCAGCACAGGAAGCATATTGAATGGGACTCTCTTGAACATCTGCTGTGCTATACCAAAGAAGGGAATGACTTCCTGTCATGAGTAGTTGCTGGAGACGAGACATGATGCCATCACTTCGAACCTGAGTCGAAATGACAGTCTCCAGTGGAAGCATGCAGGTTCCCTGCCTTGCCCCACAAAGATTCCAAGTCAGGAAAGGTTATGCTCAGCTTCTTCTTTGACTAATAGGGCCCCTTTCTTATGGACTTCCTGCTACATGGGACAACGGTGACTGCGCAGCGATACTCGGAAACCTTGACCACCCTTCGCAAAGCAATCAGATCTAAACGACCAGGACAGCTCACCCGCGGGATCATTCTGCTCCTCGACGATGCAAGGCTCTGTACAGCAAACGCAGTCGAGGAGCTCTTGCAGACATTCAAATGGGAGGTCCTCAGTCACCCTCCATACGGTCCGGACCTGTCTCCCTGTGATAATACCATTTTTGTTGAGCTAAAGAAGGCCCTGAGAGGCAAACGATTCACCTCGGATGATGATGTCAAGCAGTACGTTCGGAACTGGTTCATAACGCAGCCCCAGGAATTTTACGAGACAGCCATTCACCGTCTTGTACCGCAGTTTGACAAGTGCCTCAACATGCTGGGCAATACTTTTGAAATAACGGTACAAGTTTTAATTTATATCCTCCGGCTTGTTTCTTTTCGAATGGCCCTCATATAGTATACAGAGCCCTGCTGTCAGTCTCTCATTCAAAAGTCTTCTTTGAAGACATTAGAAATAAGATTAAGGAAAGCAATGGTAAATTATCTCAGTCAACATCATACATTATACAGCTGGTTAGGACTTAACAGAGAGTTCACTGTTGTTCAGTTACCATTTTATTGCTGATTGTGTCTATTAATACTTCAAAAAAGAATTAACCGGCTTCTTCTTACCATTTACTTGAACGCTATGCGAATGGAACAGTTCTGTCCATATTTACACAGATTTATCTGATCCACATCTGGCTTTGCCATAGACTTAGAATTTCTAAGGAAAGTGCACGCACAAACTACAAACAAATATCCTCAGATATTAAAAAAGAAAGTATTGCATGTAAGTCTGGAATAGGTAACATCATTTTCATATAGCCGGTTCTTCTGAATAGCCACTGGAGTGTTCTATTACCAGTGTTGTTATTTTTATATTGAATGCTCTTCTCTATTATTGTCTGTCCCACACCAGATTTTAAAGAGTCTTGTTACTAGTACCACAAGCTCCTAGAAATAAACCAATCACAGCTGTCTGTTTAAGATCATAGGATTGAAGAAACTATGGTATCGTTGGTACATAGTTTTCTTTTCATTGTCCACTTGTTGGGGCTGAGTTAGTGATTTCCCAAAGCAAATGGTTGGATCAATAATTTCTGCTGCTGTTTTTCTTTATTGATGATGGTAATGTTTGTGCATCTATTGCTACCATTCAATGCCAGACTGGGAACCTTTTCATGGACTTTTAAATTTTGATGCACAGGGAGGCAGCAGTTATTGAGCAGACAATATTATATCGCTTTATACATGTTTCATACTCTCTGCAGTGGTTTGTGCTGGAAGAGTGACCAGGCAGCTACCATAGCCTGCATTTTAATCATCTGTCTCTTACCATTCATGTTGTTGGATTTCTTTTGTTTATTGTCCAGAAATTGGCTAATGGAATTTCTGAAACAAGCACTACTCTTTTCCTTCATTGTCTCTCAGCTTTTGCCTTAGGTTTCTAACTCTCAGATCTGTCTAGCCCTCGTAAGTAAACCGTAACTCCGCCAGGCATGCTGTCTCAGTGCCCTTAAAATCTCCAACAATTTTAACATGTTAGTTATTTGTATTTTATAGTTTATTATTGTATGTTTAACTGTTGCAGAAATATCTCCTATGTGGCTTTTATAATTGCAAGTCGTTTGTATTTATGTGGTGGTGAATATATCATGAAATTAGATGTGTCCCCTGGCAGCTGTATTTTTTTTCTCTCTATTTGCTTTACATTGCACCGACACAGATAGGTCTTATGGCGACAATGGGACAGGAAAAGCCTAGGAGTGGGGAGGAAGCAGCTGTGGCCTTAATTAAGGTACAGCCCCAGCATTTGCCTGGTGTGAAAATGGAAAACCATCTTCAGGGCTGCCAACAGTGGGGTTCGAACCCACTATCTCTTACATGCAAGCTCACAGCTGTGCGACCCTAACCGCACGGCCAACTCGCCCGGTGCTGTATTGTATAAACATGACACCACACTTTTCTCTCAAATCGCTGAATAAAATTTACTTGTACTTTTTCACAATGTGGTACTTTTTATTTATTAGTAAAATTTAGCACCGAGCTCGATAGCTGCAGTCGCTTAGGTGCGGCCAGTATCCAGTAATCGGGAGATAGTGGGTTCGAGCCCCACTGTCGGCAGCCCTGAAGATGTTTTTCCATGGTTTCCCATTTTCACACAATGTAAATGCTGGGGCTGTACCTTGATTAAGGCCACGGCCGCTTCCTTCCAATTCCTAGGCCTTTCCTATCCCATCGTCGCCATAAGACTTATATGTGTCGGTGCAACGTGAATCAAATAGCAAAAAAAATTTAGCTAATCTGTGGGCAACTCCTGCTTGAAAAAAAAAGGGGATCTAATGCACTTTCCTGTTTATTGTGAGGCACTGTGCAGCCAGATACAGTGGCAAATATAATTTTATGAAGATTGTCATTATGCACAAAGCTGTGCCATCCATCAAGCATGACACCAATCAGATTTTCATTTGCGTCTCCAGCACCATTTAAGTCAAGTCTCTTGTCCTTTCTGGATTCAGATGAAGCCTCATTCTCTTAAAACATCATATTCATCACCTGTATCATCACACTATTCCAATAGCTCTAAAATATTGATACTTTTCATACTTCAATTCACCCTCACGGCCATTTTGTAGATACACCCCAAAAACATGACTTGACGAGTTGTCTCAGAAATTATAAAAGCAATTGAAGTTCTCTGATTCTGCAGCAGTGAAATGTAATTATGTGTATTCCTTGTAGATGGTCTTAAATACCAAATCAAATAGTTTACACAAATACCAACAACCCTCAATGTCGGATATATGTAAAAGTTCATGCGGGCTGTATGGGGAAGGATGATGTCAGGCAGTGCCCAACTCATGATTGTTAAAGGTTAAATACAACCCTTGTATATTGTATACTTTTTCATGTATTTTACTTCATAGATATCATACAGCTCAAAATAATCTGCTGTATTCTTAGCCCCCTTCTCTTAAGTCTTTGCGAGGAAGTGGTAATCATTCAGCAGTTAAAAAGATAATTCAACATACAGTGGACGCTCTCTTATGTGGCCTCGGTTAACTGGCCAACTCAGTGAATAATGATACTTCTTATTTCTCATGGTATTGAGGGCCTGCAGTGCCTCTCATTTCACCCCGTTCATGTCATGTTTCGTATTAACAATCCAGCAGAAATTTATTATGTTAAAACTTTTTAAATAAAGTCGAATATATTCAGTCGATTTTTAATTAATTAGGAGTCGGGCATAGTACTGTAGATGATTGGCAATACAATGGAAAATGTGTGCAGGATGATTGCAATCGGGTGGAGTCTGAAAGAAATCCTTTGTCCTGGACACACCTTAAGAAAAGCCGCAAATGTCATAGGCCTAGTATACTTGCAAATATTGTTTAAAACAGGGTGAAATGTCTTAAATTAAAATACAGTAAATTGATGGTTAGGTTCTTTATTTTATCATTGACAGTTTAACCAGTTACCAGGGCAGCCACTGTACTTCCAAATTTAAAATAGTAGACGTTGATAAATATCAGTGTCAGTATAGTGCCCTTAAAACCTCAAAATTTCTTCTTGATATCTCTGTGCAATTCATACACAAAACATTTCCAAAGCATCTTATTAATTAAAAACGAAGATAGACAATTAGAATGGTGAAATGATGATTAGGACAACAATGATGACTATCCTAAGCCACAGAATTAGCATTCTTTGTGATGAGAAATCTTGTGTATTGTAGTGGGAATGAAAATGGATAGTTAATGTTGCTTATCCCCTGTCCAATGTCTTTATTGTTCTCTCCACACTGGTAATGTAAGCACAGAAAAATGGAAAACTAGAAAAGGTTTGTAATTTCAACATGGGAATCAGAGAATAGTCTGGAGAAATTATGTTTCATACTGCAATATTATATACAGTGACCACCAAACAAGAGCTTACAGCAAACTCAGGCGAGGTATGGATAACTAGTTGACGGAAAGGACAGCCTGTATTCCCACAGAACGCTATTTGTCCTTCCTCCTAGAGACAACTGTTGTTTTCTTCAGCAAGAAGGAATTAGGAAACAGCCTCGTTAAAAAAAAAAACAGCAAGAAAATTAAAAGCAGGCAGTAATTTTCCTTTTCTCATCTTAATGTGATGACAGCTGTTGAAAATTATTTCCATTTTCACTTACGGAAAACTGGCATGTTTGAAGGAAATTCTGAGATATGTCACCATTTGTCTTCTGTTTCTTCTAATTTTGTTTTCCTGGGCCTCAGCTGTTCATGGGTTGTTCTAGTAGACTTTCTGTTTCAAATTTTCCCACAAATAATAATAATAAAAAACGTATGGCCTCAGCTACCATGTGCAAGCCATCTGGCTGCTTGCTCATCAATTTCAATATTCCGTTTTACTTTAGGCCTACTAGATGGCAGAGTAAACCGAATCTCTCTTGGGTATCTATGGCTAAGGTTTAATGAATTTTGTTGGGTGGACATCAAATGTATCACCAAAGATCTTTTACATGCCGACATTGTACGACATGGAATGTTCGAATGGACTTCTTTCCTCCCTTCAAAAATCCGACTACCTCTATCGGGTTTGAACCTGCTGTCTTGGGATCCAGAGGATCCACTACCGCTGATCCACATAACATTCGATTTTTACTATTTACAAGTTACTTTGCACAAGTGTCATTCCATCTGGCCTTTTGCCATCCAAATGGCAACAGCTAGTAAATGTAAATATTCTAGACACTTTGTAAAATAAAGTATTGATTAGGTGGACAACTCATCCTTCATACTTGTGTAGCTAGTTGGCTCTCGTATAGAAGGAACTTCTGCAGAAATAACAGCTCACAAGATGACATATTGATAGTGGAGTGGCGGATGTGTCTGCCTTTACGTTTTATGCAGCAAAGACCATGGAGGCCATGTTGATCACCATAGACTCCACGACCTGAGAATTGATGGCTGCTCCCAAACGTAAACCCACCCCAATACAGACACACTCATTGGAAAGATGAAGATCAAGAGAAGGGGAACGTAATGCTTGGATCCATGAACCAGATATCGGAGAGGAAGTAGCGAGGAGTTGGACTTTATCTTGAAGATTGCTAGTTGACTGCTGCAGAAGTGATTGGAGATTGATAAGAGGAGTATCCCAAGCATCTTGACCACTGAGATGTGCTGTCTTGTAGGGCACCATCAGGGTCTAGGCATCCACCAGGTGGAAGGAAAGCCTCAAAGAGACTAAGAGAATTATGGAAGGACACTAAAAATAACGGAAATTGTCAAATCACAGCATGACAAATGCCGAGGCTACCAGAACCACTGGGAGGAAAAGCCTGTGACCAGACATTTTCATTTGGAACGACTGAGATGATTTAGAGGTCAGTTTTTAAAACACAATTGGATTCTTCCAACTGTGGGGTTGGCCATGCAGTTAGGAGCGCGTAGCTGTGAGCTTGTATCCGGGAGGTAGTGGGTTCAAGCCCCACTGTCGGCAGCCCTGAAGATGGTTTTCCGTGGTTTCCCATTTTCACACCAGGTAGATGCTGGAGCTGTATCTTAAATAAGGCCACAGCTGCTTTGTTCCAACTCTTAGCTCTTTTCTATCCCATCATTGCCTATCTGTGTCAGTACGATGTAAAGCAACTTTTAAAAAAATCCTGTGAGGTCTCACAAGAAGTAGACTACATTAGTCATGAGATTGAAAACAAAGCATGGAGCAAGGAGAAAGCTGAATGTGTCGAAGTCATGCAAAGTTGTGAAATAAACAACTTCAGTTTCGACATATTTTCAGACAGTATCCTGCACAGAGCTTTAGGGGATAACGCTGCACCAAGTAGACAAGTATTGGATGTTGTTAAAAGACTAATTCCAGAGGCAGAAGCATTAAACTTCTTGTATAGTGGTTTAACTCATTCCGGATGACCACCAAGAAAACCCAATTCGTGCCTAGAAAATTTAAGTTGGAGTCCAATGTGTGAAGCTTGTATGCGAATGTTTTCTAGAGATGAAAGGATGAGGTCAGGTTCATCAATAACCATTATCCAAATACCGCATGTTTAACTCAGTGTTAATGGAGTTAAATAATTGACTGAATAGTAATTGTGGAAAGAGCCATCCGTAGTGGATCACTTTACTGAACTCCACATTGAGAAAGTATAAATTCTTCACCCAGAAAAAGGGTCACTAGGCTGGGAATAACACTGATGGACATAAGGATAGATGGAAGAAAACTTGTTCTTCACAGCTAACAACATAGCAGCATGATTAAACTCATTAAAAGCATTGCAAAAAATCTAATTTAATGAAAGATTCAGGCACTAATGAGGAAGCAAATAATAAATAGGTGCAGCATGTAAAGCAGATCAGCTCCATTGGGAACGCACACTCCAAGCTGGTAGGGAGATAAGAAGTCCATTACTGGTATATGGATTTGCTAGCATATGATTTTCGCAGGCAGCCGACACCAGTTATCTAAAAGTTGGTAATGTCTACCACTGTTATTTTTAATGTATTTTTTTACAGTTTGCTTTACGTCGCACCGACACAGATAGGTCTTATGGCGACGATGAGACTAGGAGTGGGAAGGAAGCGGGCGTGGCCTTAATTAAGAGCCCCAGCATTTGCCTGGTGTGAAAATGGGAAACCATGGAAAACCATCTTCAGGGCTGCCGACAGTGGTTTCGAACCCACTATCTCCCGAATACTGGATACTGGCCACACTTAAGCGGCTGCAGCTATCAAACTCTGTATTTTTAATATCCTTCATAGTAATAATATTATTCATATTAAATAATTACTAATAATAATGATTAGTAATGGAAATAATAAAAGAACAGGAAGAATGAGAGGTACAAAACAGGGAAGAACGAAAGAATGAAATGTCGTCCTTCTTCTTCTTACAGTGGTGAGCATAATGGGAACTATGGAGTTGTTAATAATAATAATTTTAAAAATCTGTGAAGTTCTACCAAAAACACTTGTTGCTCAGTGGTGTACGTAGGTGGTTTGAAAAGTTCTCGGAATGTACTAGAATTAAGTATCTTACCTCGGTGGAACTGCTTTTATTTTTCAACATAGTCTCCCTGTAGACTAATGCATTTGGTCCAGCGATGTTCCAATGCCTTGATCCCATCTCGAAAATGAGATTCCTCCAGGCCTGCAAAATACCTCTCCAATTCGGCTGTCAGTTCTTCCCTTGTAGAAAACCTCCGTCCACCAAGGAAAATTTTCAGCTTGGGGAATTTATGAAAGTCTGATGGTGCCAAATCAGGTGAATAAGGTGGATGTGGCAACAATTCGTACCCCAGTTCATGAAGTTTTGCCATGGCAATAACACTTGTGTGAGGCGGAGCATTGTCCTGATGAAAGATGACCTTTTACCTTGCCAAACCAGGCCTTGTTTCGCATATCTTTTCCTGTAGTTGGTCTAGGAGGTTTGCATAGTATTGCCTCGTAATTGTTTGGCCAGTAGGAAGATAATCTATCAGCAGAATGCCTTTTGCATCCCAGAAAACTGAGGCCATGACCTTTCTGGCCGAACGCACTGCCTTTGCTTTCTTTGGTGGTGGTGAATCAGCATGTTTCCACTGCTTTGACGGCTGTTTTGTCTCTGGGGTATAGTAGTGGACCCAAGTTTCATCTGTAGTCACAAACCGGCGCAAAAAATCTTGTTGGTTGCACTGAAAACGGTCCAAACATTGTTCGGACATTTCCAATCTGGTGCGTTTATCGTTCAATGTCAAGAGCCGCTGCACCCATTTTGCGGATAACTTTTTCATACCCAATTCTTCGGTTAAAATATAATATACCCGTTCAGAAGACATCCCTACAGCTTCAGCAATCTCCCGCACTTTCAGTCGACGATCCTCCATGACCATTTTATGCACTTTTGCGATAAATTCTGGGGTCATGAAGTTGGTATAAATAACCACGTAATCGATACTTTATTATTATCGATTAGGTGGTTATTTATACTGACTTCTTGATTATACTCATCGATACGATCATGAATTGGACAACTTGTAATAAATTCTGGGGTCGTAATACTTTTTGGCCGTCCACTACCAAATTTAAACTCGTTGGTCCACTTGGCAACAGTTGAAAATTAAGGAGCAGAGTCCCCCAGTGTGTTCTGAAAGTCGGCATGAATTTCCTTTGCTTTCATATCTTTCTTTACAAAGTATTTAATCACTACTCAAATCTCAGTTTTTTCCATTGTCACAAATCACTACACGGGAACAACAACAAAGAGTTGTCACTACCACACTACTGCAACTAGAGCACTGACGCGCCACGTGTTCACTCACAAAGGATGTGTAATTATTGCGCGGGAACCTTGTTGCTCTAGCACTGACATCTAGCGGTGATCCTGAGAACTTTTCAAACCATCCTCGTACTGTAACTGTGATGGATAATTGTTACTATGCGCTTTATACTCACAATCGCTGAACGCATCAAGTAAATCACATGTTTCACTATCACCTAATGACCGTGAGAGAAGATGGAACAAAGAAACTTTTGTCGCATGCATGGTAACTCCTTGTTCATCCCTGGAGTGTGCCATAAACTCTTGCCTGTTGGTCACTGTATAATATTCACAGTTTAGACTTTTGTTTGAAGGAGAGTGAAGATCATCCTTTCATTTGAAAATTGCTGTATTTCTATTAGTAGCTACATCATTATAATATATTAGTAATATTGTGACTTGCAGGTCAACACATCGACCTAGAAGTAGTCCATGAAGCAAGAATTGCTAAATTTTCACTTTAAAATGTTGTAGTTCCAGTCAAGTTCAAATGATTTCCTCTTAAGACTCGATGATCAAAATGTTTAAAATATCCACTTTTCTACTATCATTCCTGCATGTGCTTTGGTTTGTTTAACTGTTATTACTTGTGATCCCTTGTAAAAATATAGCCGTCTGTCTGTAAGGTTAAATTATCGTAGATCCTTGGAACCAAAATATTTTCAACTGTTGAATCATCAGATAAAATAGAAGTAATTATTTTTATTTAACCATTATTAAGGTGGTAGTTTATTTTTTCCATTTTTTAACCATAAAAGAGTGGGAAATGCAAAGAATGATCAATTGCATTTCACAAGCAACCTTGGTAACCTGAAAATGTATGTTTTCTTATGCATTTGATTTTGTTCTCTTGCTGTATAGAAATATTGTCTCTATTTTGTGATCACATTGTCTGGAAGTTGTGCTTTGGTATCATCAGAAATATTTCCCGTCAATCTGGTGTGTCAATCTCATGATTTGCACTTGCCAAAGTTATGATTGGATATCAGAGGAGTTGTCCTTTTTTTTTCAGATCCTAGTTTTTATCATGTTCACTTGTTTTGTCAGCTGTACTGAGATAGATAACATAAAATTCAACACATCAGTTACAGAAAACCTACATACATAGTCACTGGAATTTTATAATTTTACTGGTGGCTGAAATTATTTGGCTGTGTTCCATAGTGCATCATACATAACTGCTTTAGAAATGTTTTAAGTCATGTTGGTGGGACTAAAATTAAGTAAGGATAAACCCATAACAATGGTCATTGACAGACAAAACACCAGTCAAACCACAAGAAACATAAACAGCTTGCAGACTCTTGATCACATAGTATACCTGGGATCATAAACAAGTGTGGGTGGATGTCCTGAAGAGAGAAAAAAGAAGAGCTGGATTAGCTAAAACTGCAGTTGCACAGCTGACCAAGATTTTAAAAAGTTATAGTATCACCATAGACATCAAAAAGCTTGCGTAGGAAAGTGGCAACACCACTGTGGCTGCAGACTGAAATGGAATTAATTATTGTCACTTCTACCACATGTTTGTCTATGTTTAACATATCTCACAGTAAGTGGACACTCGCTTCTGGTGCAGTGCACATGCACTTGTGGCGAGAAGAAGTCAGTCTAGTGTGAGTTGGCACTCTAAACTGTTGTGTATTCACCATATTCATGAATTCTGTAACTGCTTCTACAGTGGTTACACGAAACAAAACACTAAACACAATATAGGGAGGAAAGTAAGAGCAACTGCACAGTACCAAAAACCACTACACACTTAGTGAAACATCGGCTGAAACTACGCGGATCTCCACCGATAACAACTTTAGTAAATATCAGTAGGGCCAACTAGATGACAATAAACTAGGAAGGTGGGAAGAGGCTGGGAACCTACCAAAGGCATTGATATGGCTTAGGTCGTAGATTCAGAAATAATCAACCGTGATCCTTAATTTTTAAAATATTATTTACAAATGGATTTTACAAGTAAATTCCGGACAAATTCCGCCATGCGGAAGGTACCGACACATAACGATAATAAAATACAACCTACATGTTCGGCTGACACACACCAATTATTAATACATGTTCTTCGACAATAGCTTCCTACAAGTTCAAAGATTCAAACAAACTATACATCTAGTGACAAATCCAGTTGTACAATGCAATTTAGTAAGTAAGAAGAAACGTAATACGCTATTATAATTTACAGTGAAGTTAAACGTATTTTTCAAAAACTCTGGCGTACATCAAGTGACACGGAACTACCAGAGGCTAAACCCCAAGGTAAATATATTAAACTACAATTTACATATTTAGCGAAACAAGGAACGGGGAATGCCTCGAAAACAAACAGGCAAGCCCAGCTGAAAAGCTAAGGCATCATAAATAATTAAGTGGCGAATCTAGGTGAGGTTAGAGTAGACTCCTATATGAAAAGGCAAGCAAACATTACAGGAAATTTAAGCTGGAACGGAAATCAAGAGTGCTTACCCACAAGGAGGTCCATCTCGGTAGCGAGATGACGTCAAAACTTCAGACAACCAGATAGACTGCTGACAGACCACAGACAGACCAAGACAGACAGAAATGCTGCCTCGCTCTCTTTATAAAGGTAAACCCTGGCCTTGGAGTAGCCAATCAGAACGCATGAGCCCGCCTATTGTCACCCAGGCTCACCAATCACAACTCCTACTTTCAGTCGCAAACTTTAAATAACATTCTCGAATACACACGCTCGCGAACCTTCCAGTTCCAGAACAGTCAGAAAATATATTCTATAAGACATAACCAACAAAATGCAACACACCCTGTTCAAAAATTCATGTAACATTTCTGGATACTTCCAGTAAGTACAGAACTGAAATCTACTATTTACAAATACCATATGTTATGAAATATTACACTGTACAGGTTAGGTCGTTACCAAAAAAAAAAAAAAAAAAAAAAAAAAAAAAAAAAAAAAAAAAAAAAAACCATATTGACACACTTCAGATCATACAGTAAGTCCTACGGAAAGTTTACAAATAAAGTCTTTAATAAACACTTTCCACTTTCAATACCTTTTTTACACCTGTGACAAATTCCAATATAATTGATCTGTTATTGGTGAAGAGGAAGTACAGGCTGATGCCACTATACACTGATAAACGTCAGATGATAAATGAGTTCTGTCACAAGGCAGAATTATTCCATGTGACTGAGCTGCATGTTCTAAAGAAGCCCTTGATTATGCAAAAAACTGCATCATGACAGGTTCCCCATGAGTTTATGAAAGCGCAGCGATGGTTATGGTACAACAACGCCCGAACTTGCTTGGAGCGCAATGTTTTCAAAGAAGATACTGCCTTATGCAGTATTATTGCACTTGGTGAGACGTGAGCTAGATTGTATGAACCTGAACTTAAGCACCAATCCAGTGAGTAGCATCATTATGGGTCACTGTGCAAAACAAAATTTCGTCAAAACCCTGCTGATGTGGAAGTTATGGAGATTCTTGTCTACGACTGCAATGGTGCCATCCTAACTCATGATGTACCACAAGGACGAATGTTAACCGGATGCTTGAGCTTGTCACATACCCTGTGGACTGGACATTTTTCTACTAAGCATACTAGGGTGCACTTGATTATAAAAATGTACATAAATATTAAACCACTCAATATTTTATCTTAAAAGTTGGTATGGGTACTCTCCAATGCCCCTAGTAGTAGTGGATCTGCCTTTACAAAACCATATTCAGCGTCAATCCCTAACACATCATTAATGTTTACATCGTTGTCGTCGTCAAAATCACTTGAATAAATAAGTACATTAGGTAAATTATGGCCTGTAGAGGCTTGAATATCACTTCCACTATCACTCTTACATTCGGTTTCCACTAATTCATTAGACTATTTCCATTTGAACGATCATCGGCATATAATTCTTCTAAAATATCGTTGTCAGCTAACACTGTATTCCGCGGGCGCTCCATCTTGTCATTGACTGAACCGGCAGAAAGAAAGTCGACATTTTGAAACTAAATCAAAGAATAAAAGAGGCCGTAAATAAAAGAAACGTGGCAGATATACATCTACGATTTATTCTACTCAATGTGCATGTCCAAAATAGTTCAAGATATGTTCAAGAGATGTCACAGGAAGACCGAAAACAATGTTGTGAATAAAACCAAGATTTCTCGGGCCCCGTCACCTACCACTGGCGAGCGTACTATGAGATTTCTCGCTGCCCGTCACCCATGTGTTAACGCACAGTATTTACGTAATTTTTCGGAGCATAACCTGAGACCAGTGTTGTGAAGAAAGCTTCAACACTTTCTGCGGAACCCTCCCATCGTGTTACAGAATAAATCCCAGAACATGTGGCACATCCTGTAGCTAATTTGTATGGTCACTTGGGTTGGGAAGTGCTTTTCCACTCGCCATAGTTACGAGATTCAAGCCCCTGTGGTTATGACTTTATCCCAGAGATGAAGGAACCACTTAGTGGTATTCGCTTCCAGGCTGTTCAAGATATTCTGCGGGTAGTAGATTGCTCCACATGAACAAAACAGCACTACTACAGGGATTCTACAACTTCCACTTCGCTGGCAGTGAGTTGTAGATGGTGTTGGTGACCACATTAAGGACTGTAGACGTTTCACACAGGCATCCCTTTTGTCTTAGTAGTAAGTAAATAGTTGTCACTATGAAAGTTCCAACCGTAGTACATTTGTATCATATATTAACTTCATGTTGTCCGTATTGATGATTCCTTAATTCTATTTAAAATTCAAGAGGGGATTTGTTCCATCTAATCAATACAATATTCTTTTAAAATTTTATTATATTTTATATTCAAACACAGGACTAGTTTTGGCCCTATGAATAGGCTATACTCAGCTGAGTGGTATAGCAATATTCTACATACTTACTTAAGATGAGCATGTGCACAATTTGTGAAGAAATATTTAGTGCAAAGCAAGTTTTAAAACCCCAGTTTTATAATTAAGTGAACATTTTAAAAACAACAGTGATACAATCTTTGAATTATTGAAGAGTGCTATTTTAATATTCAAGACTATGTATGTATTCAGTTGAGGATGGCCCATTCATAGGGCCGAAACTAGGGCTGTGTTTCAATATAAAATATAATTGAATTTTAAAATAATATTGTATTGATCAGGTGGAATATCCCCTCCTTGAATTTCAAATAGAATTCTAGTACATTTGTTCAAGAGCCTGTACTGTTCTCCGTATTCCTCTGTTCATCAGAATACTGAACCCTCGAAAAGATTGATGACTTCGTAACTACAGTAGTACATTGCCGAAGTACTTCAGGCATGTAATAAGGTGAAGATGGTTTAGCCAAAATTATAATTCAGAGGATAGTTGAAGGCCAAAGAAGTTGGATAGTGCTCTAACAAGTTACATGGATCAGATTAAACACATCATTCCTTTCCTGTGATGCACGAGGATGGCAGAAAAGAGGACTATGTGGTAAGAAATAACAGGTGCCATTGAAAAATAGTCCACAAGATCATGATACTCAAATTGAGCAACAGACTTTGAATAAGTAAGTCTTCTCAGTAGCATCTGATGTTTTATGGGTATGTTATGTAAGTTGAGTAGTCTCTTAAACTGGCTGTAAATTAAATCAAACCTCCACAGAGCCCTACCTCAAAAGAATGAGAAACCGTGCACACCTTCTGAAATTGTACCATCCAGAAGGAAGCATCTACTTCCTCTAGTGAGTGCTGTATGGAAATTAGGCTATGGTGAGAAGGCCCTTGTTTAAGTTTCATTATGTCTTCTTAGTCGTTTTATACTAGAGAAGACTGTCTTTGCTGGACATGAAACAGTGATTTATATTAATGAAGTCAAACATGAAATCATTGCATAAATGTATGTTGTGTTGAGGATTTACAGTGTACAATTTTCTCCGGGCTACAACTACTACTGATGACTGTTATCTGCAACTTTTGACTCGGAAGAGGAACCCTAATACCAATGCTATAATTCTGAATAAGGAGTTCTATTGATGTCCATATGATGATGTCTGTTTACGCAAACAGGTTACATGATGCATCTTCACTCATGGTGGTCATGCCAAGGCAAATAATCATCATTATCATCATCATCATCATTGAGTACTTGTACATGGGCACAATACAATATAGGATGAACTGTTCGACTTTGACAAGTTATTGTTTAACTTTAAATATTACATTTGACTTGTTCCTGGACAATGATTGGCAACATTTTTGTTTGGAAATAATCTGGAGTACTGCTTATCTTGGACACTGTAAATAGCAAGCACACTTGTGATGTTTTGGGATGGCATTACGTGGGGTAACTGCATCTACCACAGTTGGTCATTTAAAGCAACTTAAATGCTCCTTAATACCAGGATAACTCCTTGGAGCCTTTTGTGAAACTATTACCAGTTTGTCAGAGAAGAATTCATCTTCATGGATAATAACCCATACATTCTTCATTCTTCTTCTATGTCCATCTAAGAGGCCTCCTTGATTGTCAGATGGAATAGTATTAAATATTCTTGTCATCTATTAAAACAACCTGTTAAAATTCTTGCAAAAATTCTCACGTAAATTGAATTTCCCATAGGGCTACAAACTCATGAGTCACAAAAAAAAGAGACAAATTCATAAATAGTTGCCAGTTGCATAGTGGTGCATAATATTTAGAACTTGGATGAAAATTCAGGTGTCCTCTTCTGACCATATTGCATAGTAGTTTTTTTTTTTCCTAACCACGCAGTGTTTCAGAAATGCAAGATTCTATTGTGTGATACAAAGGTAATTCCCTCTTGCAATTGTGGAATATATACAACCCCGATCGTCCCACCTGAACAACCAAAAAAGAATTTCTCTGATTGTAAATATGCTCTCGTCTTTTACAGAGTTGGTTAATAATTTATGTGAGGTAAGTGTAGTATATCACTGTTACTGTCATTTGTGGGTTTCTTTACCATTTAGTGGAATTGGATTATGCTGATGCTTCATTCAGTTATTACAACTGAAGATTCCCTGGGATTACATTGTTCTTTTAGGATCTTGTGCTGGGGGGAAAAAAAAAATTACGCTCCTCCTTCAAAAACTTAGGTAGTCGGTTTTTTGAACGGTAGATCAAAGTCCGCAATCATCAGCAACATTTTTGTTTGGAAATAATCTGGAGTACCGTTTATCTTGGACACTGTTAATAGCAAGCACACTTGTGATGTTTTAGGATGGCATAACGTGGGGTAACTGCATATACCATTGTTGGTCATTTAGAGCAACTTAAATGCTCCTTAATACCAGGATAACTCCTTGCAGCCTTGTAGTACAATGTCAACATGTAAAAGATCTTTGACACATTTGTGTTTACCCAACAAAATAATTAAAATTCAGCCATAGTACACCCAACATTGTTTTGGTCTTTCTGCCGTCTGATAGGGTGAAGCAGAACATTAAAGTTGTCACGCTGGCAGCCTAAATGGCACCAAATCAAAATGTCTGCAACACTGTAGCTGAGGCTGTACAATTATTATTATTATTATTATTATTATTATTATTATTATTATTATTATTATTATTATTATTATTATTATTATTATTGTTGTTGTTGTTGTTGTTGTTGTTGTTATTCACTTATTACCACTGATCTGCATTTAAGGCTGTCGCCCAGTTGTTTACATAGTCTTTTTCTTAAACAATTTCCAAAAAAAGTTGAAAATCTCCCTTGGTAAACTATTCCAATCCCTAATTCCTCCTATAAATGAAAACTAGAAATTTATCCTCTTGAATTCATGTTTTATTCATCCCTCCACTGACAGCTTGGAACATACCACATAGTGGTCTCTTTTTTTTAATAATTTGCTTTATGTCGGACCAACACAGATAAGTCTTATGGCAACGATGGGATAGGAAAGGCCTAGGATTGGGAAAGAAGCGGCCGTGGCCTTAATTGAGGTACAACCCCAGCATTTGCCTGGCATGAAAATGGGAAACCACAGAAAACCATCTTCATGACGCAGCTTATTTGTCGGAAATCATTCTGAAAAAATCATGCTATTTTCTGTTGAATATTTTCACAAGATTTGTGCAAGTTCTGATGAAATTTTGAGGAGCTGATCAGCTCTTTCATTTTTAATTTGGAACAGGTTTTCACAAGCTTAAATGGCTTCTGGAAGAGTTACAGTTTTGTAGTATGGGATGTTAGTCTCCTTTGACAGGGAAAGAAGACAAGGCAGAAAAATGACAGAAATATATTCAACAATTCTATCAAGTAGATCACCAATGTTGAACAAATTACCCTAAAAATAGTATTATATCCTTGGAGAAAACTGAGATCATACCCATGAAATCCCTGAGCATAAATAAAGTCTTCATAAATGGTCCAAAAACTAACATAGTTTACAATTTTAAATATATTGGAGAAATCATCACACACAGCTTAAATGAGAATGAAACATGGATAAATAGAACTAGCAAAATGAAAAAATTCCAATTTCTAACCTGGTCAACATGCAATAAGAAATGCTTGTCTGGAGAATACTTTCTAATGAAACTATCGAGAGATTGACCCAAACCCCAACGCAATGAAGAAGAAAATCTCCTATTACTTTCACATCTTGTGACTGCCAGGAAATCAGCTTGTATGACAACTAATGATGAGAAATCTTGGAAAGAAGACAGGAGGCCAATGGATCCCTGAAATTCAGCGAGATCTGAAACCAGTTGGACTCAAAATGGATGCACAGAAGAAAAATAAACATCCTTTTTAAGATTCACAAATTTTCAGAAGAAATGACACAATAGAAGGCTATAGCAATTTCAGACTAATTGAGTAAATTACGATTAGAGGCAGATCACAATAACCAAGCAGTACAACCTTCAAAGAGAAAGTGAATGTGCAATGACTCAAGTGGTCCACTGTGACCAGTTAAGTAAATAATAATGTGATATGGTTCTAGAACAAGAAGAGGCCGTTGATGTTGATAAAATTGGAGACCTGAATAGGAACAAGGCACCTGGAATAGATGACATACCCTCAGAATTACTGACAGCCTTAAAAGAAACCAGCATGGCAGGGTTATTTCATTTAGTGTAAGATGTCTGACAGAGATGTATCATGTGGTTTTAGACAGAAGGTTTGTTATAACGATTCATAAAAAAAACAGATACTGACAAATGTGATAACTACCGAGCCATTAGTTTAGTATCTTGTGATTCCAAAATCGTGACACACATTATTTACAGAAGAATGGAAAGACAAGTTGAAGCCGGGTTGGCTTCAGAAGAAATATAGGAACACGTGAAGCAATACTTTACTTCTGATCTTAAAGGATTGAATTAAGAAGGACAAGCCCTTGACGATGACATCCATAGATCTAGAAAATTCATTCAATAATATGATAGGACCAAGTTATTTGAGAGTCTGAAGGTGATCACAATCAGGTACTGAGAAAGAAGGATTACCTACAGTCTGTACAAAAATAAGTCTGCAGTGATAAGAATCGAGGACTTATGAAAAAGAAGTAGCAAGTCATGAAGGATTGAGGCAAGGCTGGAGTTTGTCCTATCTCCTTTTCAATGTATATATAAAACAGGCAGTACAGGAAATCAAGAATAATTTGCTAAGGAATCACAGTCCAGGAAGAGGAAATAAAAACATGGAGATTTGCCGATGATATTGATATTTTATCTGAGTCTGGAGCAGATCTAGCAAATGAAATCTGCATAAGACACAGTTTGGCAGAAAGGAATGATCCTCAAATTTGTGAAATACAACTCTGATGAAAAACATGTTAGTCAACAGAATGATTGAAGTGCACCTACATGGTAACGTAAGTAGGACTTACAAATTGAATGATAGACTACCTCAGGAATCGGTACTAGCTCTGTTGCTCTTCAACATATACACAGCAGATCTTCCTCCCACTAATGCTAGGAAATTTATATATGCTGACAACCTTGCCTTGAAAGTCCACTCTGATGATTTTGTTACAGCTGAAAGTGTACTCGCTGAAGATCTCTCCAGAATCGATAAATTCTTCAAAATTTGGCAACTAAAACTGAACTTAGCCAAAACAGAGGTCATTTGCTTTCATCTGAGCAATAGGCTAGCCAGCTATATTCCTCAAGTTCATTTCAATGATCATATAATAAAGTTCAGTCCACACGCAAAATATTTAGGTATCTTACTGGATCATTCCTTGACTTATAGTGAATATCTACGTAAAACATCTGCCAAGATCAAAATCCGCAATAACATCTTGCACTAAATATCAGAAACAGGCTGGAGTCCAACTTCATCTACCCTTCAAACTACAGCAATTGCCTTAGTGTATCCAGTAGCTGAATACTGTAGTTCAGTATAGCTTAACAGTGCCCATGCAATGATACGCACCCAGCTAAATGAAACAATGAGGATCATATCAGGAACTATCAAAACACACCTCTAGAATGTTACGAGTTCTTTCAAACATCTTTCCTCCACATCTCCAAAGACAAAAGGCATTGAAGAAAGAATGGCTTAAGTGTTGCAACAATCCTCTCCTACCACTACATCAAGACTGCTCATATGACAATCTTAGGCTAAAATCTATCCTTGGCTACTAGGCAAGAGACTGGTTCAAGATAAATTTAATGTAAATGCAGCATGATGCAACAGGTGGAAAGCTTCTAACCTGGATAGATTAGGTCTAATCTTGGATCCAGTTGAGCAGCCTCCTGGTTTCAACTTACCAAGGAAAGTCTGGACATCATTTAACAGAATCAGAACCCAATATGGCAGATGTAAGTTATGGAAACACAAATGGGAGATCGTCTAGGACCCTCACTGTAACTGTTCAGATATGCCTCAGACCATCCCATCACATTGTCATGGAGTGCCCACTCCGTAAATTTAATGACACAATGAAGGATATCCACGAAGGCAGCGATGAAGCTATGAACTGGTTAAGAACATTGGATATTCAACTTTAATTGTACTGCAATTAGTCATTGATCAGTCCTAATTTATAAATATTTAAATTTACTACTATTTTTCATGTATTGGAACTATTGTAACAGTGTATTCTTTTGCCATATTAAATTTAAAAGGCCAAAAAAATTGCTGAATGCTATGAACATAGTCTCGGAGAAGGAGTTCAAGATTAAAATAAATAAATCTAAAATAAAAGTAATGAAGTGCAGTCGAACGAAGTCAGATGATGCAGGAAATATTAGATTAGGAAATGAAGTCGTAAAGGAAGTAGACTAATATTGTTGCTTGGTAAATAGAATAACTAATGGCAGAAGTAAGGAGGACATAAAATGCAGACTAGCACAAGCAAGGTAGGCCTTTCTTAAGAAAGGAAATTTGCTCACTTTGAATAATGATAAAGGAATTAGAAACATGTTTTTGAAGACTTTTGTTTGGAGCATGGCTTTGAATAGAAGTGAAACATGGACAATAACTAGCTCAGAAAGGGAGAGAATAGAAGGTTTTGAAATGTGGTATTACAGAAGAATGCTGAAGATGAGATGGAGAGACTGAATCACAAATGAAGAGATACTGAATCGAATTGGTGAAAGGAGAACAATTAGGCTGAATTCGGCCTGAAGAAGAGATAGAATGATAGCCCTCATGTTAAGACACCCAGGACTTGTTCATTTAGTTTTTGAGGGAAATGTAGGCAGGATGTAGTAGTTACATAGAAATGAAAAGCTTAGCTCAGGATAGGATGGCATGGAGGGCTGCATCAATCCTGTATATGGACTGATGACCCAAACAACAACAACAACAACAAGTGAAACTGAGTCAAAGTGCAGCAGAACTAATGCAGCGAGCTTGCAGTTGCAGTCAACAGTATTCTGTAAAAAAAGAAGTCAGCTGTTGGATGAAACTTTCCATAATCATAACAACATGAATAATCATAACTCCATGGCTAACCGGTTTGATTTCCATTGATAGACAAACTTTCCATCTTCAGAATGTTGGCTGGCTGGGCAGGAGGGGGGGGGGGGGGGGGGTGATATGAAATTCTTTATTATTTGAATGTATTTCAAAAGCCTGGGTTCCATTACAAACCTCACTACAGTGCTCATAGGGAGTGAAGGCATATGACGCTGTCAATGGTGATTCATCTGATGTATGGGGATGTTTATTAAGCCTCGAGCTGACCCCATTTGAATGAAGTTGGTTATGTGTCTGCACAGGTTCTCATCCTCTCCCTATAATTCCGTTTCTATGAGTTTCGACTTGACAGTTAACTGGAAGTCAGACATTGGTGCCAGATTGTTACGAGTACAAACAGCTGACACACGACACGAACGGAAATGTATATACTCAAATATAAGTCCAGAATCAATTATTCTTTGTAGCAACATGCAAAACTCGCATAAGATGAACAATAACACACAACATATTTAGGATAAGGCTGTAAGATAAAAATAGATGAATGCTCGAACAGATAAAATGCAAGAAAATGAAATAAAATTTCTATTCTCCATCTAGAAGTGCTCGCGTTGCTGATAGATTCAACTTCTCCTGAGGAAGAATAAAATCCTACAAAGGGAATACACCACTCATTTCTGAGTCACTATCGGCATTGTCATCGTTTTTTGAGTTTTCACTCTCGCTTGACCCTAACGAGATAATAAAGTCTTCAACATAATCATCTGTGATACTTTCCTTCTCCCAAATTTCACCTATCTTGGATTGTCTCACAACCTTGCTCCAGTCTTCCGCACTAACATGGCCTGTGGCTTCCCAAAGAAGTCTTTCAACTTCTGAAACTGTGAAGAGTCACAAATCAGTTCTATGACGTTAAAATGGCAATGATATGGTGGAAGGCAAACAACTTTATGCCCATGCCTCCTGGCTATTTCATCCACCACATAAACTGGGTAGAAGGGCTTGTTTTGTTTCATATGATGCATGAGATCCTCTCTTCCTCATGTTATCACAAACCAAAATATTGTGCTCTTTCAACCATTCAATCAGCTCATTGTTTCTAGCCACTATTGTTGGTGTTTTATCAAGAATAACCAAGTGAACTGACGACTGCAGAAAGAACTGAGCACAATACAATACACAGCTGATAGCATGTTGTTACAGAAAACAACAGATCGACAACACTGGTAACCGGAACTAGTCTAACGTATTATTATTTATACGTTTCATATTCCGTATTGATTGGATTCGATGTAATAGACAAGAAAAATGTTCCACCGATCAATACTATTTATTGTGAATGAATTATTGCACTAGTACAGGTTTTGGCCTCTCTTGGCCATCATCAGCTAGCACACAATATTTACAGTCATTAAACAAAATTACAAAGGTGTTACGTTAGAGCATCTGGATGTCTAATGAAAAATGGAAGTAAAATATATTGCAGTATGTTGCGTTAAAATATCTCTGATTAAAGGTGGTGATGGTTATAATAAACTAAAACCTATTAAGTGTGCATGGACGTGAGTACATAAACACATTAAAATATATAGGTCACATCATAAGACACTAAAAAAATATAGCACATTAAACACATTAACTACATCAACAGTTGAATTGCACAGTACTCAATTTTTCAAATTTTAATGACAAGAGTTCTTATAACATACCAATACAAAGTATATCAGCCATAGAACATTCTCGATGATCACCTAATACAACTTAATCAACACAAGAACTACAAGAGGATTGAAGAATGAATACTTCGCAACATGAACTCAAATTTTAATAGACATTTTTAAAATATACTATGTTTTAATGTGTTTAATGTGCTATATTTTTTAGTGTCTTATGATGTGGCCTATATATTTTAATGTGTTTATGTACTCATGTCCTTGCACACTTAATAGGTTTTAGTTTATTATAACCATCACCACTTTTAATCAGAGATATTTTAACGCAACATACTGCAATATATTTTACTTCCATTTTTCATTAGACATCCGGATGCTCTAACGTAACACCTTGTAATTTTGTCTAATGACTGTAAATATTGTGTGCTAGCTGATGATGGCCAAGAGAGGCCGAAACCGGTACTAGTGCAATAATTCATTCACAATAAATAGTATTGATCGGTGGAACATTTTTCTTGTCTGTTACACTAGTCTAACGTGCTATGTCGGAGAGATCGGCTGCCTATGATTGGCTGTTTCTTAATTCACTAAGTCTCGCCAAAAGGCAGCGCTCAAATGTCAAGTCGAAACTCATAAGAACTGAACTATAACTCGTTATCGTCACACACACACACACACACACACACACACACACACACACACACACCCTACACGACACAACATAACATTGGATACAGAAACATGAACATTCACGTAATGATCTTCACTTCTGAAGCGAAGAGTAACTAACTCATTGACTGTGCATGCAAATAAATGAAAATCACAAACCTCTCATCTTACGACTAGTGGAATTCTATACAAGTGCTGGGGCATTATTGCACACATCTTTGCTCGAAAGGGCATGAAAATTTCCAAGTATTGTATTTGGGGTACAGCCTACTCACATTGGATCTTTAGCTTCTAATGTGATCTTTGTTTGTCCTGTTTATGTACAGAAACCCACCAGCCTTCTTCTTCTCCTTCTTTTTTCATTTCTACATAGGTTTGGCATTTACTTCTTTGCCATTCCTTGCTATCTTGGGCATCCTACTTTTTTCCAACCTTTTTTTTCTGCTGTCCTCTTTCACTTTTTTTCCTTCTCATTTTCATTCTTCCAGTGTCACTCCATCGTTCTTCTGGTCCAAAATTCTTAGTCTCCATTCCTAGATCTTCTTGCTCAGTAGTGTTTCTCTGAGATGCATTTGGTTCCTCTCATCCATCTTAGCATCCTCATTTTTTCAACTTGTCATTTCCTTTCCTGAGCCCTTTTTAATCGCCCATGTCTCTGCACTATACAACATTGGTAGTCTAACCACTGCTTTATACAGGAAAATCCAAAACAACACTAACAACACTTAGTATGTTGTGCAGGATGACAAAACTTACACATTTTTCAAGAGAGAGCCCATGTCTGGAAATGGGACACCTTAGGGCGCCAGTGTTCAGCATTTTGATAAGAAACCTCCACAGCCCAACAAGAGCATCATATCATGTATTAAATCACAAAACCTCCTACTTTATTACAGAGCCTACACGTTTTGTACTGTGTTTGACAATGTGTGTCAATCTGTGCACTGTGTGGAATGTGGAATGCACACCTTTCCCCAAATCCCAAAATGTGTTCTTTGAATACTTCCCTCCATTCTTCCACCTTATCCCAGCATTCTTTGCACTGGACAGCATCATTTGCAAATCATACTTTGTGGTGCTTCTCTCTTCTCATCTCTCATGGTATCATCCATTACCAGGTAAAATAGGTATGGGCTGAGAGCTGATCCTTTATATAACTCCACTTCCATCTTGAATCATTCAGTCATACCTACACTCCTCTTAATTTGGGCTGTTGCTGTTTCATAGATTTCCATTACATTCCTCACATATTTTTCTGGAACTTCTTTTGCCTTCATACATCTCCATATCTCTTGCCTGGCACCCTGTCATATGCTTTCTTAAGATCTATAAACACATTTCTACTAGTTGTTGTAAAGCAGAGAGAGCATCTTCTGTTCCTCTACCTGGTATGAAACCCACAAGTCTCTTGTAATGGTGAATAACACCTTCAGAAGTATTTGAAACACTTGTGTATTGGCAGATTTGTCTTTATATTTTTGGTGAAGTGTATTTTATCCGTCTGCCATTGTTGTCTTTTCTTTTGTAATTTAAGTTTTGTGGTGCACAGTGGTGGGAGGACGTGCGCGGTCGGATCCGACGACGACGGCTGCGCATCACCACAGCATGGGCTACACGCAGAGTGCCGCCACGCAGACGGCCATGGAGTGCGATGCGGGCCCGTTCCCCCGTCCGGCCCACTTCCACCATGGGCATCACCCGCACCACCGGGCTGCCCCTCGCCACCACCAGCAGCAGCAGCAGCAACAACAACGGCCGCCATCGTCCTTGCCCCCTGAGCTGGTGGACTATTACCTCCAGCGGGCACCCTGCCTCGACTGCGAAGCCCCGCTGGCGCCCGCCGTGGGACGCTTCTTCCATGCGTTCGGGCAGCAATCGGCAGCGGACTCATCCGGTGGTGGACCGACGGCGGCGGCGGGTGGCGGGGGAGGAGGGGCGGGGGGAAGCGACCGGGAGGACAGTCCCATGGTGGGCGTCTGCGTGCAGCAGAGTCCGGTCGCCAGTCATTAACAGTGACTGGACGGCTAGGGAGCGCCGCTGAGCCACTAAAGTGTTTTTTAGGGAAATGACGGTGTTTGTGTGACGTGTCGAAGCGAGTGTCATGTGAATTATTGACTTAATCAGTTTTTCTACCCGAATACTTTTTTTTTTTTTTTGTGTTGTTTCTCTCCCCTCTTTCCTTTCTTACTTCTCTTTATCTGAATATTTCTGACACATCTATTGACTTGTTTTAGTAAAAGTTTAATTGAAATGAAATGTAAGTCCCTGAGGAAAAGAATTGAATTTCTTTGTAGTCTTTTATTTGTAGCCTAACTTTTTAAAAATGTTACGTGCTCAGAATGGTTTTAAGTAAAGTAATTGTTATATGAAGATTATTTTAGGGGGGTGTATAAAAACAAACATGTTGCCTCTTGTAATAAGGGAAGAAACCAAACTTCTACTGCTCCTATTACTACACATTGCTACAGGATCTGCCAATAGAAGTGTTGCCGTTTCATTCTAAAATGTGGCTCATGACGATTGCCCTCACTCCTCATGTACAATGAATGACGTGATCAAAGGGTTTTTATTTTTTTATTTTTAGTAAATTCAAACCTGATTTGTCATTTGTTCTTTTCTCCTCCAGTCCTCCATTGACATTTTGTCAAGTATTACCTAAGTCAATGTAGAGATCAGGTGGGCTACAGTTCTATTTATGTTTGAAAAATCAGTGATAGATATTGAGGGGGAGGGGGTAAAATATTAATTTTTATTATATTTTATGGTGTTAATGTTTTGGAGAAACTTACTTCCTCATGCCATCAAAAAAATGTTATTTAAACAATAGGAAATGAACTTGTATAATAAATCGAACTCTTTACACTGATCTATAATTTCATTGTTGAAATTGAAATGTCACTTGAACTCTATATTCTGCATTCACATTTCAGTGACTGTATCTTACTGCTTGATGTTTTTGAGGAAGTAAGTCTGTTCACTCATTAATAAGCAAAAATGAGCCTGCACTTCTAAATCATTGTAAAACTGGTGATTCATTGGTACATTTATGTACTGTTGTAAGACAAAGGGCAAAGCTTTTGTATTTATAGTTCAAAATTCTGCCTTTTATTGAACGAGAAACTGCTCGGTCACAAGACCTGATTATCAGTTTGAAATTACTGGTGATAGAAAGAATTTTTTTTAAAGTTGTCTTTTGAACTAAGGTTTGTTTTTAGATTTGTATTGTACTTTTTAATGAAATAATGTGTACCTTTTGGTATATGTTGTTTTATTTCATGAAAGTTTAAAATTTACTGGAAAAGTTTAAAAATTTACTGGAAATGAAGGTCTACATTTTTCGATTCCAAAACTAATTGTGTAAGTATGCTTGGGGCTAGGCATGGCAGTCGAAAGTTTATGTTCTGTTGTAATGAAATTTTTATCCTCCCTTAGGTTATCGAAAGAGACCCCTATTTTATGGTGAAATGACTTCAAATATTTCAATGTTCTAAGATATGCATATGCCATTTATTAATCTGATGTGCAGGTTTTGAGATCCAGCTTCAAGATCAGGAGCCTTTTGATTTATGTATGTTGAGTTAACTTTTGGCAGAGACGTTGATAGGCAGCAATTCTTGAAAAGAACAGAGAACCTTGGAACGGAGTCATTGCTATTTTATTGAATGAATTCCAAGTATAACTTATATCTGTGTGATACATAGACACGTTGTCTTGTTTTTAAAATAACTCTTGTTAGTGTCAGAAAACTCTTTTTTGATAGCTCTGTAATAGGTTTCTGTTTATCATTGTATAATTTCCTTCATTGACTACTATCATGTTTTTTATGTCAAATTTATGCTTTTGATTTTGTTGTAGTGGGAGTTGTTAGTTTAGGACTACCACTGCTGGTTTTTGCTCAAGGGCAAATGTATACTTTGCCTCTTGCTTCTTACTACCATTCCATCCTATTCAGAGCTTGAACTTTATCTGGAAAAAGACAAGATTATTTTCTTCCTTTTCTGCAGTCTTAGTTTAGAACACCATTCCTTTGTTATTTTAAAAAATTATTCCGGTTTGAAATGTATATTTCAAACTTAGCATATTATGAAATTCTCTTTTATAACTGGCAAGTTGTTATTGCTCAGGCGTCCCAATATAATGAGCTGAAAATAGTTACGCAAAAATGAGCAGTTTGACTGCCACTACAGTTCAGGGGTTTTTTTTCCTAGCATTCTCTCGAATATTTCTGAGATCTGAAACTAATATCATTCATCATCAAAAGAACATTTGAAGAGCTGACTGATACAAAAGAATAGCATCCCTAGTCATGTAAACTGACTAGAACGGCAATTAAAGGTATTGCATAGGATTTCCGTCACTTGCCCAATAAAAGATGACTTTTGATTAGTCGGCCAAGGCCCTAATACAAACGTAATGTCACAGGATTTTTGTATTTTGAATAAATGGTGTGTATGTTGTTGTTATTGAATTACTGACTTCACTCACTGTGAATAATGAAACATGGTAATTGTTATTGTAAATTAATGTGTTTCTTGGAAATATTTTTCTTGTCTTCAACAAAAGGTTTTAAATATTTGAGTCTCTTCATGGCCAAATTTGGCCTGAGTCTCCTTTTAATTTTATCCTCTTTTAGGATGAAGTTACTTGTGCAGTGATTAGTCCATGGAAATTTTAACATCCTTACTGGCAAAACATTTTGATTGCATCGATCCTATTTGTCTACTTCTTTCTCCATGTCCATGACTCACATTCATACATAAGCCTGAGAAATGCTAAACAGTTTACCAGTCTTATAATCAGGGTCTTGGAAATCTGTTGGTCTTCCTACAGTCTTGTTAATTTTTTCATTGCCAACCTTAACCAGCGTCCATCTTACCTCTGGGAGTATCTGAGAGGAATTCCAGATTTTTAACAAACTATATCTGCAATTCTTTGCAGTTAGTAGTAACCTTTTGCACTGGGCCATTCTCTTATTATGATAATTAGTTCAGTGTAGATCATGTGACTTGTGGATTAAAACAACAGATATGTGATAACAATTTCTAGTCAATTTTGTTTTCAGAAAAATTCAAGTGTCAGGTAAACGATAGTCACAAGTATTGTTAAAGTGTTGCTGGGCCTCGGTTTTATAAAATTTGAAAGTTTTCTGTGGAGGAAAGGCTGCAATGTATTGTTTATTTATATTGCCCTAGCTGGATGTTCCATTTGCTGAATCTTGTATGGGTGGAATGTTTCATAAAGCAATATTTGTTGTCATGTTGATAGTATATTGCCAGTTACAATTACAAACAGTGATATACACAAGATTAATGAAATGAATGCACAGAAAAAAATAGTGGTACCGCAGAAATGTGTAGACGGTTAAATCACTTTTATATTAACAGATACAACTTTGAGTGATGTAAAGTTATTAAGTATTTATGATAAGATTCCCAAGTATTTTTCTTTTTAAATCCACTATACAAAGTGCAGGATGTAGGAGTTACATTTACCTTCAACATAAATTTTGAACTTCATGTAGAAGGTATTGTGCTAAATATTCCAGCTTTATTGGATGACTTCCCCCCTGAGTTTTTACCTCTCCTGTTTGATCTCTTCACTTGACTTGGCTGCTCCATGCTGTCTTGATCAAAATCTTCAATGGGTACACTTTCATAATAACTGAAAGTATCTAAACTGATTATGTTATCCACGAAAGGCACTCCACTTTGCAGTTCTGACTGATTAAAAACATTTTGAAAACTGGTAACATTGTCACTTACACTAACAGATTTATTATTTTGAAGATGGTTGTTCAAGACTTCGTCATATTCCCCGAGTAATAATAATGTACAACGGGTGTTTGTTTGGTCCGCCCTGTCAGTATATTATTAGTATTTGAATAATTTATAGTACATGTTTTGGGAGCCTTAACTCACTTCGTCTGCGTATTTACATCAAAATCTACCTGAGTATTAAATTGTGGCTTGACATCAAGCCAGACTGAATTCTAGTTCCACTGACAACAGGTACATTATCCTCATTACTTTTAGTTGCCTGTATTCTTTCAATTAACATCTGAATTTATTTCATTGGAGGATAACACATTAGGAGCACTTCAAGAAAGAATTTTCTCATCAGTTCCAATAAACTGTGCAATAATTGAACTTCTGAATTTAAAGATTCATCATAATTATGTTTTTTTAATAACTGATCTAAACTCAGTTTCATGCTTAATATTTTCTGCTTCATCTGTCTGTAGTTTGAAGCCATCCACCTCATTTGTCTGCTACAGCACTTTAAATCTATTATTTGTTATGGTTAGTGTGGATTCAAGTTGGAATGCTGTAAGTCCATATACCACTGCACTAATCACACAAATAAATAAATAGTAACCAAAGAGTTTTGTTTTTCGTCTATCATGCAGAATCTTCACTTCAGTTCCAATATTAACATCAACGAAGGTTATATGAATAGTGTAAGATTTAATATGTACTCGAAACAGAAATTAATTTCGATGTACAAAATAACTCGTGAATTTCATTACACACTTACTAAACAAGTAAAATAGATGTAAAGTAAAAAGCCATGTTTTAGGTTTAAAGAAAAATTCTTTCAGATCTGAGGGCAAATTTTAAATAGTTTTATTCTAATTTTTGTCTTTTGTACTCGATACCAGGGTTCATCAACTTTGATGAGAGACCTGATATTATATTTGTGGACATCGCTTCTAAGTTTATCATCATGTCTGTAAACCAACAAGCTGAGTGCCTCAGACAGTAGATGATGATGATGATGATGATGATGATGATGCTTGTTTTTTAAAGGGCCTAATATATAGGTCATCAGCCCCAGACAGTAGAAGCACTGGCTATCTGAGCACATGTTGGTGAGTTCAATCCTGACTCAGTCCAACGGTATTTGAAGGTACTCTGATACATCAGTCTTCTGTCGGTAGATTTACTGACACATAAAAGAACTCCTGCAGGACAACATTCTGGCTTCTCAGCATCTCTGAAAATCATAAAAGTAGTTAGTGGAACAAAAAACTAGTAACGTTGTTTCTAAACCTTAAATAGTTCAGTATAAATCCTGGCAGACAGTTCATTGTAGTGCTTAATGAAGTTTCCAGTAGAATCAAAACTTTTGAAATTCTTCTAAAGTTGTCTCAAAACAGAATTCCTGAAAGCTACAGCAAGAGAATGCATCGTTACCATTAAAAACATCTGTCCTGTAAATGAATAGGAGGATTTCGGCTCGGCTACGGATCTAGATGTAATCCAACGTTTTAATGGTTCATTGTCATTAACAGATGATTTTTATTTAAATTAGTGCTTTTGCCATTGTTCTTGTTTTCATTTAGTCACAGCTTTTCTGCAGAGATTCAGCTGTCAATATAATTTACACCATAAAATAGAGTCTCCAGCACTAATTCAAGAATGTATTTGTGTCTAATGAAAAAGTCTTCTATGAGAGTTTTCTTTGCCATATAACCTATGGACAGTTCATCTCTGAGGGTGAGCTAAGTCAGCAATGTGTTGGATGAGTTAGTTATTGTCCCTGGGGGTGTATCTTCATCGATTTAGAAATGAGGAAAGTAGGCTTTGCCCAAGATTCCATCCTAGCAAATGCCTGCAATAAGCAACGGATTGTTACAGCAGGAAATAGGGGAACTAGTTGTTTTTGACCAGGCTCACGTGCATTTCAAGTAGTGAAATAATATGGATGTTGTCCTTTGTCAGACAGTTGGATTTGTGTAACTGAAACTACCTTTTCAAGCTTCATACCCATAGTAAAAGCTTGCTTTCTGCTACTCCATAGGCCTTCATAGCTTATATAAAGTTAATTTTGCCATCTTTAAAAATGCAGTAGCTATTCTATGCATGGTGAATTTAGTAATTAAATTTATAAATATGTCTTTGTTTTCTTATCAGTTATGTTACATTTTACCTTCATTCATGCACCTCGTAGATTTTTCTCCTAAAATGGAATTCTTTTCTAGGATTTTGGGAGACTTTAATAATCTGTGAAAATTCTGCTTACGCCCTTTTTTGAAAATTCTTTCAGAGATTATCTTTGTCATCAAAGGAATAATGTATTCTTCTTAATAACCAATGGACCTTGTTCCTGTAAGATCAGAGCCCTCTGATACTGAATCAGAGTTGCCAATGTTTTGGAAGTAATATGAGAAATCTGCTTTTCAACTCACCCACCACAGCCATAAGGATCCATGCAATATCCTCATGCCACCTTCCGTTCAGAACTCTGATAAAGAGGAAGAATTGCACAGTGATATATGCTTGGAGAATAAGAAGAATTTGGAATAGCCATCAAGATTGACAGAACAGTATGTGGTTATGCAACAGGAACCATTCTCCAGATGCCTAGGAATTGCCAAAAGTGTTTATTCAATAAATGCAGTCATAGTATAACGAGATAAAGAACAAAAGATTCTTCTTCTAAGCATTATACTGTTGATACGGGGTCTACTGTACGGATCAGTGAATGTCACTTTCTTCTATTTTTCGCATCTCATGGGCATATATTTAAGAACTTCAGGTCACTGTTGACAGTGTCCAACCACCACAGTACTGTGGTTGTCCACATGGTCTTTGTCCATCAGCATTAAGGTGGTATGCAGTGTTGATGACTGTTTCATGTGCTGCTGTACGACATGTCCCATATCAACAGTCTGCCTTTGTGTATCTTTTCATGAATTGGTGCCACCCTGATCTGGTGTGTGATGGTTGTGTTGCAGACATGATTGCATTGGGAGATTCTCATTATCCTGCAAAACATACTCATTTTTCCATAGTAGGAGAAAATGCCTATCTGGTTGTTTTTTTTTTTTTTTTTTTTTTTTTGAGGTGGCCTAGCACACGGTGCCGTAAAATGCAACTGAACTTAACACTGTCCAATAAATCTTGTACTTCATGTGGGTTGGCATTTGTCACCTGATAAAACCTTGCTAACTATTCTGACCTATGGATCGAAAGCTGCAACATGGGCCATTAGGGACAACAATCAACTAGTAACTACAGAAATGAAGTTTCTTAGATCTGGACTCATTATGAAGGTGGAATAAATAACACCCAAGGCCTACTTTGAAAGAAAGTTTAATGGATAAAGACCACAAGATGAACCTGTGTTGGATGAAGCAGGTGAAGCCCAAAGTAGGAGAAGGTACTGGAAGAGGAATGGTGACAAGTTAGAGGTTTATGGAAGAGACTTGTTCAGTCCCATACTTGGCCTGCTGGAGTGGAGAATTGATGATGATGATGATGATGATGATGATGAATAATCTATCAAGGTTATAGTGAATCAGTTAGTAATTAACTTACAAAATCCATAGCTTTTTTATTTCTAAGACTGATCCTATATAGCCCTTGACCATCCTTTGCCTAAGTTTTGAGTTTAGGTAGTCATTACAAATGAAAGACTTCATTTTTGTAAATGTTTTTCATGCCATTGCTGTCCTATGTTTCACTTCTTTCTCAGGATCAAGTTGTGCATTGATTATCAAACCCAGCTGGTTACTGTTTCTCTGTCAAACTAGTTGTAAAGTCATGAATTTGTTCTTGTTTGCATTTATTTTTAGTCCCATTTCCTCAGTTATTGTAACTAATATTATTGAGCAGGAATTGTAAACCATCCAGATTGTCTCATTGTATTCCCGGCTTTTAGGCCGTGGTCCAGGAGCATGTGATGGTCCTGAGGTTACACCAAAGACTGTGCTCGACATTGTCGAGGGTTAAATTAAGAACTAGTGTTAGGTTCAATACACTTCACTTTCTTACTTTCTTCATTTATACTGTATTAATATGGATCTATATGATGATGTTCGTAAATTGTAACAATTGTCAAGGATTCCGACTGACTTCAATAGCAGCAAATCTCTTGGCTTCACATGCTCCTGGACCACAGCGTACAAGCCCGGAATACACTGACGTGATTCGTAGCGCCGGCCATGAAAGCCTCAATTGCTACATCCAGATTGTCACAGAAGGTGACTGTATCATCTGCATATCCAATGTTATTAGTTATGACACCATTTACTTTTATGCCATCTTGTTGATTTTCTAAACCTGTTTTGAAACTGTTACTTCAAAATTATTAACAAGCAAGGAAACGGTTATATAATAAAAACAAGTGAATATGTGTGACCAAGGTAACTTCATGTGTAATATGGATGTACATAATACAGTGGTTAAAGGGTGTACAGGTTCAATTGGCTTAAAGCCATGATGAGGTAGAATGTTGTGAAAATAATTCACATCTCAAAATACTTAGCATTCAAAAGATTAAGAACACCACATCAGTAATATTATTTTTTAAATGTTATGCCTTTTCTCTCACATATATTTTGGTTTCATTTGTTAACTATCTTTCTTTAATTACGTGACATTTCTATATGCATTTAAATTTAAATATTTAAAAAGTCATAAAACTCGACATTTTGTCATATAGAGATAGTGTTCTCATTCTGAGCTCTCTTGGGTAGGTTTATTGCAATCAGATATACTTCCTTCAAAATTTAACTAATTTATTTCATGAAAAATAGTAATATACCTGCCACAAAAATTTATATTAAATTAGTAAAATACAACTGATATAACTGTTCTAAAATAACCAGCAACTTTGACTGATATTCTGCTAAAATGTCCAGATCTGTAAAAGAAGGTTGAAAATACTATGTATTAAACCATCAAATTAAGTACCATATGACATAATGTGCTGTTCATTCAGGAAGTACTATAAAAATTATGAGCCTTAACCTAATTTTATTAACTTTCTTGCAACTGTATCAAATGTGTTTCTTCATTGTGGACAACTAAAACACAATAATCTGTCAAGCCTAGTAAGTAAAATAAAGAAGAAATTAATATCTTTTCCTCATATTTAGACAACTTGGAAAATATAGTATTGCTTAAAGGAGGTATCACTTACACACTAAGGAAATGGGAAATACCCAAATGATGAAGGTTGACATTTCAAAATTAGTCTTGAAACTAGATAGAATCAAGTCTCTTCAAGTGACAACCAGATTTTGCTGTGTAGATTTGACACAACTGATTTCAGAATATTCTTCAACAAGTTGATTCTTCTGTTTTACATGTAGATATATTAAATTATATTCTTAATGTTGGAGTAAAATAAATTGCAAATAAATTCTTTCAAAAGTTAACATTGGTACAATTTTAGAAGAACTACCCTTAGCTGATTTTGAGATATGGCGTATGATATTAATGATATAAACAATCATAATGTTAAACTTGTTACAGTTCCTACAATACTGAATTTCAATCTCTCATTTAGTACATTGCATTTTTAATATCATGAAGTGAAGAAATAATTCTCTGACTCCTATTTACTTGTTACTTTTTAGGAACATAATGACCAAGAAATGGTATAAGCTGAATGTGCCACCATACAGCATGTACAATGCAAGCAAAGGAGTTCATTTTTTCTTGCCTTCTATATCAGTATAAAAGGTAATCCTAAATGAACAAAGGTTTCATACAGCAAGATTTAAGCAGTTTGTACATACATATTTGGTCAATAGCTCTGTGTCTGTGCGGTACTATGAGTGGTAACAGAAGTAAGTTCATCTCCAAGATACTGATGGAACTAGGTTTACATGTCAAGATCCTCAGCAGTGTGTTCTTATTAATAATGCTATTGGTTTTACATCGCACTAAATACTTTTGCTGGTTTTTGGAGACGTCATGGTGCCGAAACTTTGTCCCTCCAGAGTTCTTTTACATGCCCGTAAATTACCAACACAAGGCTGATAAATTTGAGCACCTTCAAATTCCACCGGACTGAGCCAGGATCCAACCTCCCCAAGTTGTGGTCAGAAGGCCAGCATCTCAACTGACTGAGCCACTCAGCTCAGCAGTGTGATCTTGGATATGATAAAAGATCTTTTTCTTCATCTCTCTAGCTCTCACTCAGCCCATCAGTTTCGACTGTGTAATAGGTTTTGAAACTTCAAAATTACCTTATTTCCAATATCCACCATTTTTCATCATATTAACCCTGTGTAGCACATAATTTGATATTGTGGATCCTCATGGTCCCCCTGCAATTTCGAGCTGACAGAAATAAAATGTATTCCCCTCTAGGAGATCTTTTTCTCCCCTCTCTCAGTAGACCTATCTCTGCCACCATTTTCCAAAACTCTTCTTCAATCATCTGACCACGGTGTCCTCTGTCTTCTTACTTTCCTTCGCCTGATCTGTCGGCCCTGGGAGAAGAGTCATGTGCCCACCTATTGAAGTCCCTTCTCACTGTCTGGCCTATCTTCATTTAAGACAACTTGCTGAAATCACCACGTCCTTTTTTTTCACATCCATGTTCCTCAGAGGAAACGCCTAAAATTTTCCTTTGGCAGATCTCCATTATGTTCCTATCTCTTTGAATTATGGACCATGTCTGTTTTTGTTTTTTGTTTTTTTAATGTAAGGTTCTTTACGTCGCACCGACACATATAGGTCTTATGGCGACGATACGACAGGAAAGGGCTAGGAGTGGGAAGGAAGCAGCCATGGCCTTAATTAAAGTACAGTCCCAGCATTTGCCTGGTGTGAAAATGTGAAACCACGGAAAACCCTCTTCAGGGCTGCCGACAGTGGGGTTCGAACCCACTATCTCCCAAATACTGGATACTGACCATACCTGTGAGTTGTACATGAGGCTGACGTATTTGAGCACCTTCAAATACCACTGGACAGAGACAGGATCGAACATGCCAAGTTGGGGTCAGAAGGCCAGCGCCTTAACTGTCTGAGCCACTTAGCCCGGCTCTGTACAGAAGAACTGGAAGGTTGCACATATTCATGACTTTTCTTTTCAATGGGAACCATTAATAAGGAAAAGTACTTGACTTTTGATATAGCTCAGAATTCAATATAAACTATTTAAGCAGAGAATTTCAATCACACAGGTCACCAATGTCTTTTCTGATGCATCTGCTTAGGAAGGTTCAGTTTCCTAATGCTATTCAAATGGTAGTCTACTATTTTATTCTTGTTTTACATTGATCTTAAAAGTAAGAAATGTTGGGCCCTGAACATAGTGATTGGAAGCATTTTCCTTCACTTCGTTCATGTACCTGACCATAATTTCCTTCTTTGAAAGTGAACAAGAAATAATCATAAGTACCTATATGTAAATCAAATAATTATTAACCAAGTAAATGTACTTATTTCTTATATAAATATATATTTGATGTTGAAGATAAGAAAGACATTCACAGTACCTAAAATATAAATTAAGGAAGAATGATGATCATCCATCTAGAAAACTCCCAAGGAATAGATAATTGCATAAACAGCAACATAAATATGAAAGTAAATTAAATAGACACCAGCACAATACTGATGACTGTACTGAGACTCGGTTACCAGCTAGATATTCAGGACTTGGGACCATATAACTCTGCCTAACCAGCCTCATGAAACTGGAACTAATATGTTCTGTAGTGAATATTTCGCTCTCACTTTTGATTACCTTGGAGATGATGATGCTTGTTGTTTAAAGTGGCCTAACATCTAGGTCATCAGCCCTACCTTGGAGAAAAAGGCTGTTGAGCAAACCGTATGTAGTATCATACCACAGACTGCAAGAAGATATTTATTGAAGCATCTACTGTGTTTTTGTTGAGTAAACTAAACACTGTTCATGGGAAGCATTATTATTATTATTATTATTATTATTATTATTCTCCTTCTTCTTCTTCGATGTCGTTGCATTTCTGTCTGACTGGTTGCTATGAGAAGCAGACTTTCAACAGTAAGTAGCCCTGCCCATTGCTTTATTTTGTGTTGCCATGATATTCTTTTTTACCCTTTTCCTCTTTCCATGTAGTTCTTTGGAAAACATTATAAAATTAATTGAAGTAGGAAGTGTCCAGTCATATGTATGACATGAACAGTAGGTGTTATTAGACATCAGCAGCTTAGTGTTATGTCTCCTTGACCTGGGTAGCTGTTATATAACTTAACTATGGCAACTGGTTGTTGGCATAAATGAATTGTAAAGTAAGATAATGTTGATGTAATTACATTAAACAACATTATCCATATTAATAACAAAGGTGACTCCGACTTGATAGATCTGCAGGAAGGATAATTTACAGAGAATATGGAACTCTAGGTAGTAAAACCAGCTACCAGTGTGTGTTCTTTAAAGCTCGGGCACACAGTGCGGACTACCACAGTGGTCTGAGATCCTAGCCCGCAGTGGGAAATGTGCAAATCTGTAATCTATAGTACTGCACTATTGTCACACATGTGCTGTCCTGTTGCTGTGGGCTAGTTTCAGTTGGTATGTAGACTCTGTTGTCCACTGTGGTTTGATAACGATATGGACACACAGAAAATTATAGAAGAGATATTGGCCTCCTCCAGTTTATTGCAAATTCCACAACCTTCGGTTCAGTTAAGTCATATAAGGTTTCAAAACATTCGCCAGGCATTCAAAAATAAGCAAAGAATCTATCCTCAAAAGACTCCAGTTCTCGGCACAGTCCGTGATATTTGCCGAGTTAATGTTGTTTCTTGTTGATATTGTGAATCCATTCTCTTTTCTACATTGTTTCATAAGTGTGAATTGTTAAAGCACTTCCTCCTCATCAGAAATATATTTATTTCCTACAGATACAGATGCCGCGAATGCAGTATGAGCTTTCCTGCCCACAATAGCATACTGTTGCCTCTGTGCGATGGACATTTTTTGCAGGTAGCCGTGGCTTTCCACAACGTTCTGACTATTGTGTTACCCTACATACTACATGCTTGAAACTTAGCATGGAATAGGAAGGTTTCTGACTGCTACCTCTTGTTATTTTCATGTTGTTTTATATTGTTTTATCATGTGATAAAGGGTATTATGTACTAATGAGAGACTGATGAAGTTTTTTACTGTCCTCTCTGGTAATAATAATAATAATAATAATCGTATGGCCTCAGCTACCGTTTGCAGACATTTCGATTTGACGCCATCTGGCTGTCTGCTCGTCAATTTCGACGTTCCGGCTTACTCTGTCTGCCATCTAGCGGACCTAGAGTAAACCGGATCTCTCTTGGGCGTCTATGGCTGAGATTTAATTAATTTTGTCGGGTAAATACCAAATGTATCACCAGAGATCTTTTACATGCCGACATCGTACGACATGGAGTGTCGAACGGACTTTTTTCCGCCCTTTAAAACTCCGACGACCTCTGCCGGGTTTGAACCCGCTATCTTGGGATCCGGAGGCCGACACTCTACCACGGATCCACAGAGGCAGCTTTCCTCTCTGGTTATAATGAACTTCTACAGACTTGGACATTCAGTTTGCTATAAGCAGCAGAAGGATGGGATAGCTGGGTGACATCACTGGCTTCTCACCTAGGGGACTGTAGTTTGAATCCCAGCCATTGCATGTGGGTGTTTTTGAAATTAAGGTTTAACTCAGGTTTTCAAAAACAGATACGAAAAGGCTAGGATTGGGACCGGAGTAGCCATGGCCCTTATTAACATACAGCTCCAGTATTTACTTGGTTTTGCCGGGCTGAGTGGCTCAGACGGTTAAGGCCCTGGCCTTCTAACCCCAACTTGGCAGGTTCGATCCTGGCTCAGTCCGGTGGTATTTGAAGGTCCTCAAATACGACAGTCCCGTGTCGATAGATTTACTGGCACGTAAAAGAACTCCTGTGGGACTAAATTCTGGCACTTTGGTGTCTCCGAAGACCTTAAAAAAGTAGTTAGTAGGACATAAAGCAAATAACATTATTATTATTTACTTGATTTGAAAATTGGAAAACCAAAGGCAGATCCGAACCTCCGCAGGGGTGTGCCTGAGCCGGAATTTACATGCGGTAGGGTGGCCAGTTCCTTTCCGCTCCTCCATTCCCTTACCCCCACCAACAACACGTGGCAACCCATCCAAATCTTGACCAAGCCCATTGTTGCTTAACTTCAGAGATCTCGTGGGATCCGGTGTTTCAGCACGGCTTACAGCCATTAGCGAAACCGGAATGTCCTGATTTAAACTTAGAACACTGACAGAAAAGAAAAAAAAGAAAAGATCCAAATCAAAACCAGTTCCATTGAGTATTTATTACTTAAACAGAATATACAACAAACAGAATCAATTTTACACCACTTAATTTGATATTCAAATATAGTTGTTAGTTATGAGTTACTACTTGCTGCATGCTGTTTTCATTAATGTCTTTTACATATCCTTCTGTAGAAATTGTGCTCTGCCTTTCCACATTCTTCGTACATTCTTAGAAAACTCAGAACAGTATTGACATCCTCCAAGAAAACATCCCTTTCACTGTCTGAACACTTTCTTCTTTATCTTGTTCGCTCATCTTGGAGATAAAGGCTACTGTAAGTGCTGTTGAAACAAGATTTGGATAGAGAATACATTTCTTGAAGTCATCAGGTTTATACAAGAAAGTCTGCTAAGAAACATTGTTCTTTTGCAGTTACAATGAAGTTGTTCCTTGGGCATTATGGTTATAAAAATAGGTCCTCTACAATCGAATTTGAGGGTTTATTATCAGTAAAACTTTAGTGTAAAGGAATCGGGACCAATGGTATAGGTTCTCTATTGCTGAATGTTCATTATAACTGTATTATTAAGGGTTATAAATTTCATGTTGTTGGTCCGTATTGAACTGAGAATAACATATGAGTAAACAGTGTTGTTTACTCATGATAATAATAATAATAATAATAATAATAATGGTGTGTGGCCTCCAAAGAGGCCTGGTACAGGTCTTTCAAGTTGGTGCTTTATAGGCGGCCTGCGCGTCTATGAAGACGGGGCCGTAGCTATGATGAATTCTAATGATGAGGACGGCACACGCATCCAGTCCCCGAGCCATTGGAAATAAACTATGAAGGTTAAAATCCCCAACCTGGTTGGGAATTGAACATGAAAGGGCAGTACGCTAACCATTTAGCCATGGAACTAATAATAAATCATCATCATCATCACAATTATCAGCACCCATTCCTATTTTTCAGTTACAGCCAGATAGGGGCAAATAAGGTTCCTCTCTGTTTTCTTCTATCGTTCTACCACACAAAAATAATAATAATAACACCCATTCATTCATAGTTATATTAGCCTAGTTGTACTTCCTCTTAAAAAAAAGAACAATCACCACTACCATTGCTCACAGTTATGTTAGAAGATGCAGATTAGAAATTTAGGGGCACATCAAAAGAATTTACTCTGACAGACTCGCAAAACAAGTAGGCCTATTCAAATTCTATGAAAACAGGCGTAAAACCAAACCAGGCACTAGGAAATGGAGTGGTGAAAAAAAAAAAGTACCTCAAATTACAGAAATTATACTAGGATATCCAGAACAGGAAAGAGCCTCTGTGACTCAGGCAGCAGCATGCCAGCCTCTCGCCGCTGGGTCCGATGGTTCAAATCCTCATCACTCCATGTGAGATTTGTGCTGGATAAAGCAGGGGCAAGACAGGTTTTTCTCCAGGTACACCAGTTTTCCCTGTCATCTTCCATGCCAGCAACACTCTCCAATATAATTTCATTTTCCAATATAATTTCATCTGTCAGTCATTAATCATTGCCCCAGAAGAATGTGACTGGCTTCGGCAGCTGGCACAATTCCTATCCTCACCGCTGGATGAGCGCTTCATTCATTCCATTCCTGACCCAGTCGAATGACTGGAAACAGGCTATGGATTTTCATATTCATCCAGAACAGGGAGATCTTTAAATCGAACAAGTGGTAATTTGACCAAGATGATAAACCAAAGAAAATAACGGGAATGAAAGAAATAGGGCACAAAGGAAGGCAAGCAAATTACTCTCCAAGTAGGTACATGATGAAATCCTAAATGGTCTTATTCACCACTAATAATAATGAAATGAAATGGTGTGTGACCTCCGGAGAGGCCTGGTGCAGGTCTTTTGATTTTACGCCCGTAGGCAACCTGCGTGTCGTGATGAGGATGAAATGATGATGAAGACAACACATAAACCCAGTCCCCTTGCCAGGTGAATTAACCAATTATACCCGGGACCCCTGTAACTAAAGGCCAGCACGCTAACCATTTAGCCATGGAGCTGGACATAATAATAATAATAATAATAATAATAATAATAATAATAATAACATCCCTTCTTCTATCGCTTTTTCCACACCTTGTGGGTTCATGGATGTGACCTGCGCTGCACATGTGGATTTAGCCCTGTTTTACGGCCGCATGCCGTTCCTGACTCCAGCCTTATCTGGAGGAATCGCATGTTTCTGTATTGGTTGGTAGTGCGGTGTGTTGTGTGAATATACTGTAAGTGTTATTGAAACAAGATTTGGATAAAGAATACATTTCTTGAAGTCATCAACAAACAACCAGTCCAGAAGAATTAATCATACACAATTAAAATCCCCTACCCGGCCGGGAATTGAACCTGAGACTCTCTCATTCAAAGGCCTGAACACTGACCATTCAGCCACTTCAGTTACGATAACAATAGTAATACACTAAAAGAGCTAGAAATTCTGCCAACAGGAGTCCTGCATACTTCAGCACTCATAAATGTCAACTGATAACCTTGAGGCCAGAATGCTAACTACTTCATCAAATAGAGAAACAAGCTTTTGCTGTTTAGTGCTTGTAGACTTTCAATTCTTTAAGAAAGAAAAGCACAATGTGAATCCTGTTTTAAACTTCAGTAAGTTTGATATTTCTTCAACATTTGATGAAATTTGAGCTTCTGTTGGGTAAGATTGGGTAATAGATATATATTGTTTAATATGATTTATACATTTTCAGAATTATATATGATATATGCTTTTGGATTTAAGGTTTGTATGATTCTCTTCCTGAGCCCAAGGATGCAAGTTAAAATTTTTGTAAAATCAGTTGGCAGTCAGGAGTGTTTAATTATCCAAGACCCATATCAGTAGATTGGCTGGTGGCATATAAAAGAACTGCCTTCAGGGCAAGACTCTGGTACTCCAGTGCTTAATTCTACTTCCAGATAAAGGTCTGTTAAACATTTGTTGTTATTATAATAATTATAATGATAGCCCACCTTCTGTCCTCATAGAATGATAGTGTAACACACTGGTTCAGTTCGTGCATTTTCTGGAATGACTGAAAAGTCTCACTCTGGAGTGATGTTCCCTTACACAGTCTTCAAATTCCTTCTTTTTCCCACTTGTATAACTGTCTAAATACAGCTGTTTAGACATTTCAATTCTAATTTTAGGAATTAAAATAATTTAATTACTTTAACAGCTTCCTGCAAAATTCATTTTTGCAGAGTATGTATGTATGTTCAGTCTGTCAGCGATTCCCCTGGTGGGATCCTCAACAGCTCTGCCATCAGCTGTCATAGATGGCTTAGGCATTACTGAAGAGGCGTACTAGGGAAATGAGGAGTGAGGTAGTTTCCCGTTGCTTTCCTCACCGAGCCAGAGATACTATTACATATCAGTCTGCCAAGCCCACTGATACCAACCGACCGTATGAGCAACATTTTCACACCATTCATAGCAGGGACTGGCTGCATAAGGATTGGCATTACTAGCATCGCTCATACCTCGAGTCACTTTCATATTGTCAAAGCCAAGGATAAGACAGAGACAGATCTATGAAAGTAACAAAATTGCTCTAGCCCATAATAGAAGACATAGTGCACTATAAACACTAGGTCCTACCAGCAAAGGCATTTTTGCAGAGTGGCTGCATGTTAAATGTGCTACAGCTATGGTGCCAAGCTCTACATTTGAGAGGTTAGTGGGTTTAAATCCCACCGTCAGCTATCCTGAGAAGAGTTTTCTGTTGTTTCCCCTTTTCACTTTCGGGTAAATGCCGGGACAGTTCCTATTCGTAAGCCCCAGCTGATTTCCTTCCATCTCCCAATTAAATTCATCATCATTCATTTCTTCTTCATTGGCTTCTCAACTGAAGTTGGCATCAGAAAGGACATCAAGCCAAAAACGCATGCCATATAATTTAATTTCACATCATCCTTGACCCCATATTAGGAAACGAGGCTAAAGGATACTGATGATGATGATGCTTGTTGTTTTAAGGGGCCTAACATCGAAGGTCATCGGCCCGCTAAAGGATAGACATACAGATAAAATGATGCTAACTTTTGGTCACTGTGCGTGCGTGCGTGCGTGCGTGCGTGCGTGCGTGCGTGCGTGTGTGTGTGTGTGTGTGTGTGTGTGTCAGGTCTTTTGAGCTTGTGCATCGCAGCCTAAGACAAATCATTGTTGTCCAATGAAAATGAAAGATAGAAACGCAAAGGATGAACACATTGACAGGTTAGTATGAGAATGATCAGTGCTGGTGATTGTCATTTCAAGGGGCTAAACTATTGGGTGATCAGCCCCAATCAGTGTTGAAAGAGGGAGCAATAGAAATAAGAGACAAGAAAAAACCAACAATACAAAAGTATAAGGTCAACTCCACAACTTCATACGTAACTGCCTACACATAAATAGGCTCTCGCCTTGTTAATCCCTGTTCTTCTAGACGTGTTTCTACTTCAGTGCTTTATCATGAGCCCGGACATTCACACTCTTTGAGGAAGCTATTCTTGAGGTATGTTAACTTGTTGGGTTACTTTTCTCCTAGGTTGATCCGAGTTCCTTGTTTTCAAACCCCTGTATAAATCTTGTCTTCTTTTTTTTTTTTTTTTCCTGCCCTTTTCATATATATACATGACTTTGTTGTTAGAGCCTCCATGGCTCAGGCAGGAGCACAGCTGCCTCTCACCACTGGGTTCCATGGTTCAAATCCCGGTCACTCCATCTGAGATTTGTGCTGGACAGAGCGGAGGCGGGACAGGTTTTTCTCCGGGTACTCCGGTTTTCCCTGTCATACTTCATTCCAGCAACACTCTCCAATATCATTTCATTTCATCTGTCATTCATTAATCATCGCTCCAGAGGAGTGCAACAGGCTTCAACAGCTGGGATAATTCCTATCCTCGCCACTAGATGGCGGCTTCATTCATTCCATTCCTGACCCGGTCGAATGACTGGAAACAGGCTGTGGATTTTCATTTTCACATGACTTGGTCATTATCCGACTCTTCCCATATTGCCTCTTTCACTTCGCAAAACCCCAAAAAGATATCATCTTGTAATACGGATCATGTTCGGGATAGGTTAGGCATTTTGCTGTGAAAGCACATCTCTCAAGTCCGAAAACAATCACCATTCACCTGAAGAAAGAACACACATCTGCATGACAATGAATCCCTATATGCAGACTTATATAATTCGGCTTTCATGCTTAGAAGCAAACGCACAATTCTACTACCAATCTTCTTCTTCCTGGCCCTTTTTCAATTACCTGGGGTTGGCATTTTGAATGGATTCAGCATAGTTTTAAAGCCGGATGCCTTCTTTGTGCCAATCCTGGGAGAAAGATATTCACTATTGCATGTTTTTGAGTCACCTGCTAAGACATTCAAACTTGTACACCTATCTGATGGAGAGAAGGGTAGAGGCTAAAAGGAGAAGAGGAAGCCCAAGAAAAGGAATTTATGAGTGACATCAAGAATGGCCGACCATATGCAACAGTAAAGAACTTAACTATAGATAGAATACTTTCATCATGAAGATGATAGGGGCTGCCTGGCCAAGCCATTAAAGACATGCTTGGTTCACCCGGAAGGCCTTGGGTTCGATTCCCCGTCAGGAAGTTGAAAAATATAAGAAACAAGATTTCCACTTCTGGAGGTGCACATGGCCCTGAGGTTCACACAGCCTACACCTAAAATGAGTACCAGGTTAATTCCTGGGGGCAAAGATGGCCAGGCCTAGAGCTAACCACTTTACCCCACGAAGTGCCGAGGTTACTGATAGTGGAAGCCTTTATCTTCCTCCCCTCCAAGGCCTTCATGGCCTGAATGGAGACGGCCTTTTGACTTATGAGGATGATGATGCCACCTGTCAAGTGTATTAGGTTGAGGAGATGGTGTTTTTGAGCTGGTTTGTCGTGTCATGTGCTGTACGTATTTGAAGGTGTGTATGAAGATGAACACAAACACCCAGTGCCCGAGCCAGGGAAATTAATCAGACTTTTTTTAAAATCCCTGGTCCAGCCAGTATTTGAACTCCTTGGACTTTCTGAACTGAAGGCCAGTAAGCTGACCATTCCGCCAAAGCACCGGACAGTTCTACCACTAATTAAATTTATATTTTTAGTACTAAATTAAGTACAAAATATAAAGGTTGGGATGTGTTTGAAGGACTACTACTACTACTACTACTACTACTGCTGCTGATGTTGCTGCTGCTACTACTACTACTACTATTTTTTTTTTTTTTTTTTTTTAGAAGTTGCTTTATGTCGCACCTACTTATGGTAACAATGTGATAGGAAAGGGCTAGGAGTGGGAAGGAAGCAACCGTGGCATTAATGAAGGTACAGCCCCAGCATTCGTCTGGTGTGAAAATGGTTAACCACAGAAAACAGTCTTCAGGGATGCTGATAGTGGGGTTCGAACCCACTATCTCCCAAATGCAAGCTCACATCCATCCGCTCCTATCTGCATGGCACTACTACTATAGCCTTGGCTGCTGTGTGCAGTTATTTTGATTTGATGCCTTTTCAATGTTCCATTTTATTCTACCAGATGGAAAGAAAGGGTCTCTTTTGGGCGATCTGTAGCCGAGTTTTTGTTGGGTGGACACCAGATGTGTCACTGGAGGTCTTTCGCATTCCAGCATCCACCGTCGTGGAGAGTCAAGTGAACTTTTTCCAATCCTTCAAACATCTCGCTACATCTGCCAGGTTTGGCCCATCTTGGGATCTGGAGGAAATACACTATCACCGATCCAAACTACACGTACCAGTTTGAGAAAATCTCACTTCATTGGATGAGAGTTGATGATCCAATCCTAAATCAGACTAATGATGGACTGTCACTCCTGTTGCACGATGTTTTGTTTTCCATCCTCCAGTCTCTGTTTATGTTCTAAAGCTGTCTTCTTGCATTAAGTGGCTCATTATGATACCTAGAATGAAGCTCTGTCAAGAAAGTTTGCCACACTAATAATGAATGCTCACTCTCTAGTAAACAGAAATTAGCTCTTGGAGGGACTGAGAAAAGTGGATCTACAGTAGATCGAGAAGAATGTACTCTATGAAAATATGAGAGTCCTTTTCTATTTACAGTACATGTTTGTCCTTCTCCCTAAGAATCTGAACCACCGAGACATATCTTTGGATTTCAAAAAAGTTCCTTATCAAGAAATCAGGTTTTTCATGTCTTACAAAATCATCTACACAAAAATTGTATGATATAATGGGGATGTATGTGAAACATAAATAACATTTTCTTTGCTCAAGATGTGGATTCAACTGAAATTATTTCTATGTTTGATAAGCATTAGAAGCTCAAGTTCTCTCCTTGTAATTGTTCATTAAGATCGTTAAATTCAGGTACAACACACTGCAGTTCTGTATATACTACTTTTTACCAACACGACCAAAAGAAAATGGTTAACTTCCCATCAATACAAATTATGGGCCTTTTAGTTAAATGTTAAACTTGGAGAATTTATTGGAAGCTATAACCAAATACACTATAGACAATATTGGACACCTCCATATCCTCCTGTACTAAACTGAGAGACGTGTTGACAGCGGCGCGCCTTGCGGTCCGACCTTATAAATCAGTCGGTAAATTTGAAACTACAAACTTTTTTTTTTTTTTTTTTGGCTTTATTTGATTACAAAAATTGAATGTTAATGCTGATAGAAATAATGAAACTCAGTAATGATTTTTGTTTTGTTTGAATGATTAGTGTTGATACCTTCAGTTCAGAGGGTCCTGGATTCTATTCCTGGGTGGATTGCAGATTTCATTTGTGTCTAATTAATTCTTCTGGCTTGGGGACCGTGTGTTTGTGTTTGTTCCAACACTTTTCTCTTCATATTCAGACAAGACACTACACTCCCAACCACCACAGAAACTTGTAATAGTAATTACTGGACCTCGGATTTTTAGGTGCTAAAATGTAAATGTCATCTAAATCACTTCTACATTTCTTAACCCATTGATCACACCTACAATGAAAGAAAACAAAAAAAATATTAAAATCTAACCTGTGAGTGCAACTTGTAGGCCATTGCCTAATTTCAATTTATATAATTAATCTAACGAGAATACTTGTTGACTACTAAATGTGTACACTGATATTTTAAAATATTGGACTTACAACTGTTTTGTCTCAAGGAAAGCGGAATAAATATTTCAGTAGGTTCACCAAGTCAAAGTTACTGCAGCCAAAAACAGTACAAACCTTACCAGAATTGGTTCAATGCTTGTCCGATTGTAATTCCAAAACCTTTTCGTCCCCGGATAAATTAAATTTTTACTAAAATTTTTTTCTTGACGCTAATCCAAGAACAAAATTTCACACTACATCAGCTGATCGGTATCACTGCTACACTCCGTGTTCAAGGCCGAACCACTAGATGCGCTGGCAATCAACATCTTGCAATATCTCGCAAAGTTACATGTATTCTCTATAGTGTATTTGCTATAACACAGAAAAGTACAAGACTGAACAATTATGACATTGCAACCAATGAAGGTTTAATTAAATCTAGAATTTCTTGCAAGTTCAGGCACAATTTATGAAAGCAAGTAATGACATAAAATCTGAATAAGAAAACATCATTAATCACCAAATGACTGATTTCATTCCCCGAGTTAATTTTTGTTCTTTTGTCTTAGTTTGTATTTATAAATTGTGTTTGACCTATTGAAACATTTGACATTTTTCACATTTCTCCTCCAACTTGGGAGTATGGGTTGGTGAACATGGTTCCCCTAGCTGAATTTAGCATTGCTTCTACTTACTTGTGCCAGGCTCCTCACTTTCATCTTTGCTGTTGGTACCTCGTTTGGTCAACTCTTGAACTCTGGTGATATTTGGTTTGCGAGGCTAGGAAGTCTAATTTTTACACCCTTTGTGGCCATTAATTTTTCCTTTGCTGATACCTTTTTTCTTTGAAGCGGTGGACCTCTTCCACTTTCCTCTCATTTTTAATAGAGGATGTTTGTCCAGTTGTACTTCTGAAAACAATAATCACCACCACTACCTTATTTTCTAAATTAATGCCACGTGAAGAACTTGTTGAATCAATTTTGATGTTCCCTTCTCTCTGCTGATGCTGCACATTCAAATCATTATTATGATCAGCACTTGTGGTTGTGAAACATTGAACTATGTGTGGATAAATAATTGAGAAATAATTTTGCTGAGTAGGTGTCTGAAACAACATTCATTAACATACTGAGATGATGAACTTAGAAGCTGTGGACTCCTTGTGTTCACAAATCCATTGATCTCACTCATGACCAAATCTGAGCTGTCACACCCAAGTGCTATTTTGTAATGATTTGTCACTGGCCATTGCAGTTGTATTTTAGAGAAAAAATAGAATTGTAGTGCCTCAGTGGGTAAGGTACTTTTGTTCTAGAAAGCCAAAGGTTTGATCCCTGGTCATGGTAGGAATTTGGAAATGTACGCCACTTGCTAGGCAGCTTGTGGTGGGCTCATCCAGCTGCCCAGATGAGACCTTACTGTAGTACTAACTTCACTCCCTGTTTAGAGCCATACTTCTAAATTCCTTACTAATGACTGTCCGCTAGGATAGAAAGGACACTTTACTTTATAAACACATGGGAGTTGTTGTTGTTGTTGTTATTATTATTATTATTATTATTATTATTACTACTACTACTACTCATTTGCTATTATTGTTTTACGTCACACCAATTCAGATTGGTCTTATGATGATGACAGGATAGGACAGGTCTAGAAAGAAAGAGAGAAAGAGAGAGAGAGAGAGAGAGAGACCTTGGCCTTAATTAAGGTACACCCCTAGCATTTTCCAGATGTAGACATGGGAAACCACGGAAAACCAACTTCAGGGCTGCCGACTGAGGAGTCTGATCCCACTATTTCTCGCATCCAAGCTCACAGCTACTTGATCCGTGCCATGTAGCCCTATGCTTGGTTAGTGATGAATGAATTATTTGCCTTTTACGTAGTGTTGCCAGCACAAAGGAAGGTTGTAGATTTAAATAACATTTTAATTTCCTGAAGTTAATACTGCATTTGCAAATTCAACTACATGTTTGATGTTGACATGTAGGTTTATACCTAGGACCAGATGTTTCTGAACACAATATATCCATTTTCCTTTCCAAAATCTAATTAAAAACTAATTTATTAACACTTAGTAGACACATGTCATTTTTACCTTGTAAAGCATCAGACTAATTGTAGCTGCTTTACAGGAATAGACCGGCTCCATGGCCAAATGGTTAGCATGCTAGCCTTTGGTCACAGGGGTCCTGGGTTCAATTCCCGGCAGAGTCAAGAATTTTAACCATAATTGATTAATTCCCCTGGCATGGGGGTTGGATGTATGTTTCATCTTCATCAATATTTCATCCTCATCACGACGTGCAGGCAGCCTATGGGCATCAAATCAAAAGACCTGCATCTGGCAATCTGAACTTGTCCTCGGACAATCCCAGCATTAAAAGCCATACGCCATTTCATTTCATTACAGGAATAGAGCCCAGATGTAAGGGTGATTCCAATGTCATTGCAAATTCTCTCTCTCTCTTTTTTGTTTTGTTTTGGTATCAACATTTCTGCTGGCCCTGTGGTCTAGGGGTAGCGAGCCTGCTTCTTACCAGAAGACCTTGGGTTCAATTCCTAGCTAGGTTGGAGGTTTCTACCTGATTCTGAGGGTTGGTTTAAGAAGGCTTCTGAGGTTTCATTTTGCTGAAGAAGATGATCTTTCACTTATTGTTTCGGTCAAAATATGAGCTGATTTCAACTTACTTCACAGTTTCATAAAGGTTTTGATGGAATCAGGTTTTAATATTTATCGAAAAGTAAGAGATTTATCTTTTTCTTTTTTTTTAAATGCATTAGTAAATGGTTTAAAAATTAGATCTGCAGTTCAGCATCTCTAGCAACACTGATTACAGAGGTGAATAGCCAGTGCAGCAGATTCCTCAGCTGCTGTTGTGTTGCATCTTACATTATGAAGCTTCTCGTATACCCTTATGAAGCTGGATCACATCTTTTGCACACCACCTGCCAAACTTTATCAGGGCAGATCATCGAACCAAATTCTGGCTCCATGGCTAAATGGTTAGCATGCTGGCCGTTGGTCACAGGGGTCCCGGGTTCGATTCCCAGCAGGGACGGGAATTTTAACCATAATTGGTTAATTCCCCTGGCACGGGGACTGGGTGTATGTGCCGTCTTCATCATCATTTCATCCTCATTACGATGCGCAGGTCGCCTATGGGAGTTAAATCAAAAGACCTGCCCCAGGCCTCTCCGGAGGCCACACGACATTTCATTTCATCACACCAAAAATAAATCAATTTGGCTGTGGACGGTAAGAGATGTAAGAATGTATTTGTTGAAGCAAAGGTTGGACTCTGTATTCAACCATGAATATTATGAATGCAGTACCAAATGATGCCTAAGAGTTTGAGTGCCCATGAAGGATTTTAGATAAATTGGTGAAAGTTATTATCTTCAGTGAAAAATATTGCTTAAATAACACCATGTACCTCAAAGAAATGTTACAGTATGAACTAGCTACGAGCCTGTCTACAACAAAGGAAAGTGCTTCCAGAATAAATACCTTCATACCTCCGTAAGAAAATGTAGCTTAAAGAATGAATACCACAAAATGTCAACTTGCAATGCCGGGCGTATTAAGTATGTAATCAGATCTTGAGAATGAATATCACTGTCAACTTTCAATTCTGTATATATGTAACCAGACCTGCAAAGAATAAGAATTACAGCCTCAAACCCTTGGGCTGCCTGATAGAGAAAAGTGCTCACATATAGCTGTAGTTTCGGGGAATAGGTAAGAAGACTGACCAAAGCGCTTACGTATACGTGAGACAGAGATATAAGGGAATATTTTCTTATTATTTAAAAAACATATCTATCAAACTTTCAGCTCTTTTATGATTTTTGAGCAAAACTATAATCTAGAAGGAATAGGTATGCAAAATTTGAACTTTCTAACTCATCAGGAAGTTTGTGAAAATCCTCAGGCGGACTCACAACTGTGGAGGCCCTTGGAAGAGTAGGCCTATGAGGTAAGGGCTTCCATCATAAGTAACGTTAGCACTAGGTGGGATGGAGTAGTTAACTGTATGTTTGTCATCTTTACCCCTACCCAGTATTTCTAGAGCAGAAGTTAAATTTCTAAATTGATTTACTTGCTTGTGGGGAATCAAACTCGTGTCCTTCCAGGTGAACAAACCAAACATGAACCACTCCATATAGACAGTTTCCTCAGCAAAACCTCCGGAGCTCACAGATCGTAGAGTATTGATCTGAGTCTTGTATTCTTTTCCCAAGTGTCGAGAATTTTGGTTTACCTGTCCATTTTCTCATATTTCACATCTTTTCTCTTTCGTTACCCTCATTCTTCCATTGGTCAGATCTCTCTCCCTTCCTCAGTCAGCTGTTGTTGATGGTGTGTGGCCTCTTGAGAGAACTGGTGTAAGTCTTTCGAGTTGACACCCACGGGTTACCTGCGCGTCTGTGAGGATGGAGCCCTACCTAGAATGAAATCTAATGTTGAAAATGGTACAAATACCCAGTCCCTGTGCCAGAGGAATTAACCAATGAAGGTTTAAATTCCTGACCCGGCCAGAAATCAAACACGAGACTCCTTGGACCAAGGGCTAGCAATGCTAACCAGTTGGTCCTAACTGTTCATGCTTCCTTCATGGAAACATAAATAAATGAAAATGAAAAATGAAAACCTACAACCTGTTTTCCAGTCAGTGACCGGGTCAGGGATGTGATGAATGAAGCAGATATAGGCTATTAGTACAATGGGGTCGCCACTCCCAAAGTGATTTATTAATGACTGATAAATGCTATGAAATGAGAATGGAGAGTGTTGCTGGAATGAAAGATGACAGGAAAAACCAGAGTACCCGGAGAAAAACCTGTCCCGCGTCCGCTTTGTCCAGCACAAATCTCACATGGAGTGACCGGGATTTGAATCACGGTACCCAGCGGTGAGAGGCCGACGTGCTGCCGTCTGAGCCACGGAGGCTTCAAACATAAATAAATAATAAATAAAATATTGATAGCTGTTATTGACCTGAATACAAAGTATTTGGAGAAAACTCCTGTTCACTCACCAAACCCCAGACACATAACACACCTGGTCTTCTCCATCATTTTAACTTGATAGAGAGCATGTACAGCACTAGAGTGGAAAAAATGTGTCTTGGTTTTTTGATAGTGCCGTATCATACAAGCATCATGTTGGATATGGTGTCAAAAAATGCTGTCAGCCAAATAATTCTCCAGTCCCGCACAGTGTACCTCAAATAAATTTTATAGTCTGAACTAGCTGCAAGCCTGATTACAATAGAGGAAAGTGCTTCCAGAATAAATACCTTCATACCTCTTCCAGAGAATGTAGCATAGAGAATGAATATCACAAAATATCAACTTGCAATTCTGAATGTATTAAGTACATAACATAAAAGAAGCATTTGTTAGGTACTTATTTCATAGAACAAACATAATTTTAAATTTTAACAATACTTCTGAATATATTCCCAGTGAATAGTGCAAATAAATGGAGCATCTGCAGCTATTATTTGGCGAGTAGGAAACATGCTCCAAAAACCAAGTGTTCATCAGGATACCAATGCAATTTTCAGTGTTATTTAAGATGTGAGCTATGTTTACTCGTCGCAAGACTTTTTATGTTATGAATTCTTCCTCAAAACTGTACATACCTATAAACCTTTCTATAGCCATTGCTTACTTCCAGAATGTCTGTTGTAATTAGCAAAGTTATTGACAGAAAAGATCTTTCTCTTTATTTAATTTAAAATATGGCTTGGATGTGTAATATGTTTTTCTTTGAGAACTGAAGTAAGGGTATAGAAGATGGCATTGAAACATATATTTTTATGATTACTTTATAATTTTACTTTTACAGTTGAGAGGACAAGTCCAGAGATGATTTTTCTCTTTATTTTTAAGAGAATATGAACACTTTAAGATGAATTAAAGCAGGTTTTTTATTTTTTTCTTTCTTTCAAAAGTCACCAAATTTACTGAGTATTTAATACAGAGAAGAATATTAGGTTTTCCATTTTGCAGTCATAGAAACCGATCTTCCTCTTCTAATCGCCTATGATGGCAGGTGGAATTTTTTTTCCCTCAAACAAGTGTAAATTAGAGGGGACCAGTGATTTGGCTCTATGTTCGATAAAGAACATATTCCAGTGACAAGTTTTCGTAATTCAGTTTAAACCCCATTTTGTTTGGAAAAGTAAAGAAAACTACTTCTGGTATATGAATTTCATATGAAGATTCTGTCAAAGATAAGGATGTTGACTAGAGGAGAATGTCACACTCTTTTGCCTAGATATGGCCAGTCTAATATACAGTGAAACCCCAATAATATGTTCCCCCTTAATACAGTGTCCCACATAATATGAATATTTTCTCAGCGCCTGCACATCTCATATAATATAAAGCCTTTAAAATTTACTCTGTATATTTTGCTCAAATCCTACCTATTACACTTCATTCATGGAATATTTTCAGCAATAATTGGAAGAAAAGTTAAATGTTCATCATTTGTTCTGCTAAGATCATTAATCTCTGAAGTATTCCACCCTTCACTTGCTGGCTTTGCAAAGTGTTGGTTCTGATACCTGCGCTCTTTTAAGACTACACCCTTGTACAGTTTTATGTTGACCTTGGTCTTGGTGTATTGAAGTGTGTGTGATTAAAATGAGTGTTAAAGAAAACCATTTTCTTTGTTGGATAAATTAGAAATCTGTAGGGAGCATGATGAAAACACTGTTCTCAGTCATGATCATCTCTAAAATTCATTAGGTATTCCATCATCCACATTAAGAACAATGATAAAGAATCATGATTCAATAACTACAACTGCATTATTGGGGAGAATACAGGCAGAGGAAAGTAAAATGTGGGAAACACAAAGATTTGGAGAAGGTTTTTAGATGAACGCCTTCATCTGTACTGGAACTTTTTATATATCTGTTATACAGTGCATACAGTTGGTTGTCTTCTGGTTGATACGTGTTTAACACATGCTCCCTTGAAGAATGTTTTACCAGGGTTTTACTGCAGTTCTATCACAAATATCGCAAAACATTTGGCGTTCTTATAGAAATATGAAGGAATCGTCTCCAAGCTAAATAGTAAACTTGAATCTGATGTACTGTATTTATCTGAAAATAAATATTGTTCTGGTCTTGTAAGTATCTACCATTGTTATTATTAAATCAGTTTTTATCAAGAAGAAAGCTCATGCTCTTTGTCTTATTGGAAAATTCCTGTACATCTTGGATGAAATTCAATTCTTCTTCTCTTATTGTAATTTGTAACCATAGTTATTCTTTATGATATTGTTATTTAAAGGAAAAAGTTATGATCAACTGGATTGCATTTTTAATTTGCTTTTATCTGTAATATAATATTTTATTATATTTGTTACCTTTTGTTTTGAATATGATGCAAATTAGATTGGTGAAATTTGCAACATATTCTATTAAAAGTATTCTTGAGTTTCAATTTTTTTCCTCTATAGTGAATTAAAACATTTTAAATTTCTGTATACGTGTATCCTAACCATCTCATAAAAGTCTGCTGTAAATGATTCTTTTTTCTTGTCATCAACTGCTCATGATTTAGTGTGATTATTTTTAAAAAAAAAAAGTTTAAAGTTCGTAAGCAACAAAAAACCGAAAGTAGTTATACTCTAATCTTCCTTGACGTTTTAGTCTGGTAAGACTTGTACATACCCCCATGGCTGATTATATATATGTAAAAAAAAAAAAAAAAAAAAAAACAGAAAATCTGAAAAGTTAAAATATTTAAGTAAAAATCAGGAAAGTATTATCATTTGTTTTTGTGTGAGTCAGTCAGTTTTGCTGACATTTTGAACAATGATAAATAAAAATCAGCATTAACCAAAATTACGGCAGACATGTTAGAATGCGAGAGATACAGTATAATTAGTTATGATAATTATCAGTAATAAAAATAATTTTATAAAAAATGCAGGCTCATTTTACATGTACATTTGTAATTTTTATAGTTTTTGTTTTGTTTTGTGAACACTGCTAAATATTTGCAAATAGGGAAGTAAATAAATATTAAAAAAGGGAAAACGTTTTGAAAGTTTATTATGAAGTCTTGAGTTTGTATAAAAAGAGAACTGATGGTGATAAAAAATTAATATAAACTAATCTCTTGGAGGTGCTGCTAGTGTTGTTGAGTATAAAATGAAAACTTTCTTGTGTATACCACATTGTTCAAAATGTCTTTTAATTTCTGTCATGCATCTTGTGGATGTACATAGTGCTGTTGTGAAGTGTGAGGCACTGGTATAGAAATGGCAGCTGCAACAATGATAATTGTTATCTGGCAGATTTGTTTGGACTTAGCGAATTAATTCAACTTACTGACGTGTTGCATTCCTTTACAATTCCGTATAGTTAGGCTATCATTTTATATATTTCATCCCATCAATGAAGTAAAATATTTCCTTTTAATTTTGCCCATTCCACTGCAGAAAGTTGCCCAGTTTATGGAAAGAGAGAAACATAAAGTATGAATTGGTCTGCACAGAGAAGAATAAGAGAGATTTCAGGAACAAACCTTACTATTATATCATGTTGTGAAAGTATTTGTTAAATTGCAGTATAGTGGTGTATTTTAATCTGTTTATTCTTTGTATATTGCCCATACTAGCTTATGAATTATCAACGAAAATCTGCTTTCCTTCATCATGTCGAAGTGTTGTAAAGAGACTGAAGCCTAATGTACATGATTCCATTTGGCATACTACAGTGAAACCTAATTAGTGCATTCCTCATTAAGAAGTTTTCTCACTTAGCGCATTGTAAATTCAAAGATCCAGTTACCACCATATTAAATCTATACAAAAATACAAAATACCTCGCAAATCGTGTCACGAATTTTCACTATTACTGCGTAGTATGATCACATTTTCCCCAGCCCTGAAAATGTTCCATATTATCTCTTGTGAATGGAAAGTGATTTCCAACAGAAGAGAGTCCTCGCTACAGGAGGCAGGTCGGCAGCACCGTAGTCTAAAACTCTCCAAGACGGCATGGCATATCCTAGATCCAAGACCACCCTGACATTTAAAATAAGTGGGTTACAGCTACTTGCAGAAAACTTCTCTCAGTTTGGCATAAATCAGGCCTATAGAAGATATTTTATGATGATGAAGAATAAGAATAAATCCATATTTTAATGCATTAGTTTGATGATGATGATGATGATGATGATGATGATGAGTTTGAAAATCTTAATTTGCTTACACAGTAGTTTTCTACGGGACCTACTTCCAGCTATTTATTAAAAAACAATCCAAGGTGCTTCTTTTCATTAGCAATCACATTTTTCACTGGAACAGGCACTTGAATTGGTGTATGTTGTAGTACAGTGGTTTTTCAGCCATGTCTTCATATATTTCTTAGGCATCAGTCGGTCAACTGGTGAGGTATTTGAATTTATGAACATAAGGCTGGAGACATAAGCAATGGACAGTGGTGACCTTAAATAAGTGATGGCTGATAATATAATTCATCAAGCTGAACCTTTGATGTTCACGATTACAAGCATAGCTGGAGAGTTAATACCCACTGGCAGAATGGCAAAATTAACAATGAAAGAAGCCTAAATAGAAGGTATACACAAGAAATCAGAAGGCATACTCTAGTGAGTGGAGTTAACCAGAGGCATACAGCATATACCTGCGTATGCCCTCAGGTCAGGAAAAGTTGGATGATAACAGGGAAAGGCCTTGAATTCCTAAACTTCACAGGATAAATTGCACCTTTGGAGAGCAAGCTGTTAGCCTCGGAGAGGTTCAGTTTTGTTTGCTGGTTAGCAGTTAGATTGCTGAATAACCCAGTGAACCTGCTTGTACTTGTAATTCACATTCCAATCAGAAATGTATTCTCTGTTGAATTGTACAGTGAAGGGTTGTGAATATTTGTCATGTGATAGTCATGATACAGATTAACAACGTAATTGTTAGAAATTAAGTAGCGTGGTGCATATATGGCTTGTGATAGCCTAGTTATGGACATGGAAAATGTAGTAAGACAAAATTAAAATGCTTCAAGAAGTGGTCCAGCAAACGTATCTTAATCAGGCAGAGATGGGCACAAATGTTAAATCTCAGGATCCCTCTCCTTCAACTTGAGCCTGTCCAAACCAGTACTGCGTACTGTTGAAGTGTTGTTGCATTCAGTATGGTGACCAGAGTCATACTCTCACACGTGGATGAGTACAACTTCAGAGTAATTCATGGTCGAAGACTGTAGCCAGAAAACAATGTTTATTCACCCCCTGCGCAAAAATATAAGGCTTCAACGAAGAGTTACACATTACATTTGTCTTAGAAAGAGTGTGGCCTGAAATAATATTGGTACTTTTATGGTCCCTAGTGCAAATGTTTTCATATTTTGTTGTTTCATGTTATTCACATCTTTAAATACACAGCTTTTTTTTAAAAGCCACAGTGGAAAAGATTTTCATATTTGCTATCTCGTGTTTTCACGCCTTTTAATACTCTCCTCTCATCTTCAGAAACGGTAGATACAGCAACCACTGTACCCATATAATGCATGATGTACTCGTAAAATACCCACATGTCTGAAAAAAAGTATCACGTGTTTCCATATCCATATTGGATAGTTTTATAGTTGCATATTCAATACTACCTTTTCTCGTTTAATGCTTTCTCTTTCTTTTTCCACTACAGAAATGTCTTGGCAAGTTTTTACTGAGTTATCGTTGGCAGTCACTGGAAGCCAGTGATGACTGGTAACATATAAATAACTGGGTTCAGCAAATGTCTAAGCCAGTGTGCTAGCAGGTGCCACTGAAATCAAACATATTTAAATTGACTGGCAACTGGCCTTCTCTTATCACTGACCCCAAAGCACACACCAATGACTGACCCCATATAAACACTCCTTTACTTTAATGATATCCTTCAAGATGTCGTAGACGGGGTCATACACAGAAGAAATTACACTCAATAGGAAGGATTTGGCGATATAAAAAAAAACACGGATATGGTATGAAAATTGGTTCCTGAAGCTAGAAAAGCTAGTGTAATCTCTGACTTCACTCTTGCTAGCAGAGCATAGCAACACCGCCGGACTGAGTAGTTCAGACGGTAAAGCCTTCTGAGCCCATCTTGGCAGGTTCGATCCTGGCTTAGTCCAGTGGTGTTTGAAGGTGTTCAAATACGTCAGCCTCGTGTCGGTAGATTTACTGACACGTAAAAGAACTCTTGCAAGACAAAATTCCGTCACCTCTGCGTCTCCGAGAACCAAAAAAGTAGTTGGTGGGACATAAAGACAGTAACATTATTATAGCATCACAGTGTCAGAACTTGTAATAATTGGCATCTTTAAATGTAATAGTTGCTCAAATTCGACTGTTGTAAGCCTCATCACAGCTTTATTCTCTTGAGTATGCTGATAATACAGCTCTTACATAATACCTACAGAAGCTCCCAGAGTTTATTTTAATTTTTTCAGTCTTATACCTGTATTCTTAATCTTTTTTCATCTTCTGTCATGACCAACCATTCCAGTAACTTATCAGACAACACCAAAGTAAAAGGTTTTTGCTGCCTCTTCTCTCCTTAAATATTTTGGTAAGGTTCAGTGAAAGGCCAGCTTGTCCAGCTGCAATAGCAGTCACTGGAATCATGTAAATTAGGCATAAAGCTTGATAATCTTTTGGATTTAATCACTGCACAACATTTGATCATTAATCTTTGTAATTAAGGATTTGTGATGCATATACTGACAAGGAGACCTTGTCTTCATGTTTGCACTGATTTGCACCATTTTCAATCTTTATGAAGGTTGTAGCGACATTTTTCACTGGTTCAATTCCGAGAAAATGAAATGTGAGTTTTCTGGGAATGCTTCACAAGACCAGCATACGACACATTCACACAATGAACATTTTGCACAACAAGCAAGTTTTCTGCTTGGCAAGCTCATGATTCATGGATTGAATTTCACCTCTATAATGTTTTTGTATAAATCATAGCTTCTCTTGTTTTATGATCCTAGTTCATGTTCCAATCTGTAGCTGGAAACGCAACTCGTACAGCAATGTATGCTATACTGTAGACTCCCCTAGTTCGGGCACCTCGGGACCGGTCCCTAGGCCAGACAATATGCTATACATACCAATATTTAGCTTAAGTGGAATACAGTACATAAATAAAGAACCAATAGCCTATTAATGTGTCTTTACAAAGTGTACTCACCCAAAATGAGTTAATGTTGTCTTCATGGTGTATCCAAACTCTATTGAAGTTTCACTCCCGATGAGACAATGCAATGTATGCTATACTGTAGACTCCCCTAGTTCGGGCACCTCGGGACCGGTCCCTAGGCCAGACAATATGCTATACATACCAATATTTAGCTTAAGTGGAATACAGTACATAAATAAAGAACCAATAGCCTATTAATGTGTCTTTACAAAGTGTACTCACCCAAAATGAGTTAATGTTGTCTTCATGGTGTATCCAAACTCTATTGAAGTTTCACTCCCGATGAGACATAAACTCTCAAGGTGGTAAATTAAATGCAGAAAAACATATTACAGAAATTCAGAATTGAATTTGTAAAGGTACACTAACACTTTATACAAACATCACAGACTGTTGTAAATAAACGTAACTTGCATTACAGTATAGTACTGGCAGTAGAGCAGTACTTGGCAGAATGCAAAAATTAAAAGAATTTGGTTATCTTTTTCTGTTGTTTCTTTTGTGTCAGTTGCTTTTTAAGAAGCAAAACAGCGCCGCTTCTTTATAAATATTACATCAACTTTTGCTTCTGTCTGCTGCTCGATGTAAGTCGCTGTCGATTGTAAAGCTGCACTTTCATCATCATCATCGACTTCTTCTACTTTTGTCCTGGCAAATAACAGCTTGCACAAATTCTTCGTGAGGGAAGCGTGACTCGTGGACAGGTGCCAACCCGATCTTCCGACAGCCGAACTAACCAAAGCCTAACTAGAGGGAGTCTACTGTGCTATAAATAACAGACAACAAAACTCTTATCAACAAAGATGTTTGAACAAGATTTTGTGAATGCTTTTGGTCACAATCCTTTACCCAAACTTGTGGCCATCAGTTGTAACTGTATCTATGTAATTCTTGGAACAGTGAACGTTTAGCAATAAGGTACTGATATTTTTAATACATAACATTTGATTTCTCACAGAGGAGGAGATGGCAATGTGAACATTATTCAATTTTGTTGAAAACATAATACTGCACATATCTTGAATGTGGTTGTTATTCAAATGACAAACAAACTAAATGTTGAAACTACTCCACAAACACTATGGAGGCGTGCTTTGATCTGTGGATCACTAGCTTGTGAACCGGAGAGCTTGCTTAATTGTTGTGCTAAACACATTTGTTGTGGGAATATATGTTGCTTGGTGGTCTTGTAAAACACTTTCAAACTATTCAACTTCTATTTTCTCAGAATTGGGTGAGAGTTATGCCTTGCGATTGGAACCAGGGAAAATTCTCTTCCTGGCCTGGTTGTATATTGAGCATGGATCAGATCGCTGGCAGGGTTTCCCTGTGGGTCAAAATGTATTTCATTCTGCTGATTATCCAATATTCATCTCTCTGACTGGGGTCAGTTCAAGGAGTGGGTAATTTCTCATTACCATTTATAACTTTTATCATAGAATGAGCAGAGAATTGTCCAATTCATAAACTAGGGAACTTTGTAAACATATTATTACCTGAAGCCTACCAAAAAGATTAAATATATTTCAGAACAAACTTCTCATGTCTGCAGATTTACTCTGAGTTAAGCATTTTTTATAATATAGAATTTGTCCACCATTCAGTTTTGTTTTATTGAAGAGTTCTTTTCCCATTTCCTGTTTGAAAACTAAGCTTACTGTACCTTACTATACCTTATACAGACATGCCAATCAACTATTTTACTTTAGGTAAAAAACCCAGAATATTTGAACTAATCAAATAATTTAACTTTTATTTTTTCGTCCTTTCTGAATACCTTGTGATTTTAAATATAGCACAATAGTATTCATTGAATCCTCAAATGTCTTTGTACATTTACAGAAACTTGCTTAGGCTATTCATGGTAATGAAATGAAATGCTGTATGACTTTTAGTGCTAGGAAATCCCAGGACTGGTTCGGCTTGCCAGGTGCAGGTCTTTCTATTTGACGCCCGTAGGCGACCTGCGCGTCGTGATGAGGATGAAATGATGATGAAGACAACACACACACCCAGCCCCCGTGCCATTGGAATTAACCAGTTAAGGTTAAAATCTCCAACCCCGCCGGGAATTGAACCCGGGTCCCTCTGAACCGAAGGCCAGTACGCTGACCGTTCAGCCAACGAGTCGGACGTTCATGGTAAAGATATCTCAGTGCAACAGCATCAAGACATGGTTCAACATTGAATGGGAATGCTTAGTATAAATAATCTAATCCAAAACCCAAACCCCTAGTGCAACAGCCCCGAAGGGCCTTGGCCTACCATGTGACCGCTGCTCAGCCTGAAGGCCTGCAGATTATGAGGTGTCGTGTGGTCAGCACGACAAGTCCCCTCGGCCGTTATTCTTGGCTTTCTTGGCTGGGAAATAATCTAATCCAGTATTAATAAAATCATTGGTATGCTAAGTTACCACTTGTCTTACTGTATATAAAATACATTAGGTATCCCATGCTGATTGTTTCTCAATGACAAAATACCATTTGTACTTTCTCCTACCTTTTCTCATTGCTATAATTTTCTCTTATAATAACTACAAATCTCTCATGGTTCAAGTTTTTGTCATCTTTTACATCATTCCCCTCATGCCAGAACTACAAATGTGCATCTTACTAGTTTAAAAAAATAAATGATAAGATTTCAAGTAAATTTAAATTAATAGCTGTGGAAGTTAATTCACTTAATAATCTCAGTTTCCTCCACAATAGATGGTTTTTGTCATGTTCATATTTTTGGCTTATAACAGCACTGGGGTTATATTTTTCTTCAGTACACATGCCATTAAGGATATTTTTTAATTGGTTACCTTTTTGTGTAGGAACAGGACATTAAATGGTTTAAAACATCAAAAAAGAGTATTACTATAAAAAACACAAATATTACTCTTTAAATGTCACTACTTTCCCATTCCTTAGAGTTTTGATCTGTTTGTGACTTTAGCATTTTAATTTTAGTCTTTTAAACACTAAACTATAAATATTGCTCCAGATCAAAGCAATTCATCCTCTGATTCAGCATGTTCTGGTTCAGGCAGAGTATCGCTATCACCTTCATATCTATCTCTCTTTCTCTTTCTTTCATAATGTTGCCCATCCACCGCTTCGGTGGTCTCGCTCGTGGCCGGCACCCACCAGGGTCAAGCTAGAGGGCCATTTTTATTACTGAATTATCGTTTCTTCACATGACGAGGCCATACCACCGAAGTTGAACCTCTCTTGCTTTCTCTACGATTGGGGTCACACGTTCTGAAATGGTCCAACTATTGCAACATCCTCATCTCCGCATACATAATGCTCTCATGGAATCAATTTCTGTTCTACAAACGTAATTACCTGTGTTGCCTGCTAAAGATTAATGAAGGCTTTCTAGAACATCTCCTTGGCTGAATGGTCAGAGGGTTCCAAGTTTGCTTCCCGGCCGGGTCGGGGATTTTAATCGAGCCTGATTAATTCCTCAGGCTCGGGAATGGGGTGTTTGTGTTTGTCCCAACACTCTCCTCTTCATATTCACACAACACACACACTACCAACCATCACAGAAACAATAGTGATTACATGCCTCCACATATGGTTGGCATTAGAAAGGACACGGCCAAATCCACATGTGACAGTGCAACTGTAACCCCACAGGTTTAGGAAAAGCTGTAGCTGTAGTAGTAGTAGTAGTAGTAGCAGCAGCAGCAGAAGAACAAGAAGGCTTTCTAGAACATATCTCGACCTAGGTTTTTGAAATGATGTTGTTTTCCTTATAAACAAATTGTTTAGTCATCCTTCCCTCCCTTCCATTCTAAAAATGTATATCAAATAAATAGTTTCTATTTATGTACAAGTCCTGTGTTTGAAGTTGTCACTAAAATATAATGAACTTATTCAAATTTTCACATATTCAGACCTAGTAACGAACATATTCTTAATGTGGGTGTTAAAATCGGAACTCAGTTGATTTTTTTTGGTTGTGTGTGTGTCGGGTGTTGTATTATTTGATCAAATATTAATGTAAGTATACTTTGATCGAAACTTTCTTTAGCCTGGGATATTATATATTGTAAACACCTGATGTCATTTTTTCTTTCAAAAGTTGGCAGTCTGGTTTAGTTTATAATCTACTTTTATGCTGGACATTGTTTTATTTTATTTTAACTTCCCTTTTTTTCTTACTTTAAGATACCAAAGTTACGCTTTGTAAATGGATTGCATGAATATTTCCTAATGAGACATTGCAGATTGGCTACTACAAGGGGAGATAGGATGATCCAAACTGAAAATTATAAAATACTTCCCACATACTGATAATAATTGAACCAACATTTCTCAGTTGGAATTTTAATAATGCATATTACTATGTTCATGGTCCCTGTTTTAATGTGACAACTACTTTTATGTAATATATCTTATTTTTATTTTGATATATTTATGCCTCTTATTTAGAAAATATGTAATTTTTATGATTTGCTGTTGTAATAAATTATGAATATGTTATTAACTATTCTTTTTTTTTTTTTTTGAAATTTTACATTTTATTTTTGCCTTTTCCTTACCTAAAATATTCCTAAAATATTCCTAGTGGGATAACTTAGAGGCTGTGAAAGACTGACAAAATTGTAATTTGCATTGTGTGAAGATAAAAGATCAGTATTCAGTTCTTTGTTACAGTATTTTTACTCTTTATTCATTTATTAAACTCCTCTAATGCTATAAGCCTGCCTAATTTCTTAATTTCTGGTATTTTGAATAAAGCCTTCAAAATAAATAATGATAGTCTGCCAGGGGTAATGCTTCGTGAACATGACAAACTACCTAAATTCTTGATGTTTTTCAGACATTTTCCCAAAGACTATAATGACTAATATGTTTGCTATTTTGAAACAGGACAGATAACAGTGCAAATTTTTGTTCAAATTGTCTTTTTTTTTTCTTCAATAATTGACTTCAGAACATAGTAGTAATACCTTACCCATCAATTTCTCTAAGCACGTGACATCCTTTTGGTTTTATTTCTGTACAGTATTGGAATATTACACTGAAAATGTATTTAACTTTATAGTTGACAAAACTGCTGTTTTAAATGCTCAAATGTATATTACTGTTGAGAAAGTAAGTGGAGTTTATTCACTCAGTCCAACAAAATCTGCTCTGCGGCAAGAGCTGTCTTGTGTTATTCTTGTAGTTTACTAAGCATTGGAAGAATCCACCCAGTGTAAAGAAGAGAGTGTGCATAGGAACTTTCAAGGAGAAAGCTGTTATTTATTAAGTTAGAAACCTGTAAATCCAAGACAGAACTGTAACCAGTTAAAAACCTACTCATGTATGGATTGAAACTGAGAAAGCTGAGTGTTGAAAACTAATCAAAGAAAGAAAGAAGGAATGAAAGAGTCTTGCATCTCGTCAGTTACTTTTTATTCAGAAAATGTTGAAGATAAATTTTACAGTATGGGAACATGTTGCATTTTGTCTCTAAGTGGTTCAGTATTTAATATCATTCAAATAGTGTAACTAGATTGTATCTTGATAATAGCCTTGCTTATTATAATTATTGAGATCATTAAAAGTAGCTTAACATAACTTGTCTTCTGAAGTTCAGACTGACAAAGTTGGAATAGTGGGTTTTTCAAAATTATACGTACAAACTGCAGGGCAATGAAACATACGTCTGGAAATAAACATTTTCTGAGATATGTAGTATTCACATTTGCGACTAATAAAGCATTGTTCATGCTATATGTTCCAGGTACGACTTCACATTGGATGGCAACTGCTTCAAATTCCACTGCAAATGCAAGACGCTGTTGACATCCAGTGTGGAGCTTGGTATCGGGAACGTAGAGCACTAACAATGTTTTAACCCTTCTTGGTCCATTCTATATCACAGGTTCCTGCAGTCTGGTCCATACTTATTCTGCATTATTATGAAAGTTAAGAGGAGGGATAATTGACCTAAATTTTCAAGAAATATTTGGATTGAATAATGTATTTTCTTCCTGGTCCTTTTTAAAATGTATTGCATTCAGCACTTCGGGTCATTTTGGCCCAGTCCTACAGCCAGATGTCCTCCCTAACACCAACCCTAGGTAATCTCCATTGTGGTAGTTGGTAGTGTGATGTGTTGTATGCATTAAGACAAACACAAACACCCAGTCCTCGAGCCAGAGGAATTACCATACACGTTTAAAATCCCTGGCCTAGTATGCTCACCCTTTAGCCAAGATGCTGGACATGGACTGAACAATGATATTAAATATTATTTAGTTTGAGATGTCTGGCGATAACATCAAACAGTTTACTATTCCAGTCAAAGATTTACTCATAATACTACAATCTATACCTTCACTTGAAAGTTGATGAAATTTGTCATCTAATCATCATAATTACTGCTAAGCACAGTATATTTCCATATTTATATCGTCTTCATTCATACTGAATCGCTAATTTCAAGGCACACTGCCGGGAACAAAATATAACATTTGCAGATCCCTTTATAGATGCTAAACCAAGATATAAACATGTGTGGCAAAAATGTGCCAACGCACAATCAAATGTTGCTCTGGGAACTGTACGAATTTCACTCAGTCAAAAACAGATGGCAGTAACTCGATGAATAATCTAGTAATGCCTCGAATGTACCTCAGTGCTGGACTGGTAAGGGTCCATCATCATATGCAGTTTCCAGCTGTTTCGAACATAAGCCTCTCCATCTCCTCTTGTCTTCCCACCATTTCTCCCTCTTCACTCTTGCCCAGTCCTCTCTTCTTCTCTGTACACACTCTTCCACTCTTTTTATCCACCTATGTCTTAGTCTTCTTCTTGGTCATTTTCCTGTTATCTCCATTTCGTGCATTCTCTTGGGTATCCTTTCCTTTGACATTCCTTCCTTGTGTCCATACCATCTAAATCTAGATGTGTCTATCCTGTTCTTTAGTGGCTCTTCTTTTACTATATCTCTAACCTTTTCATTTCTCATCTCATCCATTCTTGTCATTCCTATCCTGCTTCTCAGAAATTTCATTTCACTTTCCTATATCCTAATCACAGCTCTCTTCCTCAGTACCCAAGTTTCTGCTGCATACGGCAGAATAGGTACATAATACATCCTGTGTATCACTCTTTTGCTTCTCTGAGAGTCGCCAGGTCTGACACTTTTAACATTTGCAAATGTGATTACTTCATATCTCAGAAACGGTTGCTCTTCCGACCCATGTTTGTTAGGACTTCTCTTTGTTTCATTGGCCTCTGCTTAGTCCTGCAGATTGTACCTATAATTTTGAAACACACTGTATACTGTTCTCAGTAGAAGATAAAGTAAAAATGTAATTTCTATAAGAAATATTCTTCAGATTAAATATGCCTTACCTATGTGTATGCAGTTGAGAAAATAACAGACTAAGTTAACAATTATGGAACAAGCCCTTGCAGTAAACTTTTTCTTTAGCATTGGTAAAATGGTAAACCGATGGAAGTATTGGAAATAGTTAAGAAAATGGGCTGAAACTACGATAACTAGTCACCTCATAAATTTGTCTGCAAGTACTTGATTAGAAATCTATCGTGGAGCTCTTACTAGAGTATGATGAGAAAGAAACAAGCAACTTATGAGGAAAGAGTACATCTGAAATTGCACAAGAACTAAGCATCAGTGGTTCAAAATTTTTAGTAGATCCTTTGTTATTTTAGAGAGAGTTTTGGACAAGTGGTGCTTTCTCTCTGTGCATGTTCTCAATTGTGCTGTTATCTGGTAAGTCATTACTTCCCATCTGTTTGGCTGTACATTGAAAATTAGTTAGTGTATCTTAGCATAATACTGACTTATGAAGATTTGTCATTTTGTTGAATTCCTGACTTCAGGGGATATATTGTTAAATTCATAGAAAATGTTTTTATTCTCCCTTGAGTTTGTCGTGGTTTAGTGCAATCGCTATCTGTTTGGTAAGCGATGAATTTTATGCTTTTGCTTCTAGTTAATGAGTTAGGAAATAGGGCTGAAAAAAAAGTATTTATTGAACTTAATTTAGCAACTGGTTGTAATAGTTTACAAAACTCATTACAATACAAAGAGTTGTGCTTGTCAAAACTTTTAGGATTTGTAACAGATTGGAGTGTGATAATTGTCAATTATGCATACATCCAACCTAAATTCCTTCAGCAAAACTCAAGGAGAGAAGGAAACGAGAAAAATTTATGGAAAGAGCGGCTTATCAAGAAAGTTGCTAAAGAAATGTATTTTGTAAAACAGTACATTACAAGAAATCAAATATTTTTATTTTTATTGTTCATCAGAGGTGAATAGGCCGGCCTCTTGTCCATTTTGCTATCGTGATATCCAGAAGTTTCTTTATTAGCAAAAAAGAGGCTTTTCTCTTCTACTTCACAGGTGAAGATTTCTGTCAAAACAATAAGTTTTCTTGGAATGTACTATTCTGCAATATATTTTTCTGTCTCTTCCTTGCCTTGGTAAATTGATCTTTCTTCCAGTTGTTTCTTTCCTACCTTGAAGAAGCTGCCTGAATTTTGCCTTTATTTGACCAACTGAAACAAAAATAATATGGGAAATTTTATGTTTTTTAATTAACTGCAGAGGATCTTGATCTTGATTGTCAGCCTACAGCAAGAGATGAAGACATAATGTGAAGTTCAGTGGAAATTTTTAAACAGTTTTGTTGAACTGTAAATTAACTACCAAGAAATTAGTGACACTCATCGTTCTCTCAACCCATGTATGCGAGAATATTTGAAGTGAGACTTGGCTCGCAGGAGTCATGAACCTTCTTCCCTGTGTGTTCGTTATTCATGTTGCTTCTTTGTCCTTGTCTCCAAGTAGGCCTGTTGTGTCTTGTGACTCGACTCTCTGCTCTTGCCAGTCTCACTTCACTGTTAGGTTTTAGCTCTTTCTCTCTCTTTTCCTCCAAATGTTCCCATTATCATTATTCATTTTTTGTAGAATTTGATTAGTACATTTTCTATTATTAATGAAAGTAATGAAAAGGTTTTGTATTTTAATATAATGTTCGTTAAGAATGAAAATAGGAAATGATGTACTTGACAGTTATTCTGTTTGAATTCATGTCTTTCTTCTCAAGGATTTAGCATACAATAGTGCATTAGGCTGAATTAATGAAAGTATATAGTTATGGACAGTCCCAGCTTATTGAAGGACAAGTTTTGTGTAAAGGGAACATTCTTATAGATGAAAACTACAGTATATACTAAATCCTTACTTCAGTGTGCAAAATAATATTGATTTTTAACTGTTAATGATGCAAATATTGTTTTATTTAGGAAATGATTTTTGAAAGATTTCCTATAGTTAATTTATAGATCAAAAGTGAGCACAAGTATTTTTCAGCTTGTGTATAAAGTAGGGGATTGAATATGAAAAATTCAAGGTACATAATAAAGTTTGAATTGGTAATTTTGAATAGAAATTTGGAAATTTCGGGGATATTGTTCTATGATAAAACTAGCGTTCTGCTTAGATCTATAGCAGGTATTATCATGTCCAGTTATACATTGTGCTGAAGTCAAACTGACTGCAGGATTTTAAAAAAAAAAAAAAAACTATTTTGCTAACAATGATAGTTTGCCTCGAAGGGAAAAAATGTCTGTTGTTGCATGAAGAAATTGATAGCCCATCAATCAAGTTACAGAGTGTATTGGTGACAGCAAGTTGAGATAAATTACTAGTAAATTAATATATATAAACCAAACCAAACCCCATGGCACTACAACCCTTGAAGGGCCTTAGCCTGCCAAGTGACCGCTGCTCAGCCCAAAGGTCTGCAGATTACGAGGTGTCATGTGGTCAGCATGACAAATCCTCTCAGCCATTATTCTTGACTTTCTAGATCGGGGCCGCTATCTCACCATCAGGTAGCTCCTCAATTCTAATCACATAGGCTGAGTAGACCTCGAACCAGCCCTCAGGTCCAGGTAAAAATCCCTGACCTGGCCCGGAATCAATCCCGAGGCCTCCGGGCAAGAGGCAGGCAAGCTACCCATACACCACGGGGCTGGCTAATATATATAAAACATTATTTAAATATAGGCAAATTTATGTAAAAAGAAGAAATTTTGCTTCTGTGTACATTAGTTCTCATGACCGCTTGAGGGGAGGTAACATAGGTATAAATGATGCAGTACAATTAAAATAATCAAGATATTATCTACTGTATTGATTAAAAATGGAATATCTATTGAATTTTCAAGAAATTTTCTCAATACACCCAACTATAACAGAACTAACATGGGGAGATAATGTAATTGATTAAAGCTACTTTGGAACTTGATTTGAAATCTTGTTTTACATACAGAGAATTCTTTGACTGTGTATATCGCTAAATATCACTAATCCTGAGTCTGATATAATGGAAAGCAGAATCTATTACATGTTATAATTCTCATATTTAGGTCCGTATTGAAATGTACAATAAGTCAAATAAATATTAAAGTTTATTTATTCCACCTGTTCAATCCATAAAAAAGATAATGAATTAAATAAAATTATAGGGACATGTTTCGCCCTTTAATTATGGGCATCTTCAGCCTTAATCTCAAACTGAAAGTTAAATAATCAGGTACCTGATTGTAATTAACTTACATATGGATGTGAAGGAAAAGTTGGAAAAGTGCAAAATGGTTGACAGTAGTTAAGAAATTCTTAATATCAGGTCTTAATAAAGTCTAAAATACAAATATTCGTAAAATTATACACTTTCTTGAATGTAGTTAAGAAATTCTTGAAATGAGCCCTTAATGAAGTTTAAAATACAAGTAGTCATGAGTTTGTACACTAGAGGAAACTTTTGGATCTTAAACAGATTGAATGTCACTATAATAATCACATCAAGTGGGGTTTATAATAAATGTGAAGTGATAAAACTGTAGTTTTCTAGAAGCATGAGAAAAGAAGAGTGCTTGAAGGTAAGTTGTTGTGTTAAATGTTAGCAGGAAGGAACGGCTGTAGTCTCTTGTGTACAGTCGTAAGGGAAGTTTGGATTGAAGTCTCTTTATTAACGTTGAAATTGGTTGACGTAATGAAGATTCGGAGAGAATTCAATCTGTTTAAGATCCAAAAGTTTCATCTAGTGTATAAACTCACGACTACTTGTATTTTAAACTTCATTAAGGCCTCATTTCAAGAATTTCTTAACTACATTCAAGAAAGTGTATAATTTTACGAATATTTGTATTTTAGACTTTATTAAGGCCTGATATTAAGAATTTCATAACTACTGTTAACCATTTCGCATTTTTCCAACTTTTCCTTCACATCCATATGTAAGTTGATTACAATCAGGTACCTGATTAATCAACTTTCAGTTCGAGATTAAGGCTGAAGATGCCCATAATTAAAGGGCGAAACATGTCCCTATAATTTTATTTAATTCATTATCTTTTTTTATGTATTGAACAGGTGTAATAAATAAACTTTAATATTTATTTGACTTCAAAGCAGAATCTTCCGAATAGAATTGAACTGAATACATTAAACACCCATAGAACACAAATCAAAGTCTTCCAATTTCTATATGGTAATGTGGTAAGCACCTAACAGTGTTTTGAAATGTTGTTGATGAATTATTAGAGTTTGGAAGGGGGAGTAATAAGCACTTGGAGGAAGGTGGACTTCATCCACAATGTGAACTCTTACATCATAGCCAACCTATAAACATTGGTACCTGATCCTATATTGCCTTAGTACAATTATACCATTGAGGTCATGCTCAAGAATATAGATGAAATCATTAGTACCAATGTTATTTCAATGATGTAAACTATAATGAATGTATAAATTGATCACAGCTCCGAATAACACTAACTTACATTAGGACTACGAACAGATTACTTACGTGCCAGTCGTACACCACGGCTATCCGTAGCTGAGTTGGCTAAATCATGCAACGCTGCTGTTGCGGAGCCAAGCTGCCAAGAAACATTCAATTCCCAGGCTGGTATACTTTTGCTTTATGCCGTTTACAGTGGATGTGATATGGCCACATAGCTACTGTCAGGAAACTGCTCGTGATAGAGGTGCTGCAAATTAAATGCATTCTACCTTGTTTCTCTATAATTAGCAACATATCAACATACTCGTCTCTGTGGAATACATCGTGAGTGAATGAATAAGTGCTGTGATGCGACTTGGTAGGTGTGGATAAACATTGTGTCCCCGTTACAGTAGGGCATGACTGTCATTTTAAAAAAATTGCATAAGTTTGGATTCGAAACCTACTCGGATACCCCCGGCAACCGGCACATTACCAACTCAGCCACAAGCCAACCTACTTGCTAGAAGTGTGGTAAAAAATATGGCCCTTCTATGTCAAAAGTCAGAGTTTACGATTATAGTTTACGGCGTTCACCTAACTTTCTACCATTGCAGGTCACATGATATAACCTCATTCGATCATATTACGGGTACATGTGTTTTTTCAGGGAGCATTAAATTGTATGTTTGTACAACGGTCTGTAAGATTGGATGGAGAAATTGTGCATAGTCATTTTTCCTTTGCTTGTTTCATGGCTCATTTACATTGCTGACACACAGGTAGGATGCAGAGCAATATCGACCTTCAGGAGAAATTTATTGTTGGTTAGGTTTCATAAAACTAAGTAATAAGGTCTGGGCAGGCCATCCATTGCAGCAACCTAAGTGCACAGTCTGATCCAGAAATCAAAGAACTCATAGACAGAGTCAAATGTGAAGGTGAAAAACATGATTTGATGATCAGCAAAGATTAGATGGCTGAAAAAGTGTTGATTCTCAGTGGCCTTACGTGAGTCATTCACAAAGAAGAAGAGACAAAGATCAGTATTATTGATTGAGCCAAGTCAACTCCAGAAACAAATTTATTGTGTGAGTACGAGCGAGTGGATGAATGTATTTATTATGGCACTGTTGTTGAAAACTTAGCTCAACAGATAGGACATGGCAGAGAATTACAATAGCAAGAGGTGCCAAATGAAAGCTGACAGTCATCTTGAATGATTGTGTGATAAGCAGATGCACCAAACTAAGGGTGCTGAAGACCCTAGTTTTTCCAATTTTTCTTCATAGTGCGGAAACTTAAATAATCAAAGCAGAAGATCAAAACTATAAAATTGTTGTCATATGAAACGATGCTACAGTTATTGTGGGGTGAGGAAAGAACTAATGAATCAATTCTCATTGAACTCAATGTGAAGAAAACGTTATCCTTCATACATTATCAGAGAATTTTGCAGTTCTTTGATAATGTAGCAAGTTGGTAAAAAAGATAACCTGAAGTAAACCATTGGTCAGGGAAAAGTTGAAGGACAAAGAGCTTGAGGAAGATGCGCAGTACAATTGATAGACTAGGTGAACAGGAAAACTACCAGAATGCTAGGTCAATCAAGCCGTACTGGACACTTGATCAAACATGTTTAACGTTAGGTCGCCAACTTTCATCGCGGAAAAATGGAATTGATGATGGTATATTGCACTAGAAAAGGGAAGATCAGCGATTGTTATCAAATGTGATGACCAGGGACAGAGAAGTATTCAATTAAGATGGAAAAATAGTGGAAATTCATGAAGATTTGTAAGCTAATTTTTCCATTAAAGTTAAAAATAAAAATACTTGAAAGTGTGTATAGATTTTAGAAATGTCAGGTCCTTTCAACTGTAGGTTTGGGATGATTTTGGAAGGAAGAGAAAATAAAGGAAGGATTATGGGAGGCATCTTGTAACATCTCCTCGTTGGAGGTTTGTCAGTCTTGAACAGTTGCGGATCAGATAGAGAAGTATACTAGAGGAATTTTATATACTCCTTTTGTTTTAATTTCAGGAGAAAATTTTATATTGAAGTCCTCATATTGATACTTTCTTCTTGGAGAAGAGGGCTGCTCAAATTCTATTTAAATTAATCATGGATGAAAATAAATGCATTATGGATGAGACCATTACTAAATTTATAAACCACTCATTAGGATATGTTTAAACACATTTCTAGAATGGATTTTAAAGAAAATTAGGGAAATTAATACTTTCTGTACTACAGAAATATTCAGAGTTCCATTAGAATATGTTTTTTAATGAGAGTTTTTTTTATTAAAACAAATGATTAAGGTTTGGTTTCCACCCATGATGTTGAGACGCAACAGATCTTAGTGATGATCATCCTGCAAGCTCGAGCACTATCATGATTATGGAATTTGCACTTTAGAAAATATTTATCCATTTATTTAACTGAATAAGACATATCTACGTAGGTGAGGTATGTCTCTTAAACAATCAGTTATTTGATTTCGGTCAAGATGAATAAAAAGATTACCAGGTTTCTGGGACAGAAGACTCCCTTCATTATATTACTGTACCATTGTACATACATAATGATCTATCTGAAATATTGATTGTTTGATCACTTGAAATGCAAAATGAATTTAAATGAAGACGAAAGTAAAGAAAGGAGAATTTTCTTTTATACAAAAACCGGTTTAATGGGTTATAAATGTCTATACATATTTAAAAATTTTCCAGTAGGTGTTTAGTGGTTCCTGAGATTAGCTCGCACACACAAACAGATTTTGATGTGAATTTTACCTTTGAATGGAGCAGTTATCAAGAAAATTTACAAAATATGAATTTCTGACATAAGGAGCAGATTAGTAGCAAATTTAGGGAAGGAAATTGTAGAAAAATGGGCTATCTGAGCACTTTCTTGACTTACACTGCCCAAACCATTAACGATATATGTACGAGAATTGTTGGGAATAAATGTTCTACTAAATGTCCACCATGGTATATTCCTATCTGTAAAAGATAGCCCTCAAAGAGCGTTTTTATGTTACAGTTTGCAATAAAAAATCAACCTTAAAAATAATATTTTGAGATGAATCTAGTAATCCATGTCGAAATAAATCATTTACTCACATCAGTATTCTTAATCAGATAAAAATACCTTCCATAGTATATAACTTACATGTATGGTTGCGTGGTGAGAAAGTGAGCTAACAGATCAGAAGGGCCCTGGAAAAAAAATGCTGTTCTGAGCTATGTTCATACATTAGGAGGAAAAACATTATTATAAGGTTGTCTACAAGATAATCTTCTAAATTTTTCTTCCATCATCCTTATCCATGGAGCTCCTGGTTTAGGTTCTGGAATCATTGACCTCCATCCATTTCTCACACCTCCCTGGAGACATGAGGTGCGCATCGCTTCTGAGGTACTCTTCTGATCCACTTTGATGCTTCATTAGCTATTATTTCGGAGGAGTCGCCACACCCAAAGGTATTTTATATATAACTGCTGGGTTTCAGTGAGGCCACCCCTATCCTGGAGAACAGGCACTGCCTGCTGAATTCAGTAGCATTTCCTCCACAGGGGAACCAGCACCCAACAAAAAGGGGTCTTCCGCCCGAAGCGATTATTTACCAACACTCAACGTTGAGTCACTGGCTATATGGTTACTCCATCCTATAGCAGGTATCCTGGCCAGACATAAATTTAAAATTGCTGTTAGACAATAATCCCCTATTTTTCCATAACTTGCCTTTTAAATTTTACCACTACAAACAGAAACATTGAATGAGTGAAATGTTACCATGAGCCATAAATTAGATGTCCATAGTTCAAAGCATCATACAGAATATCTATTATTAAATGAAAGATATTAATTATTTCCATTGATGTTAATTTTTGTAAACATGCATTGTAAAATGAGAGTGAAATTTGCACCATTAACAGTTATGTTCAAGACATTTGCCAGAAATTATGGTACTAATCTTTGAGTGTAGGCTGAACAGGCCTCCCACATCTGGAACTGCCCGTATCTACTTCATGTTCGTTTTCAGAATTTATATATCTCAATGCCACCAGTTCATAAGATTGGCTATGATGTATTTAAAAAAAGAACACACATTTGTATATCTTATCATTTTCTAAGAAAGAAATTGTGGTGTAATCTGTGAATTACTATTATCAAATCTAAAACAGTGGTCATTTTTTGATAACCATACAGCAAATATTCAATCCTTTCAGATTTCTTCTTGTTTGCATGACAAGTTTTTCATGTTGTTCAACAGGAAAATAACTTCAAGATTATATGTGGTTGGTGAATGATATATCAACATTGAAAATTAAAGTTACAGGTACAACTGAAGGTGTTAGTATATTTGTTTTTAATACTTTGTGTATGGAAGCTTTGTACTAATGGTCCATTCTTATTTTGTGAGCTTTCGATTTATTTAGCAAGGCAGCACATTTCATCCATTATTTTTTCTCTGTTATTTAATGAATTTACTTAAAGACACCATATTGAGTTATACATAAATCATTGTAGCCTGAAAAGTGTATTTTAACTTTTGATACTGTTGGTGTTACAAACCATTTTTCCCAAGTAGTTTGAAGAGAATTTTACTTGAATTTTATTGGAATAGTAAAACAGCTTCTCATCAGGAACCCTTAGCCACTCTATATTCTTACATTTATGCAGGCAGAGCCAATGGCCATACCATGTTGAATACACAGGTTTCATCTAATCACAGCAGTTAAGCAACATTGGGCATGGTCAGTACTTGGATGGGTGACTGCTTGAGACCACCCTGTCCCATTAGCTCTGTTCCCTTTGCCCAACTCCATGGCTAAGTGGTTAACATGCTGACATTTGGTTTGAGGGATCCTGGGTTTGATTTCCTACTGGGTCAGGGATTTTTAACTTACATTAGTTAATTCCTGTGGCTCGGGATCTGGGTGTTTGCACCATTTTCATTACTGGAATTCGTGTTGGGTAGGGGTCCCATCCTCACAGACACTCAGGTCGCCTAAATGGCGTCAACTCAAAAGACCTGCACCAGGCACATGCTGTTGTTGTTGTTGTTGTTGTTGTTGTTGTTGTTATTATTATTATTATTATTATTATTATTATTATTATTATTATTATTATTATTATTCAGGCACAAAGGTAATAGTTTCTATCTGTATCCATTTATTTTCTTCCTTCATGATGTGTTTACAAAGATTTATTCTGAATAACTTTTAAGTTTACTATTGTTCTTCCTTATAAACCATTCCAAACATAACTTTTGCTTATCTAAAAGTTAAATGATAAGTCATCATAATTTATCCACTCCAGCACTCCAGGTATGGTTATAAATTTGCCTTTTTCAATTTGATCTGTCTGACCATAATTTGTTTTTGTTGCCATTCTGGATCTTGGCCAGTTGCTGGCAAACTCCTTTCCAACCAAAGCTGTCAGCCAAGTTCCTCATTTCTTACTTTGTCTCTCCTTGTCTTCTGGAGACAGTAAGGAAGATCTTCATTTCTAAGAATTGAAGCCAACAAGTCCTGTTGAAGTCCGTAGGTCATGATTAGCAGCATATTTTGATACTGTTTTACGTTTGATTATTGGGGATAAGATCCTTCCCTGCGAAGGTGACATATAGAGTGGTTAGAATTGTGAAGCAGTTTGCAATCTATTGCTCATTTTTTGTTGGATGGTGTTATCGAATGAAACACACAGGAGGGGTTATTCCTTTTATGTCCGACCAATGTACAAGGGTACATACCTTACAAGATACCTTGCTACCACCACGAGTCAATGTTCTGCTGGACCCCAGCACTGTTGACTATTATCTGGCATCGAAGTTTCCATGGAAGCAAACTCCCGCAGAGCACAAGTATGGGAATTCTGTGCCAATCCTCACTGCAAGTTTTTCATAGACCATCCATGGTGCATGGATAGCAATGTCTTTTCTAGTCCAAATGTGCAGAAATCCATTGAACTGGTATCAGGGTTCTTTAATGGAATGTCTTGAAATTGAATTATATGAATTCCCTATTCCTGTTCAGTTTCCTAATAAAAATGCAGAGATGTTCTGATGGTATGACTAGAGGCCACCCAAATAGATCCGGCCTGGTTTGAGTCCACTCCATACAATTGTGGGATCTCTGTCCAATAGATAGGCATACTTATGGATTCTTGGATGTATCTTGCATTCACTTTCATGGGCTTTCAACCTTGTATATCATCAACTTACTGCATTGGGTCGGTGGATTTTCCTGTCATGCCAGTCAGTGAATCCTCCGAAACACTACTGGTGAGACTTTCTTTGGAGCCCTCTTCCTGGTGCTTTTCATGATTCACCAAGGGCTCCCGTTGTATGTAATGGGCCACAGTAGCTTTTGTTGTTGTCACCTCGAATGTTAACCCATTCTTCCGACGCTCTTTCACTATACAGTACATGTGTACAAAAAACGAACATGGAAAAAGGCCATAACTTACCTCTTCCCAGTAATCGTTGATTTTTGGTGCTATTTCAGAACACTTACACACCTACGTCAGACACAACGGCAAGCCCATAGTTCCAACAATTGGTCACCAGATGGCAGTAGTGTTATGCAATTGGTCAGCTATAAACCAAACCTTCTGTAGCTGCCTAGCTAAAGTTTTAGCATCCTGACCAATTTTAAGGTGGACTTTTTCAGTTTTCCTGCTTATCATTAAGCCAACTGTCTTGTATGTCCACCCTTAGTCACATTTCCTGATACAGGGTCAGGGATGAGATGAGATGAAATGAATTTGCCTGGAACTGAAGATGGAAACCACAGAAAACTATTCTCAGGACAGTCGACAGTGGAGTTCCCAAATGCAGAGTTTGGCTCTATAGCTGTTGCGTGGTGACACTTGCAGCTACTCTGCTTCGGTAAGCCAACTAACTTATATTTGCCAATTCTTAAGCCTGTCTTTTCAAGGTCTATCTTCCATAGATCTAACTTGGTGTATTCCTCAGATTCTATCTTTCCTCATAACATAACTTCATCAGCAATGACAATTGCATGTTTTTTATGACCTGTCAGCCTGGATTTAAACATAGCTCCTTGTCTCTTGGTAGAGTTTTCTGATGTGAGCAATAATCCTGTTTGGCACTTCTTTTTCTCTCATAATTCCCCATATATTTTCATGGTATCTGGTCATAAGCTTTTTCTATATCCAGGAAGACCACAATGACTAATTTTTATGATTGCTTCAAGCAGCATTTTGGTTGAAAAGTTAAGGTCTGTGGTTATCTTCTTGGTTTGAAACCATGCCACTCATCCTCAAGTTTTGACTGTACAAGTTTTCTAATTTTGGTTTCAGGAATGTAGTTTAATATGTTTCACCATAAGATAGAATTATGATTGGTACACTTCTTCTTTTCGTAAAGAATGAGATAGGCATTTCAAACTTGAATTAAGATAGCAATATGTTGTTATTGAGATCCAAAGTTCTGTTATTTACCAAGAGGTGTTTTTGAAAAACTAGTGAAGGTCATAAGGTCATTTCTCATAAAATCCCCTTTAAATTATTAATTCAATAAAATAATTTTTGTTAGTAAATTGTAATTCTTTTCAGAGCCATAATTTATGTTTATAACCTATTTATATATTTGATTTGAATCCATAATATTTAGCTTATTGCGTACCTTTTCCTCCCATAGAAATACCTCACAGTATGGACCATAGATTACTATATATCCATTACACAAAGTGTTTAAGCATCCATTATTTCATGAGCAGAAAGAAAAAAGAATAGATTGGAGTGTGAAATATTTGCTGTACGTAAGGGTATTGGCAGTTTTCTTAATATTTGTATACAGATGCCATTTTGTTTTAGATTAATTATACTTATTACATTCTAGTTCTAAAGAAAGGATGTTGTTAACAGTAAAGAGTTTGTAAATATAATGTTCCCTGTATTGGAGAAAATGATGTACTAGCCAAGTTTAAAACAAAGGATCACGCGATGATAACCTTCTTCTCCCTTCCTCATCTTTCCTGACGGTGATGTTTTTCCTCAAGTATTTGTTGTCCAGGAGGCATTTGTAGACAGTTCCTAGCAAAGAAAATAATGTTATAAACATTACGTAATACACACTAATGCTTCGCTCCCATTATTCCCTCCCTTCCAAACCCAATCCTAACCTTTCCCTCGAGTTTGTCACGTGTAGTCATCAGTTCATTGCTGCCGTGCCATTTCTCTATCTCTGCCCTTTGTCAGAAAATGAAAACTTGTGATTTTAGACTATTTATATGAGAAAAACTGTAGTCCTTAGATCATAGCCCCCTAATGATGAAATAATGCTTATAGGATATTTGCTTTGGAAAGAAGAAAAATCTAAATCAGCTCTTAAGACCCATGTCAAGCCTACAGGAGACCTAAGTAATAAAAATAATGATGATAAATAATAATAATAAATAAATAATGATAATATTAATAATAATAATAATTTTTTAAAGAATGAAAGTTATTTATTATGTAAATATAAGTGGTAATAAAATATTGTTCACCAATTTTATTAATTGCATATTTTATACTTTATTCTTGCTCTGATGTGACACCTAATTTAGAGAACAGTTGTGTAGATAATACTCTTGGTAGCTCATATTGTAGTTTAGTTTCCTGTAGCCTTGATACTGGAGCCCTGTAAAGTGGTCAACAATGGGTGGAAAAATCAGTTCACCAAAAAAAATCTTTTCCTGGCTTTTTGTTAAATAAAATGAGCAAGAATTTGTTGCATCAGTATCTTTTCTTTAAATAGAATAATCCTTTCTTTTTCCTACACTCCTATACCTTGATAATACTCGGATGTACCTTAAATTCCACCTGTCAAAATGTAAACAAGTTCTACTTATATATTCTTAACTATAGTCTTTCTCAAATGGGAAGCAGTTTGTCCTCGAGATACTACTCAGAATTGTCCAACAAAGTGGCTGCTATGCTGTTGCGGTATCACACCCACTCAATGCACTGCACTCTATGGAAAACTTTACCGCTTTAAATGTCACTTCTACCAGTCCAAAATATTTTTACCTCATAAATGACCACAACGGAAATAGTTTCCCATTTTGACACAGGCTATAAGCAACAGATCATCAGATTTAACAAATATTAAATTGTGTAGTTTGTTTCATAAGTCGTGTTATGTTGTCTAAATATCAGACAGCACGATAAGGCTAGTATTAAATTGGAATCCCTGTGGCAATCGCTACTGAAGGCCACCAACGGATCGGGTTTATCGGCATGGTTGTCTGGGTACCAGCAACCGACAGCCTTCTCCAAGTTGGATGTAAGAAAAGAGAAAGAACAGTAACACATGAAAATTAGAGTTCTTTTTGACAAAAATGCCTGTCAGTGTCCTGCAAAGCTAAGTGCAGCTGCAGTTGATAGGACGATGCCATATTGAACATGCACGTTGGGTGCTGGTTGCAACTGTGAACCGGTATGCAGTGGACATCTTGTGTCCGTCTGTACAGATCAAACAGTGCTTAACAGAAGACCGACATTGGGCTGTGCAGGAATTATCCACACTTACAGGTATGTCTTGGTTGACAGTGTTCTGCATTTTGTGGCAGGACTTGCAAGTGCACAAGAAGTATTCAGACTGGGTCTCAGTGCAAAGGAAACAATATGCTTGTCTGCATTATTGCATTTGTCAAAATGTGGGTGCAAGCGTACAAACCAGAACCAATGTGTCAGTCAGCTGAGTTGCAATATTAAGCATCACCACAGCAACGTAAGATGAGACATACATCGCTCACGATGGTCGTGTTCCAAGGTGTTCTCGAGTGTTATCCTGTTTGGAAGGGCCACGTCGCCAATGCCCCATACTAGTGAACATTTCTTTAGTTACATCTGCATTGTACACTTCAACGGAAATTCCAGCACTGCTGGACAGTACCATATACCATCGTAATATTGCTACAGCCCACTCAGCACTTGTACAGCACTGTGGGTGGGAAGTCTTAGGACACCCCCTCTTATTTACCAGATGTCAGCCTGTCCGACTTTGATCTTGTTTGAAAACTGACAAAGCCACTGTATGGGAAGCACTTTGCAGACAGGGGAGCAATTCTGACAGCATATCAGCAATAGGTGGTACACATTGATGCGACCAATAACACCCCTCCCCGTCATTAGCAGTGATGAGTTGATACCCAAGTGGACTATTTTGAAGGATGTTAGCTGTTTGTAATGCTTGTTTTTGTTCAATTTGTGCATACTAAAATACTACAACACTGCACTCTGTTTATGTACAGAGAGTATTATTTAAGACTTCGCACTTCTGCTCAGAGGACACGGGAATCCCCAAGTGAGCGCCATACGGCTTGTGTCAAGCTTGGCGTGATAAGAAGTTTTGACAGCTGATGCAGCAGTTCGCTAGTAACCATTGTACATTAAAGGTTTGTTGTGAGGAGGTAATTATTGCGATGGTAAAGTACAGCACAAAGAACTTTTTTGGTCAACTGTTACTTGCACAAAAAGAAGAAACCAGTCAAAAGGTGCCTTTGAAAATTCTGTAGACAGTTTCCCGGTTCTGCAGTACCATCAAAACATTACTCGCAAGAACTTGGCGTAGTACTTGTTTCGTAATTAATAAGAAAAATCAGTGAAGGAGACAGCTCTCACACAGGAGAAGTTAGACTGCAAGTCAGTTCACATAAGTCGCTTCGGAGGGTAGCTCAGGAAACTGATATTTCACATTCGTTAGCACGTAATGCAACAGAATGTTTTATTCACGATCTTACTGGACTCGTTCAGTGGTGAGTTCAGTTTCATTTACTAGTTTGTTTGTTTATTTATTTGTCCAGAGCACGTATATAGCTGATGGGTTCAGTTTCATTTAGTTTCTGTAAGGATAATCGTGCTACTTCTTTGAGACGATTGCGTCCGCTTGCCATTGCAGGCATTGCACTCGCTGTCACTGCTTCTCTGTGCTCTTGTGCCTTGGTACTCTGCTCATCATCATCATCATCATCATCATCATCATCATCATCTGGGTATTCTTGCAGCTGGCCGGGTAGGACTTTAGTGGACAACACGCCTCCATCGGTTCCTGTCATTATAGAGTTCCTCTCCTTTCACATCCTGCAGTGGTGTTCCTTTCTCGATAAGGTCTGCATTTATTTGGTCCAGCCACCTTCTTCTGAGACGTCCAATAGGTCTCCTTCCAGGTACTGCCATTTCCAAGTATTGTCTGGGGGTTCTAGTCTCTTCCATCCTTTTCACATGCCCAAACCACTTCAACCGAGCAATGTGTAGTCTTTCTTCAATCGTACAGGTCACTTGCATGTCATTTCTAATTCTCTCTCTTCTTGTTTTTTGCATAGCAGATCGTAAAAATGTCATTTTACATGCTTGCAGTTTGCTGATGTCTCTTTTCAATAACACACAGGTCTCCAACCCATATGTCATAATTGGCAGGCGGTAAGATTTGAACATTGTTTGTTTGGCTTTTACGGGAACTGCTTTGTCCCACACTAGATTTCGTACCTGATAGGAGAATGTGGAACCTTTCATCACTCTGTTCTGGATTTCCAATTTAGCACTCCCCTGGTTCGATGCAGTACTTCCAAGATAGCTGAAGCTTTCTACACATTCAATTCTCTCTCCATGAAGTTTAAGGTCACATTCTCTGGGTGTTCTACTCAATTTCATTGCTACTGTTTTCTTGACATAGATGTTGATTCCCATAGGGAATCTGAAATATTTGTCCTGAATGAGTAAATTTATAATATATTATAAATTTTCCAGCTAACTCATTCTTGGTTGCCAGCGTTTCGCCCTCGTGTGCTAGGGTGGGCTCATCAGTTGGTACCTAGCACACCTACCAATACGCTGGCTAGTGCATACCGTGGAGGCCACTGCGTAGGCTAACTGGAGCCACCGGCAGTGCCAATGCACTAAGAGACTTTGTCTCATTATCAAAAATTGATGCCTGCTTGGCCATCAGATGACATAGATGTTGATTCCCATAGGGAATCTGAAATATTTGTCCTGAATGAGTAAATTTATAATATAATATATTATATTAAAGCTATTTCTATATCAGCTTTAATATAATATATTATATTATAAATTTACTCATTCAGGACAAATATTTCAGATTCCCTATGGAAATCAACATCTATGTCATCTGATGGCCAAGCAGGCATCAATTTTTGATAATGAGACAAAGTCTCTTAGTGCATTGGCACTGCCGGTGGCTCCAGTTAGCCTACGCAGTGGCCTCCACGGTATGCACTAGCCAGCGTATTGGTAGGTGTGCTAGGTACCAACTGATGAGCCCACCCTAGCACACGAGGGCGAAACGCTGGCAACCAAGAATGAGTTAGCTGGAAAATTTATAATATCCAATGACGGACCATTTATATTGGTATTACTGTTTTCTTCTTACTCACAGTTAACTTATATTCCTTAAATTTGTTGACCCAGCAATCTAATTTCCTTTGGACTTCTTGCTCTGTTTCTTTCCAAATGGCAACATCATCTGCAAACACTAATGCATTCAAATCTCCAGGTTCTGCAGCTTTAATTTCTTTTATGATTATATCAATGAGTGCAAGGAAAAGTAGTGGAGATAGTGCACTGCCTTGTTTTACACCTTTCTTTGTTTGAAACCATTAAGATCTATTTGTACAGTACTTTCACAGTTTTCATATAGTTTATGCAGACATTCCCATATTTTGCTCCTTGGAACACTGCCATAGGCTTTTTCTATATCTAGGAACACTACTATCAGATCTTTCCCTTTTTCCCAGTACTTTTCCATTAGTTGTCTAATGGCAAAAATTAGGTCTATTGTTCCTCTGTTGCCTCTGAAGCCGTGTTGTTCTTTCCTTGTTCTTAATCTCTTCGCTCGGGTCTTTTCCAGTATCTTGAGACAGTGTGGTAGCAGGGTAATTCCTCTGTAGTTTGTACACTTTCTTCTGCTTCCTTTCTTGAATACTGGTATGATCATTGCTTTTTTCCATTCATCTGGTATCTTATTTTCTCTCCAGATTACTCCTAGTGTTTGATGTAGCCACTGAAGACCTTGTATGCCTGCCGCTTTGATTATATCTGCAGATAATCCATGTAGTGGTGATTTTCCTCCTTTCATAAGCTTCAGGGCATTTTCTGTTTCTGACCACATAATTGGTCTTTCTTCTTCTCCATGTTTTGATAGGTTAATTGTTTTTGTGCTTTTCTTCTTCATTGTCATTTAACAACTTGTCAAAATAGTTTCCCATTTCTTCTCTGATGTTTTTTATATTACGGATTAGGATTCCATCCTCTATTTCAATTGCTTTAATATCCTCTTTGTCTGATCTCCCACTCTTCACTCTTTTGATTCCCTTTTGAGTCCTCTAGTTTTTATGCGAACATCTCCCAACTCTTATCCTTTTCTTCTTTCATAATTCTCTTCACTAATAATTTCTTATCTCTATATATTTGTTTGAGGTCGGCTATTTTTTTGTTATCTTGTGGTAAGACACCTTGCATTTGTTTTTGCTTCTCAACATCTTTACGTTTCTTTGCCATATTTTGGTCTTTAATAGCTTCTCTTACTTTTTCACTCCACCAACTAGTCTCTTTTTTCTTTCTTTCTCCTTTTCTTTTGCCACATACTTCTGCTGCACAACTCACTAATGTTGCTTTAAACAGGTTCCATTCCTCCTGTGCAGTTTGTGTTTCATTCTTTGGTACCTTTTTCATTACTAACTCTTGAAAAACTTTTTTATTTGCCTCATCTTTCAATTTCCGATCTTTTATTCTTGGTATTTTCTATGTACTTGGTGTTCACACAACCGTATAGTTGAAGTCAGCTATTAGTAGCCTGTGATCGCTGTCTAAACATTCACTGGGAATAACTTTTACATACCTTGTGCCTTTTCCACTTTTTCTATCTGGTTATTTTATGGTTGCCTTGTTTCTTGAAGAAGGTGTTTGTTATTATCATTTTATTTCTGGCACAGAAATCTAGGACATTCTCGCCTTCAGCATTCCTTCCCCCATATCCAAAGGGCCCCATTATCTCTTCAAAGCCTGTTCTATCTACTCCAACTTGGGCATTTAGATCTCCTATTATCATAATATTATCCTCTTGTACATGGTCCTCAATTTCCCAAGGAACTCTTGCTTTTCGTCATCATTACGTCCTGTCTGTGAAGCATATACTTGGATTATAGTGAGACTGTTACTGCCAAGTTTTACTCTGGCTTTGATCATTCTTTCATTTATCAGTATCTTTATGTAGCACAAATCCAACTCCATTTTTTGTTTCCTTCTTGTTATCATGCCAGTATAGCTTGTAATCTTCCCTCAGTTTCTTTGATTTCATCCCCTTCCAGTTTGTCTCGCTCATTCCTAATATATGAATCTTCCTCCTTTCCATCAGGTCGACTATCTCTTCACACTTGTTGGTCAGTGTAATTATCTTCAGAGTTCCTACTCTGTTTGGTTTCTTGGTAAGGTCTATTCCGGTTGTGGTCATGTCTTTGATCAGTATATCTTCTTGCATTTTCAGGATAAGCATCAGCCTTCTTAGGGTCATCATTAGTTCCTGAAGTGCCAGAAGTGGAGTCTTTTTCTGGTATGTTCGATCCTAGGCTTGTCCGTACGTTGAAAGCAATCAAACAATTACTTCTTTACTGGCTCGCTGGGCCTAACAGAAAGAAGGATTTTCTTTCAGGGTTTACTCCCTTAGCCTTTGAGAATCCCTCCTCATCCCACAAGGCAGTGGGTTCCATCTGTACTACCGCAGGGGAAGGGTTGCCTCTTCCGCCATCTCTGCCTTACCGAATCATCATCTCCACCTTCGCTGCCATTGAGGTCTTCATGGGACTGGGTCCCTGTCTGAACTCAGCCATCCTATCACTGGAGTGTAGGATGTCCACCCCCGTGACATGGACACGCCAGGCAAGAATTACTGAACTGGAGGACAGGGAAGGTGGCCCTGTCTCCCTTAAATCAGGTTAACGGTTGTATATCATGCTACAGCCAAAGGCTCGGTACTCTGTTATGAAGTCTTAAATTATACTCCCTGTATATTTTGATTACCTGCTGCCATTTTTTCCAACCCCATTTGATGCCAGCATTGAGATGCACACACAGTGTGGATTTCTCACAGTTACCCAGACTTCTGAAACCCTCATTTGTTATTAACACTTCACAAGTGCCAAAGGCCACTGGCATATTTTCATTGTACTGAAATCTGTAAAGCTGTCATTGACCAACTAAGAGATGCATTAAATTACATGGTGAGTGGATTATCAGGGGTAATATAATGAGAGCTCCAGAATTTATCTGGAGAGAATCTGGAGTTCTAAAATCGGAATTACAACAAATGAATTTCGTTTTTTGTTCCGTATTGACTTACAGTTTTAAGATCAATTCAAGTGCCAACAAAACGAGTGAATCCACTCCAAGGCTGGAAAAGAATCGTTTGCTTTCGCTATTTGTGTTTTTTAAACACAGTTTAGTACACAAATATTCCTTATAGACAACTTTTATCAAGAAAGAATCTGTAATGTCTGTTACGTTTGCCATACTTAAGAATATATTAACCTCTATTGAATTTTGTAACTACAGTATATTACAGTGACTTTTTTTAAAAACAAATTTCAGATAATCACCTCCTATTATAGTGCAAGGGCGCCCATACCTGGGGGGAAGGGGGCGCTGTGGCTCCCCCTTAGCCCTCAGGGAAAGCCAAATCCAATGTAGTCAGGTATTTTTCTTTCAAGAAAATGATTTAAAAGTCTAGTCCCCCCCCACCTACAAACTGTCATATGGGCGCCCATGCTATAGTGTAGATCTATGGTATAAAATGTTGTAAATAAATAGGTGTTTGTGTAAAGGTAAAAGTCTAGGATGACCGTGTAAATTGTGTTCATGTTGCTTGCCTACAAATACCATGGAATTTTGCCAAAATAACTGAAAATAATTGTGTCAATATCAACTGTTGCTGAATTCAGGTAAATTAACTGCTGTACCTTTTGCATAGTGTGTCATGCACAAGTGAAACTGCAGCGCTATGTATAACCCATCTGGAGACCAACTAACATGCCAACCACTTCCAAATTGCCACATGTTCCATTTACATGTGGTTTATTATGGTACTCCAGATAAGACAGTTTCATGTTCTTAAAGTGGACAAAATATGCACTTGGAATGGCAGGTTGTTGATTGTTATGAAGTAATACAGCCATAAGGCTTAGCTTAGATGCTCCTAGAAGAATCTCCAGTTGTCCTCGCTGAATGTGATAATTAGAGCATTCTTCTTCTTTGTCCTTTCCTGCTCGTACAATGTCAATGTTTCTGGAGTCACTTCCATGTAGCTTAGCTCAGTCCTACATATCATCTTCCTTTAGTTCTTTCTCTCTTAAAGCCATTTTCTTCTAGGTCTTTCTCATCCTCTAATGCCCTCAAGATTCATAATGCCAATCCTTTTACCTACACATCCCTTTTCAACAAATGGTCAGACCATTAGTCTTCTCTCTTGGATTTTTTTGGAAATTTATACTACTGGTATCGCCTATATCCTTTCGTTTCTGATCTTGTCTGTCCCGGTGACACCAACATTCATCTCAGCATTTTCATCTCTGATGCTCCCACCTTCTTCTTCTTCTTCTCCTGCACTCTCTTAATTGCCCTTGCATCTGCACCATACAACATTACAGATATCACAACTTTCCTTTCAATATCACTTTCGTCCTTCTATTGCAAAGCACTTGCGACATCTTTTCCAGTTCATCAATCCAGCATTAATCCTATAGGTGATTTTGGAGTCCAAACTGCCATTAAAACATTCATAACCAATAACATCTGTACACACCTCAAATAATGAAAGATATTGGATATTCATTTCAGTCATGGACAGCATTACACAGGACCTGCCGCAGAAAACACCCTGGACCTTGCTTTATGCCAATGACATCATGCTTCCTGCTGCATCTAGAGAGAAACTCCAGCAACAGGTCGAAGCATGGAATGACTTCCTAAATCAGTCTGGAATCAGCCTTAACATCAAGAAAACTGAGTACTGGGAGACTGTTGACACTCCAGGAATGCTTCAGAACAATGGACAGAATTTAAATAAGGTGCACTATTTATGGTATCTTGGCTCCAACCTGCAAGGCAAGGTGGTATTAGCAACATGAGAGCAAAGGTAAATGCAGCCTAGAAGCACTGGCAGAAAATTACTGATATGCTGTGATAGAAAAATGGCAGTCTACCCCAAATCCAAGATCTACAAGACAGTTATACTCCCTGTTGCACTGTATGGCACTGAGTGTTGAGCAGTAACAATGGACACCGAAAGACTTCTTCATACCATGGAAATGCTCATGTTCATTGGCTCATGGGTGGTACTTAGTTTAACCACATCACATTTGACAACCTCCAACATCAATCTGGTGTATAAACTATCACCGAAAATGTGAGTGTCGGATGTACTGGTATAGTCTTGTACTCGGAGCAGCACCTACTTTGCTTGACAAAACTGTCCATCTCCTGGACATCAGTGGTAAACTGCCATGTGGACGGCCGAAGCAGAGATGGTTGGACATGGTCAGTAAGGACATGACTGTTATTGTCCTTCTCCCTGAGAATGTGGTGGATCTGACAAAGTGGCAGTCAAAAATCTGGACAGTGGACCTTGCACTGGTGAGAAATCACTAAGATGAAGAAGACTGGATACTGAAACAAACTTAATATGGTTGAGAGTGGAAGTAGTATCGAGGAAGATAAAGGGAGGGAAGGTACCCAGTCTGGATGAGGTGAGTGTGGACATTGTGAGAGCAGAAGGAAAGGTGGAGAAACAATGGCTATAATGGGTGATGAGTGTTGTACCGTAAACTGGCGTTACTTTGTGACAGTTTTGATGATTTCTTCAATATAATCAGAATAATATCATTATGTGTCATGATTTTTCCTATATTATCCTATGCTTACATCCTTTATTCATGTTTTGCAACAATTTTTATGCGTGTATTTGCATTTAATCACTTAATATTTCAAGAAGAACTTATCAAAATTTTAACCCGTTAGGTGGGGTTACGTTGTGACACTATCTTTTTACCATTGCATTTCCATTTTTGGTGTGTATGTCAGAAAGTTACCCCCATTAAGTAGTTACTTAAGACTTCGGCTAAATACAAAAGGAGAATTTCTTTCACAACCGTGATAATACAACACCATCGAAGAGAGAATAGTTTACGAACTGTTTACTTTGCGCTGTGTTGTGAGTTCTGGAATTTCATAGATTTCAAGTTTTCTCCTTAGTATGGTCGGATTAATTTTGCACCATATTTTGTCATCTGCGTACTATATTTCTTCCTTGATGTCCAGCCACTTCACGGTGCTATCCATAGCACTGACAACTGCACCTTGCTTATATACTTTTGTTATGATTCCTGGATAGTACTTGCCTTCGACTATTACAGTTATGTATGTTCCAACAATCTTACCATCGGATTTGAAGATACGATTTTCACGAATAGGAAGTACTTCAGAGTTGGAATTAAATTCTTCTTCATGCAATGAATTGTCTTTTGACTCAGTACATATGTCATCATTGTCATTTTTAGTTGAATCCTCTTTTCGGTTGTCTTCGATGTTCTTTGAGCGACAGTTCCCATTGATGCCACTATAGCTAGAAATCTCATCTACAGTGTCAAAATCTGAAGCTGCCATACCTCTTCCGGGTGGCACATCTATACATCTCCCCTTTCTTCAGCCATTATTTGTTACATCACCTTCTACATCAATTGCCCTGTGGTACATGTGCTTCAGCACTTCTTCCTGGCTTAGAGGGCAAATATCACATTTCCTGCATCAAGAACGTACATAATTCATATCATTTTCAACTTGTTCTCAATTAGATCTTAACAAGAGATGGACATTCTTGCTTCAGTATAGTGGAACATCATTTTCTGAATCCAGATTACTAATAAAAAAAGCAATTTTAAAACACTGGGGTTACTTTGTGGCAGTGCCATTGTTGTCACATAGTTATCCCTTAAACGTCTCCTCTTTATCTTATTTTAACATAAACAACTGAAAGAAAGCTCAAAGCAACATGTGCATGTTTATCAGGAAACATTAAATTAAGATTTCCAATAACTTTGATGTGTATATCTCATTAACGTTTTCTGTTGCCGACAAAAGTTTCCCGCTTTTCACAAAATCACGTGCTCAGTACAATACACCAAAAGGCTCTCTGTAGCCAATAATCCAACACGTAAATCATTATCATTGTACACACAGGTAGCAGCATTATTGACGAGTGAAAAATACTGTTCATTGTCGGACGATCGATGCGTATCCTGCGAAATGTGAAAGTATTATTTGGTACACACCTGTCACAAAGTAACCCATGCAGTCACAAAGTAACCCCGATTTACGATACGAAAGAAGACACTAGAAGACTGGAAGAAGGAAATAATTTTACCTGTCTTCAAGAAAGGAAGTAGAGGGAAATGTAAAAACTGTCAGGTAGTCAATATAATGTGTCTTTGTGTTAAGATTTTTGAAAATTTTCTGGTAAGACAGATTTGAACTAAAGTAGGAGGAGGTTTCAGACCAGGAAGGTCCACGGTAAATCTCATCTTTGCTGTAAGACGGCTACATGTACAATATTATGAATATGGAATAGATCTTCTCATGGCCTTCTTGGATATTGAAAAGACCTTGAATTGCCGAAGCAAGATATGGAAGCTCTGGGGGAAAAAAAAGTTGGAAAACAAGACTATATGGAGGGTAAATGAAATGGTGTATGGCTTTTAGTGCCGGGAATGTCCGAAGACATGTTCGGCTCGCCAGGTGCAGGTCTTTCGAGTTGACTCCCGTAGGCGACCTGCGCGTCGTGATGAGGATGAAATGATGAAGACGACACATACACCCAGCCCCCATGCCATTGGAATTAACCAATTAAGGTTAAAATCCCCGACCCGGCCGGGAATTGAACCCGGGACCCTCTGAACCGAAGGCCAGTACACTGACCGTTCAGCAAACGAGTCGGACATATGGAGGGTAAAGGAGATATATGAAGTAAGAGTGAATTTTGTGAAAGTAGGATGAGAGGGAACAGATTGGCTAGAATAGAAGACTGGTTTGAAACAAGGAAGTGCGCTCTCACCATTACTATTCATTGCGGTAATGGATGATACAGTGGCGAGAGTGGCAGAGGAAATTGGGAAAGAAAAGGTGAAAGCAATGGTGTTTGCAGAAGATTTGATGGTGTAGGGAAATAGGGAGGAGGAAATTCACAAGCAGTTGGATATGAGGGATGAAATAGTACAAGGATATAGTGTGAATTTTACTATAAAGAAGAGCAAAATGATGCTTACTGTCCGTAGCTGACTTGTTTGCCAGACTAAGGAATGTGCTCACAAGGTACATGGTATCTGCCTGTTTGGTAGCAACCTATCAATATCTCCCTTCCTGAAAACATAGTCTCACAAAACATCCAAAGTTCATGACTGACAATGCTATCACATGAATTGACATAATTGTGGTTGTAAAATATCTTACTGTATTAACTAATGACAGAGTTTGTATTGAAAAACTTAACTGAACACAGACTTTAGGTAATTTTGCTAATAAGGAACTCAAATTTATGGCAGTATCACCTACTTTGTGATGAGAATAGGGTTTATTAGGGAACTAATTTTCGTATCTATTTATACGTTGTGACAAATATGTTAAAGTTTAATTATGATCGTGGAAAATTATTTATAAGGAAAAAAAAAAAACTATTTTTGAAACCTTGAGTACCTTCAAGATCTGCCTAATAATATTCTTCGTGAAATTATCAACACTTCTTACAAAAAAAAAAAAAATTCCTTTCAAGTCATGTATAAATATATATAAGTAACACACAATACTATGCAAGGAAACAACTTCCATTTTCATACCAGGCTGGGGCTGTACCTTAATTAAGGCCATGGCCGCTTCCTTCCCACTCCTAGCCCTTTCTTATCCCATCATCGCCATAAGATCTCTCTGTGTCAGTGCGATGTAAAGCAAATTCTAAAAATAAAAAAGGAAACAACTTTGAAAAACAATTTTAACACTGCAATAACGACTTCTCAGACTTCAGTTTATGTATTCAATACATCCCCTTTTTGCTAATGATATACTGTATGACATTAAAAACTATGACAAACAAAAGGTGCAGTAAAACTCTATAGACTATTATTATATCCAAAATGACCTTTTGTTGGAATAGAGACAGATCAACATCTTTTTGTTGAACTGCATACATAAATCTCAAAATCTCATCAAAGTTGGGGAAAGGGCATCCAGGTTTAAAATCAGCCCTTGTAAATGCCATCCCATTCTCCACACCCACTACGAATGGAAGTAAGGAGGCAAGAAAAAGAAAAAAAAACCTTGTTTAGAGAAAAACTTCATCTGTCAAATATTTTTTTTTTTTGGCAACTGAACATTTAGATATATATTATTTTGTTGATTGTTTTAAATATCTTATGATAAATAAAAGAAACCTATGCAATCATGTATAAGTTTATCAGTTAAATTACAGGTTTGCTTCTATAGGAACAAAAGAAAGAAAACAAGCAAGCATAGTTATATATTACATACTCTTTATTATTATTACTCATAAATAAAACAGCACACTCACTGTACAAGATTTTAGAGATCTGATATTCCCTGAGCAGCATACAGCCTTTTCTCATGTTCAAAACATCAACACTTATATATCTACATAATAGACCCTGTGTTTCAGTCTTTTTACTGCTGAAGTTGGTAAAATACCCGTATTCTTTGTTGTACTAAAACATTAACTTGAAAGAGACACCTTGAGCAGAGTTTCACAATGTTATGTTGTCAGGAACCTTCTCGTAGGTTGTACCGGTTGGTTTTGGCAAGCCTGCTTTTAGTAAGTAATTTCTACTGCATAGTTCATTCAAAGAAAAGTCAGAAAATATTTACAGAATGTTGACTATAAGAAGGTCTTACATTTTTTTGCATTGTTGATTTAGGAGGATACACTAGGAAACATAATTTTCAAAAAATACTCAATATTTGAGGGATTTTATTTCAATTTGGCCCATTTGTACATTATTCCTGAGTGTTTTGTAAAGGGTTGAAAAGATATTTTTTTCATGGTGCGATTGCTTATTAAATTTTGTTTCCATAAGACAATAAAGGTTGCCCCTATTGCATAGAAAATTCAGTGGTATGGGTATGTCCTTTGCAGCAGTGACACCTCAGTTACAAAAACTGCTCTTGGACCGATTTTTCATGCTTATGTAGCCGAAGTACTGCCAGATGTTCTCACCGTTTGACAACAGAACTTCATGGAATTCATTATAAGGAATATGTTGAAAATGAGTTAATCTTGACAAAATATTTGCCTGATCACTAAAAGAATAAATTTTAATAGTTATGGTAAACTGCCAACAGAGCAATGTACCACTGCTTTCTGGATTTTACATGTTTTAAATTATTTTTATCTCCAGCCAATGCAGACAGAAGACAATAAACGAGACAGTTATACGTCCTGTTAATTTTTTATTGGAACAATGGGACAGGCACTAAAAGAAGAGACAATCCTGTTAAAAACAGGACATCTGGTCACCCTGTTTTAGAATGATGAAAATTGAATTCAGGAGAGTTATGAGAGAATCAGAGAAAATGATGGATGAAGAAACTGAACAAAACAAAATAAAAGAGGAAAAATTTAGATATTAAGTGGAAAACAATGTACGGCAATTAATAAGTTAAATAAATAACAAAATTTAATTAAACTTTGTTATTTATTTGACTTCATTGTACACTTTAATACGGACCAAAATATGAGAATTATAACATGTAATTAATAAGTTAACAGGAAGGAGAAAGGTCTCATTTACTAAGATAACCAAAAATTTATATCCTCGTCCCGAGGTGGTGCATCCCCCCCAAGGGATGTGAGCTGCATATACCATTTATGCAGTCTCTGGCAGTACTGGGAATCAAACCTGGGCCTCCAAGGACGGCAGCTATTAGCACTAACTGTTATGCTATGGAGGCGGACATAAAGAGTATGTTACGACGTAAGGAATCATTTACATTGAAAACTTGACAATATTTCTATCCTAACGTCCTTGTTTAGTGTCTCAAACATGTAGAGAAATATTTTAATGCAAGTTACTGTATATATAGACCATCCCTAATATTATGCAAGGAAACAACTTCCATTTTCACACCAGACTGGGGCTGTACCTTAATTAAGGCCAGAGCCGCTTCCTTCCCACTCCTAGCCCTTTCCTATCCCATCATTGCCATAAGAACTCTCTGTGTCGGTGCAATGTAAAGCAAATTCTAAATATAAAAAAGGAAACAACTCTGAAAAACAATTTTAACATGGCAATAACTATCAGACTTCTGTTTGAATGAACTCTATATAAGAAATATAATGGTACAATAAAAGAAAAGGAAAATTATCACATTCTGTAGAGAACTTTGCCTCTGCCCATATCTCTCTCACCCAACTCTTTCTCTGTATTACATTACATAATAATATTAATAACAGTAATAATTTTTTTATATTATTTGTACAAATATTACATACACATATAATTACACAAAATATATACATTTGTAAAATTGTTCTAGTATTGGTAACTTCTCAAAAGCACTCTGGAGTTTTTAAAAAAATTTCATTTATAGATAGTTCTGAATAAGAAGAAAATTTGAGTTATATTTTTCTTTTACATACATTATTTTGATTCTCACAAGAGTCTGAGCCAGCATGTGTAAATAAGATAACAATTTACAGCAGAAAAAGTCTCTGAAAGTCTCTGTAAATACATTAAGTAAACAAAAAAAGTACTAAGATTTCTACGCAATATTGTACATCTGTTGCATTAGTGTTACTGTGCAGCTTGAATGTATTAATGGACAGGACACGGCAGACAGTTAATCCAAGAAGACTGATAACCTGAATCCTATATTAGCAGTTGCAATCAGCACAGCATTACATGACAGCCATTCTAAAGGATGTGGAAGTCTGGTCACCTGTTGCAAGAGTTTACCTCCACTGCCACAAATCACTGAGTAGGCTGGTACCATGTAAGAAATATTTCACCAAGAGAATGGTAAGTAAAATTTGTGGTTAGTCCAGTGAGACTACAAGTGTTTAGTCTCAACATATAAATGGAAATGTGTTGTTGCTGTACTTCTTTCAATAGTCATGTTCTTTGGTTTGAAGGCAGATTATCCGTAAATTAGCTTTTCTTAAACATTCAATGTAGGATAATTATGTAACTTTCCATATCAGTTTATGAAAGAAGAGGGTCAGAAGCAAATTGTCAATGGATGTTGTGTTCATAGATATACAGATGCTTCAGCGGTCAACCCATATAAGTTACTTTTGACTTACACGATGCTTGAGGGGTCACCATAATGTTATTTTTTCATAGGTATAATCATACAAGTTAGAATTTACTCCAGTGCCCACAACAGACAAGCACTAATAAAGCATTCAGAATATTCAGAGACAAATTCAACTAAGAGGGATTGTCATGTTACACAGGGTGACCCAAAAGTCCATTTAAATTTGACGAGGCAATACTTCATGGAATATTGGAGGAAGAGATGTAATAATTGTCACACATTATTAACATGACATGGGGTTTTATTGACACAAAAATAAAGAAACCTTCACTAACAGTGCCTTTTCTGGTAATGTCAACATGCCGCGACTGCAGGCACATCTGATGCCCTCTCTCCCGACAGCTCCTTTTATGTTACATACTATCCACTTCATATCCGTATCGACTATGTGATCCAATTAATTAATTGAAGGAACAAGAATCCACCTGATCGATACTTTCACTATATTTTTTTCCACCTGATCGATACTTTCACTTTTATTTAGCCTTAGGCTATTTCAATAGACATTAAATTAAAAGTTCAGAACATGTTTCGAATGCATTGCATTCATTATCAGCTGCTTACATTTGGCAAAAGTTAAATTAGTTAAGAACAGTCTCACAATTTTCTTTTCTGCTGCCTCAGATGAAAAAAGCGACAATAATAATTCAGGTACCAGTAAGTTATAAAGTTTAATGATATTGCCTCCTCCATGATTATTATACTTAAATCTTCAGTGAAAGTATTGATCAGGTGGATTCTTGTTCCTTCAATTAATTAATTGGAGCTCCTTTTATGATATAGATGTTGATTCCCATAGGGAAACTGAAATAGCCATGTGTCTTGGTAGGTGTGCTAGGTACCAACTGACGAGCCCAACCTAGCACACGGGGGCGAAACACTGGCAACCAGGAATGAGTTAGCTGGAAAATTTATAATGTCCAGCTCGTTTTATACCATACACAAGTCTCATGCGGCATCACTAATATCTTGTTGTCCAGTGCCATCTGTCGGCCTGTTTATGCACTCATTGTTGCTGTCAATAAAACCACATGTCGTGTCAAGCATGTGTGGCCATTTGTACCCAATAATAATAATAATAATAATAATAATCGTATGGCCTCGGCTACTGTTTGCAGACATTTCGAATTGACGCCATCTGGCTGTCTGCTCGTCAATTTCGATGTTCCGGTTTACTCTGTCTGCCATCTAGCGGACCTAGAGTAAACCGGATCTCTCTTGGGCGTCTATGGCTGACCAAATGTATCACCAGAGATCTTTTACATGCCGACATCGTACGACATGGAGTGTCGAATGGACTTTTTTCTGCCCTTCAAAAATCCGACTACCTCTGCCGGGTTTGAACCCGCTATCTTGGGATCCGGAGGCCGACACTCTACCACGGATCCACAGAGGCAGTTGCCATTTGTACCTGACCTGTTGCTATCCAGCACCATCTGTTGGCCTGTTTGTGCAATTGTTGTTGGTATCAATAAAACCCCATGTCATGTCAATCATGTGTGTCAATTATTACCTCTCTACCTCCAATATTCTGTGAAGTATTGCCTCGTCAAATTTTAATGGAGTTTTGGGTCATCGTATATTATTAAATTCTGTAAATCTGTGTTAAATAAAAAATAAAGGAAGGTACACAATGAAACAAATGACTCTGAACTGTTTGTACTTATTTTTCATATATAAGAGTTTGATTTCATGTTCACTAATTAATTTTTGTTTAATAATGTCCAAATTAATGATTGGTGACTGATTTTGTGGTGATGGAATGGATAGTGCTGCTGACTCAGATGAAAAAAGTGACAATAATAATTCAGGTACCGGTAAGTTATAAAGTTTAATGATATTGCCTCCTCCATGATTATTATACTTAAATCTTCAACCAAACACGTATTTACTTAGCCCTTGTCTCAGAGGGAAGCAAACATGCTACAATTAAGAAAAAGGCCCAGGAAAAACTCAGAAAAAAAAACCCAGACACAGATACTATCGTTCTCTTCCTGTTACTGATAAATAACCGGACTCGCTACCAACAACAAAATGTACCTGTAGCCCATAAAATCCAATATAAAAGTGTAGAAGAAATTGACCAAGGACTGTGATTTAAAGATTCAGAATCAAACAGTAAAACTGGTTTACACTTACATTTTAATTTGTTAAAAAAATTAGGGTAATGAGTGAATTCGCATCTCATCCTACAGTCAAATTTATACATGAAATGTACTTTTATATTTTTTTACTGTGCCATTGGAAAATTCTTTGACAATTTTAATAACATCTTCAGTTTCTCAGTTTCATCTTTTGATAACTTGCTTGGATTCAACCTCTGAACTGTCCATATGTTCCAAGAAATGGAAACATAAAATGTATGCATTAAGTATTAAAGTGAAATTTAAATAGTAAATGAACAGAAGAAATGGTATGACTGACTGAATGAATACTGGTTCTGATATGCCACAGTCTAGATGAATTGATATTCAGCTGGACAGCAAATAATAAAGATGCACAATTTTCACAGAATGTTATCATAAAAATGGGAACAGCATTTTGTTCGATCAGGTAGATATCTTCAGACTGAAGAATGAAAGAAAGAATCTAGCCTTATAAAGAAGTAATGGATGTAGAGTAATATGTACATTAACCAACCAATCATCCACAAATGTGTTGGAAATTACATAAAAGCTGAAAGAAAGAGAAGAATGAAACTGGGGAAAAGAGTGGGCTTACCTTATGCTCAAAATGTTCTGGTAACACAAACTGAGCAAATAAATAAACTCAATGGTAATAATAAAGAGATATCTACTTAACCAACAAAACTGTCCAATCAAAAGTATTTCCTGTTTATAGACCATTCCAAAGAAAAATAATAGTTTTTTTGCTGTACAGGTTCATGTTAATAGACTTAGGCCCCATTCACAATGCAAACGTAACCGTAAACTTAACGACGTAACGTAATCGTAAAATTAACGTAAAATTTGTGGTGTTCACAATGGAGGAACGTAACATTAACGTAAAGAGTACACAGCAGCCAATCAAAACACTGCCATGTTATTTAGTACGGAAGTCAGGTTTTGGGCTATCTCGCAGTTTTATATTTCAATACCTAACTTAGATGGAATCAAACAACGTGGTAGCGGAATTCATATTACTTCAAACATCTATTGCTTTGCTCCTGGGAGCTGTGTAGGCCTACGGTACCTGAAAAAGGCAATGTAAACAACGGTGCAGAAAATGGGTTCATCCCTTGAATCAAAGAAGGTTATCTCAGGGCGATTTCGGTAATCTACTGTAAGAAATGACCCTCATCAGTTCGTTTTGGACATGCAGATGAAACCTGAACTGTTTGCCTTTCTTACGATTTGCTTCCCCTTTTCTAATAAAAAGAAATGTAAGGTCTCCTTTACCGACATCTATGACCCTATCTACCACACCCCGATGAGATGTTTGGATCTATTTGTTTGGATGATATCGTTTTCGTAAAATAGTAGTCCGTCATAATGTTAAGAAATATACAGGGACACTGTTTTATTTATTACAGGGATTCTCTCTCGTCCGTTTGCCAGCGCTGCGAGCTTGTCTCCCGCCATTTATTGTCAGATTTCATTACTACAGGATATTAATTTCCACCAATTATTTTTAGGTACAGCGTATTTGTAATTCTTTTTCCTTCTATCATACATAGCCTATACACAAAGATTATTTTGAAAGAGAATTACAAGTGTTTCGTTGAAAGAAGTCACTATACCGTGCACAACACACAGTGTTTACCTCTGCTCTGATTGGCTGGTTCTTAAAGTTAACGTAAAATTAACCGCAAGAGCTTGGAGTTTGCAATCCCTTAATTTTACGGACTCGCAGTTAAGTTTACGTCGGCGCATTGTGAATGGATCCATTAGATAAGATGGCCGCTAACTTCTAAGTTAACGTTAATTTTAAGTTTACGTTACGTTACGTTTGCATTGTGAATGGGGCCTTAGAGATGTTATTGAATGTGTAAGCGACTTTTACTTAATTTTGAAGGGAAAAAAATTATACATGTTTAAAATAACATTGGCTCTCTGATTTTGAAACAAAGTGATGCCTTTTAAGACATTTTAATGCTAATTTTTTTACCATTTCTTTACTGGAATATGTTTTTACATTATTATAATTGACCAGGTAATTTTAATGTTTAATTTTTTCTGTATTAGAACATACTTTATAGATTAATAAACTGTACAAACAATTTTTCTTTACAGGAAAATCTGCTTTTAGAGATTTATGAAGTATGTAAAGATTTCAAGCTCATTTTCTGAGTGAGAAGTTGTTCAAATGTTGCTAATAGTGGCAGGCTATTTATTCCATTGACCTAGAAACTTGATCTTGTAGATTGTTATGAAACACTTATTCTTCAATGTAAAAATGCAATCCATGTAGAAATATCCACAAAATAATTGTCTAGAACTTCTTACAATGTAAAGCGCAACAAATTTACTATTCAGTTCATTTTCTCTAATAACCGATAACGATAAAACCAGTCTATCCTCCCTCTCTTCGCGTTTTGAAAATGCAACCAACTTGTGGATTATGAACAACCAGAATGATGTACCATAGCTCTGAAAGTATGAGAAAATACACTTTAAAAAATAATGGAGGAGGAAATTCACCTCCATACTTGTGAAACGAACACCTTCGGACACAAAAAAGTATTGGTCTCCAAATGTACACAAAGGTTGTCAATTTCATGGTACTGTACCATCAATTTGGGAAACTGAAAACAAAGTTCAGTAAATTAAAAAAATATATTCGAGAGTAAAAGGTATCCCTTGGAAAGTGGTCCTTAAAATGTGCTCCGCAAAACTCCAGATGATACCACAGAATTTTTGAATTTGTGATCTTTAATTATAACATCGTTTACATAAATATAAAATAATTATGTAACAGTTAATTATGAGAATGAGAGTGCAAATATTTGTAACGGGAGTTCCAACATCCACTTTTATACATTAGAGACTCCTAATCACTAAAAGTTTTAGATCCATTTAGGCCTTAGTCTAGTACCACCTCTGCCACCATTCAGTGCACGTCTCTGGTTTCAATATTATATCCTGAAATAAATCAGTTTAATACTTTCAAGTACTGTATATTTTAGGTAATGAATATGTCCCCACTTTCCTATCGATTATTTTTTGTGTCCGGAAGTGTCCACAATGTCATAGAATGTGAAGTAAAATATAATATTTCATATAGAATATGTCTGCAATCTGCGATTGCAGAGGTACAAAAAGTTCCCAAATGAGAGCTTGCTTCACTTCAAATGGCAGCATTATATTGTTTGTACTTAAATTTGAAGCCATATAGATCATCCATACTGGCTTGTATGATTAAAAGTTGGTCGTATTTTGGAAACTGACATTAAGAATCGAGTGAATAACATCTTTCCGCGGATGTTATACACAAAAATACTGGCCATGAGTTTCGCGAACATGGCGGACGAACGTTAGGTTCAGCTGTTGTAGATCAAGCAGCGCAGTTTGGTGAGTTCGTTTCGAAGTGCGGCGACTTCGTACTTTAACTTGAGGTTCTCCTGTTCGAGGAACGCAGCTCTTATCGCAATTTCATCCTCCTTGGCTCTCCTAGCGTCACGCGACCGTTTAGCTGCCTCGTTATTTCTTCGGCGTCGCTCCCAATACGCAGCATCTCGACTCCCGTCGCTTTGGTTACTGTCTGTGCTGCTGGGTTGTTGCGGACTTATGGGACGCTTTGTCGTAGAGGTCGTGGTTCGGATCTTACCTCCAGCGGCTTGTACTTGTTCCAACATACGGCGACGAAATTCCGCGTAAGCTTCGGCGGAAGTCTGGCCTAGAAGTGCTTCGGCAGTAGCGACATTTGCAGCCAAACTGAGTGGATCCTTTGGATATGCCTTGAATGGACGGGTTGGCTTGCTTCCTCTTGCATTGGTGCTGAACACCTGCAACAGAAGAAAAATACATACTCAGTATTGCTATTTATTTCCCTTACAACTGGACAAAAAGAAAGTAAGAAGAAAATCAGACAATGGAGGCCTCTGGAAGCTGGAGGAGTGGAAGCTAAAGGCTTCCATTATCCGTAACCTCAACACTAAATGAAAGAGAATGGGAAGCACTAAGCCGTATTTGACTTCAGGAGCTAACCGGGTACTCATCCCAAGTGTGGGCTGCGTGAAAAGAACACGGAATCCCGCTGTCGGCAGCCCTGAAGATGGTTTTCCGTGGTTTCCCATTTTCACGCCAGGCAAATGCTGGGGCTGTACCTTAATTAAGGCCACGGCCGCTTCCTTCCAACTCCCAGGCCTATTCTATCCCATCGTCGCCATAAGGCCTATCTGTGTCGGTGCGACGTAAAGCCCCTAACAAAGAAAGAACTTTGACACTTGGAAGAAACATATGCAGTAAAAACGGTCTCTCCTTTGTATTTATTTATTTCCCGGTCCCGCGGTGTAGCGATAGCGTGCCTGCCTCTTACCCGGAGGCCCCGGGGTCGATTCCCGGCCAAGTCAGGAATTTTTACCTGAATCTGTGGGCTGGTTCGACGTTTACTTAGCCTACCTATTTACAGTTGAGGTGCTATCTGACGATGAGATGGCGGCCCCGGTCTAGGAAGTCAAGAACAACGTCCGAGAGGATTCGTCGTGCTGACCAGACGACACCTCATAAGCTGGAGGCCTTCGGGCTGAGTACCGATTGCTTGGTTGTCCATGGCTCTTCGGGGCGGTTGCGCCATTGGGTTTGGTTTGGTGTGGACTTATTTGTTTATTCTTTTTGTTTCCATTTACTTAACGTCGCACCGACTTGCTATCCCTCCCAGCAGATCAGCAGCATATAGCCGTTCCTTTGTTGCAAATGGAGCTAAAATATGGAACACACCCCCCAAAACATTTAGAGACATAAAAAGCTTAAATTCCTTTAAACTGTCTTGCCATCAGCAGAGAGACTATTTTTCTCAGATGTACACGGTTAAAGAAGTGTGGTTAAGTGAAAGAGAGGACCATGAGTCCTAACTCCGCCACTACAAATAAAGGCAAATATAATAATAATAATAATAATAATAATAATAATAATAATAATAATATAGGTCCTACGGCGACGATGGGATAGGACAGGGCTAGGAATGGGAAGGAAGCGACCGTGGCCTTAAGGTACAGCCCCAGCATTTGCCTGGTGTAAAATGGGAAACCACGGAAAACCATCTTCAGGGCTGCCGACAGTGGAGTTCGAACTCACTATCTCCCGAATGCAAGCTGATAGCTGCGTGATCCAAACCGCACAGCCACTTGTTCAGTCTCTCCTTATCAGTACCCACTTGTGCATAATGACTGAGTTAAATATCCTATTCAGATTAGTTAAAAGGAAAGAACTTCAAGAGAAGTAGAAGAGGAAAGGCAATGCCATCTGGACAGAAGACAGTAGGAAACAGTAAACTGAAAGGATGAAGAACTATATATTGTACGTCAAGAGAAGAAGGGTCAAGATAAATGCTCAAGATTACTTTCCGTGGTCCTTGGATGGCCAAAATCAAAAGGAAGAAGAATATTGGTTTTATGTTCCACTAACTTCTTAACTGGTTTTTGGAGGCGTGGAGGTGCCAGAATTGTTCGGCGGGAGTTCTACATGTCGGTAAATCTACCGAAACGAGGCTAACGAGGCGCCTTCAGATACTACCGTACTGACCCGGAATCGATCCCACCAACTTGAGTTCGAAAGGACCAGCGCTTTACTGTCTGAGCTACTCATCCCGGCGTACAAATGCCTACTTTGCCAATTCTCAGCCTATTGAATTTCTTTAAGCCTGTGTAAGTAAATACCAAACTTACTCCAATGTTTTTAACATAATTGTCGATAGGAGGAAAAGACACCTGATATAATGCAGAAAGACATTCCTATTGCCAGTTAATGCAGGGTTACGAGACGAAACATGGAAGAATGCCTCCTTCCCGCTGTCTCTATGAACCCTTCTTTTAACTATGTCGGAAGAAGATTACACTCGAACGTACGAAAAAAAAAAAAAGAAAATAGTAACATTGTGCCAATGTCTCAAGTTCATTAGATTTTCCATAACATAGCCAAACAATCCACAATTTTAAGGGGCCAGGTGTAGTATGGAAGTGATTTCGAACTCGACTCGAGTGCTCAAGATCAAAACCGAGATAACTAACCAATTGGCTTTTTAAGACGGCTAAAATGCCAAGAAACCTGTGTCAATGGATTTGCTAGAAAGTTTAGTAAGCATTCAACTAGCATTTGCTGGACAGAGAAACAAAAATAATTTGGGAAAACCACTCTCATGGCAGTCGCTCTCATTGACAGGAATGGATCTGCGAAAGTTGCAGCTTTACGTGAGAAGTGAGTCACTACGCTCAGCTAATAAAGAAATACAACTGAGCTAACCTGTGAGGCTAGAGGTAATGTGAGATCTTCTGTCTGCACAGGCCTCAACAGCTGCTGCTGCAGAATGGTAATTCCTCCAGTTGGCGGAGAGGGATTCCCCTTACTGTGCTCCACATTGTCAGCATTCTTGCGGACACACAGGTCCAATATGGCTCCTCCGCATTCGTCCTCGCTGCTAGCTGAGAAGTCCAGCGGATAAATCGCAGCCTCTGTCTGCAGTGAAGACATCATCATTCCTGAAGAAAAACACACACAATACAGAACTACAGTAAACTCTCCTTACTAAGGCTACTGAAAGAGAGAACATGCAGGAGAAATCGAAAAACATGGATAATCCAATCCAATGAAAAATGTACTGGCAGCATAGTAGGATATTTTAAAACATAGCAAGAAAACATGTATACTGAAAAATGCTGGGCGATGTTTGTGTCCGAAGGGAGTTTAACATTTCTTCACGACAGTACGGTAGCCTTGTCGCAAAAATGTCAGTGAAATCAAAATCACATTGACTGATATACTCTAGCAACACGTCACAACACTCCATCGCGATGCTATTTGCTCAGTCACAACGCGGTCACTGTTGCCCTCTTCTCGAATGTTTCTATAACTTCCAATGTTTATTTTATTGTTGCCAATGTTTATTTTATTGTTAAAATAGTTTTGCTATGTTTTCCTGCCACAACCAGATAAAAATATGAAGACCGTACTGATTAGCAACAAGAATGCCAAATGTTTACAAAGACGGCTAAACCGATAACAATGGAATAACTTTAGGGAAGGTTTTACAATGGATGCGATGCTCTAGTCACACAGTGAAAGGATTTCTGCTGTCATAAAAGCAACTCAGCTTACAGACAGCCTAGTTCGAAAGAAGAGAATAATGTACACTACAGTAAATGTTTTTAACTTGCACCAATAACCCGCAAACCGGATAATCCGAAAACGAATGATGAGGAGTTAAAGGAATTGACTGGATGATTAAACTACCTTCAATGATTGTGTGCTAGCCCGGATTAATAAGATATTAATGTTATTCGTGTTACGCTCCATTCGTTCACGCCAAAGTGCCAGAATTTTCCCCGTAGGAGTTCTTTTACTCGCCATGACATGAGGTTGGCGTCTTTGATTTAACGACATTTAGACTGTCTGCTTGTCAATATCGACATTCCATTTCAATCTAGCACACGGAATTCAACTTAAATTTTAATTTCGTGTGGCATTTCTAGCCGAGTGCAGCCCTTGTAAGGCAGACCCTCCCATGAGGGTGGGCGGCATCTGCCATGTGTAGGTAACTGCGTGTTAATGTGGTGTATGATAGTGTTATGTGTGGTGTGTGAGATGCAGGGATGTTGGGGCAGCACAAACACCCATTCCCCGAGCCACTGGAATTAACCAATGAAAGTTAAAATCCCCAAACCAGCCGGGAATCGAACCTGGGACCCTCTGAACCGACCATTCAGCCAACGAGCCAGACAAGGAATTCAACTGAGCTACCTATTGCCTTTACTGGCAGGACCTAGTGTTTACAGTGCACTATGTCTTCTGGTATAGGCTAGAGCAATTTTGTTACTTTCATAGATCTGTCTCTGTCTTATCCTTGGCTGTGACAATATGAAACTGACTGAGGTATGAGCGATGCTAGTAATGCCAATCCTTATGCAGCCAGTCCCTGCTATGAATGGTGTGAAAGTGTTGCTCATAGAGTCAGTTGGTGTATGCATTTCAGTGGGCTTGGCAGTCTGATATGTAATAGCAACTCTGGCTCGGTGAGGAAAGCAACGGGAAACTACCCCACCCCTCATTTCCCTAGTACGCCTCTTCAGTGATGCCTAGGCCATCTATGACAGCTGATGGCAGAGATGTTGAGGATCCCACCAGCGGCATCGCTGACGGACTGTACATACATACATACATACATACATACATACATACATACATACATACATACATACATGTTGTTGTTGTTTGAGTCATCAGTCCATAGACTGTTTTGATGCAGCCCTCCATGCCACCCTATCCTGTGCTACCTTGCACTTTCTATCCACTTCATTCTTTAATCGCCTGTATTCTTTTCTGCCCTCTTCATTTCTAGCATTCTTGTATTTTCGTCGTTCATCAATCAGGTCTAGTATCTCCTGAGTTATCCACTGATTCTTAGTTATCTTTTCTTCCTTCCTAACATTTCTTCAGCAGCCCTACTGACTTCATTTTTCATGACTCTCCACTCTTCCTCTACTGTGTTTCCTTCGGCCTTTTCATTTAGTCCTTGTGCAACATGTTCCTTGAAACAATCCATCACACTCTTTTCTTTCAACTTGTCTAGATCCCATCTTTTTGCATTCTTTCCTTTCTTCAATTTCTTCAATTTCAGATGGCATTCCATGACCAACAAGTTGTGGTCAGAGTCCACGTCTGCTCCTGGGAAAGTTTTGCAATCCAACACCTGGTTTCTGAATCTCTGCCTAATCATAATGAAGTCTATTTGATACCTTCCAGTGTCTCCAGGTCTCGTCCACGTATACAGCCGTCGTTTGTGGTGTTTGAACCAAGTATTGGCGAGGACTAAATTATGGTCAGTGCAGAATTCAACCAGCCGACTTCCTCTTTCGTTCCTTTGTCCCAATCCAAATTCTCCTACTGTGCTACCTTCTCTTCCTTGGCCTACCACTGCGTTCCAGTCTCCCATCACAATTAGATTCTCGTCACCTTTGACATATTGTATTAAATCTTCTATCTCCTCATATATTCTTTCAATTTCTTCATCATCCGCTGAACTAGTAGGCATATAGACCTGCACTATTGTGGTGGGCATTGGTTTGGTGTCTATCTTGGCGACAATAATTCTTTCACTATGCTGGTCGTAGTAGCTTATCTGCTGCCCTATTTTCTTATTCATTATTAAACCAACTCCTGCATTACCCCTGTTTGATTTCGTGTTGATAATTCGGTAGTCGCCTGACCAAAAATCCTGTTCTTCCTGCCAACGTACTTCACTTATACCAACTACATCTAACTTTAGCCTATCCATCTCCCTTTTCAGATTCTCTAACCTACCACAACGATTCAAACTTCTAACATTCCACGCTCCGACTCGCAGAATGTCAGTATCCATCTTCCTGATGATCGCCCCCTCTCGTGTAGTCCCCACCCGGAGATCCGAATGGGGGACTAGTTTACCTCCGGAATATTTTACCCGGGAGGAAGCCATCATCAGTACATCATTCATACAGAGAGAGCTGCATGTCCTCGGGAGGTGGTTACGGCTGTAGTTTCCCGTTGCTTTCAGCCGTGTAGCAATATCAACACAGCTAAGCCATGTTGAGTATTATTACAAGGCCGTATCAGTCAATCATCTAGACTGCCGCCATTGCAACTACCGAAAGGCTGCTACCCCCCTTTCGATGAACCATTCGCTAGTCTGGTCTCTCAACAGATACCCATCCGATATGGTTGCACCTGCGGCTCGGCTATCTGCATCATTGGGACACGCAAGCCTCCCCACCGCGGCAAGGTCACATGGTTCGCAGAGGAGGACATACATACATACATACATACATACATACATACATACATACATACATACATACATACATACATACATACATACACTGACTGACAGAGCAAATGCAACACCAAGAAGGAGTGGTTCGAAAGGGATGAAAGTTGGGGAAAAAACAGAGTCGGCACGGAAGAATAATTGATGTTTATTTCAAACCGATATGCAGGTTACACAATGCGCACGGCATCGACTCAGTAGGATGTAGGACCACCGCGAGCGGCGATGCACGCAGAAACACGTCGAGGTACAGAGTCAATAAGAGTGCGGATGGTGTCCTGAGGGATGGTTCTCCATTCTCTGTCAACCATTTGCCACAGTTGGTCGTCCGTACGAGGCTGGGGCAGAGTTTGCAAACGGCGTCTAATGAGATCCCACACGTGTTCGATTGGTGAGAGATCTGGAGAGTACGCTGGCCACGGAAGCATCTGTACACCTCGTAGAGCCTGTTGGGAGATGCGAGCAGTGTGTGGGCGGGCATTATCCTGCTGAAACAGAGCATTGGGCAGCCCCTGAAGGTACGGGAGTGCCACCGGCCGCAGCACATGCTGCACGTAGCGGTGGGCATTTAACGTGCCTTGAATACGCACTAGAGGTGACGTGGAATCATACGCAATAGCGCCCCAAACCATGATGCCGCGTTGTCTAGCGGTAGGGCGCTCCACAGTTACTGCCGGATTTGACCTTTCTCCACGCCGACGCCACACTCGTCTGCGGTGACTATCACTGACAGAACAGAAGCGTGACTCATCGGAGAACACGACGTTCCGCCATTCCCTCATCCAAGTCGCTCTAGCCCGGCACCATGCCAGGCGTGCACGTCTATGCTGTGGAGTCAATGGTAGTCTTCTGAGCGGACGCCGGGAGTGCAGGCCTCCTTCAACCAATCAACGGGAAATTGTTCTGGTCGATATTGGAACAGCCAGGGTGTCTTGCACATGCTGAAGAATGGCGGTTGACGTGGCGTGCGGGGCTGCCACCGCTTGGCGGCGGATGCGCCGATCCTCGCGTGCTGACGTCACTCGGGCTGCGCCTGGACCCCTCGCACGTGCCACATGTCCCTGCGCCAACCATCTTCGCCACAGGCGCTGCACCGTGGACACATCCCTATGGGTATCGGCTGCGATTTGACGAAGCGACCAACCTGCCCTTCTCAGCCCGATCACCATACCCCTCGTAAAGTCGTCTGTCTGCTGGAAATGCCTCAGTTGACGGCGGCCTGGCATTCTTAGCTATACACGTGTCCTGTGGCACACGACAACACGTTCTACAATGATTGTCGGCTGAGAAATCACGGTACGAAGTGGGCCATTCGCCAACGCTGTGTCCCATTTATCGTTCGCTACGTGCGCAGCACAGCGGCGCATTTCACATCATGAGCATACCTCAGTGACGTCAGTCTACCCTGCAATTGGCATAAAGTTCTGACCACTCCTTCTTGGTGTTGCATTTGCTCTGTCACTCAGTGTACATACATACATACATACATACATACATACATACATACATACATACATACATACATACATACATACATACATGCATACATACATACATACATACATACATACATACTGCTTGAGTTTTAATTAATTTTGGCGAATGCTATCGTTCACTTAAAGTTCCCTCTGTGGATCAGTTGTAGAGTGTCGGCCTCCGGATCCCAGCATTGTGGGTTCAAACCCGGCAGAGGTAGGCGGATTTTTGAAGGGCGAAAGAAAGCCCATTCGGCACGCGATGTCGTACAATGTAGACAAGTAAAGGTATCTGGGTACCTACAAATTTTGGTACCAAAATGAATTAAAACTAAACCAATAGATCGCTGAAGAGAGATCTATATCTCTGCTATCTGGTTCGGTAAAACGGAACGTCGAAATTGACACGCAAGCAGCCTAGCTGGTGTCAAATCAAAATATCTGCACACAGTAGCTGACGTCATGCGACAACGACGATTATTATTGTTGTTATTATTATATTAGTATTATGAAAAGAAAAGGGCGTATGGCTTTCGTGCTGGGAGTGTCCGAGCACATGTTCGGCTCACCAGATGCAGGTCTTTTAAGTTGACACCCGTAGGCGACCTGCGCGTCGTAATGGGGGGATGATTGATGATAAAGATGACACATACACCCAGCCCCCGAGCCAGAGAAATTAACCAATGATGGTTAAAATTCCCGACCCTGCCGGGAATCGAACCCGGGACCGCTGTGACCAAAGGCCAGCACGCTAACCATTTAGCCATGGAGCCGGACTATTATTATTGAGTCATCAGTCCATAGATTGGCTTGGTGCAGCTGTGCACACCACCCTATCCTGTGCTAACCTTTTCATTTCTACGTAACTGCTGTATTCCTACATCTGCTCTAATTTACCTGACATAATATTCATACCTTAGTCTACCCCTACCGTTCTTACCCCCTACACTTCCCTCAAAAACCAACTGAACAAGTCCTGGGTGTCTTAAGATGTGTTCTATCATTCTATCTCTTCTTCTTGTCAAACAAATTCAGCCAAATCGATCTCCTCTCACTAATTCCATTCAGCATCTCGTTATTCGTGATTTGATCTATCCACCTCACCTTCAGCATTCTTCTGCAACACCACATTTCAAAAGCTTCTACTCCCTTTCTTCCTGATCTAGTTATCGTCCATGTTTCACTTTCATACAATGCCACGCTCCAGACGAAAGTCTTCAAATGCATCTTTCTAATCCCTATATCAATGTTCGAAGTGAGCAGATTTCTCTTCTTACAAAAGGCCTTCCTTGCATGTGCCAACCTCCTTACTTCTGCCATCGTTAGTTATTTTACTACCCAAGTAACATTATCCATCTACTTCCTGTAAGACTTGACTTCCTAAGCTGATATATATATTTACAATTGGCATAACGCCGCACCGACACAGATAGGTCTTATGGCGACGATGGAATAGGAAAGGCCTAGGAGTGGGAAGGAAGCGGCCGTGGCCTTAAGGTACAGCCCCGGCATTTGCCTGGTGTGACAATGGGAAACCACGGAAAACCATTTTCAGGGGTGCCGACAGTGGGGCTCGAACTCACTATCTCCCGGATGCACGCTCACAGCTACGCGCCCGGTTAATCTGATATTACTTGCATCACATGACTTCGTACGACTGCACTCCATTACTTGTGTTTTGGACTTATTTATTTTCACCTTGCACTCCTTACTCAAGACTCCATCCACGCCACTCTGTAATTTCTCGCGATCTTCTGCAGTATCAGATAAAATAACAATATCATCGGCAAATCTCAGGGTTTTGATTTCCTCTCCTTGGATTGTGAATCCTTTTCCAAATTCCTCTTTGCTTTCCTTTCCTGCCTGTTCTATATAATAACTATTATTATTATTAGTCAGTGGCGAGCGCTTCTTACGTGCTGTATAGCACACTGGTAATTCTATCTTATAGAATAGATTTTGACATTCATGGACTATATCAGAAATGTGGATAATAGCCAGCCTTGCTGTCTTCCTTCTCCTTTGATTTACAGGGAGTTGTAAAGCCCCGCCTGGATGATTCATGACCCATCTGCCAGTAGCAGTTGTACTCTACCTAATTTCCCAATCAGTCTTATCACAGCTGACGCAGCCATTGCCTTGTCTTCAGGTATAGAGGCGTCGATTGTCCGCACAAATGCGTCACTTCTTATGCAAGAACCAAGTCATATTTCTGACGATCTGGCGTATTTCCTTGTCACGTAACCATTTTCAATACTCTTGCATAACCTGCTTACAATATAACACCTCTGTCTCAAAGGCCCAGCGGAGTCCCCCATGGTTGCCATTGTAGAGTTTCCCAATTCTGGAGCTGTATATCTAATAGCTAATTCTTTCGTTCTCTTTTCTTTTTGAAGCTGGTAAAAATCTAGCGATTTAGATGTTTCGTTCAGCTGGCATCTTCTTTACAAAAATTTATGCACAAAATATGTAGATAAACCAGCACTATTCTTTGATATTGTATGTAACTGTATCCTTGTCCGGCCCCTTGGCTAAATGGTTAGCGTGCTGGCCTTTGGTCACGGGGGTCCCGGGTTCGATTTCCGGCAAATTCGGGAATTTTAACCATCATTGGTCAATTCCGCTGTCATAGCGGCTGGGTGTATGTGTCGTCTTCATCATCATTGCACCGGGCGAGCCGAAAATGTCCTTGGACACTCCCGGCACTAAAAGCCATACGCCATTTCATTTCATTATGTTCTTTAACTTGCAGGTCTTTTTTTCCTAGTTATCTTACGCTAATTCTATTATAAGGGATGTAGTTACTATTACGTGTGTATGCGATGGTCGCTCACACGGTAGAGCCGAGGCCTTCTGAGCTCAAATTGGCAGCTCAGTCCGGTGGTATTTGAAGGTGCTCAAATACGCCAGCCTCGTGTCGGTATATTTACTGGCACGTTAAATGACTCCCGCGGGACAAAATTCCGACACATCCGCGTCTCCATTATTATGATTTTATCCACGGTGACTGAAACTATGCAATTTTTATGGGCCATATAAAGTCATATTTTGGTCCGAGTCGTTGGCTGAATGTTCAGCGTACTGGCCTTCGGTTCAGATGGTCCCGGGTTCGATTTCCGGACGGATTGGGGATTTTAATAGCTTCTGATTAATTCTTCTGACTCGGGGACTGGGTATTTGTGTATGTCCCAACACCCTCCCCTTCATATTCAGACAACACACCACATTACCAACCACCGCAGAAACACACAATAGTGATTTGATTACATCCCTCCATATAGGATTGGCGTCATGAAGGGCATCCGGACGTAAAACAGGGCCAAATCCACATGTTCAACGCAGTTCGCGCCTGCGACCCCACAAATGTGCGAAGAGCGGTAGAAAAAGAAGAAGATATAAAGTCATATTTTGGTTTTTTGTCATTCCCCGGTAATTTTTCAAATTACGGTCAGATTTTCCCCCGTGAATTTTCGTATTTTTGCCATATTTTGTATTCCATTTCCGCATACCTACTTTCAGTTGAGACGGATTTTTCACATCCCCTAATTGTTGTCTGTAATTTCTTACAATTATCTTTCTTAGAAATATATAAATGTATATGAATTAAGAGACAGATGCGTTGAAAGCGACATAAAGATGAGACTCATTGAAGTCTAATGATTTGACATACTTCAAATATGCCCCAATAACATCCTGCGATGTTCAGCGGTCTTTTTCCCGTTACAAGTCAATGTGGCGTGAAAATATAAGATCGTTCCTATTTGAAAACTTTAAAATGTATGCAATTTGCTATTGCAATTCTTTCTGATCTTCCATCAAAACGTGACATTTATTTCATACTGTGCAGAGTCGAGAGTTACCTCTGAACTGAGTAATTAAATAAATTTAAAATACCGTACAATAATAAAAATTAATATTATTATTTAGGCCTATTTATTATTATTGAAAGTGCTAGATTTTACAAGTAAATTTTCAATATGATGTTAATAAGAAAAGCGGCAAGATTTTGAAGATTTCGAAATTGTTACAAAAATTTAAGTCATATTTATTGTCATACTTTAATACTTTTTTAGATCATAAATGCTTACATATTTCTAACATTTTTAGGTCATAAACATTCGGGCCCTTGTCAGGTCACGGCTACATGAAAGATGTTTCAATATCAAAAACAAAGTTCTTTCAATAATAATAATAATAATAATAATAATAATAATAATAATAATAATAAAAGAAAGACATATTACTGTACTTATTAAACTATCAACTTCCTGTAAGTGCAGGCTGCCAACAAAAGACAAAGTGTACAGATAGACTGACGAGGTCCAAAATTCTGTCGTTTGATAAACTGAGCCGTTTTCGGAACTTGTTGAAGAAGGCTGGCAGAGTACCACGAACTCCAAGCATTAGTCCTATTACCTCGAACTCATCAAGGTGGTATTTTCCTTTGAAGTAAGTATCATTGGGTTGTGTATGTCCCCTTTCTCGGTGTTTACTTCTTCAGGCTGGCCTGAATGATGTTCATACCTGATAGTCGGGTCTGTTATGTAGCCTTGCTTGTTCTTGAAGGCAATCATGTCTATTCGTCTGCAACTGCTATTATATGATGTGCACGTTGAAATATTTCCCACGAAGTTTTTCAGCACTGAAGGACCTGATTTTATGGTGGCAGGAGTGGCAAGATCCAAGGACATGAGCTATATAATCGCCGGCAGAGATCGCCTTCTGGAACAGTTCTGACTGCAATAACGTTGGTTGTCATTTTGATAGCTTCCGGCCTTTCACTACAGGAAAGGGCCTTCGTGATGTTTTACCCAGCTGTTGGCACGTTTATACTCTTTGTATTACACCTCCCCGATGCAATACACAGGGGTTCGACAAGGAGATGGACTGTCGCATCTCTTGTTCAATCTTGTTCTAGAAAAAGTAATCAGAACTTGGAAAAAATAAGTTAAAGGAATAACTCTTGGTAGACAACTAAAAAAAACACAATTCACGTGCGGTGTCTAGCTTTTGCCGACGACCTGGCAATTCTTTTTAATAATAGGCAAGAAGCAATCCACTCCCTCGAAAACCTACGTGAAATTGCAGCCAAAACAGGACTTAAGATGTCATATGAAAAATAACCAGTACATGGAAGGAGCCTCTCGGTTTCTAGACGGGCAAGCTATGATGACTAAATTTGGACAAATTTCCAAAGTAAATAAATTCAAATACCTTCTGGATTAAATCGTGAAGCAAATTAGGAGAGATTTACTAAATTACAGAAAGCATATCGAATCACTTGGAACACATATAACAAAAAATTATTAACTCGGTAAGCAAAACTCATTATAATACAGTAATAAAACCTGAAGCATCATACGCATTGGAAACCTTAATCATTGGTGGTAGATCACTCATAAAAGATATAGAAAAGCAAGAAAGAACAATTTTACGGAAAATTTTCGGAAGTATGGATGACAAGGAAATCTCATGAAATGTATAGTCATACTGAAAAAATCTCTGACACTATCAGGAAAAGGAGGTTGAAATTCTATGGTCACACTCTCAGAATGAACAACGATAGACTGACCAAAAGAATTCTAAATCTTGCCCTCACACGGAAAGTCAAGAACAACTGACTAAAGGAAATAGAATCAGGTCTTCATGAAATCAACATCAACCAGGAAACTGTGAAGAACCGATCTGCTTTCAGAAAACTGATTAATAACCATTGTTTCGTGGAGCCAAAAGCTAGAACTAATAAAACCTGGACAGAAGAACGTAAGAAGAATTTCAGTGAGAGGATGAAGAGATCTTGGGAGGAGAAAAAGGCAAAATCATCAGCTAAATAAGTTCAAGCGTGCTCGTCAGTTGCGCATAACGATGTGAAAATAATAATATAGGCCCGTAAGTCCCTAGGGATATTATTGGTCTTACGAGACACCGCAGAGCCAGGATTTCGCCCTGAAAGGAGGAATCTTAAATGACAGTCGATCCTACAATGTACGTATGTATGTATGTATGTATGTATGTATGTATGTATGTATGTATGTATGTATGTATGTATGTATGTTTTTTTAGTCTGGAGGCTGGTTGGCCCGTGAAATAACATCAGTGTAGATTATGCCGATGGCGGTGCTAAGAAGAGTACAGGACATGATGACTGAATGGCATTACTCAGCGTCAACCATACATCACTAACGTCCATGACTAAATGGTTAGCATGCCGGCCTTTGGATCCCGGGTTCGGTTTCCAGCCGAAACGGGGATTTTATCCTTCATTAATTAATTCCAATGACTTGGGGGCTGGATGTGTGTTCCGTCTTTATCATTAGAATTCATCCTGACAGACGTGCAGGTCGCCTATACGGCGTCAACTCGAAAGACCTGCACCAGGCCTCTTCATAGCCACAAATGAGACTGAAACTGCTATGAACTGTAGTTCAAAAGAAAGATGCAAAAATACCTCATCCGCCACGAAACAGCACTGGACGATAGAAAGTACGAAATTTGTAACTTCACAACAGACGAAGAGTGCCATGAATTTAAAGAGGAAACATGGGACTAGTTGGAGAAAGCTGACCTGCGGATATGACATTTCATCACAAATTTCTCCTCCAACGACGATAGTGAATCCAGAATAGAATGGTTCCTTGTACAGTACCCCGTACTTTGTTTGCATAACCCTTCAAACGAGGACGATATTGCACAGATATGTTTGCTGATGACGCATCTACTGTAGTTAGTTTATCCAAGCTCTGTCGTATCAAATGCTTCCAGAATGAGATAAGCAGACACGAAACATTCAACCCTTGAGATCATTACAGTTTTAAATAAATAAAAACGTCTACCGTCCCCTAAACTGAAAATGTCCTTAAGAGACGCCAAGACACCCATACTTTTACCATGCGAACTTGGTCCTGTCAAAGAATTGTTATTTTAAGCATCCTGAATCTGATCAAATTATGAATCTGATCCAATAATGGCTGTCTTATATATAAATGAACTGGAATCACAGATAAGACTTTTTTTGTGGATGATGGTATGCTGTATAGAGGAATAAATACCTTATAGGAATGTGAGTGACTGCAAAAAGACCTTGACACAATTCCGAGATGGACAGCAAACAATAGTAGGATGGTAAACGAGGGTGAAAAGTGAGGCTGTACGTTTCACCAAGCGGAAAAGTCCTCTCATTTTTAATTATTAATGTGTTGATGGGGTGAAATTACTTGACGCGGATCACTGTAATTAGGTGTTAATACAAGAAAAGATTTGAATTGCGTAATCATATAAACGGGATGTTCAATAAAGACACATCTGTGCATATGGCTGCTGGTCCCGTAGTGTAGGGGTGGCGTACGTGCCTCTTACCTGGAGACCTCGGGTTCGATTCCCTGTCAGGTCAGGGGTTATTACCTTGATCTGAGGGCTGGTTCGAGGTCCACTCAGCATACGTGATTACAATTGAGGAGCTATCTGGCGGTGAGATATCGGCCCTGGTCTAGAAAGCCAAGAATAATGGCCGAGAGGATTCGTCGTGCTGACCACACGACACCTCGTAATCTGCAGGCCTTCGGGGTGAGCAGCGGTCGCTTGGTAGGCCAAGGCCCTTGGGGGCTGTTGCGCCATGGGGTTTGGTTGGTTCTTCATATGGTTAGGAGGGTACTTAGGGTAACGATCTAAAGGAGAGGTAAGACGTCATAAAGAGGTGCATGGGACCCTCACGAGGATTATTTGATTCGAGAACTGGAAAGTATCCAAAGGAAAACAGCACGATTTAATCTGGGTGATTTCCGACAAACGAGTACTGCTACGAAAATGCTGCAAACTTTGAGCTGGGAAGACTTGGGAGTAAGAAGACGAACAGTTCGACTAAGCGGAATGTTCCAAGGTGTCGTGGAATGACATTAGTAGAGGAATAAGCTTGAGCGGAATTTTTGAAAGTAGGAAAGATCATAATATGAAGATCAAGTTGGAATTCAAGAGAACAAATAGGAGAAAATACCCGTTTATAGGAGGAGGAGTTAGGGAATGGAATAATATTTACCAAGGGGAAGTTTGGTAAATTTCCAAATTATTTTATACAGTTTAAAAAAAAAGACCTGGTAAACAAACGATACGGAATCTGCCAGGTAGGCGAAAGCCCTAAATGCAGATCAGTAGTGATTCTTAAGTAGGGTTGCCATACGTCCCGGAAAACCGGGATTGTCCCGGATTAGAGTGGTATAAATAATGTCCCGTCCGGCTGACTAAAAGTTCCGGATTTTTAAAAAGTAATCCCTTTACTCCTAAAGGAAATACAATTTAAACGCCCGTCCAATCTCTTAAAACTTCGAGTAAATTGAATGGTCGAGACCCAAGATGTATCCATTAAATTTTACCTTATCGATCTTATCCATGTGAAATAGTCAAAGTAAACTATCGAATTATCGCTTCTTTGTACGTATTTCCGGTGTTACAGATTGTTTTCAATTAGAATACTGGAAAGAATCTTGTTCTATTCTATGTTCGAAGAAGAAGAATCTGTAGGAATCGATTAAATGAAGTGTGATATTCTGAGTGAGTGAATATTTAACATTTTTAAGCACAGCATCGAAACGGAAAACGAAATTTAAAGATGAATACACCAAAGATTTTCCTTCAATAAAACGAGGTAGAAGTGAATATGAGGCGGACTGCAGATTCGGTTTTCCCCTCTGACTCAGCGAGAGATCCCACCTCTACCGCCTCAAGGGCAGTGTCCTAGAGCGCCAGACTTTGGGTCGGGGGATACAACAGGGGAGGAGGACCACTACCTCGCCCAGGCGGCCTCACCTGATATGCTGAACAGTGGTCTTGTGGAGGCATTGAGAAGATTGGAAAGGACAGGCAAGGAAGAGGGAAGAAAGTAGCCGTGGTCTTAAGTTAGGTACCATCCCGGTATTTGCCTGGGGAAGTGGGAAATCACGGAAAAACGCTTCGAAGATGGCTGAGGTGGGAGTCGAACTCACCTCTACTCAGTTGACCTCCCGAGGCTGAGTGGACCCCATTCCAGCCCTCATACCACTTTTCAAATTTCGTGGCAGAGCCGGGAATCGAATCCGGGCCTCCGGGGGTGGCAGCTAATCACGCTAACCACTACACCACAGAGGCGGACAAATTTCCTTATTACTTCTTAATTTCCACTGTTCTGTTGTTTTCATTGATTGGACCCAAGATTGTTCCCATGACTCTCCTTTCTAGTAAGACCCACTTCAAGCTTATCTAAACTATAGTTGAAAACTAGACATTAACTTGCGTAAATACCTTCTGGTTTCACCACTCTATTGTAGTGTCTTACTTTAAGATTTTTAGATAAGCATTTCTTGTGAAACATTTTAGTGATGCCATACGTTCGTTCGATGTTATGTAACCTTTTTTCTGCAGCAGATTATCCATAGGACTATCATAATTATACCATGCACACTCATTGCACCACTACGCTATATAAAATGCTATCACAGTTCAGCAAAAATAGATGAAGGGCGGTTCTATAAACTTACTTGTTTGGCTACTATGAGTTCAATAGTTTTAATATATGTACTATTAAAAAAAAACAAGAAGAGGAAAGAGAATGCCTATGGTTTTTACATGGATTCCAGTACATAACAAGAAAGGTGTTCTTCAAAACATACCGTACTGACATAAAATGTCACGTACAACTAAATGATTTGAAAATGATGAAGTTTGTAGAATGAAAAGCCATTTATCGCTAAACAAAACTAGAATTGTATAATGTTTAAGATCATCTTATCACCTTTTGGTTATACTACGTTTTCTAGCAACGGGGAATATTATTCAAGTTTGCAAGCATTACTGCAGAGACGTGTGGCTATTTACCAGTCAGTGAAAGAATAATTATAAAGTTAACCCTACTTATTCCATTTACTTCATATTTTACATTTTTACTTTACAAAACTGCCTCCCAAAGAAGGTAGCCGCATAGGACTCAGTATACTCAATAACAGAAATTTTTATTTAACAACTATAGCAAATCGAACTCAAATATTTGAAGTGAGATGGCGATTTAGTATTTGGCACGATTTGTTCAGCACCGTTACTAATATCGCATGTCTAGGACAGGATGGTAATCCGAATCGCTTCCTATAATCTTCAAAAACACTTGGTATGGCATCTCGAGCTCCCGTTACGAGACCGTAAACCTCGACTGATTTCAAGTGATATTTATCTTTGAAGTCCGCCTCTGTGGTGTCGAGGTTAGCGTGATTAGCTGCCACCCCCGGGGGCGCGGGTTCGATTCCCGGCTCTGCCACGAAATTTGAAAAGTGGTACGAGGGCTGGAACGGGGTACACTCAGCCTCGGGAGGTCAACTGAGTAGAGGTGGGTTCGATTCCCACCTCAGCCATCCTGGAAGTGGTTTTCCGTGGTTTCCCACTTCTCCTCCAGGCGAATGCCGGGATGGTACCTAACTTAAGGCCACGGCCGCTTCCTTGCCTATCCCTTCCAATCTTCCCATCCCTCCACAAGGCCCCTGTTCAGCATAGCAGGCGAGGCCGCCTGGGCGAGGTACTGGTCATACTCCCCAGTTGTATCCCCCGACCAAGAGTCTGAAGCTCCAGGACACTGCCCTTGAGGCGGTAGAGGTGGGATCCCTCGCTAAGTCCGAGGGAAAAACCGAACCTGGAGGGTAAACAGATGATGATGATGATTTATCTTTGAATAAATTTACTGTGGGTTTATAAGTACCCTTCTTATCTTGATGTGTACGGCTCCATGGCTAAATGGTTAGCGTGCTGGCCTTTGGTCACAGGGGTCCCAAGTTCGATTCCCGGCAGGGTCGGGAATTTTAATCATAATTGGTTAATTTCTCTGGCATGGGGGCTGGGTGTATGTGACGTCTCCATCATCATTTTTCATCCTCACCACGACGCGCAGGTCGCCTACGGGAGTCAAATCAAAAGACCTGCATCTGGCGAGCCGAACTTGTCTTCGGACACTCCCGGCACTAAAAGACATACGCCATTTCATTTTCATCTTGATGTACCTCTATATCCTGTTCATTTCTTATTGTGGGTTCCACAATAATTACACCTCGCTTTGTGTTTATGGTGTCAATCGTCCGAACTGATCCATTCACAGCAAGACAGGAAATTTCCTCACCTACTGTCCATCCTTTCTTCCTCAAGGCGTCAGCTATCTTCGATCTTACAATGTGGTGACGTGAGTTCCGAATGAGCATTCCACGGTCACACTGCCACAAGAAGTGAGCCAGGGTTTCAGTATCCCGGCAGCCAAGTCTGCACCGAGTACCGATTAAGGACCGACCGGGAATGATTCTAAGGCTGGTATTATACGATCAAAGAAATTTGTCAAAGATCTTTCGTACCAAAACTCGACGACAATAATTTAGGAATGGATTCCTCACATAGACAGAAGAAAAAAAAGTTTATGACAATATGGGTCCGAAAACGTATACTTACAGATTTATTCAAACTTGTGTACATTTAGACCGTACGTCTGTAACGGCAGATGGAACACTCTGAGCATGTATCAGAGGAAATTTTCAAAGTGACGACCTTTAGATCGAATACAAGCCTCCACTCGTCGTCGCATGGAGTTATACACGCGATCAATGCGTCACAATGCGTCACAATGCGCTCACGTAAAGCTGCTTCATCAGGAACAGGAGTCACATACACGAAAGACTTAACGTTACAGATATCCAACCGTCAGTGTGACCAATACTTAAGCTCGGTTTTCTAAAAGCAGCTGTGCCAACTTTTAAAAGTCAAAAATCAGGATACTTTTTGCGGCATATCCCGAGATGTCTGCCTTGGCTGGCGGGACCTAGTGTTTACAGTGCACTATGTCTTCTGGTATGGGCTAGAGCAATTTTGTTACTTTCATTGATCTGTCTCTGTCTTATCCTTGGCTTTGACAATATGAAAGTGACTGAGGTATGAGCAATGCTAGTAATGCCATTCCTTGTGCAGCCAGTCCCTGCTATGAATGGTGTGAAAACGTTGCTCATAGGGTCGGTTGGTGCATGCATTTCAGTGGGCTTGGCAGACTGATATGTAATAGCAACTTCTGGCTCGGTGAGGAAAGCAACGGGAAACTACCTCACACCTCATTTCCCTAGTACGCCTCTTCAGTGATGCCTAGGCCATCTGTGACAGCTGATGGCAGAGCTATTGAGGATCCAACCAGCCTTAGGGCTGAAGACTGAACTGAACATACACATACATCCCGAGATGTTACGACACATCCCTGATGACGTAACTTTGAAGAATATATAACACATTGTGCTACTCTTTTATTTAATTTCTCTTATTCATCAATTAATGTACAAATACTTATTTATAAATACTGAAATACTACATAAATACTGAAATTTGCACGTATTTGAGCTTTAGAACACATGACTCTTCATTGTAACTGCCTTAGGTCTCTTCATAAATTTCTGAACTATATTTATGCTCAAAGCACTTGCCTTGTTGAACGGGTTTTAAGGTTTTTTCCCCTCCAATTCCTTTTCGGGAAGCTATGATCTGAATTGAGTTTTTGTCCTTGTAAATATGCTAACAAATAGTCTCACAGTCGGCATTGCTATGTGGAAATGGTCAAATAAAAAGCATTACGTTAGGCATTTTGTCATATTTAAGAACACCACCAGCTGATTGCATCTGTTTTACCAGTGCCCACTGAACGTCAATTCTCTCCAGCTACTTAAAGAACAAGGAAAAACGTGGATTTCCAAAAAATACAGGAATGCTAAATCTGTTCTCAAAATCGGGAGATGTGTCTCTGCGAACAGGAGAGATGGAGTAAGGACCAAAAATAGGGACTCTCTCGTTTAAATCGGGGGGAGTTGGCACGTTTGATCAAAGTAATGTTCCTGACTTTATGTCCAACTATCTACTTTTACGGTTTTCGGAGACGCTAAGCTGCCGGAACATTTTTTCCACAGTTTTCTAACGTGCCAGTCAATCTAGCGGACTGAGCCAGGATCGAACCTACAAAGTTGAGCACAGAAGGCTACAGCTCTACCGTCTGAGCTACTCAGCCCGACTTCCTACAAATACTCACGTCAAGCTCTCTTCTTCCAGACTTTCAACTCACGGAAACAGGGCACTTTCTGACGTCAGCCCACCATCACCACGACCATACGAACAATGATTTGCTGAATTTCAGAACAGAGCCAGACCACAGTCTTGTAGTCAGAATTTGATACCACCTGGAGATACGTAACTCATGACTGGGCAGCCCAGCTGTTCTGATAAGTGTTATGACAAAGTTCTTTACTAAAACCACAAGTTTATTTCCCTGATAAATCTCCAACTATTACGACCAATATAGCAGATTTGAGATCACATTTACCATATGACAATGGCACAGCTTTCCCACAGGAATGTAACATTGTTTATCAAGCTCTCCAAATATTCTTCTTTGAAACACATGCTGAGGTGACATACCAGCGGGTCTATTTTATCAAGTTCGACGTGTTATAAACCCTTATAATATGAGCCAGCTTAAAAATACACAACCAAACGGCAAATTTAAGTCATTAAGATTAAGATTGCAAATGGTGGATCACCTCAAACTGTACATCATTTTCTATTTGACTCTCCTGTTTTTGGAAGAGCAGGATTCAATCTAGAATGCCATTTAAACTCGTGCAATAATGAACTGGCTCAACCTCTGTACGCTATATTTAAAAGACAGTGTTGTTATTCTCATTTTCACACATTCAATCATCACATCATCAGTAAGCTTTCATCACAATATTCTGTGTGTGTAAATAGTGTATATTTTGATTTGTTCATCTATAACCCTAATTGTTTAATCAATCAGTCTATCAATCACTACTGATCTGCATTTAGGGCAGTCGCCCAGGTGGCAGATTCCCTCTCTGTTGTTTTCCTATCCTTTTCTTAAATGATTGCAAATAAATTGGAAATTCATTGAACTTCTTCCTTGGCAAGTTATTCTAATCCCTAACTCCCCTTCCTATAAACGAATATTTGCCACAATTTGTCCTCTTGAATTCCAACTTTATCTTCATATTGTGATCTTTCTTACTTTTAAAGACACCATCCAAACTTATTTGTCTACTGATGTCCTCCCACGCCATCTCTCCACTGACAGCTCGGAACATAGCACTTAATCGAGCAGTTCGTCTCCTTTCTCCCAAGTCTCCCCAGCCCAAACTTTGCAACATTTTTGATACGCTACTCTTTTGTCGGACATCACCCAGAACAAATCGAGCTGCTTTTCTTTGGATTTTTTCCAGTTCCTGAATCAAGTAATCCTGGTAAGTGTCCCATACACTGGAACCATACTCTAGTTGCGGTCTCACCAGAGACAAATATGCTCTCTCCTTTACATCCTTACTACAACCCCTAAATACCCTCATAACCATGTGCGGAGATCTGTACCCTTTTTCAATTCCATTTATGTGTTTATCCCAATGAAGATCTTTCCTTATATTAATGCCTAGGTATTTACAATGATCCCCAAAGGGAACTTTCACCCCATCAACGCAGTAATTAAAACTGAGAGGACTTTTCCTATTTGTGAAACTCACCACCTGACTTTTATCCCCGTTTATCATCATACCATTGCCTGCTGTCCATCTCACATTATCGAGGTCATTTTGCAGTTGCTCACACAAACTTGTAACTTATTTATTACTCTGTACAGAATAACATCATCTGCGAAAAGCCTTATCTCTGATTCAACTTTACACATATCATTGATACATACAAGAAAACATAAAGGTCCAATAATACTGCCTTGAGGAATTCCCCTCTTAATTTTTACAGGGACAGATAAAGCTTCACCTACTCTAATTCTCTGAGTTATATTTTCTAGAAACAGAGCAACCCATTCAGTCACTCTTTTGTCAAGTCCAATTGCACTCATTTTTGCCAGTAGTCTCCCATGATCTACCCTATCAAAAGCCTTAGAGAGGTCAATCGCGATACAGTCCAATTGACCTCCTGAATCCAGGATATCTGCTATAAATTGCTGGAATTCTACAAGTCCGACAAGGGTCGGTTTTTCCCTCGTACTCAGCGAGGGATCACACCTCTACCGCCTCAAGGGCAGTGTCCTGGTGCTTCAGACTCTGGGTCGGGGGATACAACTGGGGAGGATGACCAGTACCTCGCCCAGGCGGCCACACCTGCTATGCTGAACAGGGCCTTGCGGGGGGATGGGAAGATTGGATGGGATAGACAAGGAAAAGGGAAGGAAGCGGCCTTGGCCTTAAGTTAGGTACCATCCCGGTATTTGCCTGGAGAAGTGGGAAACCACGGAAAACCTCTTCCAGGATGGCTGAGGTGGGAATCGAACCCACCTTATCTCAGTTGACCTCCCGAGGCTGAGTGGACCCCGTTCCAGCCCTCGTACCACTTTTTAAATTACGTGGTGGAGCCTGAAATCGAAATCGGGCCTCCCGAGGGTGGCAGCTAATCACGCTAACCACTACACCACAGAGGCGGAATCTAATTGTTCTACTTGTAATCAGTTGTTGATAGCTTCGTACCTAAATCATTCCTTCAAAATATTTACTGTATTTATGAATCAAGTACTATTTTTCTGTTTACTTGTGAAAACTCTGTACATAAGATTCGTTCAAGAATGTATTTGAGAAACAAGCTCTATTATTGTTCTGTTTGTTTGTGAATATTGTTATTATATAGGCGTATGTATGTTCAGTCTTCAGCCCTAAGGCTGGTTGGATCCTCAACAGCTCCGCCGTCAGCTGTCGTAGATGGTCCAGGCATCACTGAAGAGGTGTACTAGGGAAAAGAGTGAGGTAGTTCCCGTTGCTTTTCTCACTGAGCCAGAAGTTGCTACTACATATCAGTCTGCCAAGTCCACTGAAATGCATGCATCAACCGACCGTATGAGCAACATGTTCACACCATTCATAGTAGGGACTGGCTGCATAAGGAATGACATTACTAGCATCGCTCATACCTCAAGTCACTTTCATATTGTCAAAGCCAAGAAAGAGACTGAGACAGGTCAAAATTGCTCCAGCCACTGTAAACACTAGATGCCGCCAGCAGGTGTACTTACGTTAATAGTTGTTCCCCATTTCACATGCCTGTGTTCATGTTAATCATGTCGCCCGCCCCCCTGTGGGTGGAGGCGGTAGAATAACACCCACCGTATCCCCTGCCTGTCGTAAGAGGCGACAAAAAGGGTTCCAGGGGCTCTCGACTTGGGAGCGTGGGTTGGCAACCACGGGGTCCTTAGTTGAGTCCTGGCATTGCTTCCACTTACTTGTGCCACGCTCCTCACTTTCATCTATCCTGCCCGGCCTCCCTTGGGCAACTCTTCTTCTTTTCCGACCCCGACGGTATTAGAGTACTCGGGGCCTAGGGAGTCTCTCATTTTCACGCCCTACGTGGCCCTTGTCTTCTTTTGGCCGATACCTTCATTTTCGAAGTGTCAGATCCCTTCCATTTTCTCTCTGTGTTTAGTGTTATATAGAGGATGGTTGCCTAGCTGTAATTCCTCTTAATAAACACCACCACCCCCGCCCATAATTACCCGAAGGAATTTTCGGTCGCCGACGAAATCCTATATAATTAATGTTTTACATTACTCGAATTCTTCGGTATATCGTCCGGCTCCATCGATAAATGGTTAGCGTGCTGGCCTTTGGTCACAGGGGTCCAGGGTTCGATTCTCGGCAGGGTGGGGGAATTTTAACCATCACTGGTTAATTTCGCTGGCACGGGGACTGGGTGTATGTGTCGTCTTCATAATTTCTTTTTCATCACGACGCGCAGGTCGCCTACGGGAGTCAAATCAAAAGACCTGGTGAGCCGAACATGTCCTCGGACACTCCCGGCACTAAAAGCCATACGCCATTTCATTTCGATATATCGAAGGATACTTCAAGGCCAGGTGTGAAATTTGTGTCTGTAACCCGAAATATATGCAGACGATTATGCTTGTGTATACTTGATTATCACAGATAAAAGTAGTTCCTGTCGGAAAAACCTAAACTTAAACCCTCTCCTTATACAAAATTACATACTCTCTAAATTTTAATGAGAGCGTATTGTTTGACATGCCGCATGAACTTTGAGAGGTTGAGGAACCACAATAGATTAAAGCACTTTCTTAGGCCATTTCACAACCCCCAGCGAGCAGTTGGTGACAGTTCTGCGTTGGCTTGGAAGAATGTGGTGCTGTTAATCCGTCGTTAAGAAAGCACACGGTTACAGAGAAAACAACGGAGGAAAATTACATGTTTAGTTTCAAAAATATGAATTAGTAGTATTCTAAAATGAGAATGTTGCTTTTTATGACAAAATAAAACTGTTAATACGATATACGATATCGAACATTCTAAAAGTTGAAAACAAGAAAACCCCTGGGCACTTAACGCCCTTGAAAGGGCCTTGGCCTGCCCAGTGACCGCTGCTCAGCCCGAAGGCCTGCAGATTACGATGAGCCGTGTGGTCAGCACGACGCATCCTCTCGGCCGTTATTCTGGGCTTTCGAAACCGAGGCCGCCATCTCACCGTCAGATAGCTCCTCAATGCCCGACTCGTTGGCTGAACGGTCAGCGTACTGGCCTTCGATTCAGAGGGTCCCGGGTTCGATTCCCGGCCGGGTCGGGGATTTTAACCTTAATTGGTTAATTCCAATGGCATTGGGGCTGGGTGTATGTGTTGTCTTCATCATCATTTCATCCTCATCACGACGCGCAGGTCGCCTACGGGAGTCAAGTAGAAAGACCTGCACCTGGCGAGCCGAACCCGTCCTGGGGGATATCCCGGCACTAAAAGCCATACGACATTTCATTTCAGCTCCTCAATTCTAATCACGTAGGTTGAGTTGACCTCAAGCCAGCCCTCAGGTCGGGAGAAAAATCCCTGACCTGGCCGGGAATCGAACCCGGGGCCTCCGGGCGAGAGGCAGGCACGCTACCCCTACACCACGACTGAAAACAAGAACAGTGTCAAAATTTATGAAGTAAATAACAGTAGAGCTAAATTTCTTATGAAACCGTAGTAGTATCATCAAATACAATATTTGGAAGTATGTACGCTTTTCTGCACTTCGAATTTTCGATAACTCGAAATATTTTCAGCCTCCGCAGTCATTTCGAGATATCGATGTTCGACTGCATTCCATGTTTCTATCTGCAGTATCCGACGTTGATGGGACAGTCACATAAAATGTGCCAAGTAATCTAACTCCCCGGTTACTTTCCGCCAATATTCAGGAGGACTGTCCGACTCGTTGGCTGAACGGTCAGCGTACTGGCCTTCGGTTCAGAGGGTCCCAGGATCGATTCCCGGTCGGGTCAGGATGTTAACCTTAATTGGTTAATTCCAATGGCACGGGGGCTGGGTGTATGTGTTGTCTTCATCATCATTTCATCCTCATCACGACGCGCAGGTCGCCTACGGGAGTCAAGTAGAAAGACCTGCACCTGGCGAGCCGAACCCGTCCTGGGGGATATCCCGGCACTAAAAGCCATACTACATTTCATTTCAGGCGGACTGTTTCACTCGGGACGCAGCAGTAATCTCATCTATCGGAGATGAGTGGCAGCAGAACAGACAAATCTCATCACAACAATGGTCAATGTAATGTTCTTATTCATCAGTTTTATGAGCTTTCGATATCGTAGGCCTTCATATGTAGTATTCTTCCGAGGCTGGGATATTAGAGCATCTAATATAAAGGCAATCCTTCCTTCTTTCATGAATCCCTCGTGTCTTATTCTTCAGGCGATCGTTTCTTTACGATTTTCCTCATTTTTTAAATATTCATCTTCACAATTTTCTTCGTCGACATGGACCGATGACCACGCGGTTTTACAACTTGAGACAATCGGACAAAATCATCGACAGTTAACGCGATTGTTATGGAATAAGCAACAAAAGTTTAAATTCATTAATTCTCTTATCATAGTCGGTATGATAAAACTGTATAGGACATAAACGATTGGAACTTTTGTTACGGTAATGTAATACTTTTTGACAGGACCAATCTTCTTCTTCTTTTGCTACCGCTTTTTCTCACACCTGTGGGGTCGCGGTTGCGAACTGCGTCGCACATGTGGATTTGACCCTGTTTTACGGATGCGGATGCCCTTCCTGACCGCAACCCCATATGGAGGGATGTAATCACTATTGCGTGTTTCTGTGGTGGTTTGTAGTGTGGTATGTTATCTGAATGTGATGAGGAGAGTGTTGGGACGGACACATACACCCAGTCCCCGAGCCAGAAGAATTAATCAGAAGCGATTAAAATCCCTTACCCGGCCGGGAATCGAACCCAGGACCCTCTGAACCGACGGCCAGTACGCTGACCATTCAGCCAACGAGTCGGACTTCGACAGGACCAATAACATGCGTAATTTACAAACAACAATTACGCACGTTCCTCGAAACTACCATTTCATCCAGTGTGAATAAAAATTATCTATAACTTGCGCTGTTGCAGCTTATTCCCAGACGTTACATACCGATTTTCATTAAATTCTGTTGACTCCATTTTCTCATGGTTTGGCTGTGATATGGACTTAAAAACAAAAATCGAAATTCAGGAATATCCCTGTTATCATAGCCGTAGTTACCGCTACGACTATTAATAACATAAATATTTGAGCAGTACCTTTTAGGCCTTCCCCTAAACTACCACTTCACACAGCGTGAATAAAATTATTTATAGCCTAGATTATAGTGCCTCATTCCCCGGCTTTACATACATTGACTTACTTGACTTATTTCCTGTATCTCCTAAGTAGAGCATAGGGCAGGGCCTCTCAGGGTGCATGCGCGTGGTGCATGCACTGTGCACGGTGCAAAAGACGACTTGGCTTGGTTGACCAGAGTGCAGACCCCCCACTCCTCGATTTGGAGCAATAGCGCTTACTCTCTCTTTCCTCACGCCTGTCTCGCTCGCTCCGCCTGTCTCCCTCTGCCCCACTTGCGCCGTAGCGCTCCAAATCCGGGCTGACTTGAGCCGAGTATAGGCGAGTTGAGCCGAGCTTAGCCGAGTAGCCCAGAGACGAAGCGTTGATCCGAGCCATGCCGAGCGGCAGCGATGCACAGTGCACGGAGCTCTTGCGCCTCTATCTGCACGCGTGAGATTTTGGGCGTTTGAGAGGCCCTGGCATAGGGCATCAATGAACTTCCGCCACCGGACTCAGCTCTGCGCCATCGTCCTGATCTCGATCCAGGTCTTCCCTCCTTTCTCCACCCCTTCTGCCATTACACTCCTCCTCCATGTGTTCCTCTTCTCCTGCTGCCTTGTGGATTCCATTCCAGGGCTTGTCTTGCTATGTTGTATTTATCTAGGCGTAATGTATGCCCGATCCACTTCCATTTCCTACGACGCATCTCAATATCAATGGGTGTTTGATGGGTTCTTCTCCACAGCACTTCATTGAAGATTACTTGTGGCCTCCATATTCTCAAGATATTCCTCAAACTTCTGTTCACAAATGTTTGAAGTCTGCTAATCAGTTGCTTGTTAGTCTTCCATGTTTCACACCCATAGAGCAGTACTGACTTGACATTTGTATTGAAGATGCGTAGTTTGGTATAGGTGGCTTTACATACCGATGTTCATTAAATTCTCTTCAGCCATTTTCTCGCGATGCCCGTACATACACACATACATGCAGACAGAGATAAAGGAAATTTTAAAAGTGCATATCCTTGTTACTGTGGACACGACCGATGCATGGATACCATTCTTTTTAAATTCTGAGCAATGTACAAACAAAACTCTTATTTCATTTATACAGATTGTGCAGGTTTCGTATTCATATTTAGTGGCATAGATTTCACAATTCGATTATTAACAGCTGATATGTCCAGTGTTACAGAAGTTCCTTACACACCTGTTGTCGTCATCAGTGTTGAGGAACTTCTCAAATGTCGCAGGTTTCTGAGAATGAATAAATCATTCCCGATGACAGGTGTACTGTTAAACCGACAACTGAGTAACATATGGAGAGACGTAATCGATGAAACTATATTCCAACAAGAATACACGACATTTCTCAGAAATGTACCGTTGTGTCGGAATGTCAGCAGCTGCTAGAAAAAGGTATATAAGTAATAATTTTCTTAAAATAATATCTCGTAGTAACCTGTGATTCATCATAATCTATATCCTCAATCATTAAGGCTCTCCAAACTCAGCCCTCGGGGCGCTATGGATCGAATGAAGTGGAGGAAATACTGCGAAAAGGCAGGCTCCATATTAATGAGAAATTGCAAAGAAGTCCGCCTCTGTGGTGTAGTGGTTAGCGTGATTAGCTGCCACCCCCGGAGGCCCGGGTTCGATTCCCGGCTCTTCCACGAAATTTGAAAAGTGGTATGAGGGCTGGAACGGGGTCCACTCAGCCTCGGGAGGTCAACTGAGTAGAGGTGGGTTCGATTCCCACCTCAGCCATCCTCGAAGTGGTTTTCCGTGGTTTCCCACTTCTCCTCCAGACGAATGCCGAGATGGTACCTTACATAAGGCCACGGCCGCTTCCTTCCCTCTTCCTTGCCTATCCCTTCCTATCTTCCCATCCCTCCACAAGGCCCCTGTTCAGCATAGCAGGTGAGGCCGCCTGGGCGAGGTACTGGTAATTCTCCCCAGTTGTATCCCCGACCAAGAGTCTGAAGCTCCAGGACACTGCCCTTGAGGCGTTAGAGGTGGGATCCCTCGCTGAGTCCGAGGGAAAAGCCGACCCTGGAGGGTAAACAGATGATGATGAAATGCAAAGAAGAAGAAGAAGAAGAAGATGATGATGATGATTAAGGCGTTTCTTAAGTATGTATTACTTTTACTGTCGTTGCTTCTTTCCGGGGACAGGAACAACAGTTGTCATTTCATTAATCAACTCAACCAATCACGTTCAGATGGCAGATTCCGTATCAGTTGTTTACCTAGTATTTTCGTAAATAATTCCAAAGAACTTGGAAATTATTTATCTTTTTTTTCTAGTTGCTTTATGTCGCACCGACACAGATAGGTCTTATGGCGACGATGGGACAGGGAAGGACTATGAGTGGGAAGGAAGCGGCCGTGGCCTTAATTAAGGTACAGCCTCAGCATTTGCCTGGTGTGAAAATGGGAAACCACGGAAAACCATTTCCAGGGCTGCGGACAGTGGGGTTCGAACCTACTATCTCCCGAATACTGGATACTGGCCGCACTTAAGCGACTGCAGCTATCGAGCTCGGTAAATTATTTATCGAGGCCGGCCCCACAGTGTAGGGGCAGCGTGCCTGCCTCGTATCCCGAGGTCCCGAATTCGATTCCAGGCCAGGCATTTTTACCTGGATCTTAGGGCTGGTTCGAGGTCGACTCAGCCTACGTGATTACAATTGAGGAGCTATATGACGCTGAGAAAGTGGTCCTGGTCTATAAAGCCAAGAATAAAGACCAAGAGGATTCGTCGTACCGACCACACAACACCTGATTCTTAAGACCCGGATTTTTAAAAATGCATATGCGCATATGCAACTGCATATTTCGAATGTTAGTGCATATATAGATATATTTTTCTCTTATGTGTGATCGATTATCTAAGATTTCTGAACGAAATGAAAAAAATCGAATGAACTCCATAATATGTTGTGCATCCCTTGGCAACAAGAGAAGCCTTCCCTGATCAACAGGAGGATAATGACCCTTTTCACAACAGGTATTTCCTTCTTTCTGACATTCAATCCATAAGCAACTACATAAGTGGAATCAGGCAGTCTGTGCCAGTTACGTCTATTGACGTAGAACGATCATTTTCAACGTATAAACTAATTCTGTCTGACAATAGAAAGTGGCTGACCCCTGAAAACATTGAAAAGCTGTTAATAACCTGCTGTCATGCATAATTTTGCAAGGAATGAAACATGTTTATCAATTTAACACTGAGTTAAAATTAAATAATGCGTTTGGTAAGCGTATTTTAGTGCATATTTTCAACATTTTAGTGCATACTTTTGGAGTGTTTAATGCATATGAATCTCGGCCCTACTGATAATCTGCAGTCCTTTGGGCTGAGCAGCGGTCGTCTTGTAGGTCATGGCTCTTCGGGACTCTTGCGCCATTGGGGATTGGTTTGGAAATTTATCAGAAATCTTCCTTGGTAAATTATTCTCATCCCTAATTACTCTTCCTAGAAACGAATATTTGACCCAATTTGTCCTCTTCAATGCCATCTTTACCTCCATATTATGATTCCTCCTACTGTACTTCTGAAAACTCAATTCATACTTATTCGTCTGCTAAAGTCATTCCTTGCTATCTCTTCATTAACAGCTCGGAACATACCACTTAGTCGAGCAGCTCGTCTCCTTATTCCGTTTTCAACGTTTTCGCAACACTACTCTTTTGTCGGAAATCGCCCAGAACAAATCGTACTGTCCTTTTCACATTCTCGAGTGAAGTAGAGTCCTGATGTGGGTCCATACACTGGCACTGTACTCAGTGGTATATTTATAAGCCCTATTGTTTATATCCTTGCTATAATCCCAAAACCTGAGCAAGTGGCTGCGAGGATTGGCGTAGTTATCAACTTGCCTTCGGGAGATAGTGGGTTCGAACCCCACTGCCGGCAGCTCTGAAGATGGGTTTCCGTGCTTTCCCATTTTCACACCAGGCAAATGCCATGGCTGTACCTTAATTAAGATTTAAGAATTTGCTTTATGTCGCAACAACACAGATAGGTTTCATGGCGACGATGGGAAAAGAAAGGCCTAGGAATGGGAAGGAAGCGGCCTAAAGCAACTAGCAAAAAAAAAAAAAAAAATAATAACTTTTGCCCAGTATGTAGTCTATACAAAGAGTATGGATGAAAAGGAGGTCTTCTGATTTATAGCACAGTTCTGAGAAAATATCAGACACTATTAGAAAATAGACAATTGAAATTTTATGGCCACATTCAGAAAATGGACCATGAAAGACTTAGTAAAATACATATTTTATTTAATTATGTCTCCTCACTAAAAGTCAAGAATAACTCGATAATTGAAAAAGAACTTCATGAAATCAGCATAACAAGTGAAATTAACACGTGACAGGCCTAGCTTTAGAACGCTGGTGAACAAACATCATTTTGCTGAAAAAACCCAAGATGAAAACCAACACTACACGGAAGGAAGAACGAAAGGAAAAAAAAAAAAAAAACACACAACGAGAGGATGAAGAAATTGTGGGAATAGAAGAAAGCAAATTCATCTGCTAAATAAGTTCAGTCGCACCATATGTTATGAATTTGCGTGTATTTGGAAATGGCGGAAGTGTAAAGTGTTGAATGTGAGGAAAGAACATTAAGGACGACACAAACACCCAGTCCCCAGGCCAGGGATATTAATCATTTACAATTAAAAACCCCTGACCCGGCCGGGAATCGAACCCGGGGCCGCCGGGCGACAGGCGGACGCGTTGCCCCCTACACCGCGGGACCGGACAAGCGTGCTCCTTAGTTGGGCACAACATTGTGAAAAACATGGTTTTACGTCCCATTATGCCGGTACTTTGTTCCATAAGAGTTATTTTCTGTGCCTGTAAATTTACGGGGCCGAACTCGCTAACCTGGACTCTGAAGGTTAGCGGTCTACCGTATGGGTCGCTCAGTCCGGCAAATGAAAATAGTGAAAATAAATCTTACAATCCAAGGAGAGGAAATCAAAACCCTGAGATTTGCCGATGCTATTGTTATTTTATCTGGGTCCGCAGAAGATCTAGAGGAATTGCTCAATGGTATGGACAGAGTCTTGGTGTAGGAGTCAAAGATGAAAATAAATAAGTCCAGAAAAAGAATTCACTCGAACAAAGCCAGATGGTGCAGGAAATAGTCGATTTAAAAATGAAGTCTTAAAGAAAGTAGATTAACGATGGCAGAAGGACATAAAATGCAGACTAGCGCAAGCAAGGTAGGCCTTTCTTAAGAAAAGAAATTTGCTCACTTCGAACATGAATAAAAGACTTATGTGTGAAAATGGCATTGTATGGAAGTGAAAATGGACGATAACTAGGAAGAAGGAGAGAAATGCGGTGTTATAGAAAAATGTTGAAGGTGAGAGGATAGGTCGAATCACGAATGAAGAGATATTGGCTCGAATTCGTGAGAGGACGATTTGGCTAAATTTGACGAGAAGAAGAGAAAACATGATAGAACACGTCTTAAGACGCCCGGACATCTTCAGTAGGGTTTTGAAGGACGTGTAAGAACGGTAGGGGTAGACAAAGGTATGAATATGACAAGCAGATCAGAGCTGATGTAGGACGCAGTAGTTACGTGGAGATGAAAAGGTTAGTACAGGATAGGGTGCCAGGAAGAACTGCATCAAACCAGTCTATGGACTTATAATAATAATAATAATAATAATAATAATAATAATAATAATAATAATAATAATAATAATAATAATAATAGAAAGACCTGCACCTGGCGAGCCGAACCCGTCCTGGGATATCCCGGCACTAAAAGCCATACGACATTTCATTTCATAATAATAACAATAATCTCGTGTGGCTATCTCTAGCCGGGTGCAGCCCTTGTACGGCAGACCCTCCGTTGAGGGTGGGCGGCATCTGCCATTTGTAGGTAACTGCGTGTTATTGTAGTGGAGGATAGTGTTATGTGTGGTGTGTGAGTTGCAGGGATGTTGGGGACAGCACAAAGACCCAGCCCCCGAGCCATTGGAATTAACCAATTAAGGTTAAAATCCCCGACCCGGCTGGGAATCGAACCCGGGACACTCTGAACCGAAGGCCAGTACGCTGACCATTCAGCCAACGAGTCGGACTATGAACTGATGAATCAAACACAACAATAATAATCTTGCAATGATATCAGACACGATCTAGGAATCACCCATCTTTGAATACATTGAAAGAGATAGAGAGAAACTGGGAGGACTTCTGCGGACGGATTCTTCAAAATTACTCAGAATTGTGTTAGAGTACAAGCCAAAAGGGAGAAGCGAATTTGGACGTCCAAGAAAATAATAATAATAATAATAATAATAATAATAATAATAATAATAATAATAAACGTTCTTCAGCATATCCGCATTATTTCTGGAGTCGCTGGAGTCGGGTGCCCTTCCTTACGTCAATCGTTGAAGTTGAAAATTTCAACCCAGCATCGCCAGGATTCGATTCTGGACGAAAACGCAGCTGTTCAACCACGCCTTCCAATAAACATTTAGTACGTTTACATGGGGATTGAGATCGATTTTGAGTACACCTACCGTATTGAATACGATCCCCGTTTACATGTAGTACTTGAGTATCGTATTGAATCCGCCAGGCAACATCGACGTATACAGACGATGCAGAATTGTAGTAAAATCGATATCACCTCTGAGAATTTAAAAACGCGAAATGAAGTAGAAGCCCAGGAGATAACTTTCAGTTTTGAAAGTATGTATGGTATTCCAAATGTAATTGGTGCAATAGATAGAACACACATTCCAATTTTACCCCCAACAGAAGGTTATCGTGATTTACTTAATCGCCAGGGCTGGCCGTCTTATAATATGATTGCAGTTACTGATCATTTATACAGGCTTACTGGCTTATTATATTTGTCATTTCGACAGAACTTTAATGATGATGATGATTTTGTCAGAACAAACATGGAACTCAATTCGAACCGAGTACGATACGATCCCAGATTTTACCGTATCGACCCTGAGACTCAATCCGAACTGAGTCCCCGTTTACATGGCGTTTTCAATACGGGAAGTGTACTCAGATCGATCTGAATCCTGCATGTAAATATAATATAACAAGAAGTAAATTTAGGGGCAATGGTCTACGCATCCAAGCCTTCGTAAAGGCCAGTCGGATCACATGAGAACAAAGATTTGGAAACATTAAATAATTACGGATCCCCGTCCCCCTACAGTAAATGCCCAATGTACAGAGATCCTCCAGGAGGAGGAACGACGTAAACTTGAGTGTTCAATGCACTTAAGTTCTCCAATATTTTCTCACTAGATTGCGCAAATACTCCACTCACTGGGAATTCTTGGAACACTACAGAATTCTTCTGCTTTCCTCTCTCTTCAAACTAGCAATCTAATAAAATCTATGGTGGGAAACCCAACAATATCGTCTTTCCACAGGTTTCAATCAGTAAATAAAAACAAACGCTTAATAATCAGAAGAAGTGTAGTGGTTAGTGTGATTAGCTGCCACCTCCGGAGGCCCGGGTGCTCTGCCACAAAATTTGAAAGTGGTACGACGACTGGAACGGGGCCATTCAGCCTCGGGAGGTCAACTGAGTAGGGGGGGGGGGGGGAAGATTCCCACCTCACCCATCCTCTAAGTGGTTTTCCGTGGTTTCCCACTTCTCCTTCAAGCAAATGTCGGGATGGTACCTAACTTGAGGCCACGGACGCTTCCTTCCCTCTTCCTTGCCTATCCCTTCCGATATCCTTTCACATCCTCCCACAAGGCCCCTGTTCAGCATAGCAGGTGAGGACGCCTGAGCGAGGTACTGGTCCTCTTCCCCAGTTGTATCCCCCGATCGAAACTCTCACTTTCCAGGACACTGTCCTTGAGGCGGTAGGGTCATAGCTGAATCATAGGGAAAGACCAACCCTGGAGGGTAAACGTATTAAGAAATTAAGAATAATAACAATAAGAAGAAGAATCCCCATAGCCCTAGAGCCCCAATGGGCTTTGGTCTTCCAAGCGATCCCTACTCAGCCCGAAGCCCTGCAGATTAAGAGTTAACGCTTGGTCAGCATGACGAATTCTCTCGACCGTTATTCTTGGCTTTCTAGAACGGGAATGTTATGTGATCGTTAGACAGCTCCTTATTTTTTTCTTTCGTAGGGTGAGTGGACCTCAATCCAGCCCCCATATCAAGATAGAACTCCCTGACCTGGCCGGAAATCGAACCCGGTTTCTCCTGGTAGGAGGCACGCTCGCTAGCCTTAGACTGTAGGGCAGAATAATAATAATACCTGGCGGTTAGGGCCGCACAACTGTGAGCTGGGGCTGTGCTTTAATTAAGGCCAAGGCCGTTTCCTTCCCACTCCTAGCCCTTTCCTATCCCATTGTCACCATAAGACCTATCTGTTGGTGCGACGAAAGCAAATTGCAATAATAATAATAATAATAATAATAATAATAATAATAATAATAATAATAATAATAATAATAATAACAGTATGGCCTCAGCTACCACATGCATACATTATAATTTGACGCCATCTGGTTGTCTGCTCGTCAATTTCGACGTACCGTTTTACTTTAGGCCTACTAGATAGCAGAGTAAACGGAATCTCTCTGGGGCGTCTATGCCTTAGTTTTAATTAATTGTGACGTGAAAACACCAAATGTGCCACCAAAGACATTTTATATGCCGACATTCTACGACATGGAGTGTCGAATGAACATTTTTCTGGTCTTTAAAAATCCGACTACCTCTGCCGGGTTTGAACCCGCTGTCTTGGGATTTGGAGGCCGACACTCTATCATTGAGCAGAGGCAGCTATAATAATAATAATAATAATAATAATAATAATAATAATAATAATAATAATAATAATAATAACGTAGGAGATTAGGAGTAATGTCCAGAAGTACTTGCCTCTGAGAGAGATTATTCCTATAGTGGTGGGAACACTAGGACAAATTCCCCATCAGCTATATGATTCACTTCGACAGGTAAACCTCAATAAAAATATCACATCAGGTGCAAATGATCGTGGTTTTAGAAACCTGCCGTATTATGAGGGAAGAGCCGAATAGGGATTTGAAGGACATATAAATGAAGAAAAAGGAAAACAGAAGATCGATAATGTTTCACCAGACTTGAATGACTAATCCCGCCGAATATAACTGAATACCGGGAAAACCTGAGGAAACCTGAAAAAAGAAAAAAAAATTCCCAGAATCTCAGAAAGTATCAAGTTCCAGCCTTAAAACACCAGACAAATTCTGGATAGTGCTAGCATGTCTCCAACAACCTCCAACCTCTAAAATAATTATCGTAATATTAGCGTATAAAAGAAATTTCAAGGCTTTCGAAAAAGAATCCCTCAAATGACTTATAGGTTAGGAAGTTTTACAATAATAATAACGTGTGTAAATATCAGTTAATCGCAATATTATTATTTTTTAAACAGAGAAATGCAGTGTAGAAATCATTATCACCACGGTTCAGAACAAAATATAATTTAGTAACATCTCTCTAAGAATAAGAATGATTTTTCGAGGTACGAAGTGTACGGTAGTGAGAGAAGACTCAGGTGAGAAAATGAGTTTTAAAACTAAATCAAACACACGTTATAGCACGTTAGCAGTCACTCAACAATTCACGTTTGGTCAAGGATATTAATAAGAAATCAGTCAGAACTTTCACAATAATCACTTTAAAAGAATTATACCTTATTGCTACGTAATATTATGCATGATCAGGTTCTATGTAATCTTACCTGTTGGCTCTATGTCACCAACCCGAGCGCTGACAGGTACAATAGGTTCCAAAGCCCTCTGCTCCTTGAGTGACACACGCGACTAGACTGGTCTACCAGGCAGACCGTTGGCCACTACGCAACCCTTCCAGCACTTCACTCCCCCCACCAGGCACCACCCACCCCCTCCCCTAGTATCACCATGACCAACCCCAAGGCAAGGCACGTGGTCATGTCCATCCCACTCCCTATACAGACCACGCAAGAAACATGTACGCTCTGAGACGATGACGCATTTCGTGAGCATTTCTTCCTCGATTACGTCTCTATCTAGAAAACAACACAACCATTTGCGTAAGTTCCCTCCATGCTGCCTGCCTTCTCGTAACCACAAACCTAATAAAAGACAATATATGTAACAGAAGTTTTTGCGCTAACGCCCCTGGATATGCTCTAAAATTAGAAAAAAATATAACTTCGGGGAGTTATACTCAGAAAGCAAATATATACGAGTGGAACTGGTAGATCATTTCAAGTAATCAGGATGTGTGTTCTCCCAGGATGGTAGTTCAGTAATTCGGTTGTGTCTTGATTGCGAACGAGGCAAAAACCGTCCAGATTCCGAACTACTAAATATACCCTGTCCAGATTGCGAACAGAGATTAGTGTTGACGTGAGATTCATAAAACAGATACAATTTTCAAAACAGTCTCATATGTAATTGTTGTTCTAGTAGTATTAACATTAACTGGTACACTGGGATGTTTTAGATAACCCGATCATATTTTTAAAAATAGCTTTCTTATTGAAAATGTTTAATAATTTAGTTTGAGGTAATCTTACCATTTAGAAGATTATCTTTTTATTGTATAACATAACTAGAGGAGTAGTTGTTTATGGTGGATTAGGGAGAGTTGTATTATTATTAGGTTATTATTATTATTATTTCTTTTTTTGCTAGTGGCTTTACGTTGCAACCGACACAGATAGGTCTCATGGCGACGATGTCCGGCTATATGGTTAGCGTGCTGGCCTTTGGTCAGAGGGGTCCCAGGTTCGATTTCCGGTAGGGTCGGGAATTTTAACCATCATTGGTTAATTTCGCTGGCTCGAGGGCTGGGTTTATGTGTCGTCTTCATCATCATTGCATCCTCATCACGACGCGCAGGTCGCCTACGGCAGTCAAATCAAAAGACTGCACCTGGCGAGCCGAACATGTCCTCGGACACTCCCGGCACTGAAAGCCATACGCCATTTAGTTATGGCGATAATGGGATAGGAAAGGCCTAGGAGTTGGAAGGAAGCAGCCGTGTCCTTAATGAAGGTACAGCCCCAGCATTTGCCTGGTATGAAAATGGAAAACCACGGAAAACCATCTTCAGGGCTGCCGACAGTGGGATTCGAACCCACTATCTCCCGGATGCAAGCTCACAGCCGCGCGCCCCTAACCGCACGGCCAACTCGCCCGGTATTATTATTATTATTATTATTATTATTATTATTATTATTATTATTATTATTATTATTATTATTATTATTATTATGCCAATGAAAGAAGTGAGTGATTGCATCGACAAGGCATTGGCCTTTAGAATATTGATTATTATTATTATTATTATTATTATTATTATTATTATTATTATTATTATTATTCAAAATAATACATAAGAAGTGAAATAGTTTATTTGGAAACAAGTGTTTTTTTTTTCTTACATGCTTTTCACTTTTTTTTGTATTACCCAGTATTCCAATCGTGTGTACCAGAAATGGAGTGTGTGTGCGCAGTCGTTTTCAATACGATCTCAGTGCGATCCGCGTTTACATGGAACTCAATTCGAACCGACTACGATACAATCCCAGATTTTACCGTTTCGACCTTGAGACTCAATCCGAACTGAGTCCCCGTTTACATGGCGTTTTCAATACGGAAAGCGTACTCAGATCGATCTGAATCCTGCATGTAAACGTACTAAATATGTAACTGCAGTGGTTAAGATGGCACAGTGATGAGCTATTAAAAAAAGGGAATAGGGTGGCGATATTTGCATTTTAGTGTACAGCCTATCGTGCCGAATACTGTAAGTTAGGAATGAACTCGATTGATGTACCTGTACATATAAATCGGCTTCGGTGGAGGCGAATGGAGGAGGATAGGTTACCCAGAAGAATAATGGCCTGCAAACCCCGGAGACCCGGGTTCGATTCCCGTGGTATGAGGGCTGGCACGGGGTCCACTCGGCCTCGGGAAGTCAACTGAGTAGCGGTAGGTTCGTAGAGAAGTAGAGGGATAATAAAACGACGATAGGCCGAGTTTCTAATAATCAGAGCCCGGATTTTGATGACCTAATAAATTAGAAAAAATGCCTATAAAATGATCTACAACTCCTCAAAAATGACTTAAAATGAGCGTAAAATGACCAGAAAATGTGAAAGAATGAATATATTTACCCAAATTAATAAAGATATGCATTGTCCACATTACCTTTAACTCGTAAAGGAGTGAATAGAATTAACTTAATGAGTGTCATCAAATAATAATAATAATAATAATAATAATAATAATAATAATAGGCCGCCGCTGTGGTGTAGTGGTTAGCGTGATTGGCTGCCACCCCCGGAGGCCTGGATTTGATTCCCGGCTCTGCCACAAAATTTGAAAAGTTGTACGGGAGGTCAACTGAGTAGCGGTAGATTCGTTTCCCACCTCAGTCATCCTCGAAGTGGTTTTCCGTGGTTTCCCAATTCTCCTCCAGACAAATGCCGGGATGGTACCTAACTTTAGGCCAAGGCCTCTTCCTTCTCTCTTCCTTGTCTATCCCTTCCAATCTTTCCAATACCCCACAAGGCCCCTGTTCAGCATAGCAGGTGAGGCCACCTGGGCGAGGTACTGGTCCTCCTTCCCAGTAAATGAAATGGCGTATGGGTTTAGTGCCGGGAGTGTCCGAGGACAAGTTCGGCTCGCCAGATGCAGGTCTTTTGATTTGACGCCCGGTGACCTGTGCGTCGTGATGAGGATGATATGATGATGAAGACGACACATACACCCAGCCTTCGTGTCAGCGATATTAATCAATTCTGCCGGGAATTGAACCCGGGACCCCTGTAACCAAATGCCAGCACGCTAACCATTTAGCCATGGAGCCGGACACCTTCCCAGTTGTATCCCCCGACCCGAGGTCTCACGCTTTATGGCACTGCCCTTGAGGTAGAGGTGGGATCTCTCGCTGAGTTCGAGGGAAAAACCAATCCTGTAGGGTAAACGGATTAAGAAAGAAAGAAAGAAAGAAAGAAAGAAAGAAAGAAAGAAAGAAAGAAAGAACATTAATAGTAATAATAATAAATACAGAAACACCACAAAGAATAATATTTCAGTTCTTTCTTCAAAAGCATTTCTTACAAACAAAATAACTGAGCGATTATATGTCGTCGTTATTAAGATATTAGATTATACAACCCCTGCGATCGGCTTATATTCTGGATACAGCGTGTATGTCGCGACAGGCATGTTGCTGAATGGTAAATATTGTATCTGTGCCCCTTTCAGCTCACATATTTCTTGGAAAGGTATCTAACCATCTGTAGAACTTGCCGAATTGTGAAATAATGTTCCTTCAAAGAACAGCTAAAGCTTTATCTTGGCATTCTAACCCTTGAACTGAATCACACACGAATAAATAAAAGCCGCTCAGTGAAAATGGAAACTAACAAGCACGGCGCTTCAACAACCTGTCAGAAATGTGAATTTGTACCTCCCAACCTCATCGCAAGCACATAGAAGCACTATATCGTCGCTCTTTAAGGATGTGGGTTTCCAAAGAGTTCGAACAGGTTCTAGGAGGTTACTTTATTTCACAGAATTCGAAATGAGTACCGAACATGTTGAAGTTCGAGTATTCTCATTTGAATGGTTACCCTACATAAATATCTAAGTCACGTATATTATCCCCCCGTGGGTGGGGGCGGGTAGAATAACACTCACGGTATCCCCTGCCTGTCGTAAGAGGCGACTAAAAGGGGCCTCAGGGGCTCTGAAATTAGGAGCGTGGGTTGGCGACCACGGGGCCCTTAGCTGAGTCCTGGCATTGCTTCCACTTACTTGTGCCAGGCTCCTCACTTTCATCTATCCTGTCCGACCATTCTTGGTCAACTCTTGTTCTTTTCCGACCCCGACGCTCTTAGGTTTGCGAGGGCTAGGGAGTCTTTCATTTTCATGCCTTTCGTGGCCCTTGTCTTCCTTTGGCCGATACCTTTATTTTTCGAAGTGTCGGACCCCTTCCATCTTTCCTCTCTGATTAGTGTTATATAGAGGATGGTTGCCTAGTTGTACTTCCTCTTAAAACAATAATCACCACCACCACCACTCACGTATATTATTGTATGTTGGGTATTCAGCCCGAAGGCTGGTTTGATCCTCCACAGTTCCGCCAACAGCTGTCATAGATACCCTAGGCGTCACTGAAGAGGCATACTAGGGGAAATGAGGAGTGAGGTAGTTTTCCTCCTCACTGAGCCAGAAGTTGCTATTACATATTATTCTGCCAAGCCCACTGAAATGCATGCTCCAACCGACCCTGTGAGTTATATTTTCACACCATCCATAATAGGGACTGGCTGCATAAGGAATGGTATTACCAGCATAGCTCATACCTCGGTCACCTTCATATTGTCAAGGCCAAGGATGAGACCGAAATTTATTATAGCCTATACCAGAAGACATAGTGCACTGTAAACACTATATCTCGCCAGCAAAGGCATATCTAAGTCACAAGAAATCGAAAATTGAGTTTTCTGTGGAATCATGATCTATCTGAACCCACTCACGACTTCATAATTAGAAAATAACATAAATGCCTTTCAAAGTAAGAGTTATTTAATTTTTTAATGTTAACATTCCGGCAAATACTGATCTATCTTCAGGAAAATGGTGGATCAACACAAGCAAGTTCTTAGCAACAGTGCTGAAAAACAATTCAGCAGGAGTAGAAAACGTAGAATTAACATATTTTAATGGAAGGATATTAGAAATAAAGCACCGGGGAATGCTGGGGAGCCCTATAAGAGCAGAAAGGGACTTTTCGTGCCAGGAAAATATGCATCGCAATAGGGGAGTGGAATAGTGACCTTAACCTTAAGATACCGGTATACTGTAAGTTGTTTAACTATTTATATCTATGTTCAGAATCATTAGCAATGCTCACTGACATGTTTCAGTAAATTCAAGTTATGCTCAGTGTACAGTAATGACGATTTGTAAAATCGATGTAATTTATATATATTTTTTTTATCTTAATGTAGGCTATGCCACTGCTAATATCAATGTGGACAGATTTCGCCAGATATGAAGAAACTGTTGTTTCGGAACGTTTATCAACTAACATAAGATGTACAGGCCATAATTTTAGTAAGGTGTAAAATAGGGTTATGTCTTTTTGACTTTTTGTAATAAAATTGATTTCTTGAGTTGTAAAATGATGAATTTTTGCTCAGAAGTAATGAAGAAGGTCGTCATTCTCTTTAACTTTTCAAATAAGTCACCCCCAATATGAAATTTCTAAAATGGTATTTCAGTCATAGTATATACAAGATACCTACATCCCTGTTACTTTTTTGTGTCTCATCAAACGTTCTTCAAACACCTTAAACGTTTTGGAACTTTATAGAGTATTCTGGATGTTTGTAAAACTCTCTGGAGCCATCTAGGACAGTATTGAAAACTTTCTATAATTTGATAGAAGTGTCCAGAAATTTCTAGAACAGTCACTATTTTAAAAGTATATAACTATATACCCTTGTGCGTTTTTGAATAATTGTGTATAATGTAGTAAATCACTTGAATAACTGAAAAAGTCATTTTATTACCTAACTTACGTAATGCCAGATGGAACTCCCGAGCAATACTAGTTCTTCTGTTGTTTATTCTTTTACCAGAAAGAAGAACCTCACTACTCAAAATGTGTAATTTATCTCTTGCAGTTGGGTAAATCATTGGTTTACTGACCAAATGTACAATGCAGATGCTTATCAAAAGCTATGCAGCTCCCTGCAGGGTCATGAAGAAGCATTAAATAGTGTGAAAAGGTACTGGAATCAATAACCTTCAAAATTGGAAATTCGTAGATTAAATCAGTGTGCAGAACGGGCAGTCAAGAGCCTTCAAAATCTTTATAACATCTGTTAAATAATAATAATAATAATAATAATAATAATAATAATAATAATAATAATAATAATAATAATAATAATAATAATAATAATAATAATAATAATAATAATGATTTCACAGTATCCTATTATTTTGCTAAATACTCACTTTCAGCTATTACAGCTCAATACAACTATTGATACTTGTAGAATCGATATGTAAGTTTGTGGTTTTGTGATTCTTTCTAATTATTGTTATTCTATAGCAATAAATTGTCAATTGCTTCAAAACTACATGTTATATCATTATATCATTATAATTTAAATATGTCCGGCTCCATGGATAAATGGTCTTTGGTTATAGGGGTTCCGGGTTCGATTCCCAGTAGGGTCGGGGATTTTAACCATCATTGGTTAATTTCGCTGGCACGGGGGCTGAGTGTATGTGTCGTCTTCATCATCATTTCATCCTCATCACGAAGCACAGGTCGCCTAAGGGTGTCAAATCAAAAGGCCTGCATCTGGCGAGCCGAACCTGTCCTCGGACACTCCCAGCACTAAAGCCATACGCCATTTCATTTCAGTTTAAATATATCAATGCTAAATAAATTAATATGATTGTCTTACCGTATACGTGTATCTGTATTTGGGGGTTGACTTTTTTCAGAAATTAATTAGAAATAATGTATGTTTGTTTACTTCTGAGCAAACAATTATCCATCTAGAAACATGACTTGTTTAATCTCCACAAGAAGATCAAGGAACTTGTAGGGAAATATCACAGGCCATGTAAAGCTATACTGAGGGATGCCAATGGCACCTTTTTGGTAGGAGTCGAAGACAAGTTGAAGTGTTGGAAAGAATATGTTGAAAAACTATTTAGCGATGTAAGGCCAGACAAACCACCTTTTATTGGCGAAGGCAGCGAAACAAGTCCAAATGTAACCCAAGAGGAAGTACTGCATGCAATCAAACTCCAGAAGAATGGAAAAGCTGTAGGTCCGGACAAGATTCATGCAGAAACTCTCAAACTCATTGCTGAAGGCCATGGCAGAGGAGTAGAGCTGCTAACTACATTATTCAACGCAATATATAAATCTGGTAGAATTCCATCTGACCGGCGAAGATCTACTTTTGTCACCATACCTAAAAAGGCTAGTGCATCACATTGTGATGATTATCGTATGATCAGCCTAATATCCCATGTGCTAAAGGTATTTCTGCGTATCATCCACACTCAAATCTACCTCAAATGCGAACGCCAAGTTGGACATACTCAGTTTGGCTCTAGGAATGGACTGGGTACTCGTGAGGCTCTTTTCTCCTCGAATGTTTTGACCCAGAGATGCCTAGATATGAATGTAGATGTGCACGCTTGTTCCATCGACTACCGAAAAGCTTTTGCTTGCGTATCTCAAGCAAAACTTGTTGATATTTTAAAATCTACTGGTGTAGAAGTTGGTGATCTTCGTATCATTACCCATCTGTACTGGAATCAAACGGCAGAGGTCAAAATAGAAGGAACTACTATTGAGGACATAGCTATACGAAGAGGTGTCCGCCAGGGATGTGTCCTGTCCCCACTCCTTTTCAACATCTACTCTGAAGCTGTGTTCAGAGAGGCTATGGAAGATTTTAATCTAGGTATCAAGATCAATGGCTATGTCATTAATAACATCCGGTTTGCTGATGACACGATTGTGTTAGCCAGCAACCCTAGTGATCTTCAAATCATTATAAACAACATCGTGAGGACCAGTGAAACCTACGGTTTATCCTTGAATATTAACAAGACCAAGCTGATTGTATTCTCGAAAACACCAAAACAGGCCTCCTTTTACATCAACAACAACATCATTCAACAAGTATCTTCCATCAAATATCTTGGAACTCTAGTGAACCAGCATTGTGATTCAAAATGTGAAATCTTATCCAGGATTGCACGAGCAAAAAATATGTTCAATACCATGAGGACCTTATTCACCAGCCGAGAACTCAACCTCCAGCTCAGAGTTCGAATGCTACGTTGTTATGTCTTTCCTGTCCTTCTGTATGGTTTCGAAGGGTGGACGCTTAGCCCTTTATTGGAGAAGCGGATTGAATCTTTTGAAATGTGCTTATACAGAAGAATACTCCGAATATCTTGGGTAGAAAAGAAGACAAATAAAGAAGTTCTCAACATCTTGAACAAGAAGAAAGAGCTTCTCATAACCATCAAGGAGCGTAAGCTCAGCTACCTCGGGCACATCATGAGAGGTGAACGATACGAACTTCTCCGACTGATCATTCAAGGGAAGATTGATGGGAAAAGATCTGTGGGAAGACGGAGAAATTCCTGGCTGAAAGACTTTCGGTGGTGGTATGGACATAAGTCGATAGAAATCTTCCGTGCTGCCGTTTCGCGTGTAATCATAATCAATTGGATCGCCAAACTTCGGAGGGAGACGGCGTCATAAGAAGAAGAAGAATTATCCATCTATGGCACAGGCACATGCGGTCACAGAAAAGCCATAGCTTAACTCTAGTGTATAACTTGGAGGAAGTAAAACGTAGACAAGTTGAGGAAGACACATCAAGGAGACAGGAAACCTATAAATACAAACTTTGTGTGAATGGTAAAACACACAATGAGTGTAAGCAAGCACTGTTTGATGCTGAATATGCATTTTTCATTTTGCTGCAACATTTACATGTAATATTATAGGTTAGGTTATTTTTCCACTGTTTCCAGATAGACCGTCCGGCTCCATGGCTAAATGGCTACTGTGCTCGCCTTTGGTCACAGGGGTCCTGAGTTCGATTCCCGGCAGAGTTGGGAATTTTAACCATCATCGCTGGTACGGGGGCTGGGTGTATGTGTCGTCTTCATCATCATTGCATCTTCATCACGAAGCGCAGGTCGCCCACGGGGTTCGAATCAAAAGACCTGCACCTGGCGAGCCGAACTTGTCCTCGGACACTCCCGGCACTAAAAGCCATACGCCATTTCATTTTTTTCCAGATAGACCACTATTTTTACTAAATTTTGCATTTATGTCTATGTATCTATGAAAAATATATTATTTCTCCTCAAATGTGACGTACATATGTTTTATGTTGAATAGAAGATTGAAAATACGAATGATTTACTTTTGAGTTTAACTCAAAACTAAAATAAAAGTGATACTTCATTTCCTAATAATTTTCTATTTACGGGTTAGATCTTTATTCGGGGTGACCATTCATTTATTGAAAGCTCGGATGATATACGGATACGTTGATAACCCAATATTAAATGCATAAAATGACTAAATAAATAATAATTACGTAAAAATAAAAACGGCAAGAATGACGAAATATGACCGAATAACTATGCATTTCTATAATCATGGAGTCATGATCAGAGTTTATAATATGTAAGTTAGCAATGTGTATGAAGGTGCACCAGTTAAAATATGACGTCATCAATATCCGAGCCCTGCTAATGATTTAAAGATAAGAGGTATGGAACTAAACGAGGTCACAGGGCTAGTCACAAATAGTAAATTGACAGAGGCTTGCAGACTGAACGCTGAAAGGCATAATAGTCTATAATGAAAATGTATGTATGCATGTACGTAGCAAAAAATCAATAAGCAACATGTAATGTATTTTATTCTCATATGAAATATATTATTATTATTATTATTATTATTATTATTATTATTATTATTATTATTGTCCGACTCGTTGGCTGAACGGTCAGCGTACTGGCCTTCGGTTCAGAGGGTCCCGGGTTGGATTCCCGGCTGGCCTGGGGATTTTAACCTTAATTGGTTAATTCCTAAGGCATGGGGCTGGGTGTATGTGTTGTCTTCATCATCATTTCATCCTCATGATGACGCACAGGTCGCCTACGGGAGTCAAATAGAAAGACCTGCACCTGGCGAGCCGAACCCGCGCTGGGATATCCCGGCACTAAAAGCCATTCGACATTTCATTATTATTATTATTATTATTATTATTATTATTATTATTATTATTATTAAACCCGTTTGCTCTCCAGGGTTGGTTGTTCCCGCGGACTCTTCGAGGGATCCCACCTCTACCGCCTCAAGGGCTGTGTCCTGGAGCGTGAGACACATGGTCGGGTGATGCAAGTGGGAAGGAGGACCAGAACTCGCCCAGGCGACATCACCTGCTATTCTGAACAGGGATCTTGTTGGGGTTGGGAAGATTGGAAGGGATAGACAAGGAAGAGGGAAAGAAGCGGCCGTGGCCTTAGGTTAGGTACCATCCCGGCATTTGCCTGGAGATGTGGGAGACCACAGAAAACCATTTCGAGGATGGATGAGGTGGGAATCGAACCCACCTCTACTCAGTTGACCTCCCGAGGATGAGTGTACGCCGTTCCAGCCCTCGCACCACTTTTCAAATTTCGTGACAGAGCAGGGAATCGAACCCCGGCCTGCGGGGGTAGCAGCTAATCACTCTAACCACTACACCACAGAGGCGGACACATGAAATATATAAAAAAGAAATCATTCCTATTTTTGTTGTAAAACATCCTTATTTAAGAGACATGCCGATTTATTGCAAAATATCTGGCCTGTTTAAAGAAGTCATAACACTTTCAGCACTTTAAAGTATTTGAAATTGCATTTAACTAAATGTACACCTTCACAGAAGGCCTCGGGTTCGATTCCCAGCTAGGTCAGGGACATTTACCTGGATTTGACGGCTTCTTCGAGGTCAACTCAGCCTTCGTGAGAGCAATTGGGAATCTGAGGGTGAGATGGCAGCCCCGGTCTAGAAAGCCAAGAATAAAGGCCGAGAAGATTTGTCGCGATGACCATACGTTACCTCTAATCTCCAGGTCTTCAAGCTGAGCAGCGGTCGCTTTGTAGGCCAAAAGATTTGTACACTTCACAGAGTCTACCGATAGTCTGTTTCTTGCTACTTGTCCACTGAAAAGAAGTCATTGAAAAAACCCACTCAGCATTTGCGTTATGGGCAGAAAGAGTGTAAAAATATTTTCAGAGTGGCAGGTTTTCATTCACTAAGCAACACATGGAACGAAACTCATTTCTCACTTCCGAGTATGCCACCAAGATCATGTCATTCTTTGATCACGCTGACTCAGCTTCATCACCTGCAACCACAATAGCCACCAGAAAAACGTTATTTCACTTCCTAAACCAATTGTCCATGCGGTCAAGTTAATCTATTGTTTCTGCCGTGACTGGAAAGTAGATTATTCAAGCAATGAACGTTGCAAAATACTCCCTCCACCCCCCCCCCCCCCCCAAAAAAAATACACAGCTCAAGCCTTCAAGTAAGCAACTCAATGTTGAAAACATCCTAGGGATATGAGCTACGAATTTTAGGTAAATAAAATATAATAAAGTATAAGAATATATTCCTAAATATTACAACCCCTTTCTTAATCATCGTAATCCGGTCCATTAGATTAGCAGTTTGCCTTTTCCTACTACTACGAGCGCTAATGTGAGTCAATGCAGAGTTTAATTTAAGTCCTTATAACTACATTTAGTGTGGACATTTTTCAAAAACAAAACCGCCTGAGGGTATCGAACCAAGGAACACATTGCAGAAATAATTATGTGAATAAGTTAATTTGGCTAGGATTCGAATAAAAAAGAAAACGAGTAAAGAAACAAGCGATTTTATGCTGTTTTCTCAGAACTGCATTTAGCCCGGAAGTGATTTCCGAAATTTGTGTTAATTTTTACCCTTTTTTTTTTTTCTTAGTACGGGGACTCCTACGTTATCCGCTAAGAAATGTTTTCAACATTTAAAAAAATAAGAAAAGCGTAGGTCCGTCTCTGTGGTTTAGTGGTTAGTGTGATTAACTGCCACCCCCGGAGGTCCGGGTTCGATTCCCGGCTCTGCCACGAAATTTGAAAAGTGGCACAAGGGCTGGAACGGAGTCCACTCAGCCTCGGGAGGTCAAATGAGTAGAGGTGGATTCGATTCCCACCTCAGCCATTATCGAAGTGGTTTTCCGTGGTTTCCCACTTCTCCTCCAGGCAAATGCCGGAATGGTACCTAACTTAAGGCCACGGCCGCTTCCTTCCCTCTTCCTTGTCTATCCCTTCCAATCTTCCCATCCCCCCCACAAGGCTCCTATTCAACATAGCAGGTGAGGCCGTCTGGGCGAGGTACTGGTCATCCTCCCCATTGTATCTCGACCCATAGTCTGAAGCTCCAGGACACTGCCCTTGAGGCGGTAGGGGTGGGATCCCTCTCTGAGTCCGAGGGAAAAGCCAACCCTGGAGGGTAAACCGATTAAGAAGAGAAAGAATAATACAATTGGTTTTATGTCGCACCGACACAGATGGGTCTTATGGCGACGATGTGATATAAAAGGGGTAGGAGTGTGAAGGAAGCGGCCATGGTCTTAATGTAGGTACAGCCGCAGCATTTGCATGATGTGAAAATAGGAAACCACGGAAGCCCATCTTCAGGGCTGCTGACAGTGAGGTTTGAACCCCTTTCTCCCGAATGCAAGCTCACAGTTTAAAACCTTTCCGGGACCTTTAGCCCTTCAACTTCGGCACAATTGAGGATTTTGCATAATTTTTACCTGTTTTTTTCTTTTCGTACATTATCTGCTAAGCTAACTTACTCGGTTTCTGTTGTCTCGTTTAGTTCTTTTAAGTTTAGACTAATTATTTCTAAAACTATCGCTGACTCGTCTTGGTTTCCCTCTGGTTCTCTTACCCTCCATGACTGAATCCATTATTCTTCTATGAAATGAACTCTCCTCTATTCGCCTCACACCATCCCCATCACCGAAGCCTGTTTAAATACACAGATTCTACCTTCATCTCCTCATTCCGAGTACCCTCCTGCCATTGTTCGCTATGCTTGTGCCAGCATTCATTCTCGCTACTTTCATATCTGATACTTCCAAGCTATGAATATCATATTCTGAGTCCACCCAACTTCCAGTCGCGTGTAGGGAAGTCCGTCTAATTTCGTCCGAGAACTCACTTCTTATTATGGCAAAGAATACTGCTGACAGTGATGAATATAAAAGCTGTTAAATCAATTTAATGAGCAGAGATTGCACAAGCTCTGTGGTGTAGTGGTTAGCGTGATTAGCTGCCACCACCGGAGGTCCGGGTTCGATTCCCGGCTCTCCCACGAAATTTGAAAAGTGGCACGAGGGCTGGAACGGGGTCCAGTCAGCCTCGGGAGGTCAAATGAGTAGAGGTGGGTTCGATTCCCACCTCAGCCATCCTGGAAGTGGTTCTTACGTGGTTTCCCACTTCTCCTCCAGGCAAATGCCGGGATGGTACCTACGTTAAGGCCACGGCCGCTTCCTTCCCTCTTCCTTGTCTGTCCCATCCAATCTTCCCTCCACAAGGCCCCTGTTCAGCATAGGTACTGGTCATCCTCCCCAGTTGTAACCCCCGACCCAGAGTCTGAAGCTCCAGGACACTGCCCTTGAGGCGGTAGAGGTGGGATCCCTCTCTGAGTCCGAGGGAAAAGCCGACCCTGGAGGGTAAACAGATTAAGGAGGAGGAGATTGCACAAGTTATTATGTTCAATGCAGATTCATACAATCATAATTATTACACCACGGATCAATGACTCTATTCTCCCTTTCTTAATCTGTTTATCCTCCAGGGTCGGTTTTTCCCTCGGGCTCAGCGAGGGACCCCACGTCCACTGCCTCAAGGGCAGTGTCAGTTGGTCAGAGGACCAGTACCTCGCCCAGGCGGCCTCACCTGCTATGCTGAACAGGGGCCTTGTGGAGGGATGGGAGATTGGAAGGGACAGGCAAGGAAGAGGGAAGAAAGCGGCCGCGGCCTTACGTTAGGTACCATCCCAGCATTTGCCTGGAGAAGTAGGGAAACGATGGAAAAACACTTCGAGAACGGCTGAGGTGGGAATCGAACCCACCTCTACTCAGTTCACCTCCCGAGGCTGAGTGGACCCCGTTCCAGCCCTCGTACCATTTTTCAAATGTCGTGGCAGACCCGGGAATCGAACCCGGGCCTCCGGGGGTTGCAGCTAATCACGCTAACCACTACACCACAGAGGCGGACTTCCAATGGCTCTATTGCAAATGCAAATTTAGCAACTTGAGCCGCTAGGTAGAGAAACATATTTCCATTCCTTATTTCGGCACGAGTGGCTCAGGCGGTAGCGTGCCGGCCTCTCACCGCTGAGTTCTGTGGTTCAAGCCCGGTCACTTCATGCCAGACTTTTGCTGGACAAAGCGGAGGCAAGACAGGTTTTTCTCTGGGTACTCCGGTTTTCCATGTCATCTTTCATTCCAGCAACACTCTCCAATATTTGTTTTCATTTATTCCATCAGTCGTTGATCATTGCCCCAGAGGAGTGTGACAGGCGGCACAGTTCCTATCTTTGCCGCTAGGTGGGGCTTCATTCATTCCATTCCTGACCCGGTCGAATAACTTGGTAGGAATTACTGTACATTAGAAGACAAATAAATTTGAGTGGAATTTTCTTTTTAAAGTAGAAGATCATGCAATGAAGATAAAGTTCCAAATCAGTCCGCGTCCGCCTGACACCCGGCAGCCCCGGGTTCTATTCCCGGTCGGATCAGGGGGTTTTAATTGTAAATGATTAATATCCGTGGCCTGGAGACTGGGTGTTTGTGTCGCCCTTAACGTTCCTTTCCACACATTCAACACTCTACACTTCCGCAATTCCAATTACACGCTGGTGGCAAAGGATCTCTAGAGGTCGTCGCCACGAAAAAATATCACTTTAAAAAAAAGTTGCAAATCAAGAGGACAAATTGCGGCAAATATTAGTTTATTGGGGATTGGAATAATTTATCAAGGGAGTGTTTGATACATGTACAACTTCTTTGAAATAATTTTAGAACAGACTAAGTAACGATCTGATGAGGAATCTGCCACCTGGACGACTGCCCTAAATACAGTTCAACGGTGTTTGGTGATTGATTTTCTCGTTATTGATCTATAGTTATCCAAAATTATTATTCTAAGCCAACAGTGTTTGGAGTATAAATATGTAAATTTAAAATATTCTATAAATCTGTAACTATTCAGTAGAGTTTATGTAAACATATATTATCGGCACACTTTATCTTGGTGCATTTGTGTACGGGGGTGAGGAGTAAGGAGGGAGCTGTCCGATTCCGATAGTGCTGCCAACTGAATGAAAATTAAATCTGAATTGAATCGAGAATATGATCGATCGATATGAAGTTTCTAAACCGTTATTATCTTAAGCCAACAACTATGTCACATACACATTCTATAACATTTCTCGATGCGAATCTTGTTCCTAGCATGAATTCTATAGTTTGGCTTTGCTGTGTAAACAACAACGACGCTTAAGCGATTCATAGTTTGTGTTTCAAAGGTTGCCAGTACGAATATCGAAGATTGCCGAAGTCGACCGATTCAGCACTAGGGTGTAAATGCACCAAGATAAAGTGTGCCGATAATATATACCCGGTCTAGAAAACCAAGAATAACGGTCGAGAGGATTCGTCGTGCTGACCGCACGACACCTCGTAATCTGGAGGCCTTCGGGCTGAGCAGCGGTCGTTTGGTAGCCCAAGGCCATTCAAGGGCTGTAGTGCCATGGGGTTAGTTTTTTTAATACTTATACATATGTGGGGATGGAGGCAGTTCCGTGTATCTGTAGCTGGACCTTTCTCCATCTACAACCACTGCATTGTACTGTGCATGATGTACAATAATAATAATAATAATAATAATAATAATATCCTGCTCACAAAAGAACCAATCCCAACGGCAAAAGACTGGTGTCCATTTGCGAAAATCACAACCTGCAGGTCAAGTCGACCCATTTTCGCCATCTACCCAGAAAGCAAATGACTTGGCGTTCTCCCGTCCAAGCTCTCGGAGAGTTCCAAATTGATCATGTTGCAATCTCCAGGAGAAACAGCCCTGAGATTATGAATGTCAAGGTAAAGAAAGGCATCAATGTGGCCTCAGATCATTATATGTCTCTTATCAAATTCAAACCAATTCCCGCAAACACAAGGAAGACAACCAAACAGATCACACGCTTCGACAATGATAAACTTCGGCAAAGGGTCGAGGAGTTCCAGGAGAAGGCTAGACCAAATGACTGTGACTTTAACAACGCCAAAAGTCTCCTTGTTGAGGCCGCCAAAGACGTTGCAGAAATCAAGAGAAGCAAAAAGCATGCCTGGTGGAATGGTACCTGCGAATCAGTCCTCCAAGAAAGACTCAATGCGTGGAAACAGTACTACTCTACGAAATCAGAAAATGATTGGGAAACCTACAAAACCCAACGTGCCCAAGCAGCTAGGGTGTTCAGAACTGAGAAACGTAAATACGAAAAATCTCTCATTGAAAAGATAGAACAAAACATTAGGAAGGATGAAAGCAGAGAGTACTACAGAGCCTTCAAACGCAAACTCACTGGCTATAAACCACCATCTCTATGCTTTGAGCGAAAGGACGGCACACTGGCGACGTCAAATGAAGAAAATTGCAGCATTCTGGCAGATTACTTCAAGGATTTACTTAATTGCTCTGAACCGCAAAGCGCCATTGAGACCAAGGAACCCTTACTCAGGTACCCAGATTCCAGACCACCCGACAGAGATGAAATCAAGCGCCACATTGCCCGTCTCAAAAATAACAAAGCGCCGGGGGAAGACTCAGTAGTAGCAGAATTATGGAAATATCACTTGATATCTTGCAAAAGCAAATAGAAGAAATTTGGAACAAGGAGACCCTACCCGAAGATTGGAAAATAGCTTTGATCCATCCATTACACAAAAAAGGCAGCATGAAGAACATCACCAACTACAGAGGAATATCTTTGCTACCCGTGACTTACAAAATTCTATCACTTGCCATCCTGGAGCGCTTGGAAGCACAAGTCGAACATCAAATAGGTAAATACAAAGGAGGGTTCAGAAAAGGTCGCTCAACAGCTGAACAGATCCAAAATCTCAAAACGATCATCAGATATTGTACACTAAGGTCCAAGCAGTATGTGTCTGTCTTTGTGGACTTTAAGAAAGCGCACGACTCCATTGACCGGGAAGTCCTGCTAAACATCTTAAATGAATTTGGAGTTGATTTGAAACTGCTGGCATTAATTAGAGCCACCCTGACCGATACAAAATCCAAGGTGAAGTTCCACAGATGTCTGTCGCATTCCTTTGACATCAAAACAGGAGTCCGACAAGGTGATGGGCTATCCCCTATACTCTTCAACTGTGTTCTTGAAAAGATCATCAGAACCTGGCGGGTGAAATTACAGGAAACCAACTACAGTCCATTGAGAATAGGAACCAAACCCAAGGGGATCGCAACAGACTGCTTAGCATTTGCCGATGATATTGCTGTTCTCTCAAACGACATAGAAACCGCTAGAGCTCAAGTTGAAATTTTAAAGGAAATTGCCGAACAAACTGGTTTGCAGATATCGTTTGAGAAAACAGAAGTAATGACTAACATCAAAGAGGCTCCAAAATACGGGGACATCACCCGAGTAGACAAATTCAAATACCTGGGCGAGATCATCATGAAAAATGGACTGGACAAAGAAGCACTTCAGGAGCGAGTACGCAAACTGGAAATAGCCTACCAAACATCCCGCACAATCTACAACAAAAAATGCCTTTCCCAAAACACCAAGCTACGTCACTATGAAACAGTTCTAAAGCCAGTAGTTCTATATGCAGCCGAAACCCTGTCTCTAAATGCCAACAAAGGACTCCTTGAAGAACTGGAGAAAAGAGAACGCAAAATTGTGAGAGGAATCTTGAGATCAAAGTACAGAAATGGAATCCATCAAAAGAGATCCAACAAGGAAGTCTACACCAAAATAGAGAAAATTACAGACACAATCAGAAAAAGACGAGCACGATTTTACGGTCATCTGAGAAGAATGGACGGAAGAAAGTTAATTAAAGAAATCTTTCACTTTTTTTATTCAAACTCCAAAACCACAATTCCCTGGTTTAGAAATACCAAAGAAGACCTGCAAATGCTACATATCTCAGCTGAAGACGCCCTTAACAGAGATCTCTTCCGCAAGAAAATATTGACGATCGGTGCCCCTTGGACAGAGGAGCGTAAGCAGGCCCACTCACAAAGAATGAGGGAAATTTGGGCTCTAAAGAAGGCCAAGTTCAGTGTCAAATGCAACAAGACTTAACGTGGTCCTTGATGGCCCCAACGATTTATATATAATAATAATAATAATAATAATAATAATAATAATAATAATAATAATAATAATAATAATAATAATAATAATAATAATAATAATCTAAATAATCGCATGGCCTCAGCTAACATGTACAATGAAAATGAATAATAATAATAATAATAATAATAATAATAATAATAATAATAATAATAATAATAATAATAATAATGGGGTCGATGACCTTAGATGTTAGGCCCCTTTAAACAACAAGCATCATCATCATCATCATCATCGGAATCATCACAAGTAGCAGTCCAGAAAGGAGTGATGCAAGGCTGCAGTTTGACCCCCTCCTTAACAATGTTTATATAGAACAGGTGGTTAGGATATCAAAGATAAATTTGGAAAAGGAATCACAAACCCAGGAGAGGAAATCAAAACCCTAAGAACTGCCGATGATATTGTTATTTTATCTGAGTCTGGAGAAGATATAGAGAAATTGATGAATGGTATGGGCAGAGTCTTGGAGAAAGAGTACGAGATGAAAATAAATAAGGCCAGAATAAAAGTAATGGAGTGCAGTCGAAATAAGTCAGGTAATGAAGGAAATATTAGATCAGGGAATGAAGTCTTAAAGGAAGTAGATGATATTGTTATTTGGGTAGTAAAATAACTAAGGATGCCATAAGTAAGGGAGGATATAACATGCAGACTAGCACAATCAAGGAAAGCCTTTCTTAAGAAAAGAAATTTGCTCACTTCGAACAATGATATAGGAATTAGAAAGATGTTTTTGAAGACTTCCGTGTGGAGCGTGGCATTGAGTGAAATTGAACCATGGACGATACTATCTCAGAAAGAAAGACAGAAGCTTTTGAAATGTGGTGTTATGGAAAAGTGCTAAAGGTGAGTTGGATAGATCGAACCACGAATGAAGAGATACTGAATCAAATTGGTGAGAGGAGATCGATTTGGCTAAATTTGATGAGAAGAAAAGACACATATTAAGCCACCCAGGACTAGTTCAGTTCGGTTTTGAAGGAAGTGTAGATTATAGCAGATGTAGTAGTTACATAGAAATGAAAAGGTTAGCACCGGATAGGGTGGCATGGAGAGCTGCATCAAGTCAGTCTATGGATTGATGACTGAAATAATAATAATAATAATAATAATAATAATAATAATAATAATAATAATAATAATAATAATAGGCCCGCCTCTGTTATGTAGTGGTTAGTGTGATTAGCTGTCTCCCCCGGAGGCCCGGGTTCGATTCCCGTCTCTGCCACGAAATTTGAAAAGTGGTACGAGGTGAACTGAGTAGAGGGAGGTTCGATCCCCACCTCAGCCATCCTCGAAGTAGTTTTCCGTGGTTTCCCACTTCTTCAGCCAAATGCCGGGATGGTACCTAAAAGGCCACGGCCGCTTTCTTCTCTCTTCCTTGTCTATGTCTTCCAATCTTCCCATCCCCCTACAAGGCCCCTGATCAGCATAGCAGGTGAGGACGCCGCGGCGAGATACTGGTTCTCCTGCCTAGTTGTATCCTACCGACCCAAAGTCCCACGCTCTAGGACACTGTCCTTGAGGCGGTAGAGGTGGGATCCCTCGCTGAGTCCGAGGGAAGAACCAACCCTGGAGGGTAAACGGATTAAGGAAGAAATATTAATAATAATAACAATAATGATAGACTTAGTGTAGGATTTAAGTCTGCGGAGAGAGGAGAATGAACGCTCAGCAGTGGAGGTAGACACTGGTATTGTAAGAACTTAACAACTTTGCGTAGCTGTGGGAAGAGGATTGACACTTTAAGATACACAGCACACAGAACCTGACCACCACCAGCCATTATTTTGGGAGTGTTCAAAATGCAAAGCAGCCGCGAAGTCTTCGCCTATGCACTTACTGTACTACCATCCTTGGAAAATACACGATGACTAGTGTTTGACTCATTAATCTATAGGACATTTCTTTGCCACCAAATAACTTAGAAAAATCAAGGAAGAACAGATTTGCAACAAAATAGACCTATTTTTGACGTACACTATTCCATATTGCATTATTTCAAACATACCACACATGAAACTGCCGATCTTAACAACAGATTAAATACTGTATAAAAATTGAAATATTTACGTTTTCCTTTGTTGACCGACGCGAAGTAGGCTATAGAACTGATGATCTTGTTGTTTTTCACTTTTAGACCAGAGTCACTACTACTAACGTAAGCTGTTCGTCTTGTCATACAGTCTAGACTACTACTGTTATTGCGGTCAGCCGCGATCTTCTGCGAACAGTGAAACGTAATAATTTCTGAATGTTGACAAGAATATTACCAATATTAGCTAATCAGTTCATCTCTACAATAGAAAACATCGCAACAAAGTAAAAAATGTAGCTCTATTACAGACAGAATGAATGGCAGTGTTGTATCATAATGCGACTCATAAAACGCGCGCTTTCTCCTCAAAGCTTAGCCCGCGTCTTTTAAATTACGTAAAAATTACATGAAAAAGGGGTCCACTTTTCCCTTTCCGAAAATCAAATTATCACAAATATGTCTCCTGGTCTTGGCCATCCATCATTACCTGCTAATTTCAATGGCAAGCAGCCATAAGTCATAGCCTGGACGGTTGCTAGGAAAAATTGTCTAACCATCCATCCATACCTTACATCACCGCCTGCACGGTTGTTAGGTAACATTGTCTGACCATCTATCCATACCTTACATCACAGCCTGCACGGTTGCTAGGTAACATTGTCTGACCATCTATCCATACCTTACATCACCGCCTGCACGGTTGCTAGGTAACATTGTCTGACCATCTATCCATACCTTACATCACCTCCTGCACGGTTGCTATGGTTACACTTCCGTCACACATTTTGTCGCGTCAGGTTACACAAATTTTCGGTGATCCCTAGGCACAAGACATACGAGTAGCCTATTTATGTCAAAAAACAACACATATTTCAGTGGAGCATTGAGTTTGACATAGATATGTCTGATGGCTGGGAACCATCTGAAAATTTGCGTCAAGAAAATCATCATCATGTCCGGCTCCATGGCTAAATGGCTAGCGTGCTGGCCTTTGGTCGCAGGGGTCCCGGGTTCGATTCCCGACAGGGCCTGGACTTATAACCATAATTGGTTAATTCCCCTGACAAGGGGGCTGGGTGTATGTGTCGTCTTCATCATCAATTCATCCTCATAACGACGTTCAGGTCGCCTACGGGTGTCGAATCAAAAGACCTGCACCTGGCGAGCCGAAATCCTCGAACACATCCCGGCACTAAAAGCCATACGCCATTTCATCATCATCATCATCATCATCATCATAGAACCCCTTCAGCGTGCCGGGTAGCGTGGTGTTGAACGAGTCTTCACCATCGTTGTTTGTCCAGAAATGCCTCTTCTCTCACCACTGACTCCCAATTCCCTCCTCTTCTCTCAGCTGGTGTCCATCTCTTCCTATGTCTTATCATTGGCCTTCTTTCTCTCAAACGTTCTTTCTAGGCGTGCTGTTCTTGTGTCAAGCAATCGCTTTACATATCCATACCGTCTCGAAGTCCCTGGCTTCTTTTTTATTGAGTCCACTTCCAGCTCCATTCTGATGTCATCGTTCCTAACATGTTCCTTCCGTGATTTTTGGAGGGTAGTTCGTAGAAACTTAATTTCACTTGCTTGCAATTTATCAACTTTTCTCTCTCTTTCAGTGTGCATGTGTCTAGACTGTATGTGAGAATGGACACAAAGTACGACTTATACAGAGTCATCTTGGTTCTCATGGGCACGAAATTAGCGATGCAAAATCTGTGATGCGAGATTACCGTGCACCAGTCCAACTGTGATGTGAAATACTGGTGGATGGCCATGGTTGAGAGACATATATCATAGAGGCCTCATCCCATCATACTCTAGAGGTATTGTTATTTCATTTGTAGTAGTTTCGTAGGCCTCGAATCAGTTTCATGCCAGTAGATTGCAAAAATAAGCGGTGTATGTCATCCATTTTTACATTTGTTTCTCTGCTAAGATATTATATGATGATTTCTTCCTCATCTTCTGAAGGCTTATTATTTTGCTAACGATTTACCGTTGTACTAACACATACAGCTCCAGCATTTGCCTGGTGTGAAAATGGGAAACCACGGGAAACCATCTTAAGGGCTGTCGACAGTGGGGTTCAAACCCAGTATCTCCCCGAAGCAAGCTCACAGCTGCGCAGCCCTAACCGCACGGCCAACTAGCCCGGTCATTCATGTATGAAATCGATATAAAATAATACTGCACTCTGTCTGTGTTGGCTTAGTATTATGAGGCTGGAATCCAAGTAAAAATATTGGTATACAACATTGGTTTTCATAGTGTTTGGTTACACAGAAATTAATAAAACACTACGCTCCAAAAATATCAGTCTCTATTTATTACTTTATACAAAGTCAGTTATTTTTGTTTGGTTATTACACGCCAAACTTCGTCCTTGTGGTGCAACGGAAAAAAATATTTTCTGATAATCCAAAAATAAGCCAGTCCGAAAAGGCCTCGCATCCAGTAAATTAATTCCTCAAGCTACATCCAATCTTAAGAAGATATCTGTTGATATACCTGTTAAGGAAATTTACATCCTTGCTGAATTCTTTAGAGAACAGTCTCCTGACAGACAACAGGAAGTGTGGTAATTCAGTACATTGAACTCATCCCCACCACAGGGATGTGGTTCCGGAAAAACAGCCACAAATCCTTTGCCTGAACACGAAACTCCAAACACGTTGTATTTGCACTCGTAACGTCCGGCTCCATGGCTAAATGGTTAGCGTGCTGGCATTTGGTCACAGCGGTCCCGGGTTCGATTCCCGGCAGGGTCTGGAATTTTAACCATCATTGGTTAATTTCTCTGGCACGGGGGCTGGGTGTATGTGTCGTCTTCATCATCATTTCATCCTCATCACGACTCGCAGGTCGCCTACGGGTGTCGAATCGAAAGACCTGCACTTGGCGAGCCGCACTTGTCCTCGGACACTCCCGGCACTAAAAGCCATACGCCATTTCATTTCATTGCACTCGTAGAACTAAATTAATAACTTGGGCAATAAAAACAATTCTTTCTTGTCAAAATAGCCAGCCTCGAGTTCGTGGATTTAGTGAATCATAGAGAATCTGCTGTGGTACAAAATTCCGGCACTTTAGCGAATTCAAAAATCGTAAAATTTGTTAGTAGGATGTAAAACCAACAAAGTTATTATTATGATTTCTTTTTACAGTTTGTTTTACGTCGCACCGACAAAGATAGCTCTTATGGCGACGATGGGATAGGAAAGGCTTAGAAGAGTGAAAGAAGCGGCCGTGGCCTTAAATAAGGCCATTTGCCTGGTGTGAAAATGGGAAACCACGGAAAACCATCTTCAGGGCTGCCGACAGTGGGGCTCGAACCCACTATCTCCCGGATGCAAGCTCACAGCTGCGCTTCCCTAACCACACGGCCAACTCCTCGGTATTATTATTATTATTATTATTATTATTATTATTATTATTATTATTATTATTATTATTATTATTCCTTCGTTATGCCCATTCATAGAGCGCGTTTGAACTTGATAGTTGGTTTGATGGTTTGTGCCTTCTTATCCTCCCAAAATCTCTTCATGAATGCACTGTGTTGCATCTTGCGTTCTGTCGACCACTTCCTACCAGTTGTCTTTTTTGGTTTTTCCCTAAATTTATGATTAGCTACTTTGGTTCTAAAAGCTCCACGATTTTCCATGATGTCATCTGTAATATTTATTTCTTGGAGGTCCGCCTTAGTTTCTTCTAGCCATTTTATTTTGACCTTCTTTGAGTTGATTACTTTGAATAATCTTTTAGTTAGTCTGTCGCTGTTCATTCTGTAGATATGGCCATAGAAATTAAGGCGCCTTTTCCGTACAGCATCAGTAAACCTGTCGGTGAAGGAGTAGAGGTCCGCTGTTTTCCTCTTAATCCACATTCCATTTTCTCTCGTAGGACCATAAATTTTCCTGAGAATTTTCCGCTCCTGCTTTTCAATTTCTGTAATTTTAGAGTGACCACCTAAGCATATGGTTTCTGAGGCATATAAAGCTTCGGGCAATACAACTGTCTTGTAGTGTCGTAATTTTGCATTACGCGATATGACTCTTTTGTTGTAGTAATTCCACGTCAGTCTGTATGCCTTATGTAGTTTGGTGTTTCTTTCTACATTGACACTACTGTCTAATCCTGATGGTAGTATAATTTCTCCAAGGTATTTGAAGGAGGGCACCTGTGAAATTGTGCCGTTTTCCATCTCTAGCGGAGTTCTTTTGCTATTTTGACGTAGATTTTCCATGTACTTGGTTTTCTCGTAGGATATCTGGAGGCCTGCCTTTGATGCTATATTGTGTAGTCTCTGTATGGCATACCTTGTTTCATCCTTGGTCTTAGTAATGATTGCGAGATCATCAGCAAATGCTAAACATTTCACATTGACCTTGCTTCCCAAATTTCCGATGTTCACACCCTTGATATCCTTTTCCCACTCTCTAATAACTTTGTCTAGAACTAAGTTAAACAGAATAGGGGAGATGCTGTCACCTTGACGAACGCCCGTACATATTTCAAAAGGCTCAGAGATTTCTCCAAGGAATTTCACTTTAGAGGTCGTACTTGTGAGGGTCTGCTGGATAAGTGCTCTGGTCTTCTTGTCCACTCTGAGTTCTTCTAGGGTATCAAATACTGTCTGTCTGTCCACAGAGTCATACGCCTTCTTAAAATCCACAAAGGTGACGATCGTGCTGGCACTTCGGCGAATCCTTAATATCGTCTTCAAGTTCCATATTTGTTCTGCACATGATCGACCTTTCCTAAAACCCGCTTGGTACTCGCCAATCAGATGATCTGTCTGTTTTTCTAACCGGTTCAAGAGAGCTTTGGAAAGGATTTTGTATGCGATTGGCAGTAGAGATATGCCTCTATAGTTGTTTGGATCTGCCTTGTCACCTTTCTTGTGCAATGGGTGTATTAATGCACACTTCCAATCCTGTGGAATCATTTCCGTTTCCCATATTTCTACTAGGATTGCATGAATTTTGCTTACAAGATCATCTCCAAGTTTACACATCTCCGCAGTGATGCCGTCCTCTCCAGGAGCTTTATTATTTTTAAGCGATCGTATAATCTCTGCTGTTTCCTGTATTGTCGGTGGCTGTGAATCGGGGTTGGGCATGGGCTTTTCAAAGTTCAGTCTTTCCTTTGGAGGATCACAATTGAGGAGGTCTCGGAAGTAGTCAGCTAGAATAGTGCAGTTCTCTTTGGTGTTCGTTTCTAATGTTCCATTTGCTCGACGGAAACATAAAGATGGTGGTTGATAGCTAGATAAATTCTCACGGAAGGTCTTGTAGAAATTCCTGGAGTTGTTTCTAAGGAAATCTTGTTCGATTTCCATGAGTCTATTTTTGTCATAGGCTCGTTTCTCCCTGCGGATTATTTTTGAGGAGATTTTCTGAACTTTTAGGAAGGTCTCCCATCTCTTAGTTGTTTGATGTCCATTCCACTGATTCCATGCTTTCATCCGTTCATCAATGGCTTTATCACAGGTCGTGTTCCACCACCTATGTTTGCGTTTCCTTGGAGGCTGCCCTAATTTCATGGCTGATGTCTGAAGTGTTTTACGAAGGCCTGGCCAGTCCTTGGGGTCCTGCTCTCGTATGTCTTGTAGAAAGGTCGTGGCGTTCTGTCGAAGACATTCTGGATCAACTCTTAGAGATCTTTTGTGTTTAGGTCTGCATCTGTTGGGTTGGAATCTCACTTTGATTTGTGTTAGGTAGTGGTCCGAGTCGACAAATCCCTTCCGTACTCTAACATTTTGGATCTCACACATATTCTTTCTGGAGATTGCGACGTGATTGATCTGGAATTCGCCCAATAACGGGTTTGGTGATTTCCACGTTTTCTTCTTATGTGGGGGTCTCGCAAAATGCGTAGACATTAGTTTTAAGACAAATGTTTTACAGAAGTCTATAAGACGTTCTCCATTCTTGTTCGTTCTCCAATGTGCCGAGTGATGACCAACAATCCATTTGTGTTTCCTCTCTCTGCCAACCTGTGCATTAAAATCACCTACTAAGATTTTCACGTGGTGCTTTGGAATCTTGCTAGTGGTTTCTTCTAAGAGTTCCCAGAAGGCTTCCACTTTCTCTGGATTTTTCTTATTGTCAGTGTTTGTGGGAGCGTGGGCATTGACCAAGGAGTAAGCTTTATTGCCAGATTTCACAGTAAGTACTGAGATTCTTTCAGATGGGGATGTAAAGTCAAGTACAGAACTGATGATAGTTTTTCGTACCGCAAAAGCTGTTCCAAGTTGTGTTAAGTTCCCATGGATTCTTATGGCAGGTTTACCCTTAAATATCCTGTACTCTTCAGAGTCAAAATGGTTTTCATCCTGGTAGCGCGTTTCCTGGAGTGCTATGATTTGAATATTGAACTTATCCAGGGTGTCCGTTAGCTGTTTAAGCTTGCCTGTTTTCAGTAGGGTGTTGACATTAATTGTACCTAAGAAGGTCTTTTTCTTGGGACGAAGAGATTTTGAGAAGCTCCGACTCTTCTCTGCATGATGCTCCCGATCCCCCAGAATCCGATGATCGGGAGAAACCGGACTAGGTGTGTCCAGAGCCTGGGGTAGTTGCTGTGATAACGTGTTATCCATCATGCCAATGTTGCAAGTTGAAGATACATGCAGGGGGTGATCATACTGGTATGATCACAAGGTTACAACTCGATGGTTAAGACCGAGAGGTGCCTCTTGGTGTCTTCCGGCTAAATTATCATTTACGATTACTTAGGAGTCCGTAGTTAGAACTTCGGTTGTAAGCCGAAGAGCCAGTTCTTCCGCTCTCTCAGCCGTTGGGAAATATCCTCTTCCGCCGTCGAGACCGTTGACTGCAGTCCTTTTTGCCTCAGTTGATCCGCGGGTGCTTATTTGGCTTGGCCTTATTCACACCTGTCCTGCATATCTACAGGAGCATCCCCTATCAGCCATATGGGACGCGCCGTGTCGGGGTTGAGGCCCCCCACCCCAGTGTCTTCCGAGGAGTTATGTCTAGCGCTTACTCAATTCGGTGCCAGACCCCCACGAAAGCTGGCTGGGCACGGTATTATTATTATTATTATTATTATTATTATTATTATTATTATTATTATTATTATTATTATTATTATTATTATTATTATTATTATTATTATTACAATCTCCTAGCGGTATCGGTCCCGAAGTTCTATGGCCTACCAAGCGATCGCTGCTGAGCTCGAAAGCCTGTAGATTACGAGGTGTCGTGTGGTCGTCAGGACGAACGCTCTCGGCTGTTATTTTTGGCATTCAAAACCATCCCCATCTCACCGTCAGATAACTCATCAGTTGTAATCAGGTAGGTTTAGTAAACGACGAACCAGCCCTCAGTTGCAAGTAAAAATCCGGGTAATAGGCAGGCATGCTAAGCCTACACCACGGGGCCGACATTATTATTATTATTATTATTATTATTATTATTATTATTATTATTATTATTATTATTATTATTATTATTATTACATCAATTTAGGAAGGCTCGGCTTGTGCCGGTAACACACTGGCCTGACTCGGCCTAAGCAAGGAGTCCCTTTATGAAACTATAGGTACATATATCTACAAATATTTCCAACATAAATAATTACAACATATACATTTATACAATAAACATTCACAGATGATATCGCTAAACAACTTCTTATCTTCCCGCTTTGGGAATCTGTTCTTCAGTATCATATTATTATTATTATTATTATTATTATTATTATTATTATTATTATTATTATTATTATTATTATTATTATTATTATTATTATTATTATTATTATTATTATTATTATTATTATAAATTTTTGATAAATTAAATGAGCATGTGACTAAATATTTGTTTAGTCCATCAAGAATCTTCAACGCTAATGAGTGTGATATTTGCAGAATGGCTAAACGTTAATTTGTTTTATTTTGAATGTGAAAAAAATTAATTTTTGTTAAAAAAGATTGACCGTCCGATACCACCCTCCATTTTTTAAACCTACGAAAGTCTAATGACCTCCTTAATTTGTTAATACTGTCCGTATTTTTAATTGTGATTAAATATATTCTAGTGAGTACGTTGATACAAGAATATAGATGCTTATAAAATGCATTACATGAATTTTTTCCTATCCCATAAACAAATTATGGCTGAAAAGTTAAACTGTCCGATACCTCCCGACTTTCCCCTATTATTATTGTTGTTGTTGTTGTTGTTGTTGTTGTTGAAGTTGAAAGTTATATTTCAGTCTTCTCAAATGAATATTGTTTATTCGAGATTTCTTCTTCTACAGTGTATGTATGTCGTAAATACATAATATGCACTGTACGTTGCTTTACATCGCCGAGCCCGCTGTCTAGCCGTTCGAGATGGTGGTGGTGGCTGTTATTATTATGTTATAGGAAGCAGAACTGGGCAACTATCCTCTATTAACACTCATCAGAGGGAAAACAATAGAAGTTCCGACATTTCGAAAAATGAAGGTATCAGCCAAAGAAAGACAAGGGCCGCGAAGGGCGTGAAAGTGAAAGACTCTCTAGTCCTCGAATGCTATAATATTGTTGGGGTCGGAAAATAACAAGAGTTGTCGAAGGGAGGTCGGATAGGATAGATGAAAGTGAGGAGCCTGGCACAAGTAAGTGGAAGCAAACCTCGCTCCCAAGTTTGGATCCCCTGAGGCACTGGTTCAGCCTAATTGAGAGTAACTGAGGAGCTATCTGACGGTGAGATAGTATAATAATAATAATAATAATAATAATAATAATAATAATAATAATAATAATAATAATAATAATAATAATAATAATAATATTTCCGTGTGGCTATTTCTAGCCGAGTGCAGCCCTTGTGAGGCAGACCCTCCGATGAGGGTGGGCGGCATCTGCCATATGTACTGTAGGTAACTGCGTGTTCTTGTGGTGGGGGATAGTGTTATGTGTGGTGTGTGAGTTGTAGGAATGTTGGAGACATTGGAATTAACCAATCAAGGTTAAAATCCCCGACCCGGCCGGGAATCGAACCCGGGACCCTCTGAACCGAAGGCCAGTACGCTGACCATTCAGCCAACGAGTCGGTACGGTAATATAGTGGCCCCGTTCTAGAAAGCAAATAATAACGGATTCGTCGCTCTAACTACGCGTCATGTGCAGGCATTCGGGCTGAGCAGTGGTCGCTTAGTAAGCCAAGGCCCATCAGGGCTGTAACACCATGAGGTTTGTTTGTTTGTATAACATCCGAGCTTAATTCCTTGGCAATTGGTACTTGGGATGTATCCACGAACATCAGTTACTTCTGCTGTTATCTTAAATTTTCAACACTCGAATAACGTCATTATCTCGAATGAAGCTCATTTCCGTATTCACCACAGAATTCATTATCTCGGTTTACCAAAATTTTCATTTCAATCTGAATGTTAACCTTAATTTTTTTCATACCCAGTACTACAACTTACCGACACATGAAAACAGCTGTGCCAGTGATCTTCACTGAATGTCAATAGTTTCCTCGGGCACACACATGCTAAAGCACAACACACACAAACACTCAAAGTACACACACACAGCCACATAAATACACATACGAAGTTAAGCAACATCGGGAGTGGTCACCTACTGGGTGGGTGGCCAAGCTTCCGCACACATACTCTTCACAAATAACTAATGAATCACTACCGAAACTGTTTTAAAAACTCACATACAATATCTTATTCAGAATGATGAATCACTCAACTGACTACACTCACTACAGACCGGCAGAGGAGCTCCGATGGGAGCACCGGTATCGGTACGTAATATACCACCTATCTCTACGAGAAAGAAAGATGGAACATACAGAACCTAGGAAATTGCTATTGAATTTCATGACAGAAAGTCAAATTATAGCATATTTCATTTAAAAAACATAATATTCCTTAGTTGTTTATTAAAAAATCACACCTAGTTGTGTACCATACAAGATATAAGCTATAATCGAGAATTCTTCTTAGCCCTACCTCGCTGTTGGGAATTTCAGGTTATGTTCGATCATGGATAACAATGGCTGTGTCGAAACTTTACTTTAGATAACCTAAAACGTGCGTCAGCATAGTCCTCAAAGTATGTAGCGCTTTCTTTCTATCCACGTAAGACATTTTATTGCATAATTCTGATCATATTCCTCGTCACTGTGATTTTCTCTTTCAGTTAAATATTGTAGTCATCTACGAGCTGCCATCTTGATAGGCAAGATCTTAAATTTCCTATTTTATGGGCCAACCTTTCTCCAGTAAAATTTTAAACCCATTATTCGAGACAAGTTTGTTGGTGAGTTCTCATTTAACTGTTATATCCGTTTTCCTAGTTTTAAACGGGTCTAAAAAGGAGTGAGTTTAGTCAGATAATAAAATATTTAAACGCAAATGTTTTACATTTTGTGTCGTTTCATGGTAACAAAAACCATATTTTACACATTATGTTTTCGTGAAAGCTGTTTAGTTCTTTTTCTTCTAATTTTTTTTTTCTTATTTGCTTTACGTCGCACCGACACAGATAGGTCTTATGGCGACGATGGGATAGAGAATGCCTAGGAATGGGAAGGATGCGGCCGTGGCCTTAATCAAGGTACGGCCCCAGCATTTGCCTGGTGTGAAAATGGGGAAACCACGAAAAACCATCTTCAGGGCTGCCGACAGTGGGATTCGAACTCACTATCTCCCGATTACTGGATACTGGCCGCACTTAAGCGACTGCAGCTATCGAGCTCGGTTTTTCTTCTAAATAAGAAGAGTTCTGTACCCAGGCTTGGTGCAGCAGCTTTGTACACGGCGCACATTATTAAGTCTAACGGAACATCATTCTCCTGTTGTGGGTAGTAAATCCTTTGGCCAGGTAGAAATGCTGTATAAAAAAATGCCGCGGAAATGGTTGAGTGCACTTCCTTAGCGATTCAAGTGAATCATTAGTTTGGGTTTTCCTGTTCCCTTTGCGCTGATGTAGATAGGGAGTTGTGTACCGACACAGATTGTCTAAACATTTACAGTACAAGCACATTTTTGTGAGTGGAGAAATGAGAATCTTTAAACTAAAGGAAACCGGATCATTAACTGACCACCGGATTTAGTGGTTTAGTTCGTTACGAAATAAATGATGAAATACTGCAGGGTCCATTCAACTCCGAAATAGACAGCACTTGGGGTGTGGTGCTTATTGCCTGTCAACTAATTCTTGTGCCCGATGTTAACGGCTTAGTTTTTCTACAACTGATCTTCGTTCGGCTGAATGCTCACCGTCCTGGACCCTGCGTTCTATTCCTGAGCGGGATGAGGATTTTAATTTCGTATGATCAATTGGAGACGGAATACAATATGCAAACAAGTGTTTTTTTTTCTTCTACAAGTTGCTTTACGTCGCACTAACACACATAGGGTTATGGTGACGATAAGACAGTGAAAATGAGAAACCACGAAAAATAATCTTCAGGGTTGCCGAGAGTATTCTTTCTGATTCTTTCTGATTACATTAGACATGTTTGTGAAACTAATAACTGGTTCAATAGAAGGATTCAGGAGGTCAAATGGACTGTATCGCGATTGACCTGTCTAAAGCATTTGATAGGGTGGATCACGGGAGACTACTGGCAAAAATGAGTGCAATTGGACTAGACAAAAGAGTGACTGAATGGGTTGCTATATTTCTAGAAAATAGATCTCAGAGAATTAGAGTAGGTGAAGCTTTATCTGACCCTGTAATCATTAAGAGGGGAATTCCTCAAGGCAGTATTATCGGACCTTTATGTTTTCTTATATATATATATATATATATAAATGATATGAGTAAAGGAATGGAATCAGAGGTAAGGCTTTTTGCGGATGATGTTATTCTGTATAGAGTAATAAATAAGTTACAAGATTCTAAGCAACTGCAACATGACCTCGAAAATGTTGTGAGATGGACAGCAGGCAATGGTATGTTGATAAATGGGGTTAAAAGTCAGGTTGTGAGTTTCACAAATAGTAAAAGACCTCTCAGTTTTAATTACTGCGTTGATGGGGTGAAAGTTCCTTTTGGGTATCTAGGTGTTAACATAAGGAAAGATCTTCATTGGGGTAATCACATAAGTGGGATTGTAAATAAAGGGTACAGATCTCTGCACATTGGTTATGAGGGTGTTTAGGGGTTGTAGTAAGGATGTAAAGGAGAGGGCATATAAGTCTCTGGTAAGACCCCAACTAGAGTATGGTTCCAGTTAATGGGACCCTCACCAGGATTACCTGATTCAAGAACTGGAAAAAATTCAAAGAAAATAAGCTCGATTTGTTCTGAGTGATTTCCGACAAAAGAGTAGCGTTACAAAAATGTTGCAAAGTTTGGGCTGGGTAGAATTGAGAGAAAGAAGGAGAGCTGCTCGACTATATGGTATGTTCCGAGCTGTCAGCGGAGAGATGGCGTGGGATAACATTAGTAGACGAATGTCTGAGTGGCGTTTATAAAAGTAGGAAAGATCACAATATGAAGATAAAGTTGGAATTCAAGAGGACAAATTGGGGCAAATATTCATTTATAGGAAGGGGAGTTAGGGATTGGAATAACTTACCAAGGGAGATGTTCAATAAATTTCCAATTTCTTTGAAATTATTTAGGAAAAGGCTAGGAAAACAACAGATAGGGAATCTGCCACCTGGGCGACTGCCCTAAATGCAGATCAGTATTGATTGATTGATTGATTGATTGATTGATTGATTGATTGATTGATTGATTGATTGATTGATTGATTGATTGATTGATTGATTGATTGATTGATTGATTGAGTGGGGTTCGAACCCACTATCTCCCGAATGTAAGCTCTCCGGTGCGCTTCCCTAACCGCACGCACGGCCAACTCGCTTGGTGAAAATAAATCCAACACAAAACAAAAGTAATGGAGTGCAGTCGAAAGAAGTCAGGTGATGCACGAAATATTAGGTTAGGAAATGAAGTCGTAAAGGAAGTAGACGGATATTGTTACTTGGGAAGCAAAATAACTAACGATGGCAGAAGTAAGGCGGACATCAAATGCAGACTGCCACAAGCAAAGAAGGCCTTCCTTAAAGAAAAGAAACTTGCTTACTTCGAACATTGATATAGGAATTAGAAAGAAAGAGATTAGAAGCTTTTGAAATGTGGTGTTACGGAAGAATGCTGAAGGTAAGAAAGGTAGATCGAATCACGAATGAAGAGATACTGAATCGAATTGGTGAGAGGAGGGCGATTTAGCTAAATTTGACGAGAAGAAGAGACAGAATTATAGAACACATCTTAACCCCCGAGTGGTCGCTATATGAGATTATCTCTCACATTATTTTGTATTGTGAGTTTACTTCTCAGTAATGCAAGGGAGGTGACTGGCCCCTCTCCTAGTCGGAACAAAGGATCATATAAGAGAAATAGATCCGTCACTCCTGTATAATAAAGTTGGCTGAGAAAACAGGTCATGGAAGCTACACTGGCCACTTTCTCTCTGCCAACATAAGGAAATAAATCCCACGATAGTACCTCGTAGTAAACACGATGATAATAGTTGTTACTTTGTTAAAATTTTAATTGTGATAGAGATAATGATTGTATTTCGGTAGGAGAGTTGTATCTAAAGCTTCTCTCGTATCTTTTACTTGAAAAGTAAATTGTAATTACCGTATTTGTATGTTGGCAATACTGTTATAACGCTACCTTGTATCGTTGTTTCACCGTTCGCATTTTAATGTAAATTTACATCTATTAAGTGATAAATGCAACATTGATTACTGAAAATGTTAATGCAATTCATATGAAACCCCAAAACGCCCATACTTGCCTAAATCACGATCTAACATAACCTCATTCTTTCATTCGTTCGTTGAACGCTTCCCACGACTTTTATATATGGGAATGGAAAACACGAGAAGGAAAGGATGAAAGTAAAACACAGCATAATGCACACAGTTTATATTTTGAATTTATTTATTCCAAACAGCAGGTAAGAAGCACAATCACACAGACGTTTACGCGCAGTAGCTAGGTAGTTCAATGTGAAGTACGTTCATGATCATAATACTATTTCTTCACACTAAGAACGCGCATAATTATAATTTCACACCATACTCTCAAAACACTGGATCAAAAATCTCGTTCAACGCGAAAGAATCTCAACAAATTTTTGTCTAACAAGTACTATTACATACCGTACGACCAAGGTCCCTTCGCGCGCAACGATAACGGTGTTGTGTTTTGAATTTTAGTTTTAGAGAATTTTAGTTTTCATTAGTTGGCGGAGATCGATTGGCCCATCTCAGAACTGCTTCGGACGCTCCCTATGAAGTGTCACCCCCCTGGTCGGAACAAAGATTCGTATGAGTTCGTGCGCCCTGTGTGAGAGATGGCGGCCAGTGGCGTTGGTAGAGGCGGCAAACTATCGATAGTAATCGCCATCGATATTTTCCGATATTATGAGCTCTACTATCGATAGTAATCAATAGTTTTCAAAAAGTAGAACGAATCATACCATTATGCATGAAAATAGGCCCTTCACTGAACACAATCCACACAAAAATTCAGTAGAAATTACAACTATTTCATGCCATGTAATTTCTGAAATTCAAATCGGAATCACTCATAAATCTCTTCAGAGGCACGTCCGAGACATTCTCGAGCTGCACGCGCTTGCCCATAACTTGACCGCTCGAGACATTCTCGAGCTGCACGCGCTTGCCCATAACTTGACCGCCCGAGAAATTTTCGTTCAGCTGCAGTGTTCATTTGCGATCGCCCGACATCTTCTCGGCTATAGTAATATCTTTGGAAAAATGTTTTACAGCGTTCTGAACGGATGGCAGGAGAGTTTACAGTTGCTTTTGTGAAGCCTTTGGCCTAAAATTTGCCTTATCTTCTCTCGCCTGTAAGTTATACAATCTCTGACTCACAAGCTGACAAGGTAAACAGAAATGGCGAGCGCGAAAAGGATGAAATGTTTGTCTGATGACAAAATAAGGAACTCGCCTACATCAAAGATGAATCTCTAAATGATATTGGTAGTTCTGATAGTAGTAATAATGATTTTTCGCATGAAGAACTGGTATTTCTAATGAACGTGAGGAAGATATTTCGTCGGAAACAATGGTGATAGTAGATGTAGCACATACATTCGTGTGGAAAAAATGTAATCCTGTAAATACTGAACGATCTAATATAATTCCATTTGCGGATATTCTGGTGTAGGGGTTCTATTACAGTATTCCACACTCATTGCACTTAGCCAACTTTTCATTCTCACTACACCTAAACCACTTCCAAACGTCAGGTATATTCCTTTTGGGCATATATATATGAAGTTCAAAATTTTAAACCGGGATATTAAAGTTACTACCAAACAGTGAAACATCTGTACAATTTCTGTTAGTGCGAAAAATAAGCCAATAACGAAAAAAGAAAACCATCGTTGACTATCGATAGTAGGCAACTGACTATCGATGTCAGACGATAGTGGTCGCTATCGATAACTATCGATAGCACTATCGATAGTTTTCCGCCTCTAGGCGTTGGTATTACGTTCAAGTCGAGAGGAAAACTTCAGGCGTTAGTATTTGACTTAAGTCGCGTGCGAAACGTTCTCCATTTGCAGTTACTGATAAATGAGTCTTCAAAAATTATGAGTCGAGGAAGAAAGCTGGGTAATAAGGGCTGTTACAAACTTCAGCTAACTCAAATGTTAGAGAGAAGACTTATTGTATAGTCCGCGCACCTTTTAGCGATATTTCTTTGTACGGGGTGGTGGAGTAAGGAGGGACCTCTCACGGTAATACTGCCAACTGAATGAAAATGAAATCTGAATTGAATCGCTAATATGATCAATCGATATGAATTTTCTAAACCTTAATTATCTTAAGCCAACAACTATGTGATACACACTTTATATAACATTATACAACATGGGCGCCCATATGACAGTTTCTAGACGGGGGCCCAGACCTGGGGGTACGTAGTAATTTTAATATATTGGAAGATAAATGGCGATTTTTATTCTGCGGTAGAGTAACCCACGGTATTCCCTGCCTGTTGGTGGTGGACGGTACTACAACTTTTACGTAATACTGACTTTTAAATCATTTTCTTGAAAGGAAGACACGTGACTACACTAGACTTTTGCCTTTCCCTGAGAGCTAGAGGGGGGCCGCGACCCCACCTTGCCCCGGGTATGGGTGCCCTTGTTATACATTTCTCGATGCGAATCTTGTTCCCAGCATGAATTCTATAGTTTGCTGTGTAAACAACAACAGTGCTAGTACGTAAAGTGTACGCCAGATGTCACACAGCGATGCATAAGCGATTCATAGTTTGTGTTTCAAAGGTTGCTAATACGAATCTCGAAGACGCCCGAGGTCGACCTATTCAGCAGTAGGGTGTCCATGTATCGCTAAAAGGTGTGCGTACGGTACTTTATTCTTGCATTCGTATTACGTCTGTCAGAAAGTTCTGTATTTTTTAAAATGCTATTTGTTCGGGGCGTCGACCTAGAAAGATCTTTTGCCCCTACTTGCACCTTATTTGAGGAACCTGCGTGTATTTTGTAAATGGCGGAAGTGTAAAGTGTTGAATGTGAGGAAAGGAAAGTTAAAGACGGCACAAACACCCAGGCCAGGGATATCAGCCATTTACAATTAAAAACCCCGGGCCCGGCCGGGAATCGAACCCGGGGCCGTCGGGTAGAATAGAATAGAATAGAATAGATTTATTTATCATCAACAGGTTATTTTCCCAATTAAAGATGATTCAATAAAACACAATATATACCTTAAGTAAATAACACTAATTTCCTAAAATAATAACCAAGTTCAAACTAAATCTAGAGACCTTTTTATATGCATATTTACAAAACCTTAAATAAATAAATAAATAAATAAATAAATAAATAAATAAATAAATAAATAAATAAATAAATAAATAAATAAATAAATAAATAAATAAATAAATAAATAAATAAATAAATAAATAAATAAATAAATAAATAAATAAATAAATAAATAAATAAATAAATAAATAAATAAATAAATAAAACTCAATCTCCTTAAATAACTGACATTATTAAACTACATCTAGTAACATTTACATATTTACATACCTTACATATAGGGCCTTACATTCATGAGGTCATTAGGGCATGTCTGATTTTAGACGGGGGTGAGTGATTTTTTTTTTTTGCTAGGGGATTGACGTCGCACCGACACAGATAGGTCTTATGGCGACGATGGGATAGGAAAGGCCCAGGAGTTGGAAGGAAGTGGCCGTGGCCTTAATTAAGGTACAGCCCCAGCATTTGCCTGGTGTGAAAATGGGAAACCTCGGAAAACCATCTTCAGGGCTGCCGATAGTGGGATTCGAACCTACTATCTCCCGGATGCAAGCTCACAGCCGCGCGCCTCTACGCGCACGGCCAACTCGCCCGGTGGTGAGTGAAAAAAAGGTCCACTGATTCACCCACCTCATTCAGTGATGTGACAGGCGAACGCGTTGCCCCCTATACCGCGGGGCCGGACAATAACCAATGTTGTTGGTTTTACGTCCCAATAACCACTTTTTACGATTTTCGCAGATGCCGAGGTGCCGAAATTTTGTGCCACATGAGTTCTTTTACATGTTAGTAAGTCGACGGCTGACATATCTGAGCACCTTCGAATACCACCGGACTGAGCCAGGATCGACCCTGCCAACTTGTGCTCAGAGAGCCAGCACCTTAACCGTCTGAGCCATTCAGCCCGGCACTCTTGTGAATATTACGAACTGACATGTGACTGATCTAATGACTAATTTCCATTAAGGAGTAATTTGTTTCTGTAATATACTGAACGCTTTAAGGTCCTTCGAAGGATACCTACCTTCTTTAACTATCAGCAAATAAGCATGAGACCTTTCTCTTGGGTCGTTGACGGGTTTTTCATCACTTGCTTAGGTAAAAGGCGGGTTTCAGTAATTTAAACTAATGTCTACAATGAGAGTCAAAAGTAAAGGATGTTTATTGATTATATGCGATAAAGTTGAAGAAAGTTGTGATATTACACTACCTCAACTACACGAACTGAGTCTTGTCCATTTAAAAGAAATAATTATATAATAACATTACGATGATGAGAGACGCTGGCTTTGGAGACATTAATCCAATTGCCTGAGGGGCATCCTTACTAGAAACCACCGTTTTAATTTAAGAATGAAATAAAGAAAATCTGGATATCCCTAAGATCGGTTTCCATGTGACTGCATGTACCACCATAATGATTCGTGATGATCCAGCCCCCGTAACACGAGCTCTGGACTCTTGGTATAATTAAGGCAGTCCAATCGGTATGTGCCACACAGTAATACAATATAATTATTTCGTGTGGCTATTACTAACCGAGTGCAGCCCTTGTAAGGCAGACCCTCCGATGAGGGTGGGCAGCATCTGCCATGTGTAGGCAACTGCGTGTTATTGTGGTGGAGGATATTGTTATGTGTGGTGTGTGCGTTGCAGGGATGTTGGGGACAGCACAAACACCCAGCCCCAGGGTCACTGGAATTAACCAATGAAGGTAAAAACCCCCTACCCGGCCGGGAATCGAACCCGGGACCCTCTGAACCGAAGGCCAGTACGCTGACCATTCAGCCAAAGAGTCGGACTACCACACAGTGGTTGTACGGCATGGACCCTTATTTGAATCGACGTGACCTGCGACTATGTCATGGACCGACATCTAACTTGGTGATTTACGTTAAAGTCATTGTGGGTGATGACCGCAAGAAAAATGATGCTATACTGGCAGACGGCCCTGAGGTTGATGACCCCATGACCATCCAGACTTCTAAGCTAAAGGCTGAAGACAATTAAGTTACAGTAGTTGATGACCAAAATTTCCACATTAATAAATCCCCAGCACATCTGATGCTCAACAAATCAAAATAATAAAAACAACAACAAACGCTCGCAACACTTGTGGCAGTAAAGTTCCTTGCCATCGGACATGTCCCCTTAATTGTTAAGTTAATAAGTTGAAATTTCCCAGCAAATAAAACTAAGATTTCCAGAATACATTTTCAAGTTAGTCACTTGGTTTTAAGCTAATTCTCAAAATACGGTTCCACTGAATTTAATAAATTAATAAATGAAGTAATCTCATAATCCTAATTAACAACAAATTTTATCTATCTCGGACGAAATTGTTTCTTTAAACTCCCTAACTGTTTAATTACATTTTTGTTATTGATCTGGTATTGTTTATGCTCAACGTTTTCTTCAGCTGGAAAGCAAAATACATTGTCATAACTACCGGTACCATTTATTTATTTCATAACGTCACATAACAAGTTTACATTATAACACTAATAATTATTAAGAAACTAGCTTGGATAACTCTAACCTTACATCATAAAATCTGCATACATTTATACACAACGCAAAATAAAACAATCTATTTCAAATCGCTTATAACGCCCACAGTTATCCCTCGGACTTATTCCGGCACCTCCTTCGATATGATTTCAGGTCGATGAGACTCAAGTGTCGTAAAGCACCTCACCCAACTCTAGGGTGGACGGACTACTGCACCCCATGTGCTCCACAAGCATGACCTCATATTACATGAACCTACATTTGTGGCGTAGAAACCAACAACAACACAACATAATCATCCATCATGAACTCTATGGATTGACAGCTATCGTGACGCTCAAATAAAATAATCGCAAAACTTTGGACAACCCTTAACAACACAAACAACATCACTACAGATTCTCAAATTTTGACATCCCTGAAAATGGTTATTTCCAACATAACATACCATCGTGTCATTTCTGTCGCTTCGATAATGAATCTCAAGTCTCTACTAACAACTCTTTTCTAAAATAATGAAATCTAATTCCAAATATTTATTATAAATGACAAAATCTCAGTTACAATCCCGTTCTGACAATGAACTGACTCGACCGCCGACAAACATATGTGGCTTTTTACCTGGAAAGAAGACCCCTCCCCGCTATCTCTAAAAAAACAAAGCACACGTTATCTTGAACTGTATCAAATGAAAACCTCGCCTCGCTGACAATTCGCATGAAATATAATTCTTGACCCACAAAGATTATGCGAAGAGATTTAATTTAAAACGTCACTTGAAATATTCTTATCCATCACGGTCCTACGGTTTCACGTGGAATTCTAACTATGGAATGACCCTATTCCCTTATTATTAAATTACACAAAATAAATTCTCGGGTTCCCTACAATGAAAATTCCGGCATAATGTTTCTTCAACATTACAGGATTTCAACAACGCGATTCTCACTTGCTATCACAAATTCTCTACACAATAATAATAATATGAAGTATATCTCTTGTTACATAAAACACTCTGTGACAAACTAACCATCTCTCCTCGCATATCTGAGATTGACAACACATTATTTCCAAAACCGAAACTCACAACTTGACTTACAAAATGTTTACCGTTATTTTCCTCTCATCAATTCTACATAGATTTTAACAGACTTTTGGAATAGCGATCCCCTTTCACAAATCACATCGGTCTCGTCTCGTAACTTCCCTTGACAAAATTTACAGCGCCGAACACACGACGGTGTGCCTTCCGCAACAGCTGACATTCCATCATTATCGCAAACTCGCTCTAAATGGTAAACCACGGATTACACTTGTAGGAATTTCATCTTAACACTGAACAGAATTTTATGATAAATTAATGTCTTAACTTTGAGAAACAACAAATATAGAAAATAAACGTACGGAATAAACGTACGAAAATGATACTTTGCTCTAGACATTATATTCGTTTTACAACCTTCAAATCTACTATTCAACGTTTCACACGCTAGTTTCGCGAGTGTTTATAAATATGTATCTTTAATCCTAAGGGAGTTTTGTAGCGCGAACCTTGCTTATCTTTGCCCATGTTTAATGAACGTTTGGGAACGAACGTTTTCATATCTGTTCATACTAAGAAGTTCACAATTCCACAAGAGAAATAAGGTATCTCACGTCGCGTCACCGAAAACTGGTATTGAACCATCTTTGTGCGAGTAACAGACCAATCATTTAATAAATTTTTGCGGTGATTATTTCGATATCGTGTTTATGAATCTTAAAAAGAGGAGATTGTATGTTTTTTGTAATACATTTCTGTCCGACTGTAACATGTAGATTTATTATTCACAAGTTGTTATGTTAATTCCGTTACAAGTGATTATTTTCATAATTGACCGTATTGAAGTTCAATTATTAAATGCTAAACATTAATTTAATGAAACCACCTATTCAATACTGGTTGAGTCTTTATAACTATAACGATGTCTTTACATTAAGTTTGGTTATGGTACATGTTTCGCCTGGCATTGCAGGCATCATCAGTCATTAATTCTATCTCCAAGTCAGAGCTCTGAGTGGATGCTATTTTAGGATTAATCATCATAGTCAATATTATTTATATAACAGTGCAAAGGAGTGATCAAGCCGTCCATGTTTTAAAGTTCTAATGTGACATTCTACTCTTGTTCACATTTATTGGAAATATATTGACTGTTAACTTTCATAATGTCGGTAATGAGAACGGCTTGATGCAATTGGGATTAATCATCTGTACATTTTTACAACTTATTGGAGATTAACCTGTGCTATAACTATTCTTAAAAACTATTTTTACACAATTTACATAATATATTCGTTTTTCTAAGAAGTGATGCTGATCTATAGAATATTTAGACCTCCCCATAAAACCATATAAGCTGAACATCTTTCAATGTCCTACAAATATAAAAAGAATATTTAAATGCTATGACTTCAATAGACTACAATGCCATCCCAGTATCAGCATTTTCTCCATTTAACAGGATATGAGTAAGTCATCCCATTGAAACTTCAAGACAAGTTCAACCAGTTCAGTTCCAAAATGTACCATAAGTTTGAATATATTATGCAAATTGCGTAAAAATAGTTTTTAAGAATAGTTATAGCACATGTTAATCTCCAATAAGTTGTAAAAATGTACAGATGATTAATCCCAATTGCATCAAGCCGCTCTCATTACCGACATTATGAAAGTTAACAGTCAATATATTTCCATTAAATGTGAACAAGATTAGAATGTCGCATTAGAACTTTAAAACATGGACGGCTTGATCACTCCTTTGCACTGTTATATAAATAATATTGACTATGATGATTAATCCTAAAATAGCATCCACTCAGAGCTCTGACTTGGAGATAGAATTAATGACTGATGATGCCTGCAATGCCAGGCGAAACATGTACCATAATCAAACTTAATGTAATGACATTGTTATAGTCACAAAGACTCAACCAGTATTGAATAGGTGGTTTCATGAAATTAATGTTTAACATTTAATAATGTTAATTCTGTCCTGCTTTGATTTCAGTAGTATAGTTATTAAGTTTATATTTAACCCACTGAAGAACCGAACACGAATCTCTACCAATGGTCAGCCGGATGAAGAAAGCAGGATGGCAGTAAACTACACTACATATTTGTTTTCCCTACATATCCCAACTCGCAAAGCCAGGCTAAATTCACCCCTTCATATTTCATATTCCCGCCTCTTTCTTGTTTAAAGAAATTCATTAATCCATATTCCAACCCGCTTTAACTCTTTATCTTCTGATAGGAACTTGGACGATTTTTCTTCGTATGCCTCCTTTAATAGATTCTTCCTCTTAATCTAGCTCCTTTCCTACATATTCCTTTTTTCTCTTCTCATTGCTGTCCCCTCTATTGTACGTAATGCAATATTTATTTTTTAATGTGTACTTACTATACCGTTACATATGTGTCATGTCTGTACTTATCTTCCTGTGCCTACCTATAAGTTCTTCTCTTCGTTTTACTTTCAGTCTTTAATTTTCCTCGTTCTTTTCATTTTCCTTTATGTTTTATTGTAAATTGTTGTTTCCCTACAGTTATCTTTTTGTTTACATTTTGCTTTACGTCGCGCTGACACAGATAGGTCTTATGGCGACGATGTGATAGGAAAGGGCCAGGAGTGGGAAGGAAGCGGCCATTGCCTTAATTCAGGTACAGCCCCAGTATTTACCAGGTGTGAAAAATGGTAAACCACGGACAACCATCTTCAGGGCTGTCGACAGTGGGTTTCGAACCTACTATCTCATGAATGCAAGCTCACAGCTGCTTGCAGTTATCTTGTTAGTTTTTTTCATTTTCTTCCCTTACTTTTGTTATTAGATGATTTTTCTTCGTTTCTCTTTCACTTATTTTTTTAAAGTTTGCATTCCGCTACTCCAATGTAAACATATTTTTCATTTCGGAACTCTGTAATTCGGCATCTAGCTGTTTTGGTTTCCCGAATAAAATAAAATTTAAAAAGGTAACCGAAGGTTTTAATAATAATGATAATAATGTCATTTGCTTTACGTCCCACTAACTACTCTTTTACGGTTTTCGGAGACACCGAGGTGCCGGAATTTAGTCCCGCGGGAGTTCTTTTACGTGCCAGTAAATCTACCGACACGAGGCTGACGTATTTGAGCACCTTCAAATACCACCGGACTGAACCAGGATCGAACCTGCCAACCGAACAGTTTTGACCCTGGTTAAAAATACTGGAATATCAACATTTGTATCCAGAATTTGGACATCCTTTCATTAAACATCTAGTGATATTTTAGTGCGAATGGGGTACTTAATATTAGGAATCGCATTTAGTGGGAAATGATGCTTACTGGTGGGCAACACTGATATTAAGCTAGTTACATTAATGCGTCTTTTAAACAATCGCGTATGAAACGGATATTTGGGTTATGATGAAGATCGCTTAATGGTTGATGTACTGGTACTACACATTCTTACGTGGTAGAGACACATCGATCAGGTATGTGAATTGTCTCGATATCAACATTACAGCGGCTTGTCATCTGATACTTCCGTTTCCTATACCTTGGTTTTAGGATATGTTAGCACCATATCATCGTCATCGAACATAGTATCATGACATGGCTTCATTCAGACGTAATACAATCACTTCCTCTTCTGTAACGTGGCATATAGAATTATATTTAAGTTTGCATATCTTATTAGGGCCCGGTTTCATCAACGTGGGTTAAATATTCTCTAACCTGGGTTTGTTAACTTAGGGTTAATATTTTAACTCATTCTTACAAGTCACGCGTTTCACCAAGCTATTTCGGCAGAGGGTTAACTAACACCGCGCTAACCCTCGCAGGAAACAGCTGTCCTAATAATCAAGGAGGCAGTGACTAAAAATCAGAGATCATGAACACACTTCTTGCGTGGTTCTTTTGTTTATTTCTTGCGCTGTATTTCGGTTTCTTCCTCAGGTCCGTGGTAGATATTATTCTTTCGTGATCTTTAACGAAAAATGGAAGAAGTGCAGAAGAGAAATAGTGGCACGAATTTTTCTGCTTTAGAAAAATCATTACTTATTGAATTAGCCACCGAGTACCGAAGTATTATAGAATGCAAGAAGATTGACGGTATACAATTAAAAGAAAAGGAGGATACATGGGAAAGAATAACAGGGGCATTTAATAATATTGCCCACGTTACAGTGAGATCTACGAAACAACTAAAACAGTTCTATAAAAATTTTAGCTTCTCTGTGCCAAGAGTTGTTTTGAAAGTTGGCACACCTTCACAGCAATAACACACACGAAAGTAACGCATTTCTGTATAACCACTACAATACACAGTATAATGTTCATAAGTGTTGTACTATTGAAGTGGTGGTGTGCAGTTGCATTCCTATATGCCACTGCAGTGCTGTCGTTATCAGTGTGAAGAATGATGTCATTCTCAATTCCAACATTCCTGTTCCTTCTCCTTCCTGTGAGATACTGATGCAGAGTCAAGTCCTGTGGGGGAAGTTAATCTCGAGTCTCCACAGCAATATTGTGTAATACCGCTGTTGCTATATTACGGTCAATGTAGTTTCTAGTTTAGTTCGCAAGCCCAAGTTTGTTTCGATCAGCTGTGTATTCTAACCTCTGGCGAACTTCATCGACGAATTTACTGACGACGGTTTTTGAAGTCTATCCCTTCAGAAATTGTTCCTCAGATAGATTTTCAAAGTCTTTCCTTCTTATTATAGGCCTATTTCTGTTAGGAACACCGTTTAACAAATCTAAATAAAGCAACTCTGCATCAAATGCATGATTTACTGCGGCCATGTTGTTTTTAACCTCGAATAAACAGTTTAACCCAGGTGAAAGGAGGGGTTAACTTAACTCCGTTCTTAACCTAGAATTTAAAATAACCCTCCTTGATGAAACGGAATGAACAGTCAAACTCAGAGTTAAAACTGTGTAACTCGGGGTTAAGGTTTAACCCACGTTGATGAAACCGGCCCTAACAGGTTGACCAGACATATTTGGATCGACGATAATATACAGGATATACCTACGTTCCTATTACATACTCCAAGGGCTTGACAAAGCGACCGAGTTGATAATAGTTTGAGCATTGATCCATGTCCGGAAACGTACAGTTTCTCCGTTACAAGCAAAACAAGCAACGTGGATAGACCGTGATGGCCTAATTTTTTTACAATTTGCTTTACGTCGCACCGACACAGATAGGTCTTATGGCGACGATGGGATAGGAAAGGTGGTAGCCCAATTGACTGGCCCACACGTTCACCAGATATGACGCCTGTCGGACCACATTAATTGTCAGACTTGCGAGTCGGAGGATCTGCTTGCTCGGATTATGGCAGCGGATGTTTATCTACCGGGTATTTGTGAACGTGTGTTCAGGAATATGATTCGCAGGTAGAATGTTTCTATCGAAGTTTTAAGAGGAAGTACATATTGGCTAACATCGTCTATTGGCACTAATCAGAGGGTAAACGGAAGAGATCCCATACTTCAGAAAATGAGGGTATCGTGTGAAGAAATACAAGTGCTACGGAGGGCGTGAAAACGAAAGACTCCTTAGACCTGGAATGCTCTAAAATCGGCAGGGTCAGAAAAGAACAAGAGTTGACCAAGTGAGGTCGGGATGGAAGGTGCAGACCAAGGTATGAATATGACAGATTAGAGCAGATGTATGATGTAGTAGTTACGTATAAATTAAAAGGTTGGTACCGGATAGGGTGGCACGGAGAGCTGCATCAAACCAGTCTATGGACTGATGACTCAAACAACAATAATGTTTTTGGACTGGAGGTCTATCTGGAATTGTCATCGATTTCCCCCACACCATTGTAACCATGGCAACCAGTGTTGGTCTATGCATACTAGGTCAGTAGCGCCATCTTCTCACTGTGCGCTTTCTTCCTATAACTAAGAGCTTGAGAAAATCCTAAGTAAAAGTAGGATTTTCACGTTTTAAAATATATGTGAAACAAAGTAACCAAATGGCAGCACAAACACAAAAGTGGGCAGTATTTGTTTTTTATCTGACCTCGGAAACTGTGAAAAGAATATGACCGTGCAGTTAGGGTTGCGCAGCCCTGAAGATGTTTTTCAGTGGTTTCCCATTTTCATACCATGCAAATACTGGGGCTGTACCTTGATTACGGCATCGGCCGCTTCCTTCCCATTCCTAGCCCTTTTCTAACCTTCCGTCGCCGAAAAGATTCGATGTGTTAGTGCCACGTTAAGCAAGTAGAAAAAAAAATGTCGTGTGGCTTCAGAAGGGGCATGGTGCAAGTCTTTCGAGTAGACACCTGGTGGGTGACCTGCGCATCGGTGAGAATGGGGCTCTACCTATGATACTGAAGACGAAATATACACTCAGTTCCGAAACCATAGGAATTAACCAATGAATGTTAAAATCCTTACCCAGCTGGGAATCGAACCCGGGACCTCTTAGACCAAATGTCAGTACGCTCACAGTTGAGCTATGTAGACGGACAAAAAGATAAGGAATGGGGTAATTTTACTTCAGAGAGTCGTACCGTAGCAAGCAAGACCAGTTTCACATTTTCGCAAAAATAAATTTAACTTTTTTTTTTTTTTTTTTTTTTTTTGCAAAAGTTTCGTCAAATGTTGCGTGTGTGTACAAACAGCGATGGCTAGCGATCGTCTGTTGGATATGCCATCACAGGTGCGGGTAACTATACAGAATCAATCAGTCATTCATCAATGGTCTGCATTTAGGGCTATCGCCGTGGTGGTCGATTCCCCATGAATTGTTTACCTAGTTTTTCCTTAAAAACGTTTCCAAAAACTTGAAAATTTATCCAACACTCCCCTCGATAATGCATTCCAATCCTTTACTCCTTGTCCTATAAATTAATATTCACCCCAATGTGTCCTCTTGAATTCCAACTCTATCTTCATATTATGATCTTTCCTATTTTTAAAAAGCTCCGCTCAAGCTTTTTCGTCTACTAACGCCATTCTACGCCATCTCTCCACTGAAAGCTCGAAACATTCCACATAGTTGAGCATCTCGTCTCCTTATTCCCAAATCTCCCCAGCCAAAATTTCGTAACACTACTCGTTTGTCGTAAATCGTCCAGAACAAATCGTGCTGGTGTCCTTTGTATCATTTCCAGATCTCGTATGACGAAGTCCTGATGTGGGTGCTATACACTGGAACCATACTCTAATTGGGCGGGGTCTTACCAGAGAGTTATACGCCCTCTCCTTCACATCCTTACTACAAACCCTAAATACTCTCATAACCATGTGAAGAGACCTGTAACCTTTCTTAACAACCTCGTTGATCTGATGATCATTCCTTGTATTAACACCTAGGTACTTGCAGTGTTCCCCATGCGGTACAACATCAACACGGTAATTAAAACAGAGAGGACTTGTTCTCTTGGTGAAACATACAACCTGACTCTTCATCCCATTTCCCATCTTACCATTATCCGCTGTCCCATCGTGCAAATCTATTTATCTCGAAATGCGGCAACTCATCAACATATTCCCTGACGGCAATTGCATAATGAGCTGATGCTTTATCCTGTTGGAACCAGACTTGCCTGAGAATTCCTCCAGCTTGCAGTTGAGGAATAAACCAGCCACGTAATATGGTCAGGCAGCTGAAGTCATTCACAGCCAAGGCCGTTTTGTGGTGATGGCAAACGATACCGCTGTTTAGGGAGAGGGGGGCTTTGTCTAATTATTTTTAAATAGATAAACTAATAGCATATTATGCAACAAGCCTATAATGGCATTTATTAAGACGCGAGTAATTACCATTACAAGCAAGATGCGTAAGACTGTTTTAGTTCGACTATAATTTAATGTCAATATTTTTACAATTCTTACTCCATTGAGAATGAGATGGTGACGATTCACCTTATTATCGACTATTGCGACAGCCTGCAGACATACTCATTGACCATGAGTGTTCCTGACTAGTTGAACCGATGGTGTCGAGGATTCTGGATGACGTCTTGTCAATCGTCACTAGCGTCAATCGCTCCCAACTTGAAACGTATGACAATCGCTCCCAGTCCACTAGTCCAGTCCAGCTGTTCACCATAGACAAACGCCCCCAGAAGGGGCCGTTCTCATTAAATAGTATCCCTGAGGGTTTCCCTCATCACCTCTCTTTACCATTTAACTCCAGCAGTGTTCGGCAGGCCAGCTACTAACGGGGAAAATATTACACTGACCCTGCGAGTCCATCAGATGTGTTCAGGACAACTAACTGATCCTTAGGTTAGGTTAGATTAGCGCTTCCCTTGAATGTTCGTTGAAACTTCTATATCAAGCTCAACGAGAATGCACTAAATAATTATGAACAGAACTCTATGACACTCGGAGCGAAAATGAGAGCGAGTGAGGCTAGCAGGCAAGTGCGATTTATGGAGCGAAAGGGATAGTCTTGTGGAATTTCCCGTGCTTATTCCAGCGGTCATTGTCTCAGGGGAGAGGGCTGGACAGCGTGTCATGCACAGGTGTAAACAGCTAATGGACTGGGAGCGATTATCATTGGTTGCGAATGACGCATATTCTTCTGGATAACATCCACCATATTGTTGACCGTCGCCTGAAACACGTACGGCGGTACGCGGCCGCTAGGGGTGTATTTTTATAGCAGGAACCCTTGTTATGTTCTCTGTAATGGACTAGTGACTCGGAAGTATAAATAGAGAAGTATAAGTGTGATTTTTTCACTCTGATCCTGATCACAATACCGGACGAATCTCCCACAGATGACATGCACGAAGCAGGGCTATGGTTTCGAGATGTTAACCTCAAAGCAACACACATTAAAATCCATGAGTGTTCCCGACTAGTTCAACAGATGGCATGCACAAAGCAGGGTTTTGGTTTCGAGATGTTAACCTGAAGGCCTAACACATTGAAACAGTTCCCGACTAGTTCAACAAATGGCATGCACCCGGCAGGGATTTGTTTCGAGACGTTAACCTCAATGCAACACACATTGAAACACAGGTAGTGAACTCACTGTATTATAATATTAAAATTAACATGGACAGAAATTATTTTATTTTAAGTACAGGTTGTTTATTGTGCGGTTTGTGAAATTTATCTGGTAATTGGAGTGTTTGAGAGCTCTGTTTATCAATTAAAGATTGTTCCGCGTACGATATAAATCGATACTGGGTATGTTTAATTGGAAATCGACTGTTGGAATAACAACGGTACTTTAATGAACGTCATTAAGAGACAGTTACGTTCCATACAATTGCTAGAGACAATGTTTTATCTATTCAGGGGATTGTCGCTCGCCCGGTCGCCAGCGCTGTGAGCTTGTCTTTCACCATATACAGTACTTTGCTGTAATGCGCTTTTCGGCGCTACAAGCACCCCTCCTATGCAGTCTGCTGAGAGCTTTATCAGCGTAAGGTTCAGTTTAGTCGTTCGGCTCCATGGCTAAATGGTTAGCGTGCTGGCCTTTGGTCACAGGGGTCCCGGGTTCGATTCCCAGCAGGGTCGGGAATTTTAATCATAATTGGTTAATTTCCCTGACACGGAGGCTGGGTGAATGTGTTGTCTTCATTATTATTTCATCCTCATCACGACGCGCAGGTCGCCTACGGGAGTCAAATCAAAAGACCTGCATCTGACGAGCCGAACTTGTCCTCGGACACTCCCGGCACTAAAAGCCATACGCCATTTCATTTCAGTTTAGTCAAGTGATCACGTGTTTCGTGCTCGGTGTGTTGTTTCAATTGCCATTTTCATTACGTGAGCATGTGTATATACATAATACCTTCATAAAGTATAGAAAATCTTCGAAAACACACCATGACTCAGCGCCAGGCGAGCACTGGCCGCATTAAGGGGAAGTTTTTGGCGACCACAGGCGACCGGGCGAGTGACAATCGAACAAAAACACATTTTTCAGTGTTCGACATGGACCAATTAAAATATTACTTAAACTTAATAATGCATGTTGAGTATTCAGCTAAATGCTGGTTTGATCCTCAATAGGTTCGCTATCAGCTGTCATAGATGGCCTAGACGTCAACGAAGAGGAATACTAGGGAAATGATGAGTGAGGTAGTTTTTCTGTTGCTTTCCACACTAAAACTTGTTTGGGACGTGTCAGTGCCTGAATTCAAAATATGTCTATATGGAGTGTGGTGTTTACATGCCATGGCTGATCGTACGGACCGAGGTAGAGAACTGGGGAAGCAGTTGTCATCCAATAAAGTCAATCGTTCACTTACACTGCTTGAAGAAAGCTACTCGCAGAGGTGCGTTGCCATATTGCAAGGGGTTGCTCAGAATACCATTTGACTTATGTGGAAACGTCTCCAGGAGACAGGAAGTGTAGCCAGGCGCCCTATCACGGGCAGCCAAAGGAAAATAAATCCAGGGCACGATCGTTTTTTGCGTCTACAAGCTCTCTGAAACCGCCAAGATACAGCACAAGTATTTCAGGTGGACTTACAGCGAGTTAGTGGATCAAACAGTCAGAAACAGGCTTCGAGAGGCCAATGCAAGATCCCGACGTCCCGCTCAAATACCTGCACTGGACAGATGTCATTGTGGCAGGAGAATGCAGTTTGCTAGTGAGCACTCGCAGCCAAGTAAATGGCCTCCTGCTCTGTTCTCAGATGACTCCTGTTTCATGTTATATCTTTCAGATTGTCGTTGTGAGTCTCTACAAATAGTAGCGTTACAAAAATGTTGCAAACTTTGGTCTGGGAAGACTTGGGAGAACGGAGACGAGCTGCTCGACTAAGTGGTATGTCCCGAGCTGTCAGCGGAGAGATGTCGTGGAATGACATTAGTAGACGAATAAGTTTGAGTGGTGTCTTTAAAAGTAGGACATATCACAATATGAAGATAAAGTTGGAATTCGAGAGGACGAATTGGGGCAAATATTCGTTTATAGGGAGGGGAGTTAGGGATTAGAATAACTTACCAAGGCAGATGTTCAATAAATTTCCAATTTCTTTGAAATCATTCAAGAAAAAGCTAGGAAAACAACAGATAGGGAATCTGCCACCTGGGCGACTGCCCTAAATGCAGATCAGTATTGACTGATTGATAGGAATTTAGGAGTACGATTTCTTTTCACGAAGCGTGCACTTCTTCAACTGTAAGAACACTAACCCATCAACGACGGGAAAAACACGCAGTTTATAATAACATCCTTAAGAATCTTCCGTCGTCTCTACATTAACAATCTGCCTAAGATGCCACTTGCAGGCGTAGAAAGAATACATTTGTTATTGCGTAGATTCAGTGAGATAATTGGCAAATTTTTAATATGATTACGGTGATGCGTCTTGCTGGAAGTTTATTATTCCTCGAGTTAATTTCTTTCTAATGTCATCCATCACGTAACAGCGGGTGATGCGTGCGATGAGGCTGATGTTCAATGGCTTACCTGACGTGTGAATGCGACCTTCCCGCCAGCGACAGGCGTTAGATCACGTGGACACACTCGAGGCAATGGCAGGACAATCAATGTCTCAATCTACGAGAGTCCAATAGTCGACTGGCCTTCAATGAACAGTTCTCTTTATTGTTGTTGATAATAAATACGCAAGAAGAATGCATTACATCACATTATATTACAATAGGTTGACTAGAAACCCCGTATTTTATGGGATCATCACTTATTTCCCTTAAGTGTTCTGTTGTCCCGACAAAATGTAGACGGGACACATATTTCATTAATGGTATCGCATAGCATGCATTTAAGTAACGTGTTGAACAATCAAGTGGAGAACAAAATAATGTCATACCCAAAGAATACAGAAAGTACATTCTTTTATCAAACCAAACTTAACAAGACACGGATTTTGATTCAAAATCAATCATTTGAAGTTCCTTGGTTGGTCGTATGACATGCAATTTGTCGTTCCTGCTTTCTTTGTGCTTGCCTGTTGCTTCTGGTCGTTTGCCACGTGTAGCAGTGCAGTTAGAGTCATTGGTTACAGTTACTTGATGTGATATATTTCTGTTATTTTTTATTTTATAAAAATGCCAAAAACAAAAGTGTGATTTTACTGACGAAATTAAAGCTAAGTTTTCATTTATTCAAAGCCAATTGAAGGTAATTTCATCAGCCATAAAATACTGAGGCAGCAAATATGTCTGGAAATGAAGTTTTGGAGGAATTAGAAATACTGATGAGGAAAATTAAATCGAGATAGGATGAAAACAAATACAGTCTATGATATGTACGTTGCAAGAGGATGACTTACATAAAGAATCTGAAGTCTTGGAAATTCCGAGTTTAATTTATGAAGTATTAATTGAGTACGCTGAAAAAGGTGTTTACTCATTTCATGTGCTTTAATTAATTTAATTTCGTGTGGCTATTACTAGCCGAGTGTAGCCCTTGTAAGGCAGACCCTCCGATGAGGGTGGGTGGCATCTGCCATGTGTAGGTAACTGCGTGTTATTGTGGTGGAGGATAGTGTGTGGTGTGTGAGTTGTAGGGATATTGGGGACAGCACAATCACCCAGCCCCCGAGCCACTGGAATTAACCAATGAAGGTTAAAATTCCCGACCCGGCCGGGAATCGAACCCGGGACCCGCTGAACCAAAGGCCAGTACGCTGACCATTCAGCCAACGAGTCGGACAAAATGCAAACTTGTGTCCTCAGGCACACCCCCACTGGAGGTGAACTGCATGTACCATTTCAACCACATACCAGCCCTCCTGCCATTCTTAAATTTCTGGCAGTACCGGGAATCGAACTCAAACCCCCGAGGACGGCAGCTAATAACACTAACCGTTACGCTACAGAGGCGGACATTTCATGTGCTGAAACCATTTAACTAGGTACAACTCAAAAATCCTCTTTTTTTTTTTTTTTGAAGTCGGTTCAGCAATATCTTGAAACTTCATCAGAGTCTGATGAAAGTACAACCTGTGACAATAAAGTTCAGTGAATAGTAGTGTACTATCAACATAGATGAACAATGCAAGACAGTGACCTTACTGTCCTTCGAAATAGTCCCCTCCCATAACTATGCACTGCTGAGATCAGCTATACATGTCCTGAAAACTTCGCAAGAAGGCTTCCTTTGGGATGGTGTTCAAAAGCTTCGTCACGTTTTGTTGGATGTCAGGAATATCCTCAAATCTCTTTCCTTTCAAAGCAAGTTTGAGTCGTGGGATTAGAAAGAAGTCTGGAAGATTGAGATCTGGCGAGTATGGGGGAAGTTCAAGTTGCACCACCCTCTTTTTTTTTTGCCATGAACTGTTTGACGATATTGGCTGTGTGTGGGCGAGCGTTGTAATGGACAAAAAATCATGAACCTTGTTGTGCGTACTGGGGTCGTACCCTGCGTAGACGTTTCACGAAACGTGTAAAAATATCAATGTACCGTGCAGCATTCAACGTTGTTCCCTCAGGTAGAAATTCCTTGTGGATAATGCCTTGACTATCGATTCACGGTTAATCTGCAGTTCATCCGCTATCATGCGCACAGTTAATCGCAGATCGTTCGTGATTAATGCCCTCACCTTCTCAATGTTTTCGTCACCAACGGCGGTCGGCGGTCTTCCGCTACGGGGGTTGTCAGAAACACTTTCCCGGCCTCCCCGAAAACGGGCGAACCACTCGTACACACACTTCAAGGACAGTGCTTGATCTTCATAAACACGTACTAGCATCGCATGCGTTCCTTTCGGTGTCTTCCTAAGCTTAAAACAAAACTGTACATTGATCTTTTGGTCGTTCATGTTCCTGTTCGTAATTCAGAACCAACGCACTAAACACGCACTGTGTCAAACAGGTCTTCACGGTACACACACGATGCTCACCTGAACAACGTTGGGAGCAGCGGGTCAAAACCTGCTGCTACGCAGGTGCAGTGTTGTGTGTCGCCAGTGTTGCCGGATCGACCGTTCTGCCTTCATTCACCGGACTTTATTGTCACAGGTTGTATATTGAAAGAAATATGTGAAGATGAAATATTAGAGGAAGTTATTCATGTTAAAAATGTGCGTGGGGCCAAAATCTATGTACTAAGAAATGTTAAGTGTGTTGGTGAAAAGTGGTCTGTCATTTTCAACTTCCTTGCGTTCCATGATAATTGCTGCAAAATTTTCAGTCACTACTGCTTTTGTGATACTAATGCCATTGGAGAAAGAGTGTTTTCTATCACAAAAAGCTTTTGAACTTATGAAAAGAATAGGTTTGGTGTCGAATGTGTTACGGAAATAATGATAACTAAGGTTAATTTTCAGAATTCTTGTTGTGTTGCTTTTATAAAATTCTGCTGGAACATGTCAAACTCCTGAATGAGTTGTATTCTTCTGCAAAACACAACACACACGAGATTTTGGAAACTAAGTTATTCACAGTGAAACCTCTAGACCATTGAGTCAGAAGTAAGTAACATATACAAACTGTGAATAAACAATGATTGTCTACTCTCGTTTAGGACTTGATTATAATAAGAATGGAAGATCATAATGTTTACATGTCATAACATTAAAATATTAAATGGTTGGATGTATTTTGATATTCCTTTTAGAGTGAATTTTAAGAGAAAAGTGCGATGATGATCTAGTTGTAGCATAAATCAACTCATCATCATCATCATCATCATCATCATCATCATCATCATCATCATTCTTTCTCCGTATCCAGCACCTGCTGGGTCAGGGCATTATGGCACTTCTCCACTTTCCTCTCTCCCTTCCACCATTTCCCTTCTATCATTTTTTCCTAGTTCAGGTTTCTTCTTCTTGCACTCCTCTTTATTGAATCGATCCACCTTGTCTTCCCCTCGCTCTCTTTCCCTCGACCTTCATCTCCATCATCTGTTTTGATATTCTTTCCTCCTCCATCCTATTTTTATGTCCACACCATCTTAGTTTATTCCTATCAATTCTCTCATTTAGGCTTTTCATTTCGACCTCCTTTCTCTTATCTTCATTTCTCAATCTGTCTTTCCTTGTCTTCTTAAGTATTTCATTTTACTGGCTTGAATTTTTCCCTCCTGCCTATTTGTCATTGTCCATATCTCAGCCGCATAAGTTGATATGGGTGCACAATACTTTTTGTACGTTATCTCTTTACACTTCCTCGGTACTTCCTTCTTCGAGACACGGTTCCTTACACTCTGGTAGAATGCACTGCCCTGTAGCTAAATCTCCACCTCCAGTCTTCTATTCTGCATTAAATCACTCCCTAGATATTTGAAACTGTCAACAATGTGAAGGCTTTGAGTACCAAATTTCCATAATGCCTTTTTGTGTCTTTCTCCTCGTGATATCACCATGGTCTTGGTTTCCTTTGCGCTGATCTTCGTAGCATACTTTTCAATGTTCTTTTTCAGAGCATCAAGTTGTTCTTGTTTTCTTTGCTGTTTGTTCCCCAGACCACAATATTATCTGCAAATAGTAAGGACTTCATCTCCTTTTCCCGTATGCCTCTTTTGTCTCCTACCATTTATGCTATTATACCATAACCTGCTTATTTTAACAGATTATTATTTAAAATAGATCTGCTGTAAAAGCTATGTAGATACAATACAATAATAAAGAATATTTACATAAAATGTCGATTCGTGTTAACTTTTAGTTTGTGTCCCACATTTTGATTTTGAAAACAGGGGTGGTGCGTGGTATTGTTGCAGGGTTGCACAACTCCCAATAATTTTGTACTTCATTTGTCGTCTTTTCTTCTAATGTTTTAATTTAATAAACCTAAAATGTATTCGAAAACATGTTAAAATCAACCATCTTCGGTCGTTCGCTGTACTAATGCTTCGTAACGGACCAACAAACGCTGCTGGCTTCGAATCAAACTCAGGCGTTTGCTTCCCTACGGCAACTCCCTAGCGGACAGCGCGGCGCAATGTGCCTCAGCCTCAACAGGGACGAGCAGCCTACATAGCATAGGTAGCATGCTCGCCAGTATCGATATGAGGGAGTTGCACGAGACTAGTAAGTACCCAATCGAGAAACAGTTCCAAATGTCTTCTTTAGATTGCGCCACTCTGCGGAGAGTACTTCATTCCTACTTTCTCTCCTCTCGCAAAGGTATTTCATTTACGTTGCACCGACGCAGATAGGTCTTACGGCAACGATGGGATAGGAGGAAAGGGGTAGAAGTTTGAAGGAAGCGACCGTGGCTTTAATTAAGGCACAGCCACAGCATTTGCCTGGTGTAAAAATGGGAAGCCGCGGAGAAACATCTTCAGGGCTTCCGACAGTGGTGTTCGAACCCACTATTCTCCGAATGCAAGCTCACAGCTACGCGACCCTAACCGCACGGCCAATTTGCTGGGTGATTTATTTCCCACGCCATATCAGACCACCCACAATATTCCAACATCTTGTTTCAATGCAAAACAGAACGGTAAATTTTCAATTCAAGTGAGGCAAGAGTAACTGTACCAGGCTGAGTAGCTCAGACAGTTGAGGCACTGGCCTTCTGACCCCAGGTTCGATCCTGGCTCAGTCCGGTGGTATTTGCAGGTACTCAAATACGTCAGCCTCGTGTTAGTAGGTTTACTGGCATGTAAAAGAACTCCGGCAGCTCGGCGTCTCCGAAAACCGTAAAAGATCGTTAGTGGGACGTAAAGCCAATAACGTTATTATTAAGAGTAACTGTAATTACAGAGTATAATCAGCCTCTTATTTCCCGGCTTGTAATTCCCAGATATATTACAGTTTTAGTAGGAATGTAGTTCATTACTTAGGGGCCGAGGCGGTTCGCCCTTTTCGATAGCAATGAAGGGTTGAGATTTTCTTCTTCATCATCTTGCATCTCTGCTTGAGATGTTTGCACTGTGACAGAACGTGTAGTAGGCTTAGAAAATGAAGTAAAATCATCAAGCTATAATGGCAATGAAACATTGAGATCTTCTTTTTGTTCTTCTTCTACTTTTCCTTTACTTCTGTTTTGATCAACATCATTATCCTTACTATCATAATCATGATCTTGCCTATCTTTATCTTGAAGTTTGTGCTTAGTAACAGAACTTATAGCAAGCCTTGACAACAAGAGAGAATTAAAAATCTCTCGCAGAGGTGTACTTTTTAAAAATAAATCAGCGTTCGCTTGACTACAGTTGAGCTCTTTGTATTTTCTTCTCGATGAAGGTACATTACACGCGGCTTTGTGACTTTGAGCGTTGTATGCGTTCTTGAACTCTCTTCTACAATGTTTGCATTGAAAAATTGTCTTACATGATATCTCATGACGTCTCTTGTGATAGCTTCGGGAAAATGCTTTTCCACACTCTTTGCGAATATACCTGGAAATAGGTTTTTCCATGACGGACTTTATCTTCTGCTAACGGATTCTTCTTTAAATATACTAGACACTTGTTACTCTCTACTTCGATGTTGCAAACAGCTTAGCGATTAACAGTAAACTAACACAAAAGCGTATAACCAAGGTAGCAACAGTGAGGTTTAACCTCGTCAAGATGTTCCAGTGAGGTTAGCGAAGTTCTGTTGTTGGATTTTAAATTCCGCGCCACGACGTGCATTTGAGGTTTAGCGCCGTGAAGATGGCAGCAGTGAGGTTAGCGACACTCTATTGTCCTTAAAAGTGAGGTTAGGGTTCGTCAAGATGACAGCTGTCAAAAAAGCACGCGGCTTTGTTTACAAAAAAAGAGCACGTGGTCGTGACGTCACGGTCAGGTGGTATGCTATGTCAGCACGCGAAGTTCAAAATCCACGCCTACGTGGTTATAACTAGTCAAAAAGCACGTCGATTTTAAATTGTAAATTATTTTAAATTATCTTTTTTTTTTTTTTGGTAAAGCATAACATACTTAGTATAATATATTTCTAAATGTTTTGTTTAATTTGAATGTTGCAGGAGGCATTACCATTTCGGAAGCATGCTACCTCTTCGCAAAACGTTGTTAAGAAGCATAGCAACCTTGTCAGCAGCAAAACGAACACTATTGTAGTACATTGTAAATAAATATTACATTGAATTCAAAATGTTGTACTTATTGCAATCCTTTTCCTCCTTATACCTACTCATTCTTGAGAAAACGATAACTATGATGACGTCATCGCTTCAGGTTAAAAACACGTGCTCATTCTAGCCTTCGCGATGCATGTTTAAACTTGTTCGATAGAGATATGCCTCGACAGAGGAGAAGTCTATAACAGCATATGTATAGCCGCCATCTTGTGTAGTAGCCTCTAAGATAGCTTTCTTCATAAGAGCAGCCACCATCTTGTGCAGTAGCCTCTAAGCTAGCTTTCTCCACAATAGCCTGTGTATAGCCGCCATCTTGTGCAGTAGCCTCTAAGCTAGCTTTCTCCACAATAGCCTGTGTATAGCCGCCATCTTGTGCAGTAGCCTCTAAGATTGCTTTCTTCATAAGAGCAGCCACCATCTTGTGTAGTAGCCTCTAAGATAGCTTTCTTCATAAGAGCAGCCACCATCTTGTGTAGTAGCCTCTAAGATAGTTTTCTTCATAAGAGCAGCCACCATCTTGTGCAGTAGCCTCTAAGATAGCTTTCTTCATAAGAGCAGCCACCATCTTGTGTAGTAGCCTCTAAGATAGCTTTCTTCATAAGAGCAGCCACCATCTTGTGCAGTAGCCTCTAAGCTAGCTTTCTCCACAATAGCCTGTGTATAGCCGCCATCTTGTGCAGTAGCCTCTAAGCTAGCTTTCTCCACAACAACCTGTGTATAGCCACCATCTTGTGCAGTAGCCTCTAAGCTAGCTTTCTCCACAACAACCTGTGTATAGCCGCCATCTTGTGCAGTAGCCTCTAAGCTAGTTTTCTCCACAACAACCTGTGTATAGCCGCCATCTTGCGCAATCGCCCCCTATGTCGTCTCATAAAAGCCCATGTATAGCCACCATTTTGTACAATCGCCCATAGCCGTCTCATAAGAGCCTTTGTATAGCCGCCATCTTGCGCAATCGCCCCCTATGTCGTCTCATAAAAGCCCATGTATAGCCACCATCTTGTGCAATCGCCCATAGCCGGTATCTCTAACAGCATCTTAGTTTAAAAACTAAGTTAATAGTATGTTGAGAAGGGCAGGTTGCTTTATAACTATGATCGTAAGAAGGGCAGCTTTGCTTGCTTGCGGCGTGGCTAAGCCCCGCGCTGTAATGTTTTACTTCCGTCGAGAGAGTAATAGTACCGGTAGTAGTAAGCCATGTGCATGTAGTTAAAAATGACGGCAGACAGCTGTCAAAAACACGTGGAATTTTTCAAATTGCCCGCCACCACATTTCAAAGGTAGTAGCCAAAGATGGCAGAACGATGCTATGTTGATTAAAGATGGCCGATGACAGCTGTCAAAAAGCATGTGGCTTTAAAGAGCACGTTGATTTTCAAATTTCCCTCTACCGCATGCATGCATAAGGATCTACATAACAGCAGCCGCCATCTTATGCAGTAGGCTCTAAGCTAGCTTTTTCATAAGAGCCCATGTATAGCCGCCATCTTGCGCAAGCGTCCCTAGGGAGTCTCATAAGAGCCTATGTATAGCACCCATCTTGCGGCCGCCATCTTGCGCATGCGCCTTTAAGCCGTCTCATAAGGAGCTGTGTATAGCCGCCATCTTGTGCAATTGGCGTCGGAAAGGACATCCGGCCGTAAAAGTGAGGTTATGCTCCACGCAGTTAGGTGTGCTCTTTTATGCTAATCTCCATTGCCCTACTACTTAAATAACTTCTCGAGAATACCCATTGCCCTACTACTCAAGATAGCGTCGGGAAGGGCATCCGGCCGTAAAACTGAGGTTAGGCCCTTCCAAGATAACGGCTCTGAGGTTAGGCTTACTGTCTTGCGCGTAAAAAGTTAGGTTAAGCCCCTCCAAGATAGCGTCTGTAAGGTTAAGCTCGCTCTCTTAGGCGTCAGGAAGGGCATCCAGCCGTAAAAATGAGGTTTGCCCTTCCATGAGGTTAGGCTTGCTGTCTTGCGCGTAAAAAGTTAGGTTAAGCCCCTCCAAGATAGCGGATGTAAGGCTAAACATGCAGTCTTAGCCAGCGTAGTCAATAACCTTGCCAGAGGTCAATGCGGTGGAAGCCTCTGCCGAGGGCCTGTTGTGGCGGTGGCGCTAGAACCCGTGACTTATAGACTACTAACCACCACTGTTTGAAAATCTGCTCTCCCTACTCTACAAAATGTCGATCAGTTGCCTTGACCTGCGCAATCACCAGACCTTTCGCCCATTGAGTACGTGTGAGACATTATGAGTCGATAAATCCAGCGTCATCCAATACCAGCATTGGCCGTTGTTCATTAGACTGACCAAGTGCAACGGGCTTGGAACTCCATCCTACAAAATGACGTAAGGCACCTGTACTACACAATGTATGCACGTATGCATGCTTGCCTTCAAAATCGTGGCGACTACAGCGGTTATTAATATACCCCCATGTCACATGTCTTCTAGAGCGTACTTGCACCTGTGATCGGGCAACCTTAATCAAATGAGTATGTTACCTAGAAAATTGCTTCGCCTAAATTGCATTCCTCTAAACAAGGGCCACTCAGGGTGCATGCGCCAGTACACTGCACGGTGCAAGGTGCAGGAGACGACTTCACTAGGTTGACCAGAGTGCAAACCTCCACTCCACTTCCCCTACACCTGTCTCACCCGTTCGGCCTTCCTTCGCCTTCTTCACCTTCCCCGCTGATTCTTCCTTCACTGCGCGATGTTTATGTGCGGTGATCGGAGACACACTGTTGTGTGGGACAATGTTACCAGTGTTAAAAAACTCTTCTTTCAGTTTGGTTTGGGCACACAATTTATCTCCTCTAGCTCTTCTTTTTCTTTGCAATTATACCAGTAATAGCTGGAACAAGGGATCGGCTGACAGCAATTCTGAAAGCGTTGTTTAAATTACAGTCAGAAATACTGCTTTTCGATGCAGCTGAGGAAAATCTTCCTTCAACAAATTATCGTAGAATTCGAGCAAAAGCATGTATTGAAAAATAGATGTTTTTGACGATCACGTAATTATTGTCTCACATATTAAGCATTTGACTTTATCGTCACGTCTGAGAAAAAAAATACGCACGTTCCCAGTTCGATTGAAATTGATTTTCGGAAGTCTTTGCTTTCTTCGAAATAGGTTGCTCCATTAATACGTTGTTGTCTTGCGCGTATCTATTTCACTGATAAACAAGCCGTATATCTCCGAACGCATCGTCGCTGTCAACATACTACACCATCCGAGTCAATCCGAGTTGAGCCGAGTGGGACCGATGCACAGTGCACGGAGCCTCTGCGCCTCTGTTTGCACGCGTGATATTTCGGGCGTTTGAGAGGCCCTGTTCTAAACTAATGTCTTCTTGGTGTTGGGATTTTATTTTCCGCCAGTGCATGTTAATTTTCATTCTTTACGAGTACGAGCGAATAATAATAGTAATAATAATAATAATAATAATAATAATAATAATAATAATAATAATAATAATAATAATAATAATAATTGTACCGGGTGGTACACCTCCACTCCGCTAATTCAAACTTTGCGCCAGTTAAAACTCCTCTACTGGAGGAAGCCTGAACTTTAACTTCCATATTAATTCAACGATTTCTCAGAAGATGTCATTACTATAAATTTTGAAGTGTTCTGAACTATGTCAATTTCGATTCGTTTTTGTTTTATCTGTAGCAAGAAGTGTGAACATTCTCTTCTAGAGGACACTACTTAAGAACTACAATTGTGCACCCTAGTGCGAAGTGAAGGAACCTTTTTTTTGAAGAAATTTAGTACTTATAAGTTTGTTCTTTATTAAATTTCTTTCTGCCACTGTTTAAGTTGGCAATGTTAACCCTTTCTTTCCGCCAGTTTTGAATTTGACCAATAAGGAATTTCTGTAATTAATTTTCCACCAATAATGTGTTTCTTCTTCATCTAGTGTAGGGGTTTTCGTTGTTAGCCAGTAAAAGACTTGTGGGCGGGTGTTCTCATTCCTGAAATGCCTCGAACTTTCCACGAGGGTATATAAACTGCTGATTTTCGGGTCTCCGGGCCACTTCAGTAACATCTATCAGTGTGTAAAGTACGTAGCAGGGGGCGGGAAGCGCTTCTTTCTTCGGGCAGCAGTTCAACCTCCAGGTAATGGCCTTTTAATAACTTCTTTTCTTGCTAGCTCAGCAGTTTAACTCTCGGGGCAGGTCCGAAGCCTTTTACCATGTAACCTTCCCCTAAAATGTAAAGACACTTGGTATCAATTCTATCTTTTTAAACTACATATTGGGATAGAGAGTGCTTAACCCTCTCGAGCCCCCACCCATATTGCATTGAGGTGAACTTATTTTCACAACCGTTTCTTCCTTAACGTAATGTAAATTGTCTCCTTCTATAAGTCACCTCTTTAGTATGGGATTAGCCCTTGCATTAGAGGCCTAGTGCCAAGTAGGTTTTAATAAGGCGTATTTGGAGTGCAGTTTCGCCTCCTCTCAAGTTGGTATTGTGGAGGCCATGTAATATTTCTGTTTCTTCGCTGAATAGGCCTCAGTAGGTTGGGTATTTTTACCCCTGTTTTCATGTACTTGGAGGACAGCTTGAAAGTAGAATTTGGTGTGGCCTTTGATAGGCTTGAACTTAAGAGCGGGTTGCTCTTTCTTAAAATTTGTTTCTGCGTGCCTCGAGGAGGCTTTACTGTGTAATTGGGAGCATGAGCTCCTGGGCATGATTGGGGTCTTCTGCCCCTTTGTTGAATCCTGTATATCATAAGGTTGGGCTTATAGCTCAAGAATTGTGTGTCTGGCTCTCGGAGCCCAAATTCTGTAACTCTGTAATTGTACATTCTCGATTTGTGTTTCGGCTACTGAGTGCCTGTTATATTTGTTATTTCTTAATGTTGAAAAGAAAATATAACCTTGTTAAATTTTAAATTAACTTTAATTTCGTAGATTGAGACCTGTTCATCCCAGCACCTTATTTCACCTCTGCACATCCACAAAACTCCGTAACAATAATAATAATAATAATAATAATAATAATAATAATAATAATAATAATAATAATAATAATAATAATAATAATAATAATAATAATAATAATAATAATAATAATCCAGTTACAGACTAATTCTCAGGATGAATCAAACGACTGTTCCTTAACAGAAGGTCTGCATGTAAATGACTAGGATTTAAATGAAAGACATCATTAGTGTGTGTTATTTTAATCATCTTTTGAATAATCTATATCCTTGCTCGTCTTCGGCGGCGTGCAATCAAAGTTCTCCTTCATTAACTTGAACTGTGATGGTTTTGGGCTCATACGGTACATCTCACATTCCCCGAGGCTTCATGGAAACTTGTGAGATACTGCCTCGTGCCACTTAATGATTACCAGAGGGCACGAGTATTACTCCAGAGACATAAAAGAGACTCAACATTTGTATTATGTAGTCTATTTGATAATCTCATGAACTAAATGGACAGTTAATGCAAGCAAGGAGTTAAGAATTGTGAGCACAAACTACAACACCTGCGACCTGATGTTAATTCTAAAGGCAAGTACACACCAAGCGACATGTGTATCGCGACAAGTTCCAGGGATGACCTGCGACATTTTTTTCCGTGTTTGGGACTGTCGCGATACAAAAGTTTCATGTCGCAGGTCTCCCATTCGAAATGGGATACATGATACAAATGTTGCGCAACATGATGTAGTCCGGAAGTGTCGCGAGACGAAGTCCCGGGACACGCCGATGCCAGTGTGCAGATAGCCGCCACGTGTTGGTGTTGTGTTTCGTGTTCTATTGTTTTGCGATGGAAACTACTTTAAAAATCATTGAGGATTTACACACCCTCCCTTGTCTTTGGGATGTTATGTCTACCGAGTATAAATACAGAGACAAAAGGAGGGAAGCAATGGAATCTCTGGCTAAAAAGTTCACTATATCCATTCACGAGATAGAGAAAAAGATTCACAACATTAAAAGCACATAACGCAATTTCTTGCGCCATTTCTCACCGATTCCTGTGGTGCAACTGGCTCTATAGATGTGGACGCGGGACATTGTATCGCAACAGTCTTGGGACAGTGTCTCGCAACTGTCCCCATACAATGTCCCGCGACTTTGTTGCTAGGTGTGTACTAGCCTTAAGAGGTGTAAGGTAGTTTTTGCATCGCCAAAGGTAAGCTTTCCATTGTTCTGTGCACAATGTTTTTCCACTAACAGATTTTTAATTTTTTTTACAAGTTGCTTTACGTCGCACCGACACAGATAGTTCTTATGGCGACGATGGGATAAGGAAGGGTTAGGAGTGGAAAGGAAGCGGAAGTAGCCTTAATTAAGTTACAGCCCCAGGATTTGCCTGATGTGAAGATGGGAAACCACGGAAAATCCCCTTCAGGGCTGCAAACAGTGGGGTTCGAACCCATTATCTCCAGAATTCAAGCTGATGCGTCGTGCTGACCACTCGACCCTTCGTAATCTGCAGGCTTTCGGGCTGAGCAGCGGTCGCTGGGCAGGCCAAGGCCCTTTCAAGGGCGTTAAGTGCCGTGGGATCGGTGCGACGTAAAGCATATTGTAAATATGTATATTTCCTGCATTCACTACCAGTGTTGTGCTTTCCCGACATAATTTTTCACTTTTTGTGACACTACTGGGCACGCTAAATCACTGAAAATGAAAGAAACAGTAACGGTGAGTGGAGATTGGAGTGGATAGCGGTACATAAGGGATGAATGACCTGCTAGTGATGTCCTTGATTACTGCCCGGGGTGGCCTTGCAACATTTACATCGGTGTTACTAAGTGAAGTTGTTATCAACATGTTACGTTATCAACAGATTTCCCGAATTGTCAACAGAAATTGTGTTATGTACAAGAAGTCGGTAAAGATCAAAGAATACCAGTAGTATTTGTTAACTAACACTCGTTAAGCCTATCAATCATCAATGCCACTGATCCGTTTTTGCTACCCTCTGCTTCAAGGATGTACAAAAATTGCTTCTTATTTCTCAAACAGTATCTGGTCTTCCATATTGAGGGAATTAATTTGTATATACCCTAGGATTACTTGCTTTCGAGGCTAGCTGAAACCATTTACGAGGGTAATCCCAAAATAAGGTCTCCTTTTTATTTATAAATACAGAACTCTGTTCGTGTGACTGTTAGTCACAATATTGTGAAGAGTGTTTCCCGGGTTCGCAGTGCGGCACTCAGTCTTGGCTGCCGTCGAGAATGGAGCTCCCTTTGATTGTTACCGCCAATTGCATGGATGTCAAAAATGTTCGTAAGTGGTGTAGAGAGTTTGCAGCCGATCGGACTGAAATTCATGACGAACAAAGGAGCGGGAGACCGTCAATTACCGTCGAGACAGTCGTGAAGGTTGAGCAAACCATGCGTGAAGATCGGTGGATCCCCCCTGGATGATCTCTGCATTTTGATTCCTGAGGTTTCCCGAAGCGCCGCTCACAGAATTTAAACGGAAATGAAGGTGTGCGCAAGATTGGTGCCAGCACCGACGACGACGTGAAAGATGAGGTTTACAGCTTCCTGAACAGCATGGCAGCGAGCTGGTATGATATGGGCATACAAAAACTGTCACAGCGTCTACAAAAATGCATCGACCGAAATGGTGATTATGTAGAAAAATAGCTAAAGTTCAAGCTGTAAAATGATGTAAACCATTGTATAAATAAACAGGTCTATGTATTTATAAAAAATAGGAGACCTTATTTTTGGGATTACCTTCGTATTGTAACTATTAGAAACTTCAGTCAAAGATAGATGATAGTAAAATAACTTCAGTTCAGACGGGCCATAGATAAAGATTTGTGGATCGGATGTGACCCCCTTAGTTTGGGCGGCCCTGATCTAAACTGAAAGTAAACTCCTTTGGTGTGGTAAGCCATTCAGGACGATCATACTTATTTAGCAAGGTGACTCAGTATCCAGTCTTCAAAAGTGGTTACAAACCTGATTGTCTTGAAAGGTCGTTATATTTCCTCTTAAAAATAAAAGCATCACCACCATCTCTTAGCAGAATAATTCAGTTTTACACGAAATACACCAAGTTTTCTATCATATAAAATTTCACAGTAAAACAGACGATTTAATGTTTGATAACTAGAAGACGTCTGATCTTAGAAGACCGAATTAAGAAGAACAAGCCCATGTACGAAGGTTGGAATTTAAATAGTGGCAACTATTTATTTACAACAGAGTTACATGTTAGCAACCTTTACTTTCCTTCAATGTAGTCACCAGCGTTGTGTATAACCCGTTTCCAGCGATGTGGAAGTCGTAGTATACCTTTAGCAGAGCCTGTTCTGTTGATGGTGCGAATGGAGCGTTCTACTGCCTGTCGAATCTTTGCAACAGTTCTGAAGCGAATGCTTACGAATCATCTGGTTTTGATCACTGTCCAGTAACGCGGCAAGAGCATGCACTTCTTCTTCACTCGAAGGACGACCTGCCCGATGAATGTCCGCCACAGTTTGCTGACCATCGTTGAAGGCTTTTACCCAACGTGCCACTGTTCTGTAAGGCAACGCAGATTCCCCGCGAGCCTCTTGAAGACCTTGATGACACTGTCGTGCTGTACGACCTCTGACACATTCAATCTTGATCCAACTCCGTTGTTCCTGTTTGGAAAACAGAGTGACAACGTTACATTAGACCGCTAGCTCACACGTGACTGTGTTTCTCTCGCTTGTGCGCACGCAGGCGATGTGGGAAGGGCGAGTCCATTTGCTCTGAGGTAAGGTAAGTATGCAACCAACGTGTGCTATCAGAGACATTAGATTCCGTTGCATAGCGTCTCCACAGCAGTGTTGCCATTATTTAAGTCCCAACCCCCGTACATCGCTTTTGTAGATCTAGAAAAGGCTTTCGATTTGTGACTCTGAAGGTGATCGGAATCAGATACCGAGAAAGCAGAGTTATCTAAAATCTGCACAAATTTCAGTCTGCAGTGATAACAATCAAGCGTTATGAAAAGGAAGCACCAATCCAGAAAGGAGTGAGGCAAGGCTGCAGTTTGTCGCCCTTCCTTTTCGTTGTTTATATGGAACAGACGGTAAAGGAAATCAAAGAGGAATTTGGAAAAGGAATCACCGTCCAAGGAGAGCAAAACCCTGAGATTTGCCGATGACGTTGTTAGTTTATCTGAGTGCAGAAGATCGCGAGAAATTGCTGAGTGGTATGGACAGTGTCTTGGGGAAGGAATACAAGATGAAAATAAATAAATCCAAAACAAAGGTAATGGAGTGCGTTCGAACAAAGTCAGGTGATGCAGGAAATATTAGATTAGGGAATACCTTTCTTAAAAATAAAAAAATAAAAACATGCTCACTTCAGAAAGCTGTTTTTGAAGATGGAGTGTGGCATTGTATGGAAGTGAAACATGGACTCCCCACTGTCGGCAGCCCTGAAGATGGTTTTCCGTGGTTTCCCATTTTCACACCAGGCAAATGCCGGGGCTGTACCTTACTTAAGGCCACGGCCGCTTCCTTCCAATTCCTAGGCCTTTCCTATCCCATCGTCGCCGTAAGACATATGTGTGTCGGTGTGACGTAAAGCAAATAGTAAAAAAAAAAAAGAAACATGGACGATAACTACCCCAGAAAGAATAGAAACTTTTAAAATGTGGTTTTACAGAAGAATGCTGAAGGTGAGATGGATAGATCAAATCACAAATGAAGAGATAACCGAGCTGGTGAGAGGAGATCGATTTGGCTAAATGTGACTAGAAGAAATAGAATAATAGGGCTCATCTTAAGACACGCAGGATTTATTCCGTTGATTTTTGAGAGTAGTGTAGGGGGTAAGAACAGTAGAGGTAGACCAAGGTATGAATATGACAAGCAGATTATAGCAGAGGTATGATGTATAATTACGTAGAAATGAAAAGGTTAGCACAGGATAGGGTGGCATGGAGGATTACATCAAAGCAGTTTATAGACTAATGACTCAAACAACAACAGGAAGACAAAATGAAACCAGAACAAAATGTTCAGCTATGCTCAGTGGTGTACGCTGGGATCAAGACGTGGGCTACCACTAGACTTACGTTGCCCCTTTACGATGGTTGGTTTAGTGAACGTCAAGCCTTCAGCAGCCAATAGCCAACGGAGAAGTCTTTTTTTTTGCTAGGAGATTTACGTCGCACCGACACAGATAGGTCTTATGGCGACGATGGGAGAGGAAAGGCCTAGGAGTTGGAAGGAATCGGCCGTGGCCTTAATTAAGGTACAGCCCAAGCATTTGCCTGGTGTGAAAATGGGAAACCACGGAAAACCATCTTCAGGGCTGTCGATAGTGGGATTCGAACCTACTATCTCCCGGATGCAAATTCACAGCCGCGCGCCTCTACGCGCACGGCCAACTCGCCCGGTACGGAGAAGTCTGCTGTGTTGTCAAGGCTGCTTCACAAGCTAATGCCCTGGCCTCTGATACTGCCAATACTCAACCGCTGATCAGTGGAATGTCCGCCTTTGTGGCTAAATGGGTAGAATGCTTGCCTTTGGTCCGATGGCCCCGATTCAATTCTCCGAATCAACCCCCTCATACTCTTAATTACCCTAGCTTGGTGACTGGGTGTTTATGACGTCTTCGCCATTCATTTTATCCTCATTAGGTCACCACCATGCTTATATAGATGCCATAAACTATTATTATTATTATTATTATTATTATTATTATTATTATTATTATTATTATTATTATTATTATTATTATTATTGCACCGGGAGGTACACCTCAATGCCGCGCATTCAAAATTAGCGACCGAGCTCGATAGCTGCAGTCGCTTAAGTGCGGCCAGTATCCAGTAATCGGGAGATGGTGGGTTCGAGCCCCACTGTTGGCAGCCCTGAGGATGGTTTTCCGTGGTTTCCCATTTTCACACCAGGCAAATGCCGGGGCTGTACCTTAATTAAGGCCACGGCCGCTTCCTTCCTATTCCTAGGCCTTTCCTATCCCATCGTCGCCATAAGACATATCTGTGTCGGTGCGACGTAAAGCAAATAGCAAAATAATAATAATAATAATAATAATAATAATAATAATAATAATAATAATAAAATCAAAATTAGCGCCTTAATGAACTCCTCTATCGAACTAATATGGAAACTACTACAACTGGAAATTGGAACTTCAATCAGAAGATGTCACCACCGAAATATTATGTAATTTTGTTATTGTACAGTTTCCTAAACTGAGTGAATTTCTCCTTATTTTGTTTGCCATTCATCAAGAAGTTTGGACATTCTTCCATAGATGACACTGCCAAAAAACTATGATCATGCACCCTGGTGCGAAGCGAAAGAACTTATAATTTAAAGAAGTTTTGTATTTATAGCTTTTTGTAACTGATTGATGTTCATTTATTTTTGGGTTGGCAATATTTCCTTTTTCTTTCCGCCAGTTTTTGAATCTAGCCAATCCCTAATTTCTGTATTTAATTTTCAACCTATCACAGGCTTCTTGTTCGATTCTGAGTGTAACTTTGAAATTGGCCAATTAAATTGAGAGGGTGTGGCGGGTTTAGTCTTGAATGATCTCGAACCTTCCCTGAGGGTTTATAAACTGCGGCTTTTCACGTTTCTTGGCCAATTTATCGTCATCTTTCTGTGTGTGTGTGTGTGTGTGTGTGTGTGTGTGTCAAAGCAGGAGGCGGGGCGGCCTCTTTCGTCGGCAAGTAAAACATCTTCAACGTAATGGCCACATAACTTTATTCTTTCTTGCTACCTCCGCAGTTTAACCCGAGGGAAAGGTCCGACTCTTTAGTATGTAACAACTTTTCTAAAATGTAACTTTCTTCCGGCTAATGTAAAAACTTATAAAATCTTTAACTGTAAATCGGGGGATAGATAGTGGTGTACCCTTTCAAGCTCCCCTTCATCTTGGTTTGAGGTGACCGTTTTGTAACGGTTTTCTGCCTGTAACATGTTAAAGTAATTTCTATACGAGTCACCTCAGTAGTTTGGGAATAGCCCCTGTTCATCGGCCTAGAGCCCTTTAGGTTTTTTTAGTGTTCATATCTAGGAGTGCAAGTATACGCCTTCATTAATTTTGTGTTCGGGCCATTAATTTAACCTGTTATTGTTATTCCACGAAGGCCCAGTAGGTTGGGTATTTAATACCCTTGTAAAAATTAGTTCCATTTGTAAATGGTGGTTTGAGAGACCCGTGATTGATGTAATGTTGCCTTGAGTAGGCAGTATGGAACCGAGAGCCTGTTAGCTCTTTTTCCGAATTTTGTAATTGTAAAGAGTGCCTCTAGAAGGCTAGAAATTGTATTTCGGGAGCAAGTGCTCCATGAATTAGGGGATTTCTGCCCTTAACTAAATAATTCTTCTTCCATTTGTAAAATTGTAAAACTAGGGGCTTAAAGCCCAAAGTGTTAAGGTTCTGTATCTTGGATTTTTCCTAATCTGGTTTCTAGATTGGCATTGTACCTGATTCTTATTTTTCTCTTATGGAAATTTGTTAAGTTTGTTTTTTATAACGAAAAAATATAACCTTGTTAAAGTTTTAAGTCAATTCTTGACATTGTCGCTAGACCCATTCACCCCGCCACCTTCTTTCACCTCTGCGTTCCACAGACACCCCGGAACAATTATTATTATTATTATTATTATTATTATTATTATTATTATTATTATTATTATTATTATTATTATTACATAAAAATGTTGAATTTTACAGCGGTCGCACCCATCGTTCGCCAGCCCCGTGGTGTAGGTATAGCGTGCTTGCCTCTTACCTGGAAGTCCCGGGTTCGATTCCCAGCCAGGACAGGGATTTTTACCTGGACCTGTGGGCTCGTTCGAGGTCCACTGAGCCTACGTTATTAGAGTTGAGGAGCTATCTGACGGTGAGACGGCGGCCCCGGTCTATAAAGCCAAGAACAACGGCCGAGAGTATCCGTCGTGCTGACCACACGACACCTCGTAATCTGAGCAGCGGTCGCTTGGTAGGTCAAGGCCTTTCAAGGGCAGTAGTGTCATGGGGTATGGAGGGTACCCATCGTTCACTGGTTAATTACCTTCCTCGGAAAATCGGTGGTGGTGTCCGGCCCATGATCACGGGTTCGATTCCGACCAACAAAAGAGAACACAACCTGAAAGATTGCATTTCATCTTAGCAGATCTACCAATAAAAAGAAAACGATATTGCTCCTATAACAGCAGCCCTGCAGTGTCTTCCTACAAGGAGGTAGAAGGAAACGGGAGTGAAATACCAATTAAGTCAGAAGTATGAGGTGAGGAAGTATATACGATGAGTAACGCATGGTTGATAGCTAGCAGCGGCGATCTGATGGACCGAAGCCTAGCACACCTATCCTCCCGGTCCCCGCTCCTTTCCGATATACTGTGCAGCAGCAAGCCGCGTGTTGAGAGTCGAGGGGAGACGGACGAGAGTCTGGGCTGCAATATCAATCTCCGATGCCTTCCTCTCAGAAATGCGTGAGACGTTTCTTCTCACTTCTTTCAAGTTTTGTAAATGGAACAATGTGTCTAGATGCTTGCATTATAACGTGCTTTAAGACTTCCATCATTCTCAATTGAGCCTTGGTAGCCCTCAGTATACGCCACTGGGAGAACTATAAGTTACAGACGATAGAATATACGATGCAAATATCTCACTCAATTCTGTCATTGCTTATACATGATGAGTTTTGCAAGTAACCGATCTGTCTTGAGTGATCTCGCCGCCAACACGTGTATATGGAACATTGGGAAAAGCAAGAGCCTACTTACAAGCAAAGGAGTTACCGCCTGCAGACAGACAGACAGTCACCGCTGTTAGAAGACGAGAGATCAATTTCATTACATACCACTCGTCGCTACGTCTGAAGGGCAATCAAAGCGTTCACGCTGAGCTGTCTGGGAACTATCTCATATTTAGTACCGTAGACGTTGTCTGTAAAATGTGCGCACAAAGTGGTTTATTTCTTCTCACGATGATTTTCAGAATCTATATGAAGGCGAAATCCAGATGGCGTCGGTGGGTAGCCTATAAATAAGACATTATAAGTAATTTGTTGTAAAGAGAATGAGTGGCTCAATTAATGAATAAAAGAATGAATTAAAGGTTCATTTGTTTAAAAATGGCTAGGTTTTTGTGCTGGGGGTCTCTCTAGAATTAGTCGATCATCAATGATCAGCATTTAAGGCTACTGCCTATGTGGCAGATTTCAGTAGTGGCGATTAAGGGGGGCGAGTAGTCGCTGTAGAGAAAATATAAATGTAAATGGCATACAAGGTTATCTCAAAAATTTGCTGAATAGAGTAGAAACATCACTCGACAAGCAACTGGGTGAGTATCAAGCTGGGTTTCGAAAAGGTAGATCTTGTTGAGAACAAATATTTAACTTAAAATCCATAACTCGACATAGGATATTGACTTGAAAAGACATTGTTGTGACTTTTGTAGATTTTAAAAAGGCCTTTGACTCGGTTGATAGAGAAACCATAGATAAAACAATTCGTGAATTTGGAGTGAAAACTAAAATTGGCAAAACTAATACGTGAAACCCTTACTGACACAATTTCAAAGGTGAAATTTATGGGTGAGATATGAAAACCTATTAAGATAAATACAGGGGTACGGCAAGGTGACGGTCTGTCACCCCTTCTATTTAACTGTGTTCTAGAGAAAATTGTAAGACTTTGAAACGTAAAGCTTAAAAAGCATAACATTTTGCCGGTAACTTTGGGGAGAAAAAACAAAGGCATTGAAATAAATTGCCTAGCATTTGCAGGCGATTTCGCTATATTTTATTGTCAGAAAACCTAACAAGTGCAACAACACAAAGCAATCACTTGGAAGAAATAACCAACAAAACAGGTTTGAGAATCTCCGTAGAAAAAAAAAAAATTATTACAAACATCAAGAATCCTCCAAAATTTTTGGCAACATTGGAAAGAGTAACGAAATTCAAATATCTGGGAGAAATAATTCAAGAAAATGGTTTAGACAAATCTGCAGTAGAAGAAAGGGTACTAAAGATGAAAAGAGCATATGGTATCACAAAGAATTTTTATAACAAAAAGTGTCTATCTAAAAATCTTAAAATAAGGCACTACACTGCAGTGGTGAAACCGGAATGTTTATATGCAAGAAAGAAAGAAAGGTGCAATGTAGTAAAAATATATCTTCTTCTTCTTCTTCTTCTTAATCTATTTACCCTCCAGGGTTGGCATTTCCCTCGGTCTCAGCGAGGGATTCCACCTCTACCGCCTCAAGGGCAGCGTCCTGGAGCTTGAGACATTGGTTTGGGGGATACAACTGGGGGGATGACCAGTACTTCGCCCAGGCGACCTCACCTACTATGCTGAACAGGGGCCTTGCCGGGGGATTGGAAGATTGGAAGGGATAGACAAGTGATTAGTGTGATTAGCTGCCACCCCCGGAGGCCCGGGTTCGATTCCGGCTCTGCCACGAAATTTTAAAAGTGGTACGAGGGCTGGAATGGGGTCCACTCAGCCTCGGGCGGTCAACTGAGTAGAGGTAGGTTCGATTCCCTCCTCAGCCATCCTCGAAGTGGTTTTCCGTTTCTCCTCCAGGCAAATGCTGGAACGCTACCTAACTAAAGGCTACGGCTTCTACCTGCCCTCTTCCTTGTCTATCTCTTCCAATCTTCCCACCCCCCATCAAGGCCCCTGTTCAGCATAGCAGGTGAGGCCGCCTGGGTGAGGTACTGGTCATCCTCCCCAATTGTATCCCCGACCCAATTTCTCACGCTCCAGGACAGTGCCCTTGAAGCGGTAGAGGTGGGATTCCTCGCTGCGTCCGAGGGAAAAACCAAGCCTGGAGGGTAAGCAGATTAAGAAAGAAAGAAAAAGGCACAATACTGTTATAATATGTTTAACTGAATAAGATCGAATTATTTCCAACATAGTTAAACATTTATGCAAGTTTTAATTCGCTATCACTAGTTAATCAACTGCAAGTCTTTCTTTCTTTCTTCCTTTCTTTCTTTATTTCTTTCTTTCTTAGTCTGTTTACCCTCCACGGTTGTTTTATCCCTCGGACTCAGCGAGGGATTCCACCTCTACCGCCTCAAGGGCAGTGTTCAGGAGCTTCAGGCTCTGGGTAGGGGGATACAACTGGGAAGGAGGACCACTGTCTCGCCCAGATGGCCTCACCTGCTATGCTGAACAGCGGCCTTGTTAGGGGATGGGAAGATCGGAAGAGATAGACATTGAATAGAGAAGGAAGCGGCCGTGGCCTTAAGTCAGGTACCATCCCGGCATTTGCCTGGAAGAGAAGTGGGAAACCACGGAAAACTACTTCGAGGATGGCTGAGATGAATCGAACCCCTTTACTCGGTTGAGCTCCCGAGGCTCAGTGGATCCCGTTCCAGTCCGCGTACCACTTTTCAAATTTCGTAGCAGAGCCGGGAATCGAACCCGATCCTCCGAAGGTGGCAGGTAATCATAGTCTCCACTACACCACAGATGCGGACATAACAGAAAATTACCGGAATAATAGGCAGTCTGTCCGCCTCTGTGGTGTAGTGGTTAGTGTGATTAGCTGCCACCCCCGGAGGTCCGGGTTCGATTTCCGGGTCTGCTACGAAATTTGTATAGTAGTACGAGGACTGGAAGTGTGTCAACTCAGCCTCGGTAGGTCGACTGAGTAGAGGGGGGTTCGATTCCCACCTCAGCCATCCTGGAAGTGGTTTTGCGTGTTTTTCCACTGCTCCTCCAGGCAAATGGCGGGATGATACCTAATTTTTTTTTGCTAGGGGCTTTACGTCGCACCGACACAGATAGGTCTTATGGCGACGATGGGATAGGAAAGGCCTAGGAGTTGGAAGGAAGCGGCCGTGGCCTTAATTAAGGTACAGCCCCAGCATTTGCCTGGTGTGAAAATGGGAAACCACGGAAAACCATCTTCAGGGCTGCCGATAGTGGGATTCGAACCTACTATCTCCCGGATGCAAGCTCACAGCCGCGCGCCTCTACGCGCACGGCCAACTCGCCCGGTGATACCTAATTTAAGGCCACGGGCGCTTCCTTACCTCTTCCTTATATATCCCTTCCGATCTTCCCATCCCTCCACAAGGCCCCTGTTCAGCATAGCAGGTGAAGCCGCCTGGGCGAGGTAGTGGTCATCCAATCCAGTTGTATCCCCTGACCCAAAGTCTCATCGTCCAGGACACTGTCCCTGAGGCGGTAGAGGTGGGATTCCTCGCTGAGTCCGAGGGAAATACCAACCCTGGAGGGTAAGAAAGAAAGAATTATTGCTGGTGCGAACAGGTGGAAACAATGGCAGGATGGTATTTGGAATAAGGAGATAAAGGATAAGTTAGGAATGAACTCGATGGATGAAGGTGTACGCATAAACCGGCTTCGGTGGTGGGGGTCATGTGAGACGAATTGAGAAGGATAGGTTACCTAGGAGAATAATGGACTCTGCTATGGAGGGTAACAGAAGTAGAGGGAGACCAAGATAAGGATGGCAAGACTCAGTTTCTAACGATTTAAAGATAAGAGGTATAGAACCGGACGAAACCGCAGAACTAGTTACAAATGGAGGATTGTGGCGGCGTTTGGTAAATTCACAGTCTTGCTGACTGAACGCTGCAAGGCATAATGGTCTATAATGAAGATGTATGCATGTTATTATTTCTATGTCCCATTAACTAGGCCCACTTCTACAAGTTTTAGAGACGCCGTGGTACCGGAATCTCGTCTCACATGAGTTCTTTAACCTGGCGGTGAACGGTCAAATGCTTTAGCCTCGTGTCGGTAGATTTACTAGCACGCAAAATATCTTTTGTGGAGCAAACTTCCGACACCCAAGTGTCCCTAAATGCCTTAAAAGTAGTTCACGAGATCTAAAAACATCATTATTACTCCAGCATACACAAGACAGCAATGCAGATTATCGTAGTCCACTCACAGACTGACCTCAACATTCCAAGCGTCTAGAAACCTTAACAACAACATCAACACATTTTTGTTTATGTCTTGCGCATTTACGACTTTTCTTTTTCAAATTTGACGTCATTATTCAGTGTATGAGGATTGATAATCTTGTGCGGTACAAAGGAGATGTTTTGCGAATGGCTAGTAGTGACAGGCGCTCCAGGAAACGCTGCTCAGCCCGGGGCACATTGTGGTTGGTCAAGATTTTGATGGCCACGGCAGAAGTTGAGAGGAGGGGCCTGACTGAGGTCATAGGGGATAAGGATTCACTCACACACTTTCACCAGACACGTCATCCCCACATGAGAGTTACAGGGGGCCTAGAAAATGGACTGACGCTTCGGAAATAGCTGTAATAAACAGTGTTGTCGGTTTCTATCCAACCAATCTTCCATAATACGTACAAAAGAAAACAAATATTTAAATCAGAGACGCCGAGTTTTAATTCTCCTGAGACGGCATTCTCATGATAATTTTTTACTTTAATTTTTTTTTACAATTTTGTTTTACGTCGCACCGACACAGATAGGTCGTATGGCGACGACGATGCGCTAGGAAAGGCCTAGGAGTGGGGAGGAAGCGGCCTTGGCCTTAATTAAGGTACAAGGTACAGCCCTAACATTTTGCCTGGTGTGAAAATGGGAAACCACGGAAAACCGTCTTCAGGGCAGCCGACAGAGGGGTTCAAACCCACTATATCCCGGTTGCAAGCTCACAGCTGAGCGCCCGTAACCGCACGACCAACTCGCCCGGTGATTCCGAAATTGCTGTATGCACATGGAACATAGTACGTACTAAGGTTCGGAAGTTTATGACCTAAATAAGTACAAAATATCCAAGCAAATATGCCGGGCGAGTTGGCCGTATGGTTAGAGTCGTGTAGCTGTTAGCTTGCATCCGGGAGATAGTGGGTTCGAATCCCACTGTCGGCAGCCTTGAAGATGGTTTTCCGTGGTTACCTTAATTGAATCGATTATTTCAGATAGCAGTCAAGTGCCCAAAAATGAAAAAAAAAAAATGAGTTAATGGCAGAATATGTTACTAAGAGGGTATACGCACATTTTCGTGCTGAAAACAGTCAAGAAACGTCCTTCTATCATGGTCAGACATTATGTTGAATTTCGTATTTAGTTCAGAAACCAGTTAAGTGACACCGCTTGGTTGGTTTCTGCAGTAAACAGCAGGTACATTTTGTGATGTGCTGCACCTTGCAGGCTGCTCTGAATCCAGAACAGCCAGCTATTCAGCTGTTTATGTTGTCATTGTTGTGTTTCTGGAATCCCATGTTCGTAGTTTTGTGAACAACTGTTTGAAAAAGTGTTTCTTTTGGTTAGTGCACCGGGCGAGTTGGCCGTGCGCGTAGAGGCGTGCGGCTGTGAGCTTGCATCCGGGAGATAGTAGGTTCGAATCCCACTATCGGCAGCCCTGAAGATGGTTTTCCGTGGTTTCCCATTTTCACACCAGGCAAATGCTGGGGCTGTACCTTAATTAAGGCCACGGCCGCTTCCTTCCAACTCCTAGGCCTTGCCTATCCCATCGTCGCCATAAGACCTATCTGTGTCGGTGCGTCTTAAAGCCCCTAACGAAAGAAAAAAAAATGTTTAGTGCAGTGTTTTTATAATCGTAGTGATATGTCTGAAAGTATAGAAGACGAACCTGTATCTAAAAGGAAACGAGGAGTGGTAGACAAACTAACTCACACGCGTTATATTATTCGGATTGCAAGGGTAAAAGGAGAAGGTTATATTTCTTACTCGGGCAAGGAAGTACCTGGTCTGAGCCCTACATTATTCTTTGTCATTGTTTGTATTAGGTGCCCATGAATATTAAGAAAATACGTGACCTAAATGCCTTAAAACCTTACCTGATGGGATATGAACACTTATGCCATCATTGGAATGAAATGGTGTATGACTTTTAGTGCCGGGAGTGTCCGAGGACAAGTTCGGCTAGCCAGGTGCAGGTCTTTTGATTTGACACCCGTAGGTGACCTGCGCGTCGTGATGAGGATGGAATGATGATGAAGACGACACATACACCCAGTCCCCGTGCCAGGGAAATTAACCAATTAAGGTTAAAATTCCCGACCCTGCCGGGAATCGAACCTGGGACTCCTGTGGCCAAAGGCCAGCATGCTAACCATTTAGCCATGGAGCCGGACATGACATCATTTATAATGGCCTACTACAGAGACAGAATGTGCTGTGAAGTTTATTTATGAGGATTGAATACCTCCTGTCCTGTGATGAGCAGGCATTGTTGATTTCATCCTTTTAATAATGATATTTGTATCAGCAATGTAGTCTAAACCTTTTAAAATATTTTCTATTTCCACAAATGTGGGTTTTATGACAAAATCCTTTCAAAATTCAAGAATTATCTCATAAAAATATGTTTGCAACACTCGTTTATTTCAGAAACCAGTTAAGTGGAAAATATTTCGGATTTGTTTACAGCATATTTAATGAGCACAAAATATTTTTCTTTGGATAGAAAGTATTAAAAGGTATAATACAATACTCTCATGCTAAAATAATAAAATTACTACCATAACCTTTTCTCTGATTCTAGACAGTTTTTTTCATTTTCCCAAAAGTGACAGATTTGGCGCTTGACTAGTTTCTGAAATAATCGATTCAATTAAGGCCACGGCAGCTTCCTTCCCACTCCTAGGCCTTCCATATCCCATCGTCGCCATAAGACCTATCTGTGTTGGTGCGACGTAAAGAAAAAAAGCAAATATGCCTTTTTATTTATTTCATATGGCAAGAGGATACACTGTTACAATAGTACAAATTAATATGTACACATTAGTAGTAGGTTTAAATATAGTTCTACGCTTTGTCTCATATTGAAGTATCCTCCGATGACTGGGATATCCATAAAGCAAAGCTTTAGGTCCAGCAGCCAATGTAGTTGCTATCTTGGCACTACCCTGGACCCACTTTTATAAAACATATTCCACTAATATTATTCGTAAAACCAATAATAATAACTAACACTGTTAGTATGTTTCATAAAATCTTTAGCTAATAATATTAGTAATTAATTTATGAGTAAAAATTATTAGTAGATGTTCCTAGTAATATCAGTAAAGTGTTTCATAGGCAACATAACTAATAAAAGTTACTCATATTATTGGGATTATTTCCATGAATGCATTTTGAATCTCTGTGGTGTAGTGGTTAGTGTGATTAGCTGCCACCTCCGGAGGCCCTGGTTCGACTCAGCCTCGGAAGGTCATCTGAGTAAAGGGGGGTTCGATTCACTCCTCAGCCATCCTGGAAATGGTTTCCGTGGTTTCCCACTTCTCCTCCAGGCAAATGCTTGGATGGTACCTAACTTAAGGCCACGGCCGCTTCCTTCCCTCTTCCTTGTTTATCCCTTCCAAACTTCCCTTCCCCCCACAAAGCCCCTGTTCAGCATAGCAGGTGAGGCCGCCTGGGCAAGGTACTGGTCATCCTCCCCAGTTGTATCCCCCGACCCAGAGTTTGAAGCTCCAAGACACTGCGCTTGAGGCGGCAGAGATGGGGTCCCTCGCTGAGTCGGAGGGAAAAACCGACCCTGGAGGGTAAACAGATGAAGAAGAAGATAAGAAAAAGAATAATAATAATAATTTTGACTCATAATCCATATTACTAGCGAGGCCAAAGTGAGTGGTATTTTGATGTTTTGGCATAAAATTAAGAAGATCGGTGAAATGGTTGACTCTGATTCAAATAGTCATAAGGATAGAGTGTATATTCGCCGTCCAAGAACTTTTAGGCCATGAACAGCCTATACTGGTATGGAGCAAACATATGAATACTTCTTCTTCTTCTCTTTATCTGTTTATCCACCAGAGTCGGTTTTTCCCTCGGACTCGGCGAGGGATCCCACCTCTACCGCCTCAAGGGCAGTGTCCTGGAGCTTCAGACACTGGGTCGTGGAATACAACTGGGGAGGATGACCAGTACCTCGCCCAGGTGGCCTCACCTGCTTTGCTGAACAGGGGGTGGAAAGATTGGAAGGGATAGACAAGGAAGAGGGAAGGAAGCGGCCGTGGCCTTAAGTTAGGTAACATCCCGGCATTTGCCTTGAGGAGGAGTGGGAAACCACGGAAAACCACTTCCAGGATGGCTGAGGTGGAAATCGAACCCACCTCTACTCAATTGACCTCCTGAGGCTGAGTGGACCCCATTCCAGCCCTCGTACCACTTTTCAAATTTCGTGGTAGAGCCGGGAATCGAACCCGGGCTTCCGGAGGTGGCAGCTAATCATACTAACCACTACACCACAGAGGTGGACACACAATACAATAAGAGATTTAGGTTAGATTACTGAACATTTGAATATGTGCTAGTAACGTGTCAAGACGTCTAGATAACTACATGGATCCTGAAATGGAAGATAATAATTTCGAGGAAGAGGATATTCAAGAGGGAGTGGAAGTTTCAGCCCAGGCTCAATAAAATCTGCAATACATTTACGACCTCTTCGCCTGAACAGACACTGTGATGACTGAAATAAAAATTAAATAAAGGACAAATGGTATGGCCACCAAACGTAGTAGTGCTTTTCACTTACTTTGAGGTCTGCGGATGAGCCATAACAAAGTTTCCTTCATCATTTACTATATAACAATAATTGTTTGCAATGTAAAAGTTATGAGTGTGCCGCTCTTCTCCTCCCAGCTCCTTGTGAGGGGGCGAATGTTCAATTTTCAATTTTCTAACACCTCGAGCTTCAGTTTAAGAACTTCAAGTTGGAGCTTTCTTTTCTGTATGTATGTTCAGCCCGTCAGCGATGCGGCTGGTAGGATCCTCAACAGCTTTGCCATCAGCTGTCATAGATGGCCTAGGCATCACTCAAGAGGCGTACTAGGGAAATGAGGAGTGAGGTAGTTTCCCGTTGCTTTCCTCACCGAGCCAGAGTTTGCTATTACATATCAGTCTGCCAAGCCCACTGAAATGCATGCACCAACCGACCCTATGAGCAACATTTTCACACCATTCATAACAGGGACTGGCTGCATAAGGAATGGAATTACTAGCACCGCTCATACCTCAGTCACTTTCATACTGTCAAAGCCAAGGATAAGACAGAGACAGATCTATGAAAGTAACAAAATTGATCTAGCCTATACCAGAAGACATAGTGCACTGTAAACACTAGGTCCTGCCAGCAAAGGCATTTTCTCCATATATTCTATTTCTATAACCGTTTGTAGTCAAGCACAAGCCTACTGCAAGGAACAAACACAAACTAAGAACAAACTGACTCTAACCTCCAACTGTATCAGCTGACTAATAAACTAATATTATGATTGAAGCCATTTTATTAGTCATGTAAAAAATCTTCACCGGGCGAGTTGGCCGTGCGCGTAGAGGCGCGCGGCTGTGAGCTTGCATCCGGGAGATAGTAGGTTCGAATCCCACTATCGGCAGCCCTGAAGATGGTTTTCCGTGGTTTCCCATTTTCACACCAGGCAAATGCTGGGGCTGTACCTTAATTAAGGCCACGGCCGCTTCCTTCCAACTCCTAGGCCTTTCCTATCCCATCGTCGCCATAAGACCTATCTGTGTCGGTGCGACGTAAAGCCCCTAGCAAAAAAACATCTTCATGAAACAGAATTTGGTTAAATAAAATTATTTTTTTTGCGTTCTAATATTATTAGTTAGTTTTATGAAACAGGCCCTAGGGGTCACGTGTAGGACAGTTGAAAGTTATACCTACGGACGTGCAGCAAAGACAACCCCGATAGGGCAAGATATAGAGATCGTCCGCTCGTTAAATGGCTCCCGTACGTAGGGCACAGCAAAGAACTAGTGTAGTGCATATCTATATTGTGGTTTCCATAGTATCAATCGAGAAAACTCAATATGGTGACAGTTAGGTAAGATTACACAAATACGAATAAACTCTCTTTGCAGATTAATTTAATGACCTATTATTTACGTAGAATCCAATACGGAAGAACTTAGGGCAATGAAGTTAAGTCAATATACACCTTAAAGAACAACAAAAACTGATTACGGAAATAACACTTGAACACTATCACCATATAAAAACCTACACATATTTTCTGGAAACCACAAACATAAATGATATCACAAATAAAGGCGTTAAAAAGAAAAAGCATTCATCTCCACCGCATATGATCTTCATAGCGTACTAGCTAAATATGACTTGAAAATAGGTAAAATATGACAAGTATTTTAGGGATTAGTATTAGAGTAATTAACTAACTAACATTAAACGTATAAATAAGTGATACGTAATAATACGGAAGACACATTTAATCATGCAAACTGACAGAGTTACAGTTGGTAAATTAAAACTATATACATTCATTCAGTAGCATAGCCCTCAGACGCAGCTCCCCTTCTGTTTTTCGAAAAAATAATCAAAAATGAAGTACTGTATTAGCATGCATTTTGGTATCTGTCGGCGTCAGATCGTACAGCATCTCTTTCTCGGAATCATGCCTTCTAAACCTGCAACCTGTCTGTTTCGGGAAAAAGAAAGAAAAATGCATCTACTACAATATTTGGAAATCCTGTGTTTCGAAAATAACGCAGGTAATAGGTACCTTGTTAAAAACGACACCTCGATTTAAACAAAAATATTCAAAATATAACCTTACACTGAACATCAATATGATGAGCAAAATATGGCCAAAACAATAAAAAAATGGACGAAACTTGCATTTGAAGGGTACAAGGAGAGAAGGGGCTCAGCAACATTTTACTAACTTTTCAATAAATGCATTTTAAGCTTCAAAATCTCGTAGAACCTGTTTTTTTATTCGATTTTAAAGTTCGGAAATTCAAAAATCTTGGTACATTTATTATAACTGTGCAATTTTTACTATGGAATTTTAACATACAAATAAGGTAAAAAAAAATTCTGACTATGTTCATGTATAGGAAATCTTAAGTCTCTGTATTATTATTTATTTTCATTATCATTAATAAAACAACATAATTAATAAATGAAGCAGAATGGTATCAGTCGTTTCAAGTGCTAAAAGAAACAAGAGTCAAATATAAAGACAGGAGAGTTATGTGGAGACTCTACAAACGAGAAGTGGCGGTAATAAACTGCTGTGGGAACCAACAAGAAGCAAACATAAGGCAAGGTGTAAGACAAGATGTTCCCTCTCACCAGTTCTATTCAACGGATACATGCATAAAGCTCTAGATGAAACAGAAGTTGGAATTCAAGAGGACAAATTCGAGCAAATATTAGTTTATAGGAATGGGAGTTAAGGATTGGAATAATTTAGCAAGGGAGATGTCCAATAAATTTCAAATTTCCTTGAAGTCATTCAAGAAAAGGCTAGAAAAACAACATATAGGGAATCTGCCACCTGGGCGACTGTCCTAAATGCAGATCAGTAGTGACTGAACGCAGAAACTAGGACAAAGAGGTGGTGTTGAGATGCAACAAAAGGGAGAATAGATGCCTACAGTACATTTCATTTTGCTAACGACATTGCAATAATAGCGGAGAGTGAAGAAACATTAATGACAATGCTGGAAGTAAAGGACAGTACTTTTACATATGCATATAACATGAACATAAATTCAGAAAAAACAAAGGTAATGGTGTAGAGCCCGGAATTTTATGCACTAATAGGTTAGAATGCAAACTTACTGAAGCGAGAAGCAAGTATAGTCTACCTTCACAACGATTATGCTATGGGGTTTGCATAAACATTAGGGGTACGGCCTATCAGAACCCCTATAATTTATGTTACTCTCTCTACATTATGGAACAGCGGGTGGCCGGCATTTCCTACTAACCAAATTAGTTTGCAATCTAACCTATTACCGCATGAAAATCCGGGCTTTAGTGATAAGTGTCCGCCTCTGTGGTGTAGTGGTTCGTATGATTAGCTAGCTGCCACCCCCGAAGGCCCAGGTTCGATTCCTGGCTCTGCCACGAAATTTTAAAAGTGGTACGAGGGCTGCAATGGGGTTCACTCAGCCTCGAGATGTCGGGATGCCGGGATGGTACCTAACTTACGGTCATGGCCGCTTCCATCCCTCTTCCTTGTCTATCTCTTCCAATATTCCCATCCCCCACTAAGGCCCCTGCTCAGCATAGCAGGTGGGCGAAGTACTGGTCATCCTTCCCAGTTGTATCCACCGACCCAATGTCTCACGTTTCAGGACACTGCCCTTGAGGCGGTAGAGGTGGGAGAGGTCCCTGAGTCCGAGAGAAAACCAACCCTGGAGAGTAAGCAGATTAAGAAAGAATAGAATGGTGATAAGTAAGCAACAAAGAAAAATTAAGATAGCTCTGCGTGGGTTCCAGCTCAGTAACGTTGAAGAATTTTCTTACTTAGGAAGCAAAATAACAGCTGATAACCGAAGTAAGAGGGATCTGGTCAGCTCTCAAGGATTCATATTAGATCCGACTGTCATGTTCGAGCACCATAGCGGTCAGCCAGAGGAGGTTAATCTAGAAAAGATTAACAAATACAAATCCACTATCCCTTACTACAAATCTAAATACCCCCTTGAGGAAATTAAAATAATAGGGATAATGGTCGGAGCTCGCGGTACCATACCTCGTCACTTCGTCGCCACATGGAAGCGCTTCCAACTCCCAATGAAGCTCATCCCCGAAATCGTGACCCTCGTCCTCCGAGGCTCCGTCAAGATCCTGAGGCACCACCTCTACATCTAATTTTGAATTTCCTTCAATTAATAGATATTTACAGAAAATTGATGTGTTTTACCTTGTTCTTAGCGGCAGCCTGTAAATACAGGAGGTCTTTCCAAAATAAATGGAAATTATATATATACAGGCAAAGATAATCAGACATGAGAATTTACTAGCCTTCATCCTGGAGGCCTCTGTGAAAGGAAGAAATTGTAGGGAAAGGCCTAGACTGGAATATATTGGTCAACTGGTAGAGGTGCTGGGATGCCAGTCTTATGTAGAACTGAAGAGAATGGCACAAAGCCTGAACATCTGGAGAGTTGCTGCCAACCAACCTCAGCTTTTTAAACTCTAGTAGTAGTGGATAAACTAAGAACATATTTCAAGCCCCTGACAAGCATAATATACATTTTACAATATTTATAACAATTTACCAATTACTTTAGCAACTATTACGTCCATGACATCCCGTAACACAGGCTACAGTTCATTATCCGTGAGGAATTTTTGAGAAATAATCACTTGCCTCATTACCACATAATCTCATTAACTCCTGTAAGTCTAAGAACTTCTCGGAAGATATGGGCAAAGCTCCTAGGGAATAAAAGCATTGTGCTATGCTGGGATAATTAAGTGAAGGTGAGAATGACACCATGAAGGGAATGATACACTTAAGTTCATAAGCTTTCTGTGGCAGGTCAAACTGGCCATCTGGATTATTGGAATCATATTAGTTTCGCTGCTATGGAGACGGAAATCCAAGCTCCATTGTAAGTGGTCCAGAAGCTCATCAAAGGTCCTCTCTGAATCTTAATCTCTGTCACTGGATAGGATGGAAATTGTGATTTCTTTGCATTCTTCTCATCCAAGAAATTCGTCCAACTTCTAAACATTGGTTGGTCAGCTATTACAACGTCGAACCGTGAAAGCTTCTGACAAGCAGTTTTGATGATAGAGACCCAGTCAATAGGAACACTTGCCTGGACTTTTGAATTCACCAAACACATGTTCTTATCGTTCTCAAGATAGGAATTACCCCCTACTGGGAAAGTTACGGTTATTTCTCAACGTTCACGATGTTGAAGAGGCACCGAAAGAAAGTTAAGTTCGTCTGTTGTTCACTACACGAATCGCAGGATATACTCAAGCACATTACATTAGAATGGTTGTAGACGAAGTGATGCAACAAGGAACATACATCATCACTTCTCTCTTTGCCTTCATGCTCCGGATACACATGAAAAACACTCTGGGAAGTAGACAGTTCATGGATGTTAAATTGCAAACACAGATCCTGTAGTAGACATCATTCCTGGAAATGTTAGGAACAGCCAAATTTTTCCCACAGTCGAAGCAAAATCGTCTCAAATTCACATCGTCTTTTTGATTTCTCCTTATGTCTTTTTTCTCTCAAATAAAATGCTTCTGTTCTGCTTTGCTAAGCTTCTGTTGGTCGTACACTGAGCGCGAGAAGAATACAATGAGCTTCTTCTTCCCCTGCAGATACATCGATGAAAAACACTCTGGGAAGTGTTCCTTTTTTTCCTTCAGCTCATTTCTCTGGAGGGAACTCCTTCTTCCATAGATGGAGTTGTCCGCTAGGAAGTTCAAGTGAACATTAGAAGACGGAGTGAAGATCCCAATAAAAAAATGCAATGAACCCCTTCTTTCTATGTGCCCTTCTTGGCTTTGTAGGAGGAGGCCGCTCTTTCACCATCAGATATCTCCTCAATTGTTTTCAGGTTAGGTGAGTAGTAGTATAAATAGTTCGGCGGCCGCCACTACCACAGGCCCACCGCAGAGGCCTCCACCGCCACCACCGCCACCGACCGTGCGCAGAGGCCTCCTCCTCCCAAGGAAAATTTGAATTTTGGCGCGGGATTTGAATTTGTAAACAAAGCCACGTGCTTTTTGACAGCTGTCATCCGCCATCTTTAAACAACAACGCATCGCTAACCTCAGTGCTGCCATCTTGACGGGCCTAAACCTCAGTGCTGCCAACTAAATCTCACTAGCGCGAGATTTGAATTTCCACGTGCTTTTTTGAGAGCTACGTGATTTTTGACAGCTGTCATCCGCCATCTTGTATCGCTAAACTCAGTGCTGCCATCTTAATGGCACAAAACTTCAACAACAACAACAACAACAACAACAACGCATCGCTAACCTCAGTGCTGCCATCTTAACGGCACAAAACTTCAACAACAACAACAACAACGCATCGCTAACCTCAGTGCTGCCATCTTAACGGGACTAAACCTTATAGGCACGTGGTGGCGGGCAATTTTCACGTGCTTTTTTGACAGCTGTCATCCGCCATCTTGCATCGCTAACCTTAGTACTGCCCTCTTTACGGCACTGCGGGTAATTTAAAATCCACGTGATTTTTGACAGCTGTCATCCGTCATCTTGCATCTCTAACCTTAGTGCTGCCCTCTTTACGGCACTTCGGGTAACTTAAAATCTACGTGATTTTTTGACAGCTGTCATCCGCCATCTTGCATCTTGCATCGCCTCTGCGGAGGGCCTGAGGAGGAGGAGGCGGCAGAACTCTCCATATATACTACTCTAAATGGACCTCGAACCAGCCTTCAGAACTGAAACCACGCCTTGCAGGTAAGAGACAGGTACGCTACCCCTAAACCGAAGTGTTGGGCTTTGATCTTTGCTCAGTATTCTCGCATTTTCTGCCGGTGTAACTCCTTTCATTTGTCCAGCAGGTACCTTTCTTCCAGGGTTTTTCCTGAAATCCATGGACTTTTTCAGGGTACGTCGTACAGACCGTGTATCTTGAAGACCTGATATTCCCAGTTCCTTAATGTCATTCTCACTTTCTGTCAGCCAATTGGTACGAATCTTCTTGTTCTGCCAGAAGATGAGCAGGGATTGGTCAGTCTATTGGAAGGCAGTCTTACTATATGGCCATAGAAAGTTACTCTCCTTTTTTTTAGGACAATCAGAAAACCTCTCTATATGTTCATAGAGCCCGAAATTGTGCTGTATACGGATTTTTTCATCTTCCTTTACCGGACCTAAAATCTTCCTGAGAATTCTCCTCTCTCTCTCTGACTTCCAGTTTCTCCACCAGACGTCTTCGAGGCAATGAAACACACTCACTAGCACACAGAGGATCTGGTCGTATGAATGACGTGTAGTGCTTCAGTTTCAGGTTGGGTGGCAGGCATTTTTTGTTATAAGTGCTCTTTGTCAGTCGATAGGCCAGTTCCAACTTACTGACACTCATGAATACTGATGCTCTTTCTGATAAGTTGGGTTTAATCCATTCGCCGAGATAAATTCCTCAGTCCTCTTGATTTTCCCCGTTCTAGAAGTATCTGCTAGCTTCTTTGATGTTGGTGAAGAACTCTGTTATTATTATTATTATTATTATTATTATTATTATTATTATTATTATTATTGTACTAGGAGGTACACCTCTACGCTGCGCATTCAAAATCAGCGCCTAAAAGAACTCCTCTATCAATCAAAAGTGAAACCAATAATAATACAAGTCAGAACTTTAACCAGAAGATGTCACCATTGAATTATTCTGTAATTTTGTTATTGTACAGTTGCCTAACCTGAGTGAATTTCTCCTTGTTTTGTTTGCCATTCATCAAGAAGTTTGGACATTTTTCCACAGATGACACCACTAAAAACTGTGATCATGCATCCTGGTGCGAAGTGAAAGAACTTATATTTAAAGAAGTTTTGTATTTCTAGGTTTTTGTAACTGATTGATGTTCATTTATTTTTGGGTTGGGAATTCTTCCTTTTCCTTCCGGGAGTTTTGAACCTAGCCAATCCCTAATTTTTGTAATTAATTTCCAACCAATCCCGTATTTCTTCTTCACTTTGTATCTGCCAATAAAAATTAAGAGGGCGTGTCCTGTTTCATCTTGAATGATCCCGAACCTTCCCTGAAGGTTTATAAACTGCGGCCTTTCACGTTTCTTGACCAATTGATCGTTATCTTACTGAGTGTGTGTGTTAAAGCAGGAGGCGGGCGGCCTCTTTCATCGGTCAACAGAACATCTACAAGGTAATGGTCATATAACTTCTTTCTTTCTTGCTACCTCCGCAGTTTAACCCGAGGAAAAGGTAACCAGCTTTTCTAAAATTTAACTTCTTCCGGCTAATGTAAAAACTTCTTAAATTCTTTAACTGTAAATCGGGGATAGAGAGTGAATTACCCTCTCGAGCTCCCCTTCATCTTGGTCTGAGGTGTCTACGTTTTTTATAACTGTTTTTCATTCTGTAATATGGTAAAGTAATTTCTATACGAGTCACCGCAGTAGTTTGGGAATAGCCCCTGTTTCATCGGCCTAGAGCCCCTTAGGTTGTTTTGTGTTCATATCTAGGAGTGCAAGTATACGCCTCAATTCAGTTTGTGTTTCGGGCCATTTACTTAACCTGCTTCTTCCGCAAAGGCCCTATAGGTTGGGTACGAGATACCCCTGTTTCAAATTGTAAGTTGTGTCTTGAAAGGCCCGAGATTGATGTAATGTTGCTTTGAGTAGGCTGTAAGAAACTGAGAGCCGGTTAGCTCTTTTCCTAGTTTGTAATTGTAACGCGTGCCTCTGGAAGCCTAGATATTGTATTTTGGGAGCAAGTGCTCTATGAATTAAGGGATTTCTGCCCTTAACGAAACCATTCTTCTTCCATTTGTAAAAGTGTAAAACTAGGGGCTTAAAGCTCAAGGCGACATTCTACCACTGACCCACTGAGGACATTATTATTATTATTATTATTATTATTATTATTATTATTATTATTATTATTATTATTATTATTATTCTGATCGTGGATTTTTCCCAATCTTGTTTAATGATTGCTACTTGTAGCTGTAATATTGTCATGAAAAATTGTTAAGTTTGAAGTTCTGAAAGTATAACCTTCAGTTTAGTTTTAAATTACTTCTGATTTTGTAGTTAGACCCATTCAACACCGGCACCTTCTTTACCTCTTTCTGCTCCACGGGTATCACCGGAAAAATTATTATTATTATTATTATTATTATTATTATTATTATTATTATTATTATTTTCAATTTGCTTTACTTCGCACCGATAGAGATAGGTCTTATGGCGACGATGGTAGGGGAAATGAATAGGCCGTGACCTTAAATTAAGGTACAGCCCCAGCATTTGCCTGGTGTGAAAACGGCATATCAGGGCAAGCATCATCAGGGATACCGAGAGTGGGGTTCGAACCAACTATCTCCCGAAATGCAAGCTGATAGCTAAATAACCAAAATCACGCGGCCACTTACTCGCTTTTTTTTTCTAGTTATTCTTTTCCGGGTAAATACCAAACGTGTCACTAGATATATTTTACAGGCCGACATCATACATACGACATGGAGTGTCTAATGGACACTTTTCTGACCTAAAAAAAGTCTGACAACTTCAGCGGGCCTTGAACCAACGATCTTGGAATACCGAAGGCGACATTCTAACACTGACCCACTGAGGACATTATTATTATTATTATTATTATTATTATTATTATTATTATTATTATTATTATTATTATTATTTCTTTCTTAATCTGTTTACCCTCCAGGGTTGGTTTTTCCCTCGGACTCAGCGAGGAATCCCACCTCTACCGCCTCAAGGGCAGCGTCATGGAGCGTGAGACATTGGGTCGGGGGATACAACTGGGGAGAATTACCAGTACCTCGCTCAGGCGGCCTCACCTGCTATGCTGAACAGGGGCCTTGGTGGGGGATGGGAAGATTGGAAAGGATCGGCAGGGAAGAGGGAAGGAAGCGGCCGTGGCCTTAAGTTAGGTACCTTCCCGGCATTTGCCTGGAGGAGAAGTAGCAAACTACGGAAAACCACTTCCAAGATGGCTGAGGTAGGAATCGAAACCACCTCTACTCAGTTGACCTCCTGAGGCTGAGTTGACCCCGTTCCAGCCCTCGTACCACTTTTCAAATTTCGTGGCAGAGCTGGGAATCGAACCCGGGTCTCCGGTGGTGGCAGCTAATCGCACTAACCACTACACCACAGAGACGGACATTATTATTATTATTATTATTATTATTATTATTATGGGGAATAACAAGGAGACAGTAAGCCCAAGCTGTAATGACCATTCTCATCTCGTCTCTTATTTGTGTCCATTGCTAATTGTTCCCGGAAAAGTGAGACTCATCTACTAAAGCTGATATTTATCACGAGCTTATTACCTAATAATATTATGATGTAGGTGTTCACAAGAGGAAGTTGAATCATCCGGGCACCTTGATAAGTGACTTACAAGACAAGGCAGTCTATCTCCCCAGTGTGATAAACTCAAAACAAAGTCCTATTTCACACTTAAACTGCGTCGTAAAATAAGGACATTTTATAACATTAAAACGAACAAGTAATTACATACAAGCAGCTAGGGTTTACTGGAGACAGTCCCAATGTTCGCGGTGAAGTTTAGTTTCCCAGTTCACCTTTCCCTGGGAAAGCAATATGTACTCATTTTAGATTTCCTTTATGTCTGTCATTAGATGGAGTAAATTATTAACATATAACTAGCGTTCGGAAGTTTATAGCCTGAAAAAAGTCAAATATGAATTAAACATTTTAGGGACAGGTAGCAAGTATTATATTAGAGTATTACTAACATTAAACATATCAAGAAGTAATTAGCGATAATATAGCAGACATATTTAATCATGCAAACTATCAGAGCTAAAGTAGGTAAATTAAAACTTTATACATTTATTCAGTATATCGTAGCCCCGAGGCGCAGTTGTCGATCTGTTTCCCTAAAACGGAGTCAATAATTAAGCATGAGCATGCTTTATGGTATCTACCAGCGTACGTTCGTACAGCATCACTTTATCGGAATCACGTCTCCTCAACCTGCTATCTACATGTTTCAGAAAAAAAGAAAAGAAAAAAGATCTACTATCATATTTTGAAATCCTGTGGTTGAAACATTTTTATTATTATTATTCTCATTATTATTAACAAATGCATCGCAATTGGGAAATATCCCGGTGGCAATGGTCACTTACAACAACAACAACAACAACAACAACAACAACAACAACAACAACAACAACAACAACAACAACAACAACCACCCCATGGCACTACAGCCTTGAAGGGCTTTGACCTACCAAGCGACTGCTGCTCAGCCCGAAGGCCTGCAGATTACGAGGTGTCGTGTGGTCAGCACGGTAAATCCTCTCGGCCACTATTCTTGGCTTTTTAGACCGGGGCCGCTATCTCAGCGTTGGATATAGCTCCTCAATTCTAATCACGTAGGCTGAGTGGACCTCGAACCAGCCCTCAGATCCAGGTAAAAAATCCCTGGCCTGGACGGGAATCGAACCCGGTGCCTCCGGATAAGAGGCAGGCACGCTACCTCTACACTACCGGGCCGGGACGGTCACTTACAGTAGTGTAATAATAAAGTAAACTTAAAACATAATTACCCAACAACAACAACAACCACAAGCAATTCCATGCAAATAAAATATTACAAAAATTACTACTAATGTAACATTCTAAATCTAGCATCATCATACACAAATTGTCCGACTTGTTGGCTGAATGATCAGCGTACTGGCCTTCGGTTCAGAGGGTCCCGGGTTCGATTCCCGGCCGGGCCGGGGATTTTAACCTTCATTGGTTAATTCCAGTGGCCCGGGGGCTGGGTGTTTGTGCTGTCCCCAACATCCCTGCAACTCACACCACACATAACACTACCCTCCACTAATAACACGCAGTTACCTACACATGGCCGATGCCGCCCACCCTCATCGGAGGGTCTGCCTTACAAGGGCTGCACCCGGCTAGAAATTGCCACACGAAATTGTGTTGTTTATATACAAATTCACCCACAACTTAAGTATTTCCAGAGCTTAACATTACGGCTTACAATAGTATAGGTTGTGCTTTCTCCTAGCTTAACATTACAAGTGATAATAAAGTTAAAATCTAACTACCTTACAACGCCAACTGCAGCAACAAGAGTGTAACATACAAATCCATAGAAAGTAAAATTATACCAAAAAAAAAAAATACTACTGTAACATTCTAAACCCAACATAACATGTATCTTGTTAAAAACGACGCCTCCATTTAAATGAAAAATTCTCAAAATATAACCAAATATGACTTTATATCACTGAAAGAAGCAAAATAGGACCAACGCTATAAAAATGGCCGAAAGATCCATTAATATGCAACATCAGATTGCTTTAAACGGGGCCAAGGACCCATCCTTCACACTTATTTTTCATGTTCCAGGTAAAATGACCTCAAGAAAGAAAAATGAATTTTCCTTAATATCCGACCGTTACATATAACAAAAGAGACGATGTCAATGTGTCCCCACGGATTTGAGTCATTTTCAACATCCGTGTAGAGCATGACTAGAACCTTCTCCGGTTCAAATTTCAAGGCGCAACTCCCATCCAGTTCCGAGAAAATGGAATTTGAATATTTCGAGAGTGGTTTCCAAGACCAGCACGCGACAGATTCCCAGAATGAACGCACAAGGCAACGAAAAAGCTCTCCGTTTCATCCACGGATCAAATCTCCCCTGCATAATATTTTTGTTTGTTGCTGTTTTCCACTGGGCCATGCTATTTTGTGAATATTTTGGTCACAATCCTTGTACATGAAAAACACGGCACAAATGTTGGGTATTCCATTTGTAACCGTGACTACGTCGTTCTTAAAACAGTCAAAGTTTAATAATAAGGCACGTACGTTGTATTTTACAATACGTTACATACGATTTCCCACGGAGAAGCAGATGACAACACGCACATTAGGGAAGATAAACGAGTTCTGACAAATCGAAAGAAATACAGTATGTACAAATAGCATCATGATCTTCATCCAACAAAATGGTCGCTGATTTAGCACACAATTTTCTGGTCACAAATATTCGTATTATGTGACAAAAAACACTTTTCCCTTTGCGAAATTCAAATGATCATAAATATCTCTCCCGGTCATGGCCATCCATCAACGGCTGCTAGTTTCAGATGTCACCAGCCATGAGACACAGCCTGTACGGTTGCCAGGTAACATTGTCTGACCATCCATCTGTACCTTACATCACTACCTGCAGGTTGCTATGGTTGAACTTCCGTCACATATTTCGTTGCGTCACGTTACACTCATTTTTGGATTACCAACACTATACATGAGGGGGTGAGTTTGAAAACCTGCCACGTGACTTTTTCGGTCAAAGTGAGTTATGTATGCCATCCGGTTGTCAATATCAAACTTTACCATGTGCTGAAAAGTAATCTTGCATATATGATATTCACAGATATGATATTCACAGCTCGTCAACTTCAGGAAAAATGTAGAGAACAAAACAGACCTCTTTATATTGCCTTTATTGATCTTACTAAGGCATTTGACTCTGTGAAGCGAGAAGCTTTGTGAAAAATTTTAGCTCTATATGGTTTTCCGCAGAAATTTATTGCCATCTAGAAATTGCTCTACATTGATATGATGGCGGCTGTCATTGACAACGGCTCTATTGGAGAGCCATTCCATATCAATACCGGCGTTAAGCAAGGCTGTGTGATAGCCCCCACTTTGTTTTCCTTGTATGTTGCCGCTGTCATGGGACTTATCAGAGATGATCTCCCTCCAGGAACACATATAACTTACAGGATGGATGGTAAACTTTTTAATTTGAGCCGTTTAAAGGCAGAAACTCGCACATCCTCTGCAGCATTAGTTGAGTTACAGTACGCTGATGATAATGCTGTGGTAGCTCAGACACAAGAAGAGCTTGTGATAATCCTGAATGCTTTTTCCGCTGCGTACTACGAGATCGGACTCAAATTGAATACCAGCAAAACACAGATCATATATCAACCAGTCCCTGGGGAAGGTCAAAGATGTATCGATTTCACAATTGATGGAGTGAGCCTTCAAGTTGTAAACACCTTCCCATACCTTGGCAGCACCCTCTCATCAAGCGCAAATAAAATTAAGAAATCCAACACATAATTAACCGTGCAGGAGCATTCTTTGCTAAGTTAAGATCTCGAGTTTTTGACAATCATGATGTCAATATCGCAACAAAGATTCTTGTGCACAATTCTGTTGTAGTTCCAAACTTGCTCTACGGATCTGAATCCTGGACATGCTAAAGTGGACGCCTTATAAAGCTGGAACAGTATCATCAGCGATGCTTGAGGAGAATACCACAAATAACTTGGCAACACAGGCGCAAAAATATCAGCGTTCCTGAAGAGGCACACACCACCAGTATAGAACTGATGGTTTTAAGACGCCAGCTACGATGGACAGGGCACGTAATTAGCATGCCCAATAATCGCATTCCCAAACAAGTGTTTTACTCTGAGCTATCAGTAGGTAAACGCTGTGTAGGTGGTCAGAGGAAGCGATTTAAGGATGTAATCAAGGCTAAGTTGAAGAGATGTAACACTGATGTTGATAACTGGGAGGATTTAGCCCTTGACCGTTCATCCTGGAGATCACTAGTCCATTACGACACACTATCTTTTGAAGAAAACCGCCGACGTTCAGCGAATGACAAGAGGCAACGTAGGAAAGAAAAATAAGTGCTGAGGAGAAATAGAAACAACATGACTGCTCCACCTGCACTGTGGCAAATTGTGTAACTCCCGCATTGGACTGTATAGTCATCTCCGAACGCATAGATGAAGAGACATCATGTTTGGAAGACAAACCTACTCGATTACGAGTGTTTGCTATCATCAATCTTGCATAAGTCAATCATGTGCTGTAATATAAGGCTTTGAATACTGGGTTGAGTTTCAAATCCTGCAACGTGAACAGAATTATTTCATTTTTTTTTTCCATTTAAAACCTGCAATTTGTACGCACCAATCATAACGCTTCGCTGCCTAGCTTTTAGGGTGTTAAAGCAAGCATCACTTAGTTTTTGTGAGCTGTAGTTGTGAGTACTGAGTGTGTTGACAGCCAAGATGGAGATGGCCATTACCTTAATGCCTAAACTTGAAGAACCACTTACGTTTCCACACTGTTAATTCTGAGGATAGAATAAAGTATAATTATGAAAGTTGTACTTGCTCTAAAAAGAATCCTATAACACATTTTTTTTCACAGTTCCCTTCAATTTGAGTTTCAAAACTGACAACGTACAAGTAAAATACAAAATCTTCTTGGCAACAATGGCTTCAGATCTTTGAATATTCTGGATACTTATAGAGATCACGAATGGCATATATAATTCACCAAATTTGAACTTTGTAAGTATAATAGTATAGAAGTTACACGTTTTTCTCGTTTTTATTAAAATGTAAAAAAAAGGTCACGAGGCAGATACAGTATTGCAACTCGCCCCCTCACATATTATGTCTGCCTTCGGTGATGTTACCGTGTTTTTAGGGGCTTTGCTGTGACCTAGACGAAACGCGAATAAGACTGTGGAAACTCGTTTCAAACACGTCGTCATTTGTACCTGCTGTATATAGAAGGGCGTTTCTGGCACACGGTAATAACGTGAGGATTTTTTTGTTTTTTGCAATTTGCTTTACGTCGCACCGACACAGATAGGTCTTATGGCGACGATGGATAGGAAAGGCCTAGGAATGGGTAGGAAGCGGCCGTGGCCTTAATTAAGGCACAGCCCCAGCGTTTGCCTGGTGTGAAAATGGGTAACCACTGAAAACCATCTTCAGGGCTACCGACAGTGGGGTTCGAACGCACTATCTCCCAATTACTGGATACTGGCCGCACTTAAGCGACAGCAGCTATCGAGCTCGGTTGGTGAGGAAGAAGGCGACTAACACTTGTTGCATGGTTACCATAGTGTCGGTTTTCTATCCACGCAAAGTAGTCTACGCGAAATTGAATACGCTCATTCCAGATAGACCCCCCTAGTCCAAATATATATATCCATCTTAAACTTCTTGTCTTGACCGGGAATGAAACACGGAATTTCTGCTCGCTACTCCTAGACTTGCAGGACCGATGAAAACAGTGTACAGTAATTCCATTTATATACGTCGTGATCAAGAAGTGTCCGTTTGAGGTCGTTGCTGCGTTGCGCGACCCCGATGCATATATGTAAGCACGGGCATGTAGGAAAAGGGATTAGTGTTGCAGTCGATCCGTGCCGCGGTGTGTGCGTTAAATGTGGGCCACCTGAACTATGGCGACATTATTACCAAATGCGTCCAAACAGGACCAACGTGTTGTTATTCTGTTCTTGGCTGCCGAAGGACAAACACCGGTGGTCATCCATCGGAGAATGAAGACAGTGTATGAGGAAGAATGTCTGTTGAAAACCACCGTTGTGGAATGGTGCACCATTTTCCGTGCCGGTCGTGTTTCGACGCAAGACGTCGGTCGATCTGGGAGGCCAGCCTCATTCGTTAAGGACAACAACAAGCGGGCGGTGGATTATGCCTATAGTCCTGATCTCTCCCTATGTGATTATCACACCTTCGGTCCCCTCAAAAAGGCCTTGAAGGGTCGACGTTTCCTGTCGGATGAGGATGTGCAGCAGGCGGTTACGGACTTCTTCACGCAGCAGGACGCGGGGATCTTCAACCTGGTGCATCGGTGCGATGAGTGCCTCAATGCTAACGCTATCTCAGTAGATATCGAAATCAGGGCTAAATTAACGGGGGGGCTAAAGGGGCTGCAGCCCCGGGCCCCGCATGCTAAGGGGCCCCGGCCCTTGGCCGAACCTAAAATTGTACAAAAAGGCCTGCTACTCCACCTTCGTGCATGTATATGCATATTTACCCTCGCAAAATATCGAACATGCACTCTTCCTTCCTTCCTTCCTTCCTTCCTTCCTTCCTTCCTTCCTTCCTTCCTTCCTGTCAGCTGTCCGCGTTAGTATTTCATGACTGCTAGAATCAATTACCGTCCGGAGACACAAATCCTCGCTACTTACGCACTGTAATTATTGTAAAGGTTATTGCTGATGAAAATTTAAATCTGGCAGCTTGCGAGTACGGGCAGAGGGGGAAGGGGTAAGAGGTCTAGGAAGTGAGCGGGAGGGGACAGGGAAAGCACGGTGGAATGCGCATGCTATACTATACCTTTGTATCAGGAAGGGAACTTCCAGTTCACCTCTGATTATTGAACCATTCGTAAGTTACAACTGTAATGTTCTTGTAAAATGGATAGAAAATATCCTAGAGGTGCCAAAACACGTAAGTTCTGTTTTGTATGTCGATTTGATAGTGATGATGAGACAAATATAAAAGATGTTTTGGCATTATGAAATTTTAACATGAAAAATAGAGAAAAATTGTAGTCTATTTCAACACTTCCCTATTCATCAATTTAAGTGTAAGTAATTCTATAACGACTTCAGTATGCTAGTCTTACGTGATGTTACGAAGAAGGGGCCCCACATTTTTAAATAGCCCAGGGCCCCCAAACACCTTAATCCGGCACTGATCGAAATTAATATTATTGAATTGGAAAAGAGACTTTCCATAATTTCAATAGTTTACGAGTTATTTGAGGTGAACAACTCAGCTGACTTTTACTGTGTATGAAGAAAATTCGCCAATGATTCCAGTAGGACGGAACTGTAGCAGTCATATCTTTCTCTTTTATTTATTTGTTATTATTCTTTCTTCTTTCTTCGTCATGTCCAACTAAGGAGAGCGATTGAACTTATTTAGCTGATGTCGTTCCCTTTTTTCTCCCAAAATCTCTTCATCTTCTCGCTGTGGCTTTTCTTGCGAACTTCTGACCAGGTTTTGTTGGATGGTGTGTAAAGCGGTGATTGTCGACTAATTTTCTGACTAACACAATGTTATCTGTGATGCATATTACCTGCAGATATTTTTACAACTTCGACCAGCCAATTGTTTTCTAGTTTCATTGATAGGGCAAGGCTCAGAATTATTTTGGTCGATCTCTGATTACTCACTCTGAGAATATGTCCGTAAAATTTCAAACATCTATTCCTAAATGTGTCTGAGATTTTCTCTGAGTGTTGGTATAAGTGAGATTTCCGTACCATCCATGTTACTGCTGTCCACACTGGTCGAAATATTTTCCTTAATACTTTTATTTATTGCTTTTCTACATCTTTAATCAACGATCTGCCCTCAGTGATCAGTGTTGCAGGTGCATAGTACTTCAGACTTGATTCCACTGTTATAATGCCTTAATTTTGCATTTCAGGATATGGATTTTTTAATTATATCTGTTCTAAGTGAGTTTGTACGCTTTTTGTAGTTATTGTCATTATTATTTCGTTATGCCCATGCATACAGAGAGTTGTTCATTGGATTGATGACTTTCGCCTTCCTATTCTTCCAAAATCTCCTCATGAACTCACTGTGTTGCCTCTTCCGTTCTTCTGACCACTTTGTACTAGTCCTGCTGCTAGTTTTGACCATAAATGTGTGTTGATTTACTGAGGTCCTGATGACTTTGCGATGTTTCCTGATGTCTTCCCTGATGTTCAATTCATTCAGGCCCCTTCTTGTTTCCTCCAGTCAAATCATTCTCCTGTTTTGATAATTTATTACCTTGGATAATCTTTTTGTGTGTCTATTATTATCCATCCTAAAAATGTGTCCAAAATTTTTCAAAAGGATAGAAGTCTGCAGCTCGCCTTTTGATCCAAATACCATTTTCTTGTATGGGACCGAAAGTTACATAAGAATTTTACGTCATTGTATTTCAATGTCTGCAATTTTAGAATGACCCCCTAAAGTTAAGTTTTCTGATGCATGTAGAGCTTCCGGTAGAATAACTGTTTTGTAATGTTTCAATTTAGCATTACGTGACATTAGCCGTTTATTATTATTATTATTATTATTATTATTATTATTATTATTATTATTATTATTATTATTATTCGTGAATGGTCCATTTCGGAACACACGAAGCTTTATTTATGATATCGTTTGCGGAGGATCCAGGATGCTTTCGTCTGTTCATTACAGATCCTCTTTCTTTCTTTCTTCCGTCCACTTGGTACCTGCTCTTTTTGCTACTTCATTCCCTGGAGTAACTTCCCACTTGTCAATTTTCTTTCTGTATATAATTTTTATTCGAAATTTCTTCAGGTTGAATTTGTGCGTTCTTCATGTCCGCTTTTGTTTGTTGTATCCAAGGGAAATTCTTCAGTTTATGAACGCTTACAAGAATTTGGTGGGTTAGTCTGGTTTCTGGAAGTCTTTTAAAATGTCCATAAAATTTTAGGCTTCTTTTCCTGAGGTCTGCCGCAATATTAGGTAATTTTTCTGTGAATTTCCGAGATTGGAGGCGCTACCCTACTTCCGTGGGTCTTGATCCTAAAATTATTCTTTCTTTCTTTCTTTCTTTCTTTCTTTCTTTCTTTCTTTCTTTCTTTCTTAATCTGTTTACCCTCCAGGATCGGTTTCTCTCTCGGACTCAGCGAGGGATCCCACCTCTACCTCCTCAAGGGCAGTGGCCTGGGACGTGAGACTTTGGGTCGGGGGATACAACTGGGAACGAGGACCAGTAACCTGCCCGGGCGACCTCGCCTGCTATGTTGAACAGGGGCCCTGTGGAGGGATGGGAAGATTGGAAGGGAGAGGCAGGGAAGAGGGAAGCCAGCGGCCGTGGCTTAAATTAGGTTCCATCCCGGCATTTGCCTGGAGGAGAAGTAGGAAACCACGGAAAACCACTTCCAGGATGGCTGAGATGGGAATCGACACCTCTCTCCCCCCTCAACTCAGTTGACGTCCCGAGGCTGAATGGACCCAGTACCAGCCCTCGTACTACTTTTCAAATTTCCTGGCAAAGCTGGGAATCGAACCCAGGCCTCCGGGGGTGGCAGCTAATCACACTAACCACTACAACACAGAGGCGTACATTATTATTATTATTATTATTATTATTATTATTATTATTATTATTATTATTATTATTGGTTGAATGACCCACCAACACACTGGAGGTTTTCGTTGATGGAAAGGTGGGAGAGGGCCGTGGTATTAATTAAGGTACAGCCGCAATTTTTTGCCTGGCGTGAAAATGGGAAAGCACGGAAAACCATCTTCAGGGCTGCCAACAGTGGCATTCGGACCCACCGTCTCACAGCTACGCGATCCTAATCGCACTCGCTTGGTAACACCCATATTGCCGGACATGTGGCTCAGTTGAAACCGGTTCCACTTTCTGTGGCGAAAGTTTAAAAACTCGATGCCTTCACCATTTTCTTCCACTGCCTTCAAGACCTGTGTATCTCCACAGTGTTGAGCTACCCCAGCGCAGCGGCCCCATGAAGTCACAAAGACGTTGATAGCTTGCGGGTACATTGCGGGAAATGAGAACGCGGAGAGACTTTGGCTATTTCCACGGCCTGCTGTAAACACACACCTATGATGACGTGACACTGGTCCCGTAGATCATGGCCGGCTGAGTGCGGTAACCTTGGTCATTCCGAGGAACCTAACGAGATTGTTGTCAACATTTGAAGTCACAGTGGCATCATCATTACAAAGAGCACATACCGCTCACTCCAAGGATTGGGATAACGGAACAGAAAAAAAAAAAAAAAATGAACGAATGAACGACATACATCAGACGGTATTGGTTGCATTTAGGATCGCATAGCTGTCAGCTTGCATTCGGGAGACAGTGGGTTCGAGCTCCACTGTTGGCAGCCCTGAAAAATTGTTTTCCATTGTTTCCCATTTTCACACAGGCACACTAAGATAGCGGGTTCAAACCCGGCAGAGGTAGTCGGATTATTTTTTTTACGATCTGCTTTACGTTGCACCGACGCAGACAGGTCTTATGGCGACAATGGGATGGGAAAGGGCTAGGAGTGGGAAGGAAGCGGTCGTGGCCTCTTATGGCGACAATGGGATAGGAAAGGGCTTGGAGTGGGAAGGAAGCGACCGTGGCCTTCTTTGAGGAGCAACCAGTCAAAATGTGTAATGTCCATTAGTACCAACTAGACGACCAGTGTTCATTGGTCTTGTGTAGTTGGTGCGGGGTTCATGGAGCGTACACCAACATCGCAGCATCCCATAAATCCTCGATTGGATTAAGATCAGGGGATCTGGAGGGCCAAATCATGCTCCGCAACATTCATTATAAATAGGTCAGATAAATAGCCTTGATGTGCCTGCCTTTTCAATGGTTTTATGAACATTTAATAAGAAGCGCGTTGTGGTATGCTGCAGCTCGTACGCAGTTCTGATGTCTCTCCGTATACTCGCTTGTTTATCTTGCAGTTCTTGACGTAAATTTTGTTATTGTGTCGTGGAAGGCAATGGTATCTTTAACCGCAGTTCTTTTACATAGAACGGTTGTCTTGTGAGCTCATAGGTTAGTCTCGAAGGAGCGGGTTTTCGCCACGCAGAGAATGTTTTAAGATACATAGCCTTCACTCTTCCTAGGGTAGCTAGGTTATACTTCGATAGGTGTTCCCGGATAATGTCTAAGGCGTACCTCTTAGCAGCATGTAAGTTATTAGGAAAGCTCTGCCATCTGTTGAATATATTTGGAAGCTGGGAAAGGTTAGAGAATCAAAGAGTATCTAGCAGGGAATAGTATTCTTCCGTTATCAGAGGAAGTGTATACTCTCTGGCTTGACAGATAGTAATCAAACATAGCTGCATTCAATGGCATTACTAAGGATGAAAATCACAAGTGTCAGTCACTTAGCAACCCGCTAAGTACAGAATGTATTCAGGTTAGGGTAAGACTTCGCCTGCAATTATTGGAGTGATAATTTAATTATTTTTTGATTACTCAAAGTTGGCTGAACTTACAGACCTATCAATGTCTCGCTTTTCACCGGCAGGTAATTTTGGAGAGAATAAAACAAAAATGAAGCAGATCGGTCCAGTAGAACGGACGGACAAATTTGCCAAAGCTGTTTATAGTAAACTCTTTTAATTCGTAGATTTTTCAGGAGAAGAGAAAACTGCCAGCTCCTAAAGTATTCAATAAAATATAATGCAGTTTTCACAGTTAGTTTCTTATTGAGATACTGAATTAGATGTCATGTTGCAAGAGATCAATAATTTATTGGGGATGTTAGAAAGTTCATTTACATTTTGGACAATATACGTTTCGATCTATGTTATGGAACATTATATGTTTTGATGAGTATACTGTTTTTTTATCATCATTAGTTCACATTAATTTTAATACCTGGAAATTAAAATTTACAAAATTAGACTTTCAGTCACTTCAAATTTACAGTACCTACTTAGAACAGCATAAAATGAATATCCGCCTGAAGGAATTCAACGACTAAAATTACTTTGTAAAAACTAGTTCAGTACAGTAATTTATTATAGGCAGAATATTATAGTCTAGATAATAATAATAATAATAATAATAATAATAATAATAATAATAATAATAATAATAATAATGCTATTGGCTTTATGTCCCACTAACTACTTCTTGGTTTACGGAGTCGCCGAGGTGCCGGATTTTGTCTCGCAGGATTTCTTTTACGTGCCAGTAAATCTGCTAATACAGGTTGACGTATTTGAGCACCTTCAAATACTACCAGACGGAGCCAGGATCGAACCCGCCAAGTTGGGGTCAGAAGACCAGCGCTTCAACCGTCTGAGCCACACAGCGCGACATTTTAGTCTAGAACAGGCTACATTTAGTACATTTTTTACTAAAGGAAAGTAAAATGAAAATATTCATTGGTGGACATCACATGTTCTGATTCAGTCACGCGGGTGGACATTATACGATTTGTTTCAACCGCTCACTTTCAAGCTATTATTTCAATGTGACAGTATACAGATAGATAAAATCTGAATGCGCTGAGATATAGAGAAAAAAAAAATCCTCCATGAAACTGCATCAAACTCAAGTTTGTCCAGAGGTGGACATCGTATGTTTTGCTCCTCAATTAAGGTACAGCCCCACCATTGGCCTGGTAGTCCGACTCGTTGGCTGAACGGTTAGCGTACTGGCCTTCGGTTCAGAGGGTCCCGGGTTCGATTCCCGGCCGGGCCGGGGATTTTAACCTTAATTGGTTAATTCCAATGGCACGGGGGCTGGGTGTATGTGTTGTCTTCATCATCATCATTTCATCCTCATCACGACGCGCAGGTCGCCTACGGGAGTCAAATAGAAAGACCTGCATCTGGCGAGCCGAACCCGTCCTGGGATATCCCGGCACTAAAAGCCATACGACATTTCATTTCATTTCATTGACCTGGTGTGAAAATAGGAAACCACGGAAAACTATATTCAGGACTGCCGACAGTGGGGTTCGAACCCACTATCTCTCGAAATCCGCACCGCCAACTCGCTCAGTAATAATAATGTTATTTTAGATTTTTCAACAACCATTTTCACGATGTACAGAGATACCGAGGTGGCGGAATTTTGCCCCGCAGCAGTTCTTTTTTCACGTGTCGGTAAAAGTAACGACATGATGCTTGCGAATTAGAACACCTTCAAATACAACAGGACCTATTGGAAACTCACCGGCTTGTTACGTGTCAATGGTATACACCAGAGAGTATTGGTATGTGCTGCGGGATGATGTAGATGAATGACACCATCGGTATCCCCTGCCTGTCGTAAGAGTCAACTAAAAGGGGCCCCAGAGGCTTGGAATTTGGGAGCGTGGATTGGCGACCATGGGGCCCTTAGCCAGGCTACTCACTTTTATCTCTCCTATCTGACCTCCCTTGGTCAACTCTTGTTCTTTTCCGACCCCGACGGTCTAGGGAGTCTTTCATTTTCACACCCTTCGTGGCTCTTGTCTTCCTATAGCCGATACCTTCATTTTTCGAAGTGTCGGATCCCTTCCATTTGTCTCTCTGATTAGTGTTATACAGGATGTATCCGTGATGATGAACTTTGAGGATGACAGCAAATGGATCAATTTGAGATAAGGAACCATATTCCGGAAACGATCGAGTCAAAAGTTAAGCTAAATTCTACTCATTTAAGTCCGTTTACCTGCATAAGTTTCACAAGCTGCTCCATTTATAACAAATGTTCGAAATTGAGTCCCCCTGCGTCAATGCAGGCATGGCAACGTCCCACAAAGTTCTGTCGTACCCATTCCAATATCCCCGGTGTCGTTTGAACACCGTCGCAGGCAACGAGAATTCTTGCCAAGAGATCCTCTTCAGTCTCGACAGGTGTCTCACACACAAGGCTTTTCACATGGCCCTACAAGAAGAAATCAAGTGGAGTGAGATCAGGTGAACGAGCGGGCCACGAAACAGGACCTCCTCTTCCTATCCACTTTGCAGTAAATGTCTGATCCAGGTGTTCACGAACGTTCAGTCCAAAGTGAAGTGGGACTCCATCATGTTGGACGAAGGGCAAGTGGGATGTGTTCCAGGAACTCTGAGCACCACTGTGTACACTGCTGCTGTTAAGAACGGACGGACCTTAAACAACTCGGATGATTAATTACTTTTGACTCGAACGTTTACGGACTACGGTCCCTTATCTCAAATTGGTCCATTTGCCGTCCTCCATCACCCTTGAAAGTATGTAACATCATCAAGGATACACCCTGTATAGAGTATGATTGCCAAGTTGTACTTCCTCTTAAAACAATAATCACCACCTCCACCACCACCACCACCACCACCACCACCACCACCACCACGGTGTAGATGAATGGGCAATAAAGGTTTCATCAAGGAACCGTGTGCAGGAATTTGAAACGTGGGTCCATCGCAGAAAGTTGAAGATCATATGGGCAGACGACGTCACCAACAATGAATTACTCCGTCGATCCAGGAAATCATGCGACATCCCAGTCCTCATTCACGATTATTATTGTATGTATATTGGGTATTCAGCCGGAAGGCTGGTTTGATCCTCTGCAGGTCCGCCAACAGCTGTCATAAATAGCCTAGGCGTCACTGAAGAGGCGTACTAGGGAAATGAGGAGTGAGGTAAGTTTCCCGTTGCTTTCCTCACCGAGCCTGCAGTTGCTATTACATATCAGTCTGCCAAGCCCACTGAAATGCATGCACCAACCGACCCCATGAGCGATAGTTTCACACCATTCATAACAGGGACTGGCTGCATAAGGAATGGTATTACTAGCATCACACATACCTCAGTCACTTTCATATTGTCAAAGCCAAGGATGAGACTGAGACAGATCAATAAAAGTAACAAATTTGATATAGCCCATACCAGAAAACGTAGCGCACTGTAAACACTACATCTCGCCAGCAAAGGCTCACGATTATTATCATTAAACATTAACCAGCGGCGTAACGAATGCGATACGATCCCGCTTGCCAAAATAAACATTCGGGCCCTCTCAAAATCGGGCCTCCTCAAATAAAATGTAAAACCTATGAAGAATTAATATAAACATAATTACTGTATAGCAAGTAGGAATAACGTAATACACTGTCACATTATATAAACAAAGGGACTGTTCATTATTGCAAGGTTATTAAAAATTGGATAAACAAGAATGGCAAGAATTAAGAAAGGAGTGAGGCAGGGTTGTCCACTCTCACCATACATTTTCAATTTGTTTACTGAAGAAGCAATACGTGTTATAAAGGAAAAGGACTAAAGGAATAAAGATTAATGGGAGAAGTATCCACAGTATTAGATTTGCTGATGACATTTCCATACTCTGAGAAGGAATTAAATAGAATGTTGACTGTTCTGTGCGATACATTGAAACATTACAAATTTGAAATCAATAGTAAGAAAACTAACATTTTAGTTGTGAGCAAAGATGGCAGGAAATTCAATACAAACATAAGAACAGGTAAGGGAGTATTCTGCCCGAAGGTCCGAACCTCCGCAGGGGTGTGCCTGAACTGGAGTTTACGTACAGAAGGGTGGCCAGTTCCTTTTCGCTTCTCTATTCCCTTACCCCCCACTAACAGCGCGTGGCAACCCATCCAAATCCTGACCACGCCCAATGTAGCTTAACTTCGGAGATCTCACGGGATCCGGTGTATCAACACGGCTACGGCCGTTAAATTCCAAAATAGAACAAGTGCAACATTTCTATTACTTAGGAAGCATTAAAAAAACCTTTCAAAATAAGAGAAGTCTTTTAACAAATATCCATATTTTTAGAAACAAGAAAGGCTTTTTATAAAATCCTTCGTCTGGAGTGTACTACTTTACGATTGTGAGAGCTGGAATGTTGGAAAAAAGGAAAGAGATTCATTGGAAGCAACTGAAATGTGGATGAGGAGGAAAATGGCGAGGACATGCCAGACTGAAGAAAAGACGAATAGAGATGTTCTAAAGGAAATCAATGAACAGCGGAGACTGATAAATGATATGGAAAGGAGGAAGATAAAACTCATGGCTCATATCCTGAGACCTAATGACTTCCTAGTAAACGTCTTTGAAGAAAAATACTGCGAAAGGAAGAGGAAGACCAAGGAAGACATACTTCGAGGCAGGGTGCAAAATCAGAAAGAAATAGTGGTGGGAGAAGGAACATGGGGCTCCTTCTTCTTCTTGTTCTTAATCTGTTTACCCTCCAGGGTCAGTTTTTCCCACGGATTCAGCGAGGGATTCCACCTCTACCGCATCAAGGGTAGTGTCCTGGAGCTTCAGACTTTGGGTCAGGGGGTACAACTGGGGAGAATGACCAGTTCCTCGCCCATGCAGCCTCACCTGCTATGCTGAACAAGGGCCTGGTGGGGGGATGGGAAGTTTGGAAGGGATAGACAAGGAAGAGGGAAGGGAGCGGCCGTGGCCTTAAGTTAGGTACCATCCCGGTATTTGCCTGGAGGAGAAGTGGGAAACCACGGAAAACCACTTCCAGGATGGCTGAGGAGGGAATCGAACCCCCCTCTATTCAGTTGAACTCCCGAGGCTGAGTGGACCCCGTCCCAGCCCTCGTACTACTTTTCAAATTTCGTGGCAGAACCGGGAACCGAACACGGGCCTTTCGGGGTGGCAGCTAATCACACTAACCACTACACCACAGAGACATAGGGCTTATTTCAGGCAGTATTTCACGGGGGGACGGGGGTATACATTTCCCCTGTAATCTAATTAACCCCTCCCCCAGAAAAATGTAAATTTAGATCTTTTTGTTGAATTTTGTTGTTATAACGAGAATGATAAACATTAGAACGTTATTCCAATCAGCTGAGAAGTTTATGAGAGACTGTCGCTTTGTTAATAAAGGCCAGACAAGGCGCGATTTGTCCTGATTTATTGCTTTATCAAGATCTGCCTGCCCGAGGCGATAAAGGCGTGCTCGGCTCTCCCGGAAGGACGTGGGTTCGAATTCCCGTCAGGAAGTCGTAAAATTTAAGAAAAGCGGTTTCCACTTCCGGAGGTGCATATGGCCCTGAGGCTCACTCAGCCTACACCAAAAATGAGTACCAGGTAAATTCCTGGGGGCAAAGGTGGCCGGGCGTAGAGCTAACCACTCTACCCCATCACGTGCCGAGGTTAACAATGGTGGAAGCCTTTACCTTCCACTCCTCCAAGGGCCTTCATGGACTGTACGAAGGTGACTTTGCTTTGCTTTGCTTTGCTTATTGCTTTATTAGTGGAACGTTCCTGTGTGAGGGATAAGTTTTGACTGAACAAATTTGTCGATTTGTACACTCCTATATATTGTCCTATTGGCTACCTATCGGAAACACACCATCTCCAAGAAGTAGAGGAGTGGTGTAAGTTCGACCTATCAATCAATCAATACTGATCTGGATTTAGGGCAGTCGCCCAGGTGGCAGATTCCCTATCTGTTGTTTTCCTAGCCTTTTCCTATATGATTTCAAAGAAATTGGAAATTTATTGAACATCTCCCTTGTTAAGTTATTCCAATCCCTAACTCCCCTTCCTATAAATGAATATTTGCCCAAGTTTGTCCTCTTGAATTCCAACTTTATCTTCATATTGTGATCTTTCCCACTTTTAAAGACGCCACTCAAACTTATTTGTCTATTAATGTCATTCCACGCTATTTCTCTGCTGACAGCTCGGAACATACCACTTAGTCGAGCAGCTCGTCTTCTTTCTCCCAGTTCTTCCCAGCCCAAACTTTGCAAAATTTTTGTAACGCTACTCTTTTGTCGGAAATCACCCAGAACAAATCGAGCTGCTTTTCTTCGGATTTTTTCCAGGTTTGAATCAGGTAATCCTGGTGAGGGTCCCATACACTGGAACCATACTCTAGTTGGGGTCTTACCAGACTTATATGCCCTCTCCTTTACATCCTAACTACAATCCCTAAACACCCTCATAACCATGTGCAGAGATCTGTACTCGTTATTTACAATCCCATTTATGTGATTACCCCAATGAAGATCTTTCCTTATATTAACACCTAGGTACTTACAATGATCCCCAAAAGGAACTTTCACCCCATCAACGCAGTAATTAAAACTGAGAGGACTTTTCCTATTTGTGAAACTCACAACCTGCCTTTTAACCCAGTTTATCAACACACCATTGCCTGCTGTCCATCTCACAACATTTTCGAGGTCACGTTGCAGTTGCTCACAATCTTGTAACTTATTTATTACTCTATAGAGAATAACATCATCCGCAAAAAGCCTTACCTCTGATTCCACTCCTTTACTCATATCATTCATATATATAAGAAAACATAAAGGTCCGATGAGGAATTCCCCTCTTAATTATTACAGGGTCAGATAAAGCTTCACCTACTCTAATTCTCTGAGATCTATTTTCTAGAAATATAGCAACCCATTCAATCACTCTTTTGTCAAGTCCAATTGCACTCATTTTTGCCATGATCTACCCTATCAAATGCCTTAGACAGATCAATCGCGATACAGTCCAATTGACCTCCTGAATCCAAGATATCTGCTATATCTTGCTGGAATCCTACAAGTTGAGCTTCAGTGGAATAACCTTTCCTAAACCCGAACTGCCTTCTATCGGACCAGTTATTAATTTCACAAACATGTCTAATATAATATAATAATACTTAGACAAGGGAGGAGAGCTTCAAGTAATTTATATTTTTGCCCGGGATTCAAATGGACTTGCCAGAGTAAAACATGAACAATAGACTGCCACTGCTGCGTTGTTTTACTGCTCAAGGTTTGGCAGTCATTTGAATTATTGCTGATGTTTCTGTTGAAATATGCACAGTAAAAAATCATATTTTTCAGTAATAAATGATATGTGTTCTGCATTTTCCTCATTATTGTATAATGAAATAATTCCCCCGGGCAATTTTAGTGGGGGAGGGGGACATCTGAGATAAAATCGTCGGTGGGGGGAAAATCCCTCCTCCCCCCCCCCCCCGCGATTTCGCACCCTGCTTCAAGGATGTGAGAAATTTGATGGGATGTAAAAACGACAAGGAAGTGAGAAGAGCGGAGGGATTGAGAGGAGAATGGTTGCAGCGACGAGTGTATGATGATGATCGTTTAACGGCAACCGTACACCACTTAGATATCCGTACTTAAAATTGGTTTCATTTCTCAGTGCATGGGGGCGGTAGAATAACACCCACGGTATCCCCTGCATGTCGTAAGAGGCGACTAAAAGGGGCCCCTGGGACTCTTAACTTGGGAGCGTGGGTTGGCGACCACGGGGCCCGCAGCAGAGTCCTGGCATTGCTTCCACGTACTAGTACCAGGCTCCTCACTTTCATTTACCCTATCCGATCTTCCTTGGTCAACTGTTGTTCTTTTCCGACCCCGACGCTGTTAGGTTTGCGAGGGCTAGGTAGTCTTTCATTTTCACGCCCTTCGTGGCCTTTGTCTTTCTTTGGCCGATACCTTCATTTTTCGAAGTGTCGGATCCCTTCCATTTTTCTCTGTGATTAGTGTTATATAGTCCGACTCGTTGGCTTAATGGTCAGCGTATTGGCCTTCGGTTCAGAGGGTCCCGGGTTCGATTCCCGGCCGGGTCGGGGATTTTAACCTTAGTTGGTTAATTCCAATGGCTCGGGGACTGGGTGTGTGTGGCGTATTCAACATTAGAAATCATCCTAGGTAGGGCTTTCATCTTCACAGACAGGCAGGTCGCCTAATAGGCCGTCTACTAGAAAAAGACGCCATTATATAAGTGTTATATAGAGGAAGGTTGCCTAGTTGTACTTCCTCTTAAAACAGTAGGCCTGATCACCACCACCACCTCCATCAGTGACTACAGAATTATGCTCTGCAACCGATAGTGAAGACAGTTATAATAATTTATTCAATTACAACCAAGAAAAAATACGAACAAAAAAAACTGTTTAAATATAAAGTTCGGAAACGCACAACTGAAAAGCTTACCCCTGGTGTAAGTACTTCGGGTAAAATGAGCTCGTTCGAAACTGAGTTGACCGATTGCCACTACATCAAGTTACTGTTGGAATTGTCCGGCTCTAAGGCCAAATGGTTAGCGTGCTGGCGTTTGGTCACAGGGGTCCCGGGTTCGATTCCCGGCCCGGGGCTGGGTGTACGTGTCGTCTTCATCATCACTTCATCCTCATCACGACGCGCAGGTCGCCTACGGGCCTGCACCTGGCGACCCGAACATGTCCTCGGACACTCCCGGCACTAAAAGCCATACGCCATTTCATTTTTTCCATATTTCAGGTTTTACTACAGTCTTATAATGTTTCAATTTTGTATTTATTGACAAACATTTCTTGTTGTATGTATTTCTGGTTACTTTTTGGGCTCTGGATAATTTATTCGTTCTCGCTGTCCAAGAAATTTTTTCATTTAAATCGTATGTTATAGTTTCTCCAAGGTATTTAAATTGTTTTGCAATTTCTATTTCATTCTCACATATCCGAACACTGCTTATTAAAAGGGGATCTACTGCCGTTATTTTAGTTTTTCAAATGAAATTGTTTTATATATACATATTTATGTTTTCGCGAGCAGTCTGCGGGGCCCTTGAAGGCCCGGACCCGCCTGCCCTAACGTTATGCCCCTGACGTTAACATCTATACTGTTGATGAAAAAGAGATGGTGTTTGTTTGTTTGTTTGTTTGTTTGTTTGTTTGTTTGTTTGTTTGTTTGTTTGTAGTCCGATTGAGTTGCAATTTGGTGAGAACATAGCTTGAAATGCCGAGTTACGCGAGGGATATTTTTGATTTTTATATACTTCACTGGGTTATGTAGACCAAAGGTATCCACGAAATGTCACTGTAATATTTGTCCCAAATGGAATATCATAATTCATTTTACTCAAATAAAGTGTAAAATCTGCGGTAAATTAAGAAATAGTACGATACATATGGATATGGTTATGGATACATACTTTACTACCTTACAACTATTTTTTCTGCTACGTCGCAGCGCTTGCGAATGTGTTTTGTTTGTCTAACACTTTCGTGTGTGATGTCTTTGCTCACTGAAGTTGTTTGAATTAATTAGGTGTCGTTTTCTTCATGTTGCTCATTCGTTTTGTGTCCTAACTCATTCATTAAGTGATATATTCATTGGTCCAGGGATCATGCTATTTCCTTTCAACAAAAAGTAATATATTTATTGGTTCAGGGATCATGTTATTTTGCTGTTTGAACTGCCCGCGCTAGTCACGTGGACAAAGATAATGCCAATTCACAGACATAGCACTCCCATTCGTCGCTGAAAGCCCTGGACCTCAAGAAAGAAACAAAAGACGGCACAAGCAGCGGAATACAACATAAAGGAGTCCTGTCTACGGCCCGTAAGTACGTATACATATTTCTCTAGATATTTATCTAGTAACGACGGTATTTCTTAATTCACCGCAGATTTTTCACTTTATTTGTGTAAAAGCAATTACTATGTTCCATTTGGGACAAATATTACAGTGACATTTCGAGGATACCTTTGGTCTACATAACTACTTCACTGTTTCGAACCAGTGGCGGACGTTACAGGGGTATGTTCACAATTTGGGCAACCTTTTTCCTCTACATCAACTAAACTAGCGGATGAACGGTTGGCCCTATCGAAGAATGACGTGCACCGTGTGGCCTTGAAGTTACATTTTCCATAAGAAACATCATATACATTTTTTCTGTACCTCTGACGGTTTTCGCAAAAATGTGTTTTTTGGCTGTGGCCTCCTTCACTAATGAATGCACTGCTGATTTCATCCGTTAAGTAGGGCTCACGTGAAGCCATGTTCGTAATCATTTGTGAGCATATTTTTTGTGTATATGGGCATATTTATATCATTTGCACATCCTAGACAGGTCTATGAAAATAAATAAATAAATAAATAAATAAATAAATAAATAAATAAATAAATAAATAAATAAATAAATAAATAAATAAATAAATAAATAAATAAATAAATAAATAAATAAATCAGTACTGATCTGCATTTAGGGCAGTCGCGCAGGTGGCAGATACCCTATCTGTTGTTTTCCTAGCCTTTCCTTAAATGATTGTAAAGAAATTGGAAATTTATTGAAGATCTCTCTTGGTAACTTATTCCAGTCCCTAACTCCCCTTCCTATAAACGAATAATTGTCCCAATTTGTCCTCTTGAATTCCAACTTTATCTTCGTTCTATGATCTTTCCTACTTTTAAAGACACCACTCAAACTTATTCGTCTACTTATGTCATTCCACGCCATCTCTCCACTGACAGCTCCGAACATACCACTTAGTCGAGCAGCTCGTCTCCTTTCTCCCAAGTCTTCCCAGCCCAAATTTTGCAACATTTTTGTAACGCTACTCTTTCGTCGGAAATCACCCAGAACAAATCGAGCTGCGTTCCTTTGGAATTTTTCCAGTTCTTGAATCAAGTAATCCTGGTAAATGAAATGGCGTATGGCTTTTAGTGCCGGGAGTGTCCGAGGACATGTTCGGCTCGCTAAGTGCAGGTCTTTCGATTTGACGCTCGACCTGCGCGTCTTGATGAGGATGAAAATGATAAAGAAGACAACACACACACCGAGTCCCCGTGCCAGCGAAGTTAACCAATGATGGTTAAAATTCCCGATCCTGCCGGGAATCGAACCCGGGACCCCTGTGACCAAAGGCTAACCATTTAGCCACGGAGCCGGACAAGTAATCCTGGTGAGCGTCTCATACGCTGGAACCATACTCTATTTGCGGCCTCACCCGAGAATTGTATGCCCTCTCCTTTACATCTTTACTAAAACGATTAAAAACCCTCATAACCATGTGCAGATATCTGTACCCTTTGTTTACAATCCTATTCATGTGATCACCCCTATGAAGATATTTCCTATATCAACACCTAAGTACTTACAGTGATCCCCACAAGGAACTTTCACTCCATCAACGCAGAAATTAAAACTGAGAGGACTTTTCCTATTTGTGAAACTCACAACCTGACTTTAAACCCCGTTTATCATCATACCATTGTCTGCTGTCCATCTCACTACATTATCGAGGTCGTTCTGCAGTTGCTCACAATCTTGTAACTTACAGTATTTCTTACTCTATACAGAATAACATCATCCGCAAGCATTCTCTGATTCCACTCCTTTACTCATATCATTTATATACTCTCTCTATATATAAGAAAACATAAAGGTCCAATAATACTGCTTTGAGGAATTCCCCTCTTAAGTATCACAGCGTTAGATAAAGCTTCACCGAGCTCGATAGCTGCAGTCGCTTAAGTGCGGCCAGTATCTAGTAATCGGGAGATAGTGGGTTCGAACCCCACTGTCGGCAGCCCTGAAGATGGTTTTCCGTGGTTTCCCATTTTCACACCAGGCAAATGCTGGGGCTGTACCTTAATTAAGGCCACGGCCGCTTCCTTCCCATTCCTAGGCCTTTCCATTCCCACCGTCGCCATAAGACATATCTGTGTCGGTGCGACGTAAAACAACTAGCAAAAAAAAAAAAAAAAAAGATAAAGCTTCGTCCTTGTCCGTTTTTTTTTTTTTTTTGCTTTTTTCGTCGCATCGACACAGATAGGTCTTATGGCGACGATGGAATAGGAAAGGCCTAGGAATGGGAAGAAAGCGGCCGTGGCCTTAATTAAGGTACAGCCCCAGCATTTGCCTGGTGTGAAAATGGGAAACCACGGAAAACCATCTTCAGGGCTGCCGACAGTGGGGTTCGAACCCACTATCTCCCGATTAATGGATACTGACCGCACTTAAGCGAGTGCAGCTATTGACCTCGGTTACCGTTTGTTAACAAGCCAGCTGAAGAACGATCGTGCCACTCTGCGGAAAGCTTTTGGACGCTACAGTTGTTCTGAGCGTGGAAACTCCTTCATTGTTTTGACATCTACAATACGCAACCGCCACACGCGAAACATAAAATAGGAAAAATTACTCCAAGATGACCACCACCCTTTTGTGAGGAAACCGAAGAAGAAGAAGAAGAAGAAGAAGAAGAAGAAGAAGAAGAAGTGTCATCGGATTGATTCGAGATTGAATGCGCCAAATTTGGCTTTGAAGATCAGTAGCAGCGATTAGTGAGGACGAGGTCACTTTGTGGAGAAAACATTGCGTTTTTATTCCATTTTATCCGGCTGAAACTGGAAATTATTAAAACAAGCAATTTGTATAAGCCCTGTTGTCTTGTCAGCTAATTATTTTCTTTAAATATTAACAAAATTATTAGTGGAAATACGCAAAAAATGTCGTTCGTCGCGGCTAAGTGATATGCATAGCGCCCCAGCAAGTAGTGCACACTTTGCATGTGCTCTGAGGAAGAGTAGACGGGATATATGGAAATACGCAAAAAATGTCGTTCGTCGCGGCTAAGTAATATGTATCGCGCCCCAGCAAGTAGTGCACAGTTTGCACGTGCTCTGAGGAAGGGTAGAAGGGGTATATGGAAATATGCAAAAATTGTCGTTCGTCGCTGCTAAATGATATGTATAGCGCCCCAACAAGTAGTGCACACTTTGCATGTGCTCTGAGGAAGGATAGAAGGGGTATATCTTCTTTTGTGAAGGTCACAGACACTGAGGTCGCTTGCCGCGCGTATTCTTCAGTCTGGCAGTCTCCTTAGCGTCTGTTAGTTTCTTAGTGTGTAGTCAAATACTAAATGATCAGTGGCGGCTGGTGGTATCTGAAGCTGGGTGTTGCACCAAAGTTTTCAGTGTCACATTTTTATAGCTTACATAAATAATCAATCAATGTTATTTGCTTTACGTCCCACTAACTACTTTTACGGCTTTCGGAGACGCCGAGGTGCCGGAATTTTGTCGCGCAGGAGTTACTGAGCCAAGATCGAACCTGCCAAGTTGGGGTCAGAAGGCCAGCGCTTCAACCGTCTGAGCCACTCAGCCTGGCACAGTTACTCTTGCTTCACTTGAATTGAAAATTTGCCCTCCTGTTTTTAATTGAAGCAAGATGTTGATAATATTGTGGATGGTCTGGTATGGGGTGGATAAGAAATTACCGAACGAGTTGGCCGTGTATTTAGGGTCGCGTAGCTGTGAGCTTGCATTCGGGAGAGAGTGGGTTCGAATACCATTGTCGGAAGTCCTGAAAATGGTTTTCTGCGGTTTCCCATTTTCACACAGGCAAATGCTGTGACTGTGCGTTAATTAAAGTCACGGTCGCTTCCTTCCCACTCCTAGCCCTTTCCTACCCCATCGTCGCCCTAAGACCTATCTGCGTCGGTGCAACTTCAAGCAAAAATGGTAAATTAAAAAAAATGAAAATGAAATTACCTTTGCGACAGGAGAGAAAGTAGGAATGAAGTATCTCCGCAGAGTTGCGCAATCTAGCTGGGACATTTGGAATTGTTTCTCGATTAGGGACTTGCTAGTCTCGTGCAACTCCCTGAAACCGATACTGGCGAGCATGCTACCTGATGCTATGCAGGCTTAAGCTCGTCCCTGCTGAAGTATACTGCGCCGAGCTGTCTGTATAGGGAGTTGCCGTAGGAAAGCAAACACCCTGAGATTGATTCGAAGCCGGCAGCGTTTATTGGTCCGTTACGAAGCATTAGTACAGCGAACGACCAAAGATGGTTGATTTTAATATGTTTCAGAATATATGTTAGGTTTATTAAACTAAGGTAAGGTAAGGGGTTGTTCTGCCCGAAGGCAGGTCCGAACCTCCGCAGAGGTGTTCCTGAGCCGGAGTTTACTTGCGGTAGGGTGGCCAGTTCCTTTCCGCTCCTCCATTCCCTTACCCTCACCAACAGCGCGTGGCAACCCATCCAACTCCTGACCACGCCCAATGTTGCTTAACTTCGGAGATCTCACGGGATCCGGTGTTTCAACACGGCTACGGCCGTTGGCTGTTAAACTAAAACAGTAGAAAAAAAAAGAAGACAAATAAAGTGTAAAATTATTGGGAGTTGTGCAACACTGCAACAATACGACGCACGTCCCCTGATAATCACGCTGTACTTCTATTTAATGGGTAATATTATTCCTATTACAGCACTTAAGTAGGTAAACTGTCAACCATTACTTCATCATCATCATCATCTGTTTACCCTCCAGGGTTGGTTTTTCCCTCGGACACAGCGAGGGATCCCACCTCTACCGCCTCAAGGGCAGTGTCCTGGAGCTTCAGACTCTTGGTCGGGGATACAACTGGGGAGAATGACCAGTACCTCGCCCAGGCGGCCTCACCTGCTATGCTGAACAGGGGCCTTGTGGAGGGATGGGAAGATTGGAAGGGATAGGCAAGGAAGAGGGAAGGAAGCGGCCGTGGCCTTATGTTAGGTACCATCCCGGCATTCGCCTGGAGGAGAAGTGGGAAACCACGGAAAACCACTTCTAGGATGGCTGAGGTGGGAATCGAACCCACCTCTATTCAGTTGACCTCCCGAGGCTGAGTGGACCCCGTTCCAGCCCTCATACCACTTTTCAAATTTTCATGGCAGAGCCGGGAATCGAACCCGGGCCTCCGGGGGTGGCAGCTAATCACACTAACCACTACACCACAGAGGCGGCCAACCATTACTTCCCTGTCGAAATTATCTCAGAGAGCATAAAATAATTTACCATACATACATACATACATACATACATACATACATACATACATACATACATACATACATTATCATTATAGACTGTTATGCCTTTCAGCGTTCAGTCTGCATGCCTCTGAGAATTTACTAAACGTTCGCCTGTCAAATGGGAGTGGGACTCCATTACTCCCATAGGTCCGAGGCTTGCTTTGCCCCCTCCACCCCACCCCCCTCCACCTAAACTTGCAATTCCCAATCGCCGGTACCGTAGAAGATCAGTGTTCTACCACCTGCGTCCCTCGCCCTGTCCAGAACTTCTAACTTTTCAATTGCTGGCGTGATAGCACAAAGGCATATTTACTTTTTTCTAACCAAGGTGTGCGCGGATCGAATCCTGTCCAATACACTTGGAATTTTTGAAATGAAAATTCACGTCCGTGTCGTTTGGATTCTACGCAAAACTCGAGGTCCCATGGTTTACCATCACAATATCCAACAATTACCAGTTTAACTCTTCAATCATTTAACAGTCTACAGTACGCTACATTCCTACAGTTCCCTCACTTAAAGTCACGGTAGCATTCGGATAAATAGATCCTATCACAACGCATTAAACTAATGACCCAACATTGCCTGGGGAAGTTTCCATTGAAATATTATAACCTTGGCGATTACATATCGCCAGTTGCTCTAGAATAATCCTGGCTTTAACATCTTCCTCGTCACGTCCGCAATTGAAACGAAATGCAGCTTCTTTCAAAATGTTTCACCACTGTTAACGTCTGTGCTAATATTATGGAGAGAGAAATTCTGCAAGTTAATTTGTATATGGAGGCTAATCTTGGGGACCACTCAACCGATTTCAGTAATTTTTTTATCATTGTCAATTGGGAGGATGGTTGCGTCCTCAGATAGAACCACCGTAAACTGCAGACCCATAATGCAGTGGTCCACAAAATGTGGGGGCACGGAGAATAATGCCGGTGGGTGCGGCTAAGATTAACAATTCATACAGGGACTTGATTTAGCTCCTTTAATTCCTAGGTGGAACATAGGGTCTCGTCGAAATTTCTACTGCCAATGCTTTCTCCTCTCTCCATGTCTCGTTGACTCCAGCTATTTTCCTGTCTATAGTTCTCTTCCAGGCCATCCGCTGTCTGCCTTTCCTGCGACTACCTTGCAGATTGCAGTACACTGCCTGCGTCGTGATACTTTCTTGTGGTCATCTCAGGGTGTGATCAACCCACCTCCATTTTTCTTCTCATTTTTTGCAGTTAGCTTGTTTCCTACCAAAAGTCTTTGACTGAGATGGTCTTTGGCCACCATATTCTCATAATATACTTCAAGTAACGATTTGTAGAACTCTGTAAGCATTCTGGTAATGCCTTTGGTCCCTTTACAAGTCTCACTTCTGATATGTAGGTAATATCTTTAGAACGTTGACGCGAATGTTGGGGAGAACTTCATGTTAGTCGCAAATGTGCAAATGCTCCTTTTACGTTTTTTCACGACTCACTACTTCTTTAAAGCACCTTCATCCTGGCTGACCATACTTCTTAAGTAACAAAATTCCTCTACCTTTTCTATATCCATTCTATCTAGAGTCAGGCTACAATTATTACGATGGTTTGTGCGCATTTCCAGTCTACCTCTTAAGCTTCTATTTTCAAGTAATTCGTTTTGGTTTTCATACCCAAGAAACATTTTGCAAGAAGGCAGAGATCGTCCGCAAAATCCAGTTCTTCCAGTGGTATTTAATCCCCAATGAATGCCGCGCTTTCTATTCGTTGCCTCCCTCAACATACAATTGAGTTTCATGATAAACAAGAATGGCGACAGGAGACATCCTTGCCTTACTCCAGATTTCACAGCGAAAGGTTGACAGCTTCCCTTCATGTTCTACTTGACAAGTATATCCATCGTACGTTGCCTGTGTAACGCAGACTATCTCTTTCTGGGATTCCGAACTTGTCCATAGTCCTCCAAATGTTCTTCCGGTTAAGAAAATCAAAGGCGTTTTCAAACTCAATGAAGAGAATATAAAAAGATATCTGATACTCAGAAAATTGTTCATTCATTATTCGTATTGTGCTAATCTAATCTACCTTCTATCAACTTTGAAACCAGCTTGTTCTTGGCGGAATCTTCTATCAGCGGTATTACTTATGCTGTTCAGTATGACTCTTGACATCACTTTTCACCCATATGAGAGCAATGTTATTCCTCTCAAATTATTACGATCCGAGAGGTCGCCCTTCTTCTGTATCTTGATTAGGACTCCCTTCTTCAAACTCAAAATCAAACCTGTTCTTCACTCAAATGTTCCTGAGTTGAAACGTTTCATTCGCACAGCTACCTATGTTGTGGGTGCTGCAACTTTCAATCGAATATCAGCGCTCCCTACATCTGCTCCTCGTTTATTCCTCACATCCATGAGTGACTGTCTACATCTTTTGCTTATTGCCATGTGATCAATTTGGTTTTCTGTCTGAAGATCAGGTGACATCCATGAGATCTTGTGGCAGTTCTTATGTGGAAAGAGTGATCCACCTTGAACCAATCCAAAATTACTGCACAGGTAAATATCTGGCCATTATTATTTTCTTCTTCAACTCCCTGTTTGCTCATGATTTCTCTTCCTTCATTTTCACTACCAGTTTTTGCATTTAGGTATACCATTCAGGCGCGGCACCATAATACGATCTACAGAACCATCAGAATGAAATGAAAAATATGATATCTAGCGATGAGCGATCCCATTCTTCACATTGTGTGTCGTTATCGTGCCAAAGATCGATACCCATTCAGATACTGGTGATCTGGCAACCTTGTTTGGATCTGTGAACGACAGAACATTAAGTTGAAAGAATGAGACCACACTTAACTACAGCTTTATCCGATAGGTGGCTAAGGGCCGGTATTATAATGCGGGTTTAAACCGATGTGGAGTCTTATAATGACCGGCCTAAGTTAAACTGAGGTGAAGAAGGAAATATACGATCTTGGTAGCAGTGACTTGCTAGAAAAAATGACTGTCGATAATGTTTTGTTTACTTCTTGTAGGTAAAATGGCGGATAAAAGGAATATTTTTTGTCCGAATTTTATTTGTAAGGAAATAGAGTTGCTTGTGCAATTAGTACAGAAACATTTATATAGTCCGTGAAACAGTGGCCTTATGAATTCCTCCGAAATCTGCCATTTTAATAAACACACTACGGGAGGCATAAAACCGCAATGCTATTAGTAGTTGACTGAGGGGTTCTACAGCATGATTACTAAAATAGAAGGAAGTTACTTTATTTTCTAAAATTTACATTTTTGACATTCAAACAGTTCAAAACATTTTTACATTCTTACCTTTTCGTTGCATGTTTTATTCTAGCACCAATTTGCTGAAATAGCGTTATGAAAGTCTGTTTTGTAAGCCTAAACATATTTAAAATTATTTTTCATTCCATATACGAAAGTGACAACCCCTTGCTCGGAAAACTCGTAGTGCCCATGGTCGTTCAATAATTTGAACCACTTCTTCGTCATCGCTTAGTATTTCTTCAAACACCTCAAAAGTATCTTCGAGTTCCATTCGTTCTGCCATGTTGTAAGGTTATGTGTTCTTAAACTTCGGTTTAAACGGTAGATGAGTGGCAGTAAAATTAATCTCTAGTTAAATTTAAGATTAAGTTTTATAATACGCGACTAACAGATAAACCGATGTTTAAACTGAACCCACAGTTTAAACCTCTATTATAATACCGGCCCTAAGAGTCGCCCATATGGTTCTGTATGATCTGCAAGCCTTGCAGCACGGCTGGCCTGTAGATATTCATTAGATGAGCTGTGTCGCTGAGACGTCGCAGTTCCTGGAAGCGCGGCTACAAATCACACCCTCTCCTCTCTTGGAAGGCATTTAGTCCTGACTTGACGATTTGTACTGAAATGTCACTGCTCCTGGTTAGCACCTTGCTATTAGGTAAAACTGTGGCGGAGAATTATTTCAAGGATTTAAACCAATTTCCTTTCGACAAAGGTTTTAGTAGGTAGTCTTCCACTCTTCGTAATACAGCTGGCAAGATGAGACAAGCCGTAAAATTAATTACATCAATACCTGAATGAACATTCTACACGCGATCATGAAGATGTTTCTCCGCAATGTCAGAGAAAACTCCGAAGTTAGATAGTCATGAAAATGAAAACCGGAACGTTTGTATTATCAGATGATGTTCCCCCTCCAATAAGAAAACTGGTTCCCAGAGTTGTATTCATGTTTTGGAACCTCTGTAAGTATGAGTGTGTCGATATTATATTTAAAAAATTCGATAAGGGGAAGAAAGGCTTTATTTTTGTAACTTTTTAAGTGTTGTTTATTTTTATAAACGTCAGTTATTTATATCGGGGTTTTACAAATTGATATGTATGTTCACGTATATTTCTTCTGTACATTTTCGGGAAATTCAAAGCTGATAGGGCATGGATAAGGCGTTTCTGCGGGGTTGGAGGACGGATGCACACGAGCTCAGCTGGTACTTCCCGTATGCAATACGAATTTAGATTTGCCCATTAGAATAACTGCAATAGTCTGGGCATCACAGTGCAGAACTACCAACATAATTCAGCACCAGCCGTCACTGCCCCTATTAAAACTACAGCGTCAGCCTATCATGAATCTCCTCCTCCTCTTCTGCTAACTCTGTTGGTGTGTAGCACTGCTCTATGGTCACAGGTGTAACTTTGGTTTTTATTCGAACAGTAATTATTCCTGTGCGGTACAAGGATACATTCATAATACTATTTTTTGTTTTCTTTGTGATTAACACACCCACTCCACTTTCACTCAAGCCAAGTAACTCCAGAATATGTTTTTTGATTTCTTCCATTACGTCTGTCATTCTGCCATTTCATTCATGGTAAAATATGAAATGGTGTATGGCTTTTAGTGCCGGGAGGGCTCGGTAGGTGCAGGTTTTTCGATTTGACTCCCGTAGGCGACGTGCGCGTCGTGATGAGAATGAAATGATGATGAAGACGATACATACGCCCAGTCCCCGTGCCAGCGAAATTAACCAATGGTGCTTAAAATTCCCGACCTTGCCGGGAATCGAACCCGGGACCCCTGTGACCAAAGGCTAGCACGCTTACCATTTAGCCATGGAGCCGGACTCATTCATGGTGTTCACATTCCAGAGTCCAGTTCGTGTCCTGAATTTCAATGCAAAATGTCGTCTCCATAAAATCCGGCCAGCATAAATTACGTCTGGTTCGGTACAGGTGTGCTAGTTCTTAGCCCTCTGCACCCTAGTCCTGTGGAGGGGCTGTCTACTCACGACCGCACAATTGTTGACATAAATATGTGTTATGGCTGGCCGTCATCAGAAATTAGCAGCCGTTGATGGATGGCCATGACCGAGAGACATATTTATGATCATTTGATTTTCGAAAAGAGAAAAGCGGTTCTTTCTTTCCTTTTTCTTCTTTTATTTATTTATTTATTTATTTATTTATTTATTTATTTATTTATTTATTTATTTATTTATTTATTTATTTATTTATTTATTTATTTATTTATTTTTGCAGAGATTATCTCCCTTATCCTTTAAAGATCCCTCTTTACAAAAAGGCAGTGGTTTCTATATCTACTTCTGCTCGTCAGTAATGTTAAGTCTAAAACAAAGAAGCACAGTTTGTAAATATCGTGACTAGAGCCTCGAAATTAGGCAAAATGCCTTTATTTATTTGGGTGTTTATATCGAAGTGTCAAATAGACACAAACATATTTCCGTGCTGCCACTGATGCCTTCACGGCCCGTACCTACAGACATGATATAGGCTTTTGGGCTTATGCCTTGTCAAGAAAATAAGGTGAAACTCTTTCATCAGAAGAAAATCTCGACAAAACGTAAAGAATTTCACCTTATTTTCTTGACACGGCATAAGCCTAAAAGCCTATATCCTATATATATTTCTGTGCGTTTGGGAACGGTACGACTAGTTTTTATTTTGCCTTTTTGCCTATTTTAGCTTTCGGTGCCTATTTGATAGTTTAGTTCCTTTCTTTGCTTCTTTTGAGTTGTTGCGGATATTTTCTGCTGTTATTTATATACTAAAACGGAACAATGGAGATAAAATAATATATGATTCCAATGTACTGTGTTAATAATAAAGAAGAAGATTTCTTTTTAATTTAATAGATAAAAAATACATTTATTTCAATATTACACAAATCCCTGCTGAAAACTTACTCCACGAGTCAAATGGTCGGGAGGGTTTCCAGGTCCTGTTCCTGCTACGTAAGATTAAGTGGTGGTGGTGATTATTGTTTTAAGAGAAAGAACAACTTGGTAACCATCGTCTACTAACACTCAGAAGGAAAATGGAAGAGGTATGACACTTCGAAAAATGAAAAGTTATCGGAAAAAATAAAAAAATGAAAGAAAAGGGCCACGGACGGCGTGAAAATAATAAACTCCCTAAGGTCTGAAAACTTAATACCATCGGGGTCGACAAAGAACAAGAGTTGACCAAGTGAGTTCGGGTATGAAAGATAAGAGAGAGGAATCTGACACAAATAAAATGGAAGCAACGCCAGACTCAGCCAGAGGAACCGTGGTCGCTAACCCACACTCACAAGTTGAGAGCCCCTGTACCCCCTTTTTAGTCGACTCTTTTTTTACAGTTTGTTTCACATCGCACCGACACAGATAGGTCTTATAGCAACGATGGGAGAGGAAGGGGCTAGGAGTAGGAAGGAAGCAGCCGTGGTCTTAATTAAGGTACAGCCCTAGCATTTGCCTGGTGTGAAAATGGGAAACCACGGAAAATCATTTCCAGGGCTGCCGGGAGTGGGGTTCGAACCCACTATCTCCCAAATAGTGGTTACTGGTCGCACTTAAGCGACTGCAACTATCGAGCTCGGTACTTTACGAGTTAAGATTAATTGAGACACAGCTGCGCGGCCCTAACCGCACGGCCAGCTCGCCCGGTTGTCGCCTCTTACGACTGGCAAGGGATACCGTTGATGTTATTCTATCAGCTCCACACACAGGGGGACGCAAGATTAAGTAGTAAAATGGCATGCAGATGTGCATTAAGTGACGTACATTAAATCATTTTTATTATTTTAGTGCCCGTTTTGCCATTATAAATGCCTGTTTTAATTATTTTACAGCCTATTCCCTAAATTCTAAGTGCTTATTTCCCTGCCTGTTTTAGTCAAAATTAATGACTGAACTTCCGGGCTCTGATCATGACGATGATCTTACCGACATTCTTGTGAATAACTAGGAAAGACCACAGTGCTTGGGTGGTATATGTCGTGTATAGGATAGTGTGGGTTATTGTAGTGGAGGATAGTGCTGTGTGTGAATTGCAGAGATGTTGGGGACAGTAAAAACAGCCATTACCCGACATAAGGGGAATTAACCATTTAACGTTAAAATCGGAAACCCCAGGCGGAAATCGAACCCGGATCCCTCTGAACCGAAGAGGAACACTACGCTGACCATTAATAATAATAATAATAATAATAATAATAATAATAATAATAATAATAATAATAATATATATGTATGTATGTATGTTTAGTCCTCAGCCCGAAGGCTGGTTGGATCCTCAACAGCTCCGCCATCAGCTGTCACAGATGGCCTAGGCGTCACTGAAGAGGCGTACTAGGGAAATGAGGAGCGAGGTAGTTTCCCGTTGCTTTCCTGACCGAGCCAGAAGTTGCTATTACATATCAGTCTGCCAAGCCCACTGAAATGCATGCACCAACTGACCCTATGAGCAACATTTTCACACCATTCATAGCAGGGACTGGCTGCAGATGGAATGGCATTACTAACATCACTCATACCTCAGTCACTTTCATTTTGTCAAAGCCAAGGATAAAGCTGAGACAGATCAATGAAAGTAACAAGATTGCTCTAGCCCATACCAGAATACATAGAGTGCACTGTAAACACTAGGTCCTGCCAGCAAAGGCACAATAATAATAATAATAATAATGATAATAATAATAATAATAATAATAATAATAATAATAATAATAATAATAATAATAATAATAATCCATATGTTTCTACAATAAACACTCGTTGTTCAACGGTGTACTTAACCGTGATGTATAATTGTGAATGTGAACTTTATAATCACAACACTGAGCGCGTCATCCCCCTGTGGGTGGGGGCAGTAGAATAACACCCATGGTATCCTCTGCCTGTCGTAAGAGGCGACTAAAAGGGGCCTCAGGGGCTCTGAACTGTGGAGCGTGGGTTGGCAACCACGGTGCCCTCAGCTGAGTCCTGGCATTCCTTCCACTTACTTGAGCCAGGCTCCTCACTTTCATCTATCCTATCCGACCTCCCTTGGTCAACTCTTGTTCTTTTCCGACCCAGATGCTATTAGGTTTGCGAGGGCTAGGGAGTCTTTCATTTTCACGCCCTTCGTGGCCCTTGTCTTCCTTTGGCCGATATCTTCATTTTTCGAAGTGACGGACCCCTTCCATTTTTTCCCTCTGATTAGTGTTATATAGAGGATGGTTGCCTAGTTGTACTTCCTCTTAAAACAAAAATCACTACCACCACCACCACCACCACTGAGCGCGTCAAGTAAGTCACGTGTTTCACTAGCACAAGTACAGAGCTCTACCAATGGCCGAGTCTTACAGGAGAGAGGATGGGACAAAGAAGCCGCTGCCTCTCTCCAGATAGCTCCTTCCTCGTGTCTCGTAAACTCCTGTTTGGTGATCATTGTAGAAAGAAAGAAGTTTTACGGAACGGAGTCAGCGGGTTTAAATCTTGCTGCTTCAGTCTCGTGAGGAGGAAACTGAAATCTTTGTAATGTTTGCCCTGGAAGGGATTATGAATCAAAACTGACCACTAGAAGAAATCGAGAGTCGCTCTGAGGTACAGAGTAGTTGGTGACATCTAGCTTCATCTAGCAGAGCTCTGCCTAGATTTCACCTTGAACATGTGTTACGTCATGTCAAGAACTAACATATCCACACATATATTTAGGTGTTGGTGACAAATGTAGAGTGATCTTGTATTCCGTAACAGTACATCAAAGCTCCATTTAGGTTACTTAATCTTTGTCGAGATCTCTACACTATTCCTGGTAACGAGGTCATGGCAATATGGAATATACAGTGTGTTTCATAAGTTTCCTGTTCGTTAGTGATAAGTAGAGCCCGGATTTCCATGCAAATGCATGTTCCTAACTAAGCTGGTTACACTTCTGAAACTTTGCAATTATTCGTTTTATGACTAACCAATTCCAAACAACCGTACTTTTTCCGTGCATGTTTTGGCCTTTTTGGGAGAAAATTCATGCATAATGCATATTTTGAAGGTTTTTTGGATTTAGTAGCGAATAATTTGACATTTACATTGTATTATCTGACTTTTCTTCTGACTTTGACGCATAGATTATGTTAATTTGCATGATAGTGCCTTTTCCTTAACATGGATTTGCAGAATTTGGGACCGTGAATCCACGTTATTTGTTTATTATTGAGAGAGAAAGAAAATGTATTCTTGGCATATTAGTTCACAACCAAAGTTAGATGCATAGATGTGCTATAATCCAGTTAGCCAAGCACGTTCTTTTCTGCTGCTTGAATAAACATTGACATAAGCGGGAAGGCCCCCCGTTGACCTCTCTAATCCTTAGAAATAAGGTGTCCCAGTAAAAATTAACCGTAAATTTGGAGTTACTAACTTTTATTTTCTTTTTCGTCTATGTTAGATGAAGATATCAAAACTTCAATTATACTTCTGTGACGCCGCGTTACTGAGATAGCAGCTTACAAACCTTGGTTTTGCACTGAATCCTGTTTTCTTTTCCTAGAATTATCTACCCCGAACTCCGAACTCTCACTGTTCACATGTCTGAGGCCAAAATAATTGAGCAGCACGCGTAAACGCTTCAAATTGCAATTTAGTGTCGGGCTGTGCTGTGAAGTGTTGGTGTCCTGCCACCTGTTAAAAGTAAACGAAGAGATCTCGTGTCTAAATGGATTTAGGTAAGCAATTTTTTAGTTAATTTTCGAAAAGAGATAACTTCAGATATATTTCGTCCTAAATGTCTTAATTTAAGTATGAACCTGTCACTTCTTGTGACGTAGAAAGATCATTTTCCGTGTTCAGCAATGTTCTGTCAGATAAACGAATGAACTTAAATGAAAAAAATATGGAGAAATTAGTTGTACAGTGGTTCAAACGGAAGTGAAAATATAACAATGTGGAATTAAATTTTGATAGTGCATATTTTCCACTTGATTGTGCATGTTTCGTCATTTGATGTTGCATGAATGCATGCATATTTCGAGACTTGATAGTGCATGGAAATCCGGGCTCTAGTGATAAGTTACTACAAAGTGATCGCTAACCACGTTGGGCTGTTGGTTAGCAGAGTCGACTGCCGCCGGAATAGCCCAGGATCGATTCCGATTCTGGCACGAATTTCACGGATATAGTGTAGAGTACAATTAGCTCGCCTCTACCTATAGACTAAACTCCCTGCTAGCTACCGTCAATCGCTCCTATGACGTTCCACCATTCCATTCCTCCAGTACTTTCCACATGGTGTGTTCAGAGTGGGTGTTTTAGAGTATGGGAGATAATATGCACCCCTGCGGTGTGACTCCTGGTTTGGACTCAAAGGTATCGTAGATAGTAAGTATTATTGACCCGTGAACTGACTATGTTGTTCTTATAACGCCTTTTGATGAGTTTCACCACGTTTTGTGGCGCTCCCTTGTCCAGCGGTATATTTCAAAGAGACTCCCATTTCATCTACATGGGTGCAAAATCAATACCTATTTGGAAATTCTCTCAAACATTTTAGCGTTCCAGTTTTCAAATAGCAGTTACAAATCGTCATATAAACCAGGATTCCAAGAAGCGATCTGGCAGCATTTTGGTCAAGTTGCAGCCTGTAAAATGTTAGGTGCACAGGTTCGAATCTTCATCAAACAATTTATTTATTTTATGTTAAATCATTTTTATTCTCTGATGTTCTTCTTCGCTATCGATGAATTTAAAAGATTCCAATCTCGTTTTGCTCACAAATAGACAGGCTAATAAATATAAGTGATGTCATAGCGAATACAAGTACAGAATAAGTGACCATAAAAATATGCAATATTAGGTGGTTTCTATATCGTAATCATTCCACGCGGAATTCAACAGAAATTCATATTAACATAAAAACTCATTTTAAAATTATTATATAAATATACAGTATTTACTTTGATTAAAAACTAAATCTTGAAAAATTTAATGTTACTAACCTTACATTTACATAATATTTATTTAATAATCTAACTTTTGAGGATGCTTCTTAGTATCATTAATCTCAATGTAGGTACAACTTCGAACACTTCTTTCTGAGTAGCTTCAGGTTACTTATCGAGTGCTATGTCTGTGAATTCTCAATATCTTTGCCCATCATGACTAGCGCAGGCAGTTCAAACCAAAAAAATGGAGGTGAAAAATTCGAGGATGTAATAACCTTCTTTAGCGAAGGCAATGAGCGTGTTTTACGAAAATTGAAATAACTAAATGTTAAATCGTTTTTACTCTCTGATTTTGTTCTTCGCGATCGATGAATGGACCAATAATAATGTTAACTGAAGACCTCCCTGGAATAAGGATGTAACCAACAAATCAGTAATGTTTCAGAAGAGAGGGAAATTATTTTCGAGGCGTATTTCATGGTGTACTCCACTTGAAGCAATTGCATGTGCAAGTGTACAAATGAGTTCATCTATCAGAAACAATATTTTATTGTTATTATAACTATACCCTGGATATTTATCAGTGGCGGTTTCTGGTATAGCGCAATGGAGCAATGAACCTCCAGTTTATATCAAATTGTACTCAACTACGTAATTTTCACAACTCCCTTGTCAATCTCGAAGCTCTTGCTAAGTCCCTCTATCCGTAATATACTCGTACTGGTTTTCAATTCATGTGAGCTGCGCAAGGTCTGTGGCTGGATACTTGTCTGGAATGAACCCCCTTGCAAAGGCGATCTCTCCGTCCGTACATAGGCGAAGGGAGTGGCGAGGTGCGGGGGGACGAAAGCCAGCACTAAGGCAAGACCAGGATATCGCAGAAACGGATCTCTGTTCTTTACGCATGCGCAATAGGCCACTGTCTCAAGACTAGCTAGTCGTGTTGTTGGGGTTGGGGTATGTGCCTGCCATCTGTTGGCCTTACGGGAATTTGACTAGGCAACAGAGAATAGTGCACGTAACTAGCGCTAGTGTTGAAAAGCATCGTTACTACTAAAAGTCACATTAAACTGTCAAATTCCAATTAATATATTGTCCCAAATATATCATTACTTACTAAACACCTATTAATTTGCCTTCTTTGGAATAATTACCTTTTGGAGAGAAACTTATCTCAAAAATCATTGAGGCAAAGAATAGCGGCAAGGCAATACCAATGAAAACTTTTAAATACCGTATAGTTGTTACTATTCCCATGACATCGGAAGCAGAAAGGTGTTTCTCTACCCTGAAGAGAATAAAGACCTTCTAGCGCAGCACAATGACCGAGGATAGACTTATTGCTGTTGCTATGTTGTCAATTGAAAGGAACTTTGTTCGAGACTCTGCGGACTTCAATGAAGCAGTTATTTCTTATTTTGCATGTGGTAAAACTCGGCACGTAGGCCTACCGTATTTTCTGCTCCTCTCGTATTTGATCACATTTCTACAACGTATGTCATCTTAGTTTAGGAGGTTACGGCCCACGACGGAAGAGAAGCTGGCGGAGATGGGGAGAGGAGAGGTTGGGGGGGGGGAGGCAATTTTTTCTTCTTTTGAACCCCCAGTGATGAAAGTCACGCGCCGCCACTGATATTTATGCAGTAATAGGTTAGGATGCAAACTAATTTGGTTATTAGGACGTGTCGACTAGCTCGCTCTTCCGTTATGTAGCAAGAGTAACATAAACTCTAAGGGTACGTCCAAGATGCACGCTGGTTTTCTGAGTCAGACAGTCGGCGCTGAATGTCTGACTCCGAGTGGCAGGTGGGATGTGGCCATTATGAAAGCTGGTTGTCAGCGCAGACAGAGCTGCCACAAAAGAAAAGATATGAAATACAACTGATCAGTGTAGCATGGAACTAACAAGAGAACAGGCTGCAGCTCTATTGCTGCTAAGTGACAATGTTACAAAACGAATGAGAAGTGATATACATCTAATTAATGAATTAAGATCTATTTACGGGGAGTACAAACACCTTTTTCCACAGTTACTTGTCAACGAAAACAGATTTTTGAATATTTCAGAATGAGTTCGGATAGGTTTTGTTTTATTTTGTTAAAATTTGAACACAGGCTTACTAAGAACTGGGCGAATTACCACACTCAACACGAAAATCAACAGCCTGCGCGGCAGGTTGTCTGAAACCAGAATGAACGAATCATTCCGGTAAATATCTGAGTCAGGCTACCAGTGCGCAGGCTTCCTGCGCGCAGGTGCATTATGGCCAGTCCCGCTTAAAAACACAGGACATACTTATGTCGACTCGGCGCCGACTGTCTGACTCAGAAAACAAGCGTGCATCTTGGACGTACCCTATGGGTTCTGATGGGCCGTACTCCTACAAAGTATGTAAGACTCATAACATAACCATTGTACAGGGTAGACTATACTCGTTACCCGCTTGCTTTCTAACCTATTACTGCCTCTAAGTCCGGAGTCTAGCTTTAACGAGGGCCCGGATTTATTTATTTATTTATTTATTTTTTTTTTTTGCTAGTTGCTTTACGTCGCACCGACACAGATAGGTCTTATGGCGACGATGGGATGGGAAAGGCCTAGGAGTTGGAAGGAAGCAGCCGTGGCCTTAGTTAAGGTACAGCCCCGGCATTTGCCTGGTGTGAAAATGGGAAACCACGGAAAACCATCTTCAGGGCTGCCGACAGTGGGGCTCGAACCCACGATCTCCCGGATGCAAGCTCACAGCCGCACGCCTCTACGCGCACGGCAACTCGCCCGGTGGCCCGGATTTAAAAAAATGCATATCCGCATATGCAGACGCATATTTTGAAAGTTAGTGCATATACAGATATATTTTTCTCTTATGTGTGATCAATTATCTAAGATTTCTGAACGACTTTTGTGTATCGCCTAGTGAATCGGAAAGCGATTGCTATAAAGTGCGCATTTTAATCACAGATGCAGCTTCGTATATGTTGAAAGCTGGTCAGTCTCTCCGAGTGTTTTTTTTTTTTTTTTTTCCAAATCCGATCCATGTCACATGTTTGGTCCATGGATTGCATCGTATTGCAGAAGAGATACGTACCCTCTTTCCATCTGCCAACAAAGTAATTTCAAGTGGGAAAAAATGTCCTGAAAGCACCGGTTCGTGTACAGTTTTACAAAATTCACCTACCTCAGGCTTCTTTTCCGCTGGAAGGGGGAACTTGGTTATCCGCAGTATCGTTCTACCAGGAGAACTTTAATCAAGTAAAAGATGTAGTTAAAAAGTATTGATGATAATCATACTGCGTGTGTTCGTGAAACAAGGTGTGCATTTGAATCTGAAACTGTATATAAAGGTATCAGTTTCACCCCTATGCATTATTCGTCACTTTCGAAGGTGATTAAGAGCCCAGAAACTCGCGGTGCACCCCTCCACGAATTCCTTCAGTTAATTCAAAACACCATTAGTTCTTTAAATGGTGTTCCTGGTGAAACTGAAAAAAGGTTAAAAGGAAACTCAGTGCGGTGTTGGAGTCAAACCCATGACTTTAGAAGATTCAATCCATAAGCAACCGCAGGCAGTCTTTGCCAGAAAAATGCTCCGAGCAGTCAGTCCCAATGAACAAGTACTACCCGGTTACATCCGTCGACGGAGAACGATTATTTTCAGCATATAAATCAATTCTGTCCAACAACAAAAGCTTACTGACCCCTGAAAACATTGAAAAACTGTTGATAATCAACTGCCTGCATCATTTTGCAAGGAATGAAACATGTTCATCAATTTAACACTGAGTTAAAATTAAATAATGCTTTTGTTTGTGTATTTAGTTTTATCTTTAGTGCATATTTTCAACATTTTCAGTGTATATGTGCATGCATATTTTATAAGTTTTTAGTGCATATGAATTCGGGCCCTAGCTATAACGTAAGGTTTTAAAAATAACATATGAATTGGAAGTGATACAGTCGAACCTCAATATCTCGAACCTCCATTAGTCGAATTTTCAGTATCTCGAAGTAACTTAAATTTCCCGGCCGTTTGTGCTATTTTTCATGTGTATTTATTTCTCTATTATTCGAAATTCGGTTACACGAATTTCTCGATTTCTCGAAGCAAACATTTCCTCCCCTGAAGAAAAAATATTCTGTAACTCGAACTTTGTGCAACATTAACTGTGCATTACGACATTTGTGGTTTGTGAGGAACAGTGTGTTGTATACAGGGAACTTGGTATACAGTAACACAACATAAAGTTTATTGCTTCAATAGTTTTATACAGTATTTACAAGAAATATAACTAAACTTTTCTTGAAGCTTGATTAATGGCACGCGGTTAATGCTGATATTAAAAGGTAGACTGAAGGTCTGTGGCGTATATACATTTATACAAAGTGAGAGTCCTATATACACATTCATCCTATCTTGATGAGATAGTCTGTTCCAATAAGAATGCCCTTGGATAGTCGAAAACTATCTGCTGAGTAACAACAAATGTAACTCGTAGCGAGAGTTCGTATTAACAGGAAGCTAGTATTGGGCTTAGACTTGCAAGGAACTTGCATTAATATTCTTAATTAGCAGAATGCTAAGATTGACGTCGGAGCACTGGGAGGACTAGAGGGAGTAGCAGAATGCTTGACTCGGGGCTCGACGTGGCTACGGGGATCAGGGAAAGTGAGGCAATGTCCAGAGGTGAGACCTCACGGCGAGAAATCAGTCCACCTGTTCAAACACATTTTAAAGAGGATGCCTCCGTGTCTCACTTGCGGTGTGGTCTGGTCGTTGGACACTGGGGTAGTCCTGGAGAGTCGAGGAACGTTGCTCCTTATATAGCGCTGGCTGACGTCACAGACGAGCATGCCAGGCGCAGTGCAGTCACCTCGTAGTCTCTGGAAACATCGATGATGCGGCGGGCTGCGGAGCTTGTAGGCGCGGAGTTTTAGGTGCGGAGGACACACACAACACAGTTAACAAGTAAAGAAAGGGTTACAGTGAAGCTGGGAGCTAATATGACGGGAACCAAAAAACTAAAACTTCTAGTGATCGGAAAATCGGCGAAGCCTCGCTGTTTCTCGGGAGTGAATTAATTACCGGTCACGTACGAAAGCAACCCCCGAAGTCGCGGATGACAAGCTCCATTTACGAATCTTGGCTGCGTGGTATTGGCGAGAAGTTTCAACGTGAAGGGAGGAAAGTTTAACAGTAACAAACAGAAGAGACTAACGGATTTTTCCCAAAGGTGTTAACCGAGGTATCATCCTTGTTTCACTACTGTATGTACTGTATCCTGTCTTTTTTTTAAAAGACCAGGCGAGTTGCCCGTGCGGTTAGGGGCCCGCAGCTGTGAGATTGCATCCGGGAGATAGTGGTTTCGAACCCCTGAAGATGGTTTTCCGTGGTTTCCCATTTTCACACCAGTCAAATGCTGGGGCTGTACCTTAGTTAAGGCCACGGCCACTTCCTTCCCATTCCTAGGCCTTTCCTATCTCATCGTCGCCATAAGACGTATTTGTGTCGGTGCGACGTAAAGCAAAAGAAAAGAGCCCTGGAAATTTCGATAACTCGAAATAAAATTCAGCTCCCGAGGTGATTCGAGATATCGAGATTCCACTGTAATCTTCAAGTACGGAGTATTTCGTTTCCTTTTAACGACAAAGGGCACGCGGAAAAAATTAAGACGCTTTTAGTGTTTGGGTAGAACGTGTATATCCCCAAGAGTATTTAACTTACGATTATGTTTAATGTCTCAGTTGACAGATACAAGAGGAGGTTAACTGTTTCAAAAACGAAATTGCAATTTCATGGAATAGCAATTTAAAGTAAGGCAAAAGTTGTGCTAAATATGCGAAGTCACACGGATAGTTTGTTTTAAGGTGGTGCTTTGTTGACTCAGTTGGAGGTTAGCTGTCGTTGTGAATACAATCATGGTGGTCAGTTGTACGTAGGTGCTTTGAAAAGTTCTCGGAATGTACTAGAATTAAGTATCTTACCTCGGTGGAACTGCTTTTATTTTTCAACATAGTCTCCCTGTAGGCTAATGCATTTGGTCCAGCGATGTTCCAATGCCTTGATCCCATCTCGAAAATGAGATTCCTCCAGGCCTGCAAAATACCTCTCCAATTCGGCTGTCAGTTCTTCCCTTGTAGAAAATCTCCGACCACCGAGGAAAATTTTCAGCTTGGGGAATAGATGAAAGTCTGATGGTGCCAAATCAGGTGAATAAGGTGGATGTGACAACAATTCGTACCCCAGTTCATGAAGTTTTGCCATGGCAATAACACTTGTGTGCGGCGGAGCGTTGTCCTGATGAAAGATGACCTTTTTCCTTGCCAAACCAGGCCTTGTTTTGCGTATATTTTCCTGTAGTTGGTCAAGGAGGTTTGCGTAGTATTGCCCCGTAATTGTTTGGCCAGTAGGAAAATAATCTATCAGCAGAATGCCTTTTGCATTCCAGAAAACTGAGGCCATGACCTTTCCGGCCGAACGCACTGCCTTTGCTTTGTTTGGTGGTGGTGAATCAGCATGTTTCCACTGCTTTGACTGCTGTTTTGTCTCTGGGGTATAGTAGTAGATCCAAGTTTCATCTATAGTCACAAACCGGCGCAAAAAATCTTGTTGGTTGCACTGAAAACGGGCCAGACTTTGTTCGGACATTTCCAATCTGGTGCGTTTATTGTCCAATGTCAAGAGCCGCGGCACCCAACTTGCGGATAATTTTTCATACACAATTCTTCGGTTAAAATATAATATACCCGTTCAGAAGACATCCCTACAGCTTCAGCAATCTCCCGCACTTTCAGTCGACGATCCTCCATGACGATTTTATGCACTTTTGCGATAAATTCTGGGGTCGTAACACTTTTTGGCCGTCCACTACGCGGACCATCATCCACGCTCTCCCGACCAAATTTAAACTCGCTGGTCCACTTGGCAACAGTTGAAAATGAAGGAGCAGAGTCCCCCAGTGTGTTCTGAAAGTCGGCATGAATTTCCTTTGCTTTCATACCTTTCTTTACAAAGTATTTAATCACTGCTCGAATCTCAGTTTTTCATTGTCACAAATAACTACGCGGGAACAACAACAAAGAGTCGTAACTATCACATTCCTGCAGCTAGAGCACTGACGCGCCACGTGTTCACTCACAAAGGATGTGTGATTATTGCGCGGGAACCTCGTTGCTCTAGCACTGACATCTAGCGGTGATTCCGAGAACTTTTCAAACCGTCCTCGTATGTGTGTGCCAATCATCATGATGGCCGATTTTAATACAGACATCCAAGGAAATGAAAAGGCATTTGATTGTCTCAAACATCACTTTAATTTGAATGTTGTTACGAGCAACTATCTCAGCACATTGGTAATTCATTTATTTATCTTACTTTTACTCATAATTTCACCCCCGAACTCTTAAAATATGTCTCTTGTTTATCATATCACAGAGGCATACTACACAGAGTTATTACCCACATTCCAAGTGCACCATGTTCTATTGAATCAAATTTATTATCCACAAAATATTTGTCTTTCATTTCTAATAATTGTCTAGGAAACTCTCAAAACCCTGCGGCCGTTTAAATAGTGAAAATCTACCGCCAATTTATTTTATATAACAAAGGAGAAATCCTGTACATGCAATTTGAACATGAATAATAGCAAATCATATTAGTGTAATAATAAAAACTAGGAGACCCGTGCGAGAAATCTCGCATGTTCATAAAATGTGTGGTGAACTACTGGTGAAGTAAGGAATACACAAATCAGTACACTATTAGACACTCTTACTTACCACTTAATGTAACCTTTGATTTTTTAACATTTATGGTATCCACTTGAACGGAAGCAAATGCAAGTGCATTATTATACTGACGAATGTTTTGGAAGTAATTTTTGGTTTTACTCTCATTCTTTTCTTAACTGATAATTACAGCATATTATAATGACATAAAACAGGCATCCCAGCGACCAAAATGTGAAGTGGACAACAATGATAGCGCGTATTTTCCTACAGCAACAGTATTTGCAAATTGCACACTTTGTACAATTGTTAAACTCATTTCTTTAAAGAAAGTATCAATATTTATGAAATGAGAGTGTAATTCGTCACTGCTAATGTCTATCCTCATTCTTTTGAATGCTCATTTGTCACGATCGCTTACTTGTGAGCGCCGCAAAAGGAATCTATACTACTGAAAAAATATATATGATAACAACTGTAACAAATAACTGCTAAGAATATATTATGGCAGAAAATATTTCAAAACATATATGTGATTTCGTCTACGGCCTTCATTTAAATGGTTTATTACACCTGGAGATGAAGCAACACAAGCATTGTCCACCATCTTGACTGATGTCCCATCCTTACACCACGGTGAACAAAGTTCTGCTGGCTGTAAACCAGCTTGAAGTTCAAATGTAAGAAGAAACCACACTATTGAGGCTTGATGATACACCCTATTTCCACTGAAATCTCACTTTTCAAAAATTTCTTGGTTACATCCTTATTCCAGGGAGGTCTTCAATTAATTAATTGTGGCCAAAAGCCAGCAGATCGGGAAGGATTGGAAACCTTAAATCCATAAAAATCAAGGAAAGCGAAGAACTTCAACTGCGGAATGACTTCACAAACAAAAGATATACTAAAGCTCAATGACGTAGTAAATTCCAATAGATACTCCTAGTTACACAACAATGTATGTACATATGTACATATTTCTGTTTCAACTATTATTATCTTCCATTTAAGACAGAAATAATCATAACATTCGAGGGATACAATTGTTCATGTAACCTGCAATATGTTCAAAAAGGTACCAATCTTCAGAAATGTATATATATTTTTCATTTTGCTTTAAGTCGCACTGACACAGGTAGGTCTTATGGTGACGATGAGAGAGGAAAGGGCTGGGAGTGGGAAGGAAGCGGTTGTGGCCTTAATTAAGGTACAGCCCCAGCATTTGCCTGATGTGAAAATGGAAAATCATGGAAAGCCATCTTAAGGACTGCCGACAGCGGGGTTCGAACCCACTATCTTCCGATTACAAGCTCACAGCCGCAAGCCGCAAGATTGTAACCGCACGGCCAACTTGCTCGGTAAATGTAACTTTAAAGCGTTTCAGTCTGAGGTCTGAATTCTCCAGTAATCAGTCCCCATCTTCCCGTACCGGATCTAGTGCCTTTCTGAGAATTCTTGCCTCTCCGACTTCCAGGTTTTCATTCAAGCCTTTTCTGTTTAGTGCCAGACATTCCGTGGCATGCAGGGTTTCCTAGCGGATGTCCGTTGTTTAGTATTTCAGCTTCAGATTGCGTGACGGGTATCGCTTGTTGTAGGTGTTTTGATTCAGTCGATAAGCCATTTCCAGCTTCTTAACTCTCGCACAGAGAACTGCTTTCTCTGACAGCTTGGGTCAATCCAGTATTAGTTTTGCTACTTAAAAATAAGTTAAAATACCTATCCCTTTCAAGAGATCACCCCTTTAAAAAGTGTTTTCGTGGAACGGTCGCCGGTTGCTTAATACAGGTTTCAATGTTAAGTGTTGATTATGACCCAATGTTCTGTAGATTACCCTTCCGAAAGTTCGGCAGAATCGGTGTCTACAACACTTAGGGTGGCGTGCACCAACCAAGAGTATAGTCCTCTCCGTGTAAGGACGTACCCTAAGGGTGCAAACTTACCCTTTCTCCCCTGCAATATTAAGGTATTGATTTATAGTTATTTTTCTTGCTGTTGGGTATTTTGCAGGTCTTTTTCAGTGTCGGTAACCATACAGTTTAGGGACCCTACTTGCCGATACGACGTCTTACATTTACCATTAATCTGGCACGTTGGCAACGTTCAGTCACTGTTCTAGCGTGAATTGCGTGTTGCCACCGCATTGCCGTTGAAGTCACATTTTCGAGAATATTTAAAGCATATTTTCTTTTTCTGTGGGATTGTAAATCTATTTGGCTAATACCAGGTAAAACATTATTATTTTAAAATCCGCAGTGAACTTGAAAGCTGACCTAATTTCCGTTCACGGAGCTTGGCACATTAGTATTCCTATATGTTTCCTGATAAGCTTGAAGATACAACCAGCCTGCAGGCTGAAAATATGCCCAACAATCTCTCTCCTTACTGGTTATCGGTACTGAAGAGAGAAGGAAATGTTCGCGCAAAAGAAAGGGAAGTCATTGGATGTATGGAACTTTCGAAAATCACACTGCAAAGACTTACTAAATAAATTTCATCGTTTAACACGCCCCTCTTTTCAAGAACATGGTTATAGTACGCCTACTGTATATCAAAATAAAGACAGATATATGTAACATTAATTTGAGTGATAAAGTGTGTTTATTTCCTTAATTCCTCATTGAACGTGGAAATCGACTTAATTATGAATATCTTGATTTATTTCATCTTCAATTTTATCATTTACTAGGGTAGGGAAACATTCATTATCAGTGTTTAGATTGAGGTTAGTTTGTTATGGTTATGTCAGGTGATTTTAATATGTAACCAGGCAGGTTGGCAGCAGTGATCAGCCATTACAAAAAATGAGAAAAGAAGAGCATCGGGCCGCGATATTTACTTTCTGGGGTATTGCCTTACGTGGCAATTGCTATAAGTTCTACTTCCGTAGTAAATCACTCTTGAAGTCAGCATTCGGCGACTTCCATACGAGAGTAAATTACTTCCGAAGTATTTTAGTCCTTTCAGATAGTCCTGGACTAAATTACTACAAGAGTAAAATGTTGAAGAGCACCATCTTGTAGTATATTACTAGAGAAGTAAATAACGTACGAATATAGGTTAGAATTTACTCTCACGTCGTGCATAGAGTAAGCTAAGTTTAGACTTGTTGACTAATGATAATATCGTGCCGTATATGAGAGGATGGACGTTTCAAACGTGTTTATAGATTACTTAGATTATATTGACGATCTCGACGCAGTAAACGATGGGAAATGTAATAGTGCGTAGGCCTACAGTGCGTGAAAGGCGAGAGCCGTGTAATGTGAACACCGTGAACACGGCGAGTTTCAGAAACGTTTTTGGTCTTAGGAAGGAATCCTTTACTTTCCTTCTAAATCTACTTGGAGATCACTTACAGCTGAATTCTTGTCTTAATTTTGTTGTATCTCTCAAATTACAGTTGCTGTGTGCCCTACGAGTGTTTCGTACCGGAACATTTCAGTACAGTTGCCGGTGGTCTAGTTAACGTTTACCGTACAATTGCTGGCCGTATATTTCATCGCGTGGTTAAAGCACTAGTTGAGGCTAAGAGGGAGGTACGCCTGCAAATGACGATGATCGTTCGGAAAATAAAAGGATATTCTTCACGTTGGCAGGTTTCCACACATCGTGGGTGCAATTGACTGTGACTGCGCGCATATTCCCATTTATTGCCCTCTCGGTGACAACGGTAAACTTTTCAGAAATCGGAAGAGGTAATTTTTTTTTCAATTTGCTTAACGTCGCACCGGCACAGATAGGTCTTATGGCAACGATAGGGCAGGAAAGGCCTACGGATTGGGAAGCGGCCGTGGCGTTAAGGTAGGGCCTACAGACCGAGCATTTGCCTGGTGTGAAAATGGGAAAATTTCGCTGTGGATGTAGCCCATCTGTATGAAGAAACCACCATCAGTTTTAATTTTTCCCGCGTGTCCATGACTTTCTGCTTTGCTTCCGTCTCTGCTTTTAAGTCCTTCTACAGAATCTTAACTTGATTTTCACTGCGTTTTCCGTCACTCGAAGCATTGAATTCTTTTGTCACGACTTTCCATGAATTTATTTTCTTATCCAGCATCTTTATGTTGTGTTTCTTACACCCTATATCCTTTGCATAGATCATCATTATCTCAATTAACAAGCATTTATCTTTTTCCCTTACGTTTTTTCCCCGTTTCCTATCGCACATAACCTTATCTATTTAGATTACTTTAAAGAAGATACACGAACACAGCACTACTCCGCGAGTAACGAACGCTACTTCTATAGTAGTAACTAAAAGAGTAAATTGTACTTCAACTCTCTGACGTTACTTCCGGAGTAAGTAACTCCCATAGTAATTTACTTCTGTAGTATGGACTTCTTTAGTAAACGCTACTCCCGTAGTAATTTACTCCAAGATGGTGCACGCCACCCATAATGTTAGTTCAGGGTCGGCCAACTGGCTGGCGTGTGATGTAAGAGAGACCGTGTGACGTCGGAGAGGCCATGTGACGTAAGAGCGCAGAAGGTGGGGAGCGTGCACGGTGCTGATAACAGAGCGCTCTGGCGGAGTTCCGAATATTACTGTGGGGAGAGTGTGTCCCGCTGAGGTGGAGACTTGCGCCACAGTTGCGGCAAAAATAAATAAATCCACAGTTCTAGCCCTTCATGCAAGCTGAAAATATCCTAGGTGTACGAGCTACGAATTTTAGGTATAATAATTATAATTGCGTGTGGCTATTTCTAGCCGAGTGCAGCCCTTGTAAGGCAGACCCTCCGACGAGGGTGGGCGGCATCTGCCATGTGTAGGTAACTGCGTGTTATTGTGGTGGAGAATAGTGTTATGTGTGGTGTGAGTTGCATGGATGTTGGGGACAGCACAAACACCCAGCCCCCGGGCCATTGGAATTAACCAATGAAGGTTAAAATCTCCGACCCGGCCGGGAATCGAACGCGGGACCCTCTGAACCGAAGGCCAGTACGCTGACCATTCAGCCAACAAGTCGGACACGAATTTTAGGTAAATAAAATATAATAAAGTATGAGAATATATTCTTTATTTATTCCTAATAATTACAATCCTTTTCTTAATCATCTTTATCCGGTCGATTAGATTAGCAGTTTGCCTTATTCTACCACTACGAGCACTAATGTGAGTCAATGCATTGTTTCACTTAAGACCTTATATATATATTTTTTTTTTTTTGCTTTACGTCGCACCGACACAGATAGGTCTTATGGCGACGATGGGATAGGAAAGGCCTAGGAGTTGGAAGGAAGCGGCCGTGGCCTTAATTAAGGTACAGCCCCAGCATTTGCCTGGTGTGAAAATGGGAAACCACGGAAAACCATTTTCAGGGCTGCCGATAGTGGGATTCGAACCTACTATCTCCCGGATGCAAGCTCACAGCCGCGCGCCTCTACGCGCACGGCCAACTCGCCCGGTAGACCTTTTAACTACATTCGGTGCGGACATTTTCAAAAATCAAAAAAATTCCTGGGGGTTTGAACCATGGGACACATTTCAGAAAGAATTATGTAAATAGGTCGTTTGGCTAGGATTTGTTTTAAAACAAGAAAACGGGTAAAGAAACAGGCGATTTTAGGCTGTTTTTCCGGAACTGTATTTAGGCCGGGAGGGATATTCGAAATTTGTTTGATAAAGCTATCCAAGACTCACAATTTGAAGCCTTTCCGGGCCCTTTAGCCCTTCATCGTTCTGCACAATTGAGGGAATTGCTTAATTTTATGTTTTTCGTAGTATGAGGACCTCTCTGTGGTGTAGTGGTTAGCGTGATTAGCTGCCACCCCCGGAGGTCCGGGTTCGATTCCCGGCTCTGCCACGAAAATTTGAAAAGTGGTACGAGGGCTGGAACGGGGTCCACTCAGCCTCGGGAGGTCAACTGAGTAGAGGTGGGTTCGATTCCCACCTCAGCCATCCTCGAAGTGGTTTTCCGTGGTTCCCCACTTCTCCTCCAGGCGAATGCCGGGATGGTACCTAACTTAAGGCCCCGGCCGCTTCCTTCCCTCTTCCTTGTCTATCCCTTCCAACCTTCCCATCCCTCCACAAGGCCCCTGTTCAGCATAGCAGGTGAGGCCGCCTGGGCGAGGTACTGGTCATTCTACCCAGTTGTATCCCCCGACCAAGAGTCTGAAGCTCCAGGACACTGCCCTTGAGGCGGTAGAGGTGGGATCCCTCGCTGAGTCCGAGGGAAAAGCCGAACCTGGAGGGTAAACAGATGATGATGATGATGAGGACCTCTACTTTGTCTGCTAAGAGATATTTTCAACATTAAAATATCGTTGCATCGTGTCATCAAGATATGAACTAGTGCTATGGAAGTTGTAATAAAATATGGGTTAATATGGATCCCCTCACATAAGGGAATAAAAGGCAATGAACAAGCTGATATATCAGCTAAAGAAGCAACTCGTCTTCCTGTACATGATCCAAACTTTCCAATTCCTCACACCGACGTTGCTCCTTTTCTTACTAAAAAGATCCGAAACCAGTGGTTAACTGAGTGGACAAGGGAACAACCCACAAGACTTCATGATATCAGGCGTGGATCTACAGATAAATTTGATGTTTCATTCCTTCAGCGTCGAGAACAAGTGCTCATTACTAGAATACGTATAGGCCATAGCAAACTGACTCATGCTCATATCTTCTCTAAGAAACCTCCACCAATATGTGACACCTGTCAAAAAAGAAAGACTGTTGACCACATTTTACTAGAATGTCATCTATACGATCAACAAAGACAGTTGTGTAATTTAAACCAGAATAATAGAGTATGTGACATCTTCAACAAAGATACTCAGTGTAAAAACATCATTAAGTTTTGTAGACAAACAAATCTATCCAATGGCATATAATCATTACCTGATCAATAAGTACTGTTGTTATTTTTACAATTGTAACTCTATGTAATCAATGTAATAATCCTGTATGAATGTCGCGATATGACTTTCTAAGTTAAAGCGACAATAAATAAACTTAATTTTAAAAAATGGGTTTGAGTTACATACACTACCAAAATAGTCGCAAGTAAACAGCGATTATAGCATAGAAATTAGTTGAGAGTGGCCACGGGTTACAAGTTCAAGAAAGACGAATTCTTTCAAATTGTACAGTTACTGAGTTCGCCATAAGACCGACGATTGTCATTGTTAGCTCATTGTTGTTTAACATAGTGTATTTTTGCATTTTAACTTTATGTTAGTCAGTGAAATCTAAATATTTTGAATTTCTATTACAGCTTGACAATCAACGAAACTGAATTGATTCAAACTGTGGGTGTATTCGAGGCCCTGGAAGACATTGTAAAGGTGTATGTGCCATTATACAATACTGAAATTCTTATTACCGGGAGAGTTGGCCGTGCGCGTAGAGGCGCGCGGCTGTGAGCTTGCATCCGGGAGATAGTAGGTTCGAATCCCACTATCGGCAGCCCTGAAAATGGTTTTCCGTGGTTTCTCATTTTCACACCAGGCAAATGCTGGGGCTGTACCTTAATTAAGGCCACGGCCGCTTCCTTCCAACTCCTAGGCCTTTCCTATCCCATCGTCGCCATAAGACCTATCTGTATCGGTGCGACGTAAAGCCCCTAGCAAAAAAAAAATCTTATTCTGGATTTAGTACGACAAATTTGCCACAACAAAGTGTGGAGTCAAATTTGAAAACAGGTGATATTTGATACATATTATGAATATTAATCTATATAAATAAAGCTGTAGGGAGTCCACTGTGTGTTTTCGTTTTGTTTTTTGTTTCTTGCTGTTTTTCAGATATGTGTCCGTTTTAAGTCAACTTAAGACCGTATCAGTGTTTCTAGCTTTCGTGTCTGTCTGTCTGTTCCACCAATAGGGTGAAACGGCTGGATAGATCTCAGCCAAACTTGCTATTTAGAGTACACTCATCCAGGAGCATGTTAAGATATGAACATGATTTAAAAATCACTGAATAGACTGGGAGTTTATAGAGAAACCAGAACAGTTTTTTTTCAATTTCCTTGTATAGTATTGATTTTCTGTAAAATCCGTAGACTACATATGAAACTTTCCTTCATTTTAAACAAGTTTTGTTACGTACATAATTTTGCTTACTCTTCAGATGACGGAGAAAATTGCTATTTTCTGCGGTTTTCGTGCTCTGTGTTGGATGACGGACACCCTCGCAGACTCACAACGAACCTATCGGTTACAATGGCAACGTCCCTGGCTGCTTTCAACAGTATCACGGAGTATTTCTCGGATAGCGCTGAGAGACATGCAGTTTAATATAATCGTATTCACTGCGTGTACAGTTATTTACGTAGAAATCCGAATATAAGGTAAGATATCGAAGCGAAGCACGGGTACATGTGTAATAAGAGTCCGCAAAATATGCGAAAGGAAGAAGGCTGAAGAACTCTTTCCGAAGAACAGGATGAGAATTTACTAGGGTGCTTTTGTTACTATCGATGAAAAATAGGAACATCTTATGTAGATAATTCGCCTTGGACTGATATGATTACAGAGAGGAGCTGAAACAGAGAATGAATCAGTAGCCAAAAAATTAATGCGATGATTTGTGCAAGAATAGTGCCAGCATTGGCATAAGAACAAATTTTAATAAACTCATAAACGAGTCGCTATAACATCAAATGGCACCTATCACATCATGTTAAGAACATGTAGTTTTGCCCTCTCGATAGGGCAATCAGCACACTCGTACTGCCGGCGGTCTAATGTTCTGAGTATCCTTGAAGTGAGTTCCCTGGAGCTAATACAAGGACAATAACACCGCCAGTGAGTTATGCTATTAGGGGCAATGGGAGTTACGTCAGGTTAGGCGAGGACGTGCCGGAGAGAAGGAAACATTACGCAACAGAAGATAGCCTTTCCCCAATCTCAGGGCAAAAACAAGATAGCTTAGATGCACCTCCCAGAGTAAACTAGAAAACACTTATTGCGTCATTTGGAAATATTCCGTCCACAAAGCCCGAGATAGGGCAGTGCCATTAGCCTCACAAGATGTAAGCGAAACCACAGAGGCAAAAGCTTCAACCAACGTGACTGGAGGTGTCGCGCCAACAGATAAGAGAAGGCTATACAGGCATATTGTTCTCGGTTGTTCCACCATTCTTCTTCCTCTTCATTCATTCCAACATAGTACATCATCAATGATTTAGTTAATGAAATGCAGGCTTGACACATTCCTCTTCCTCCCCCTCCACAACTTCCCCTTCCAGAACATTCACCAACAAGGTCCACAAGTAGCCAATAAACTAATTTCTTAGCTCCTTCCAAAGACTTGTCCGTTCCCCAACTCTGGTAAGCACATCCTTATTATTAACTAGCATACGTACCGTTCTTCGCACGGGAATTGGTAATCGATTTCACGATTCCTTCATGAATTTATGCGAAGTTACATACCTGTATTCAAACGTTCAATACGGCATGTTCAACAGATATTCTTCTACAAAAGCACGTGGCTGTAACGTGAAGTACGATAAAGCTGAGCAAAGTGGAGACAGAATGGGGTAGATGACGGAGTTTATTGAACAATACAGTTCCAGGTCCAAAGTTGTGCGTAATTCCGTCGCATGGTTCTAAAAGGGCCAATGTCTCTGTTAAGTACTAAACGAACAGTCAACGTTTAATTAAATAAGCCCTTGCCAATAATGTTAGATTACCAATAAAGATTAGACTCAAGACTCTTTCTGCTCGGAGGAAAGTAGCCGGCCTAAAGCTGCTATACAAACCAGCTACTGGTCTATTTAGGTCTCCAGATTTAGCTTCATTATTCCACCTCCACGTCCCATCCCGTAGTACCAGAATGAAGACCCCCTTTCCTTTTTCCTTACTCCCGGCTTTCTCTCACCCAAAGGTCCCTTTCTATACGTATTCCAGCAATGTTTAATACATTATCTACCAACAAGAACCTAGACATCTTCGTAACGTTTCCTTCCTTCTGTCATGATATTTCTAATATAACTTAACCTTCCTTCTTTTCCTTTCCAGTTCTGCTCCTGTATTTACTGTAAATGTATTCTTCTTTGTTAATATCGTTGTTTATGTAAATATGTATTATAGATAGATAGATAAAGCCTTTATTTTCTGTGGCGAAGTTAGGGCTCTTGGCCCTTTCTTACACTTAACCACACACATATTGTTATTATTCTATACAAGGACATTGATTAACTTAAAATACCAAGAACTACAAGTAACACTAATTTTTAAGACAAAAATATTAATATATACATGCAAAGAAGAATGAAAGAAAAATTAACTGCCTACATAATACAGGTTTGAGGAAAAAAAATCAATACACAACGAAAGAAATACGAATGTAAAAATACTAGTAAGCTTAATAAAAATACTAAATGAAATTTAACTAATTGTATCCTTGCAAGACTAGATCTAAGTTAAATACTGTACTTTCTACTAGCTATTTTTAGACTACTTCTACTTCGTAAATACAATATGGGTGTTTTTAATTTAATTTAAATTATCATATTAAACCAATATTTAATTTATTGTGCAATAATTTCATATCATTTTCACACACCATCACTCGTTCCACTCATACAGGTACTGTACCTTGCTGGAAGCACTTAACGAGGAACTGCTGGTAGAAGGTTTTAAATATACTTTTTGATGCAGCATCCTTGATGTCTTTGGGAAGAGCATTCCACCATCCCGTATTATGTTATATCGCATTATACACGACTGTACAGTTTTTATTGTGTATTTTTGTGTTCTTTGTAAATATTTATATATCTTTCGTTTTAGATTCATATCTAATGTACATAGCTCGGATCTTTGTAATTCGGCATTATGCTGTTGCTGATCCTGAAAAAATAAATAAATAAATAAATAAATAAATAAATAAATAAATAAATAAATAAATAAATAAATAAATAAATAAATAAATAAATAAATAAATAAATAAATAAATAAATAAATAAATAAATAAATAAATAAATAAATAAATATTTTATTTATAGTTGTTGAAAAAATAATTGGAAAAATATAAGCAAAACTGTAAATGCTCATAGCTCAAAAACAGGTTTTTTTGACTTTGGCCCTTTTAGAACCAAGCCACAGAATTCTCCCAAACTTCCCGGTTACATATTGTTGTTCATCTGAAACCGGGAGCGGCCCTGTGTCTGAAGACTCATGAAACCAATAGTTAACGATGACCTCCCTTATTATATGTTCTGTCGAAAAGAGTACCTAAAATGCCTCTTTAGTTAAACCATTTAAGCCAACTTGAAATGACATGACAACCTGTAGAACAGTCCATTAATGTTTATCCTCCTATCGAAAAGGTGCATGTCAGAAAAAATATGTTTAGAAATTGATTTCCATTAAGGCTGGTAGTTTTTCATTGAGGTTGATCATGTATATTTTGTGCGAGGGTAAAATCACTGTTTCGACTTCATATAAACCCCCAAACCAACCCGGGGGCCGATGACCTAGATGTTAGGCCCGTTTAAACAACAAGCATCATCATCAAGCACCAATCCGGGATTTAGAAATAATTCTTCTTCTTTCTTAATCTGCTTACCCTCCAGTGTTGGTTTTTCCCTCGGACTCGGCGAAGGATCCCACCTCTACCGCCTCAAGGGCAGTATCCTGGTGCTTCAGACTCTGGGTCGGGGGATACAACTGGGGAGGATGACCAGTACCTCGCCCAGGCGGCCTCACCAGCTATGCTGAACAGGGGCCTTGGTGGGGGATGGGAAGATTGGAAGGGATAGACAAGGAAGAGGGAAGGAAGCGGCCGTGGCCTTAGGTTAGGTACCATTTGCCTGGAGGAGGATTGGGAAACCACGGAAAACTACTTCGAGGGTGGCTGAGGTGGGAATCGAACCCGGGCCTCCGGGGGTGGCTGCTAATCATGCTAACCACTACACCACAGAAGCGGACGATTTAGAAATAATATTGACCCTAATACCCACCCAAGGACAGTTATAAAGTTTGGTAGAAATATATAGACTAGTTTGGCAGTTATAAGAGGGGCTGCCTGTTCGAGGCGGTAAAGGCATGCTCCGTTCGCCCGGAAGGACGTGGGTTCGATTCTCCCTCAGGAAATCGCAAAATTTAAGAAACGAGATTTCCACCTCCGGAGGTGCATATGGCCCTGAGGTTCACTCAGCCTACACCAAAAATGAGTACCAGGTTAATTCCTGGGGGCAAAGGCGGCCGGGCGTGGAGCTAACCACTCCACCCCATCACGTGCCGAGGTTACGAATGGTGGACGCCTTTACCTTCCACCCCTCCAAGGGCCTGTACGGCGATGACTTTGCTTTACTTTTGTCAGTTAGAAGAACTCAACAAACGGAAGAACAGACAAATCGACAAAGAAAGCTTTAAATTAAATTAATTGAAATTTAGATTAAAAACGGATCGTTAATGATATCTCCCATACCAATCCTCGTTTCGAAATGATGCACATGAGAAAAAAAGTTTTAGAAATTGATTTCCATTAAGGCAGGTAGATTTCCATTAATATTTTGTGGGAGTGCAAGATCACGGTTTCGGTTTCGTACAAACCCCCAGTCAGTTCAGGGATTTAGAAACAATGTTGTTTGAGTCATCAGTCCATAGACTGGTTTGATGCAGCTCTCCATGCCACCCTATCCTGTGCTAACCTTTTCATTTCTACGTAACTATTGCATCCTACATCTGCTCTAATCTGTTTATCATATTCATACCTTGGTCTACCCCTACCGTTCTTGCCACCTACACTTCCTTCAAAAACCAACTGAACAAGTCCTGGGTGTCTTAAGATGTGTCCTATCATTCTATCTCTTCTTCTCGTCAAATTTAGCCAAATCGATCTCCTCTCACCAATTCGATTCAGTATCTCTTCATTCGTGATTCGATCTATCCATCTCACCTTCAGCATTCTTCTATAACACCACATTTCAAAAGCTTCTATTCTCTTTCTTTCTGAGCTAGTTATCGTCCATGTTTCACTTCCATACAATGCCACGCTCCACACAAAAGTCTTCAAAAACATCTTTCTAATTCCGATATCAATGTTTGAAGTGAGCAAATTTCTTTTCTTAAGAAAGCTCTTCCTTGCTTGTGCTAGTCTGCATTTTATGTCCTCCTTACTTCTGCCATCGTTGGTTATTTTACTACCCAAGTAACAATATTCATCTACTTCCTTTAAGACTTCGTTTCCTAATCTAATATTTCCTATATCACCTGCCTTCGTTCGACTGCACTCCATTACTTTTGTTTTGGACTTATTTATTTTCATCTTGTACTCCTTACCTAAGACTTCATCCATACCATTCAGCAACTTCTCGAGATCTTCTGCAGTCTCAGATAAAATAACAATATCATCGGCAAATCTCAAGGTTTTGATTTCCTCTCCTTGGACTGTGATTCCCTTTCCAAATTTCTCTTTGATTTCCTTTACTGCCTGTTCTATGTAAACATTGAAAAGGAGAGGGGACAAACTGCAGCCTTGCCTCACTCCTTTCTGGATTGCTGCTTCTTTTTCAAAGCCCTCGATTCTTATCACTGCAGACTGATTTTTATACAGGTTGTAGATAATTCTTCGTTCTCGGTATCTGATCCCTATCATCTTCAGAATCATAAATAGCCTGGTCCAATCAACATTATCGAATGCCTTTTCTAGATCTACGAATGCCATGTACGTGGGCTTGTCCTTCTTGATTCGATCCTCTAAGATCAGACGTAAAGTCAGGATTGCTTCACGTGTTCCTACATTTCTTCTGAAGCCAAATTGATCTTCCCCCAACTCAGCTTCAACTTGTTTTTCCATTCTTCTGTAAATAATACGTGTTAAAATTTTGCAGGCATGAGATACTAAACTAATAGTGCGGTAGTTTTCACACCTGTCAGCACCGGCTTTCTTGGGAATAGGTATAACAACATTCTGCCGAAAATCGGATGGGACTTCTCCTGTCTCATACATCTTGCACACTAAATTAAATAACCTTACCATGCTGGTTTCTCCTAAGCCAGTCAGTAATTCAGAGGGAATATCATCAATTCCAGGTGCCTTGTTCCTATTTAGGTCACTCACAGCTCTGTCAAACTCTGACCTCAAAATTGGGTCTCCCATTTCATCAGCATCAACAGCCTCTTCATGTTCCAGAACGAAATTATCTACATCGTTACCTTGATACAACTGTTGGATGTGCTCCTGCCATCTTTCTGCTTTGTCTTCTTTCCCTAGAAGTGGCTTTCCATCTGAGCTCTTAATATTCATGCACCTAGATTTCCTTTCTCCAAAGGTTTCCTTGATTTTCCTGTATGCAGCATCTACCTTTCCCAGGACCATACAGCCTTCGACATCCTTGCACTTCTCCTTCAGCCATTCTTCCTTAGCTACCTTGCACTTTCTATCCACTTGATTCTTTAATCGCCTGTATTCTTTTCTGCCCTCTTCATTTCTAGCATTCTTGTATTTTCGTCGTTCATCAATCAGGTCTAGTATCTCCTGAGTTATCCACTGATTCTTAGTTGATCTTTTCTTCCTTCCTAACATTTCTTCAGCTGCCCTACTGACTTCATTTTTCATGACTCTCCACTCTTCCTCTACTGTGTTTCTTTCGGCCTTTTCATTTAGTCCTTGTGCAACATGTTCCTTGAAACGATCCATCACACTCTTTTCTTTCAACTTGTCTAGATCCCATCTTTTTGCATTCTTTCCTTTCTTCAATTTCTTCAACTTCAGATGGCATTTCATGACCAACAAGTTGTGGTCAGAGTCCACGTCTGCTCCTGGGAAAGTTTTGCAATCCAACACCTGGTTTCTGAATCTCTGCCTAATCATAATGAAGTCTATTTGATACCTTCCAGTGTCTCCAGGTCTCGTCCACGTATACAGCCGTCGTTTGTGGTGTTTGAACCAAGTATTGGCGAGGACTAAATTATAGTCAGTGCAGAATTCAACCAGCCGACTTCCTCTTTCGTTCCTTTGTCCCAATCCAAATTCTCCTACTGTGCTACCTTCTCTTCCTTGGCCTACCACTGCGTTCCAGTCTCCCATCACAATTAGATTCTCGTCACCTTTGACATATTGTATTAAAGCTTCTATCTCCTCATATATTCTTTCAATTTCTTCATCATCCGCTGAACTAGTAGGCATATAGACCTGCACTATTGTGGTGGGCATTGGTTTGGTGTCTATCTTGGCGACAATAATTCTTTCACTATGCTGGTCGTAGTAGCTTATCCGCTGCCCTATTTTCTTATTCATTATTAAACCAACTCCTGCATTGCCCCTGTTTGATTTCGTGGCCCTAAAACCTACCCAAGGACAGGTGGATTCTAAATATGAAGTTTGGTAGACACATATATCCCGTAGTTTTCAAGTTATAAGAACTCAGAAAAACAGACAAACAAACACACCGACTCCAAAGCTAAAAAAAATATGCAGATGGTCATTGTTACACCTGAAACGGATAACTGAATGAAAAAATCGCCAAAATAGTCAATGTACAGATACACGGTCGTTAGGATTTTATTTATTTAGATTTTATTTCCATTCCTTTTCAACATCACATGTCGAATGCCTCTGATCTTCTCTCTTATGATCAATAAATTCAATTCAATTCAATTCAATTCAATTCAATTCAAATTCAATTCAATTCAATTCAATTCAATTCAATTACTTCAGAACCATAAAGAGCAACATTCCAGTTATAACTTTTTATACATTTTATATTTACTTCTTTGGATGAGGATCAAATTTTCAGTATGCGCAACTTAATTGAAAACTTCTACGAGAGGAATAGACAGTTATGTTTATGGTTCGTAGATCTACAGAAAGCATAATGAAAGAGTACTGAGGGGAAAAATGTTCGCCGTACTGGGGTCTATGGGATTAACGATAGATTAAAGCAATCAAAGAAGGAATGTATGTTGACAATTGGGCTGCAGTGAGAATTGATGGTAGAATGCGTTCTTTGTTCAAGGGACTTACAGAGGTTAGACAAGGCTGTAATATTTCACCTTTATTGTTCATAGTTTACATGGATCATCTGCTGGAAGATATTATGTGGCAGGGATGGGATTCAGTTAGGTGAAAATGTAGTAAGCAGTTTGACTTATGCTGACGACTCGGTCTTAATGGTAGATTGTGCCGAAAGTATGCAGTCTAATATCTTGGAACTTGATAATAGGTGCAATTAGTACGGTATGAAAATTAGCTTTTCCGAGAGTGAATTTATGTCAGTAGGTAAGAAATTCAACAGAACTGAATGTCAGATTGGTGATACAAAGCTGGAACAAGTAGATAATTTCAAGTATTTAGGATGTGTGTTCACCCAGGATGGTAATATAGTAAGGGAGATTAAAGTAAGGTGCTGTAAAACTAATACAGTGAGCTCGCAGTTGCAATCAACATTATTCTTTAAGAAGGAAGTCAGCTCCCAGACGAAACTATCTTTACATCCATCTGTTTTCAGACCAACTTTGCTTTACGGGAGTGAAAGCTGGTTGGACTCAGGATATCTTATTTATAAGCTAGAAGTAACAGACATGAAAGTAGCGAGAATGATTCCTGGTGCAAACAGGTGGGAACAATGGCAAAAGGGTACTCGTAATGAGGAGATAAAGGCTAAGTTAGGAATGAACGTGATGGATGAAACTGTACGCATAAACCGACTTCGGTAGTGGGATCATGTGAGGCGAATGGAGGGGGATAGGTTACGTAGGAGAATAATGGACTGTGTTATGGAGGGTAAAAGAAGTAGAGGGAGAACAAGATGACGATGGTTAGAATCAGTTTCTAACGATTTAAAATTAAGAGGTATAGAACTAAATGAGGCCACAGCGCTAGTTGCAAATAGAGGATTGTAAATTCACAGAGGCTTGCAGACTGAGCGCTGAAAGGCATAACAGTATATAATGAATATGTATGTATGTATGTATGTATGTATGTATGTATGTATGTATGTATGTATGTATGTATGTATGTATGTATGTATGTATGTATTGTACCCGTAAAAATGTGTTCATATCTTTAAGGCGCTTGATATTAAATGAACGAGCATGAGGCTTAATCTCGGTTGTGGCTTTATCATTGGAGCTGGTACAGAGAGAGGTATAGTTATCAAATTGAGAGATTATTTTGATAAATTGAGTTTATTGATCATCAAAAGCAAGTTCATATCACCTTCATACAGCAGCGTGGAAATGTCGTGGCTGGTTGGTACCTCCAAGCCCTGGGATGGTGCTGGACATCGACTGGGCAGGGACCACACCTGCTCGGATGAGGAGTTCTGGAACGTCTGGAGGTTCTGGAAGTGTCTCGACGTTCTGGAAGTCTCGACGTTCTGGAATGTCCCGACGTTCTGGAATGTCTCGAAGATTGGTACGCGTTCCTGGGTTCGATTCGAGACGTAATTCACACCTGAATTTCCTGTACGGCACTCCACACATTCAGGGCACTGTCTGAACAGATATGACCTTTTAATTATGATTACTGCAAAAACGTTCTAGAATAACCACTCGAAGAACAAGTACTGGTAGAAATGCAAGTTCATAAGGCAAGCTCACTGTAAGTCAGAATGTTCTAGAGGATTACTGTTACTGCAGCCCTAAATGCATAGTTCTGAAGGTTTAAAACATATTGGCAATGAACTGAATAAGTAGCACTCGGAAACTGTCCTATTGCATTAATAAGCGAAATGAATAGCCATTAAAGAAAGTAATATTTGAAAGAAAAAGTCTGACTTCATAAATTATGGATCACTCAAAATACTGGAAAGTTCTAGGCTTTAGGGAAATGCGATATGCGTATTCCGAATTGTCACAGTCTTTAAGAATCAAAACATAAGTCCCTGTGCAGCACTTAGAAAGCATTGCATATTTCGCAATTAAACGTAATGTTGAATGTCCCCTAAGTTCAATGTTCCAGAAATTGATTCAAAAATATAAGTTCGAATAAGTTCGAAACGTAAATTCAATGCGATACACAACACACGTGAAAATTCAATCGTCGTCGAATAAGTAAGTCCTTATGTGGCACTTCAAAAAAAACAAAGTTCCAATGTGTAGAAATAACAAAGTTCCAATGTGCCAAAATGTTAAAGTCCCAACACAACACTCGAAGAAAATAAAGTTCCAACGTGTCGAAATATTAAAGTCCCAACACGACACTCGAAGAAAATAAAGTTCCGATGACAATGTTCCAGTACGTCACCTTAAGAAAATAATAAAGTCTTATCGCGACACTTGGCGAAAATAACTAAGTTTCAATGAGACGCTTCAGAAAAAAAAACAAAGTTCTTATATGGCACTTTAAGAAAACATCAAAGTCCAATCACGACACACGAAAGAAAAACAAAGTCCCAATGCTTCAATATGACAAAGTTCCAATATGATGTCCGCAGGAAACAAAGTCCCATTCAGGCACTTCAAGAATATGGCAAAGTCCTGATACAACACTTAGAGAAATACCGAACTTGGATTTCGCAGACTGTCAACTAGAAGTTCGACACACACACAAGACTTCTCTTGTCACCCGTGTCACAGAGACGGCGGAGTGACAGACACTGAATTCGTAGGTCGGGTGGTCTTCCTTTTATACACGTTCGCATGGAAGTGTCTAGAACTCGGGTACTGACTACCCTTATAACTTCTATAATACTCGGTGGATTTTCTTGAAATCTGAACAGATGATGTCTATTGAAAAGGCTTTTAAGTTGGCAGTGTCAAAATAGCGATAAATTAGCTCCAAAATGTACTTTTGAGGACGAGCTGGATCATTACCATATATGGTAGCGGAGAGCTGGCTTACGGCGGCCACGTCACTCGCTGGGTACGTCACTGCGATCGGCGGGCTGCCTACCTTCCATCTCGCGCGAAGTTCAACAAACATACTTCGGACTTCTGTCGTAGCGGTGTTCCCGGTACATGTCCCCCCCTCTTAGGGCAAAGAAAATTCGACAAGGATTTTCTTTAGGCTTCTCTCTCGAAGTATGTTTTTAGGCTAGAAGCATTATATATTCCCTCGGCGGTTCCATGATGTGTGTTCTTGCTTATGCTCTGCATCTCCATACTATGGAAAAGGGACGTTTTTTATAAGTGGAAGTATCTTTGACATCCAGATGATATTTAAAATCTCGGATCTCTCCGGGTTTATCATTGAACACGTCTGGATAAGTTTCGAAGATTTCCTTGACTGAATCCGCAACGTCTTTGTTGGCCACTGGGTCTTCAATCACACTGATTACGGAGCTGACATAGTCTGGACCGTCGTCGTACATCTCATCTATCAGGGGTACATCTTCGACGGGTCCCACTTCTTCGGGATCACCCTCTTCATCTCCGACTGGTGCAGCATCGCTATTTCCACCATCGAATTCTTCTTGCGGGGTATCTATCCCTTGTATCCGACCGTCGTCTCCTTCGATCAGCTGTAATTCTACAGGGTCAACGTTATAAAATCTAATGACATTTGCTGTGTAATCGATCACTCCTCCATATTTGATGAGAAAATCCGATGCAAGGATAACATTGAATTTCATCTGAGAGATTACTAGAAAAACATGCTCAAATTGAACACGTCCTACGACGAATTCCATAAAAGTCTGTAGTTTACATTTAATGCACTTATCTGGAATAATCCCTTTGATCCTAAGTTGGGAAACAGGCATCACAAGTACATCACGTCTCTCCTTTATGGCTTCTAATAGTCTGGCTGAAATAAGCGAGGCTTGAGCTCCTGAATCTACCAATGACATAACTTTAATATTGCCAACCCTAATGGTAATTACTGGCAGGCTACGTTGGATTCTTGGCCTAGACGGTGTCATGTTTTCATGGAGTAGTTCCGAGTCCTCTACGTGCCAATAATGTACCTGAGTTACGCAGAGCGGCTCTTCCCTCCTTCCATTTTCAGGCAATCTTCTTAAGAAAACATTAGAGTTTTTTTTTGCACCCGTTGTGTTAGGGTTCGGGGCAGGCGTTTCGTTTTTCTTACCAGCGGCTTGCTGATACTCTAGCGAGGCGGCTCCTTCTTGATCCTCGCCCTTTCGCTGTTCTTTCAAGTACTCTTGAGTATCTCGCCATCGTCTATTCAGTTCATCTCGATAAGAAACCCTATCCTCTACTTGTTGGGCCTCTGTTGGCTTTTTCCATGTTAATCTATTTTGGTATGGCGCTTTCCCTCGGTCCGGCCGTCCTTTATACCCTCGATATCGGGTAGGTGTGTTTCGTGATATAGGCCGTTCCTCTGGTACTTCCGGATCTGGACGTCCTTGTGTCACAATGGCGACAGGACTGGTAGTCATTTCTTTAGTCTTACTCCCTTTCGGTAAACATTGAGCGTGGGCTGTGTCCAATCTACGAAGTATCCCATCCATTTGTTCTAAAGATTGTATGTTAGCAGCTACCAAAATCTCCTGAACTTGGGCTGGGAATTGCAACGTGATCGCCTGGATCAGCTCTTGCTCAGGCAATGGTGGATTCAAAAATTGCATCTTCTTAAGTTGCCCGATGAAATAATCTGAGTAACGGGATGTGTTTATTGTACTTCTTAGCATACAACTGCAACTTAATTAAATGTTGCGTCTCTGAATTCCAAAAACGCTTCAATAGAGCTTCCTTGAATTCAGAATAAGTGTTAAAGCAAGATTTAAAAGCGGAATACCATGATAGAGCGCGTCCCTCTAGTAACTTGGAAACGACACGAAGCTGTCGATCAGGACTGATTTTATTTTCTTGAAAATATTCTTCAGTGTTGAGTAAAAATTCCCTAGCGGTGTATTCCTCCTTCCCAGAGAATTTAGCAGGTTTTTCATCGGTCATTCGGATGATAGTAGTAATGTTTGCGTTTTCATTAGTTTTTAATAGACTAGAATAAAATAAGGGAGTATCCTTCAGTTCTAAATTAGAGACTTTACTACCAAGGGTTTCTATCTGTCCTTGTAGTTCTGTTTTAACATCCTTCACCTGTTGTTTAATAGTATCTTCTACTACCTTAACTTCATCTTGGAGATCCTTTTTTAATTCGGATACGTCTCGACATATACGCGTAACCTGAGTGTGTGTAGTATCTAATTGAGATGTAAATTTTTTATCAAACTCTCCCTGTTTACTCTTTATAAGACTGACTTCATTGTTTACTCTTTGAATGTCATTTTTAAGCGTATCTCTAAGATTCTCCTGTATAGAGGCTATTTTAACCTGGGCTAAAGATAATTGTGAATGTGATTCCTGTAACTGAGTTTTTAAGCCTTCCATCTCTTTAGCAATTGCCTGAGAAGTGGGGAGAATGGCTTTGAAGTCATCTTTAAGAAGAGCTACAACTTGGGATTTAATTTCTTCTTTCATGACCTCCATGTTACTTTTCAATTGGTCATTGATTTCGGAAAATTTTTCATCTACCCTAGCGTTGGACTCTTTAAATTTTTGTTCAATGCGAGCACCAGCCTGAGTGAGCCTTTGTTCTAGGTTGGCATTCGCTTCTACAAACTTCTTATCTACTTCAGCATTAATTTGAACTACGGATTCCCTAAATTGACGTTCAAGGTTGGAACTGGATTCATTAAGTTGACGTTCAAGATTAGAATTAGACTCATTTAATTGTTCTCTCAATGACCGTTCAAGGTTAGAACTAGACTCATTAAGCCGATGTTCGAGATTAGAACTAGATTCGTTAAGTTGTTCTTTGGTCTCGACGATCCTACGTTCTAAGTTTTCATTTGCTACTTTCATACTAAGCCTAAGGGCTTCAATCGCTGCCATAATCTCCTCCATTTTATTAAAATATATAACTCTAGTACCAAGTACAGAAATAATGATTGACACACTTCAAAAAAAAAATTTCAAAGATTTTCGAAACTTGCATTCAGTTAAAAGTTCAAAGTCTTAAGTCCTAGTGCCAATGTTTCAACACAAATTAATCAAACCAAGTCTTTGCAAATCACCTCTACCAAATCACTTAAATTATGCACTTATATTTCAGTTAAGTTAGTGTCCACTGAAATTTGCAAACACTCCTACTCTGCTTGAATTTAATCACCATAGTTTGAGCTGTATGTAAGTCTTTCCTGTTAAGCTCCAATGAAATCTGGCCCCTAAAGGTGGGCGCCACGTATACTACCTCCTCTCTGTACCCGTAAAAATGTGTTCATATCTTTAAGGCGCTTGATATTAAATGAACGAGCATGAGGCTTAATCTCGGTTGTGGCTTTATCATTGGAGCTGGTACAGAGAGAGGTATAGTTATCAAATTGAGAGATTATTTTGATAAATTGAGTTTATTGATCATCAAAAGCAAGTCATATCACCTTCATACAGCAGCGTGGAAATGTCGCGGCTGGTTGGTACCTCCAAGCCCTGGGATGGTGCTGGACATCGACTGGGCAGGGACCACACCTGCTCGGATGAGGAGTTCTGGAACGTCTGGAGGTTCTGGAAGTGTCTCGACGTTCTGGAAGTCTCGACGTTCTGGAATGTCCCGACGTTCTGGAATGTCTCGAAGATTGGTACGCGTTCCTGGGTTCGATTCGAGACGTAATTCACACCTGAATTTCCTGTACGGCACCCCACACATTCAGGGCACTGTCTGAACAGATATGACCTTTTAATTATGATTACTGCAAAAACGTTCTAGAATAACCACTCGAAGAACAAGTACTGGTAGAAATGCAAGTTCATAAGGCAAGCTCACTGTAAGTCAGAATGTTCTAGAGGATTACTGTTACTGCAGCCCTAAATGCATAGTTCTGAAGGTTTAAAACATATTGGCAATGAACTGAATAAGTAGCACTCGGAAACTGTCCTATTGCATTAATAAGCGAAATGAATAGCCATTAAAGAAAGTAATATTTGAAAGAAAAAGTCTGACTTCATAAATTATGGATCACTCAAAATACTGGAAAGTTCTAGGCTTTAGGGAAATGCGATATGCGTATTCCGAATTGTCACAGTCTTTAAGAATCAAAACATAAGTCCCTGTGCAGCACTTAGAAAGCATTGCATATTTCGCAATTAAACGTAATGTTGAATGTCCCCTAAGTTCAATGTTCCAGAAATTGATTCAAAAATATAAGTTCGAATAAGTTCGAAACGTAAATTCAATGCGATACACAACACACGTGAAAATTCAATCGTCGTCGAATAAGTAAGTCCTTATGTGGCACTTCAAAAAAAACAAAGTTCCAATGTGTAGAAATAACAAAGTTCCAATGTGCCAAAATGTTAAAGTCCCAACACAACACTCGAAGAAAATAAAGTTCCAACGTGTCGAAATATTAAAGTCCCAACACGACACTCGAAGAAAATAAAGTTCCGATGACAATGTTCCAGGACGTCACCTTAAGAAAATAATAAAGTCTTATCGCGACACTTGGCGAAAATAACTAAGTTTCAATGAGACGCTTCAGAAAAAAAAACAAAGTTCTTATATGGCACTTTAAGAAAACATCAAAGTCCAATCACGACACACGAAAGAAAAACAAAGTCCCAATGCTTCAATATGACAAAGTTCCAATATGATGTCCGCAGGAAACAAAGTCCCATTCAGGCACTTCAAGAATATGGCAAAGTCCTGATACAACACTTAGAGAAATACCGAACTTGGATTTCGCAGACTGTCAACTAGAAGTTCGACACACACACAAGACTTCTCTTGTCACCCGTGTCACAGAGACGGCGGAGTGACAGACACTGAATTCGTAGGTCGGGTGGTCTTCCTTTTATACACGTTCGCATGGAAGTGTCTTGAACTCGGGTACTGACTACCCTTATAACTTCTATAATACTCGGTGGATTTTCTTGAAATCTGAACAGATGATGTCTATTGAAAAGGCTTTTAAGTTGGCAGTGTCAAAATAGCGATAAATTAGCTCCAAAATGTACTTTTGAGGACGAGCTGGATCATTACCATATATGGTAGCGGAGAGCTGGCTTACGGCGGCCACGTCACTCGCTGGGTACGTCACTGCGATCGGCGGGCTGCCTACCTTCCATCTCGCGCGAAGTTCAACAAACATACTTCGGACTTCTGTCGTAGCGGTGTTCCCGGTACAGTATGCATGTATGTATGTATGTATGTATGTATGTATGTATGTATGTATGTATGTATGTATGTATGTTCTTCGGATGAAAACCAGAGTGGTCAGGACCAGGTTTTCAGTATGCGTCAAGTAACTGAAAAATACTATGAGATGAAAGTTATGTTTCGTGGATCTAGAGAAGGCATATGAAAGATTAACAAGGGACAAAAGAGTTGTATTACGAAAATGTTGCAAAATTTGGGTTTGGAATATTTGGGAGAAAGGAGACGAGCTGCTTGACTTAGCGGAATGTTCCGAACTGTCATTGGAGAGATGGCGTAGAATTATATAAGTAGACGAATAAGGCTCAGTGAAGTTCTTGAAAGTAGGAAAGATATGAAAATGAAGTTGAAATTTAAGAGGGCAAACTGAGGTAAATATTCGTTTATAGGACGAGGAATTGCCTTTGCTGGCAGGACATAGTGTTTACAGTGCACTATGTCTTCTGGTATAGGCTAGAGCAATTTTGTTACTTTCATTGATCTGTCTCAGCTTTATCCTTAGCTTTGACAAAATGAAAGTGACTGAGGTATGAGTGATGCTAGTAATGCCATTTCTTCTGCAGCCAGTCCCTGCTATGAATGGTGTGACGATATTGCTCATAGGGTCGGTTGGTGCATGCATTTCAGTGGGCTTGCCAGACTGATATGTAATAGCAACTTCTGGTTCAGTGAGGAAAGCAACGGGAAACTACCTCACTCCTCATTTCCCTAGTACGCCTCTTCAGCGATGCCTAGGCCATCTATGACAGCTGATGGCGGAGCTGTTGAGGATCCAACCAGCCTTCGGGCTGATGACTAAACATACACAGGACGAGGAATTAGGGATTGGAATAATATACCTAGAAAGATGTTCAATAAATGTCCAAGTTCTTTAAATCATTTAAGGCGACACTCCGGAGATAAAACGATATTTATTTATTTATTTATTTATTTATTTATTTATTTATTTATTTATGTATTTATTTATTTATTTATTTATTTATTTATTTATTTATTCACGAAGCACAAGATACAGCTACACTGAGGAAATTTCACTTGCACTGTCAACAGACTATTTAATAAACGTAAACTTTCATAATAAAATATAACAAACATAACAAAATATATAAAGATCAGGTACACATCCTACTAATAACAACTGTCCAAATCGAAAACCATGATAATGTCCACGTTCATAGCCAAGTCGTCGTGGGTCGAGATGGCGGTATAATCCCTTCACATCAACTTATCTTTAAGATACTATTTACACACCTCTCGAATACACTTTTGTTTGATGCTATATCAAGCTCTTGTCTCCTATTAATACTATATCGCTTCACAGAAATTTCTGACCCCAATGCTCTTCGTCACTTCTTCCTCACGATCGTTCAACCTCTCTTAAACTACTGCTCTCCGATTTGGACAACAGCCGCCCCCTCCAATTCTAAGCAGTTAGACAGAGCAGTGTCCTTCTTTGCTGCAATTGTAAGGAACAGAAACCCCAAGTTCAGAAATCTATCTACGCAGCAGGTATTAATGGCAATTAATGTGTCACCGCTGCACATGAGGCGACAGGTAGCTGAACTGAGTTTCCTCCACGAGATCTTAAATGGACATTACCGCTCGGAACATCTTGCCTCACTCTTCTCCCTCCGCGTTCCTTCCCGCTCCACCAGAACCAAAGACCTTCTCCACATTCTCCACACTCAGCACTCAATACTTCAACGATCTTTCCTCACCTACATAAACGTAGAGATATCACAAACGTTTCTTTCATATACAATTAATAGATTTCCCAAAATATTTTTTTTGAAATTTTTAATTCCAGTTTTTCATGAAATTTAATTAAATAATTAATTCGTAATTAGGTAGATAATTCTGCAATCAAAAATTCCATAAGCAGGTTTCTTAATATAGCTGCGATACATATACCATGATGTACCGGTAACGGCGGTACAAACTAAGTCCCCGTCATAGAAATTTTAAAACTTACGTGTTATGCTCCGGTCCGCTTACGAAGGACTGACTAGGCAGCGAGCAACAGCTGTGCGCGTGTGACGTAGTGAGCGGGTGACGTCACAGCATGCCTCGCCGCACTACAGAGCCTAGACTGATGTAGAATGTTCTTCGAGTTTCGACGGGTAATAACTTTTCCCACGACAATAATTGAACAAATTGAACTACATCACCATATAACTTAATGCTTTAGCTATGTTCCTGCCGAATTTCACGTGAATCTGACTTGGGACGATAAAGTTATGGAAAAAGGGGTAGAGGCCCGGATCAGATATAAATACGTACTGCTTCGCTCAGCAGAGCAGTGTGTGTTCCAGCATGTTACAGTATGTTGCAGTGCGCTACAGTGTGTTACAGCATGTTGCCAGAGTGTGAAGCCGCTATTAAGTTTCAAGTTCGTGGACTTTAATCTAATTGTGTCGAATATGGACTTACGCAGATTTCCTTATATTGTGACAACTTTTTACTCCGATAGGACGTGAGGTGAATTGTGTATCGTCTGGACATTATCTATTGACTGTTACTCTATACGAGTGTCTAAGACTCGCAAACGTTTTCGAGTGCTCGAAATTGAAATTTTATGTCATGGACAGGACTTAGAACTGATTGCTCCTTGCCGAGTACTAAATACTTCGAGTTATAAGACTGTGTTTGAATCCAAATTTAATTTACCATTCCATGAACTGTGTCGATATTTTAGGTCGTGAACTGTGAACTGTGCATGTGTGAACAGTGCATTTCAATTCTAATAAACAGCACATTTCAATTCTGCGAACATTTAGTTTACGAACAGTCGAACCAAGGACTGTCAGTACTCGATTAATTTCGTCTTTTGATTTCATGTTATTTTCAATACGTGAACGAGTTCTGATTCACGAGTGGAACATCTTTATTTCGATGAATTATGTTGAACAGTGCTTCAATGAACTAAGTCATGTGGCATTGCCTCATGTTGTACTAGGTGCAACAAACTTTACGTGACTCTGTTAAACTCGACGATCAGTTCCGAGTGGACTTTTATCTTATGAGTATTAACTTACATTCTTTCACTTAACACGGGACTAAATTAAGTGACATTTCACCGTGTGATAAAAGATACATTTTGTGTTTGAACTTTGTTAAAAGCATTTATAAACGCTCCTCTCATCTGTGCAGAAGCAGCCTTTACGTTAACTCGCCCCCGGGCTTAACGATGTTCATTCATGTTCACCATTTACAAGGACTACCTCAACGCCATGGATCTTCAAGACACCGAATGGATTTTCTAGAACTTCCATCGGGGGACGAATGGTGGTTCGCTGATATGGAAAATGGAGCTGCCGGAATCCAAGGACATTGCCAGCCATAGGACGAGGAACATTTTCGACTGTATACGCTGTACAGAGGTGACATTACTTTCAATTTATTAATAAACTCTGGGAAAAAAAATTTTAAGATTTCTTTTAAACAAACCCTCTCCCTCTGTATGCACTTCAACGAATGGTACACGCCCTGCGTCTCATCTCTACCGAAGTACCACATTTACTGTTACAATACAAACTTTGTTACATTTGGCAGAATATTATGGGAGAAAAATTGGATTTAAATGTAAAATTACAATTGGCAAACAAAGCATTATTGCAGTTATAAATTGTTTGAATTCAGCGGAATACCTTCGTGACGAGAAAAAATAAACTTAATCCTTTCAATTTCAGTCATTAAAAAATTTCACCAAAGTGACCAAAATATCGATTTTTATATCCGGATTGTCGCCTTAAGGAAAGGCTAGGTAGAGAATTGATAGGGAATCAGCCACGTTTCCTTACATGTATAAATGATATGAGTAAATAACTGGAATCATAGATAATGCTTTTATCGGTTGTTGTCATACTGCAGGGCCTCTCAGGGTGCATGCGCTTGGTGCATGCACTGTGCACGGTGCAAAAGATGACTTCGCTTGGTTGACCAGAGTGCAGACCCCCCACTCCTCGATTAGGAGCAATAGCGCTTACTCTCTCTTTCCTCGCGCCTGTCTCGCTCGCTCCCCCTGTCTCCCTCTACCACACTTGCCCCGTAGCGCTCCAAATCCGAGCTGAGTTGCGCCGAGTAGAGCCGAGCTTAGCCGAGCTTAGCCGAGCTTACCCGAGTAGCCCATAGACGAAGCGTTGTTCCGAGACAAGCCGAGCCCGACCAATGCACAGTGCACGGAGCTCTTGCAACTCGATTTGCACGCGTGAGATTTTGGGCGTTTGAGAGGCCCTGTCATACTGTATAGGGAAGTAAATAACTTACAAGACAATGTTGTGAGATAGACATTGAACAATGGTACGATGGTAAACTGGGTGAAAAGTCGGGGTTTGAGTTTCACAAAGAGTTTTCAGTTTTAATTGCTGGGTTGATGGGGGTGAAAGTGTCTCATGAGGATCACTGTTAAGTACGTAGGTGTTAATGTAAGGAGTAGTGTTACCAAAATCTTCAAATTTTTGATATGGGATGTCTTGGGAGAAAGGAGACGATCTGCTCGACTAAGTGGTATGTTCCGAGCTGCCATTGGAGAGATGGCGTGGAATGACATTAGTTTGTGGGAAAGATCACTATATAAAAACGAAGTTGGTATTCAAGGGGCACATTGGGGCTAATATTCATTTTATAGGAAGAGGAGTTAGGGATAAGAATAATTTACCAAGGGAGATGTTCCATGAATTTCCAAATTCTATTTAAGACAATACTAGCTAAACAATTGGTAGGAAATCTCCCACCTGGGCGACAGCAATAAATACAGATGAGTGGTGACAGATTGACATTGAATGATTGATTAATTAATTAATTAATTTATTTATTTATTTATCGATTGATGATTGATTGATTGATTGATTGATTGATTGATTGATTGATTGATTAATCGATTGATTGGCCGATTCAATGATCGATTTATTAATTGATTGCTTGATTGTGTGACTGATTGATTGATCGATTGATTGACTGATTGAGTGACTGATTAATTAAATTAATTAATTAATTGATTTATTGATCGATTGTTTGATTCATCGATTGATTGATCCGATTGATTGATTGATTTATTTATTGATCCATTGATTAATTAATTGATTGATTGAGTGATTGCGTGATTGATTGATTTATTGATTGAATGGTCGATTCATTGATCGATTGATTATTTGATTGCTTGATTGACTGACTGATTGATTGATCGATTGATTGGCTGATTAATTAATTAATCGATTGATCGATCGATCGATTGGTCGATTCATTGATCGATTGATTATTTGATTGCTTGATTGATTGACTGATTGATTGATCGATATCGATCGATTGATTGGCTGATTGATTAATTAATTAATTTATTTATGTGTGTATTGATCGATTGATTAATTGATTAATTAATTAATTAATTAACTTATTTATTTATTGATCGATTGATTAATGAATTGATTGATTGATTGATTGATTGATTGATTGATTGATTGATTGATTGACTGACTGATTGATTGATTGATTGATTGATTGATTGACTGATTGATTGATTGATCGATCGATAGATTGATTGGTCGATTCATTGATCGATTGATTATTTGATTGCTTGATTGATTGACTGATTGATTGATCGATTTATTGATCGATTGATTGGCTGATTGATTAATTAATTAATTAATTAATTAATTTATGTATTGATTGATTGATTGATTGATTGATTGATTGATTGATTGATTGATTGATTGATTGATTGATTGATTGATTGATTGATTGAACTGAAGAACGGTACGATAGACATCCAACAAAGGATCCGGACAAACTTTCTTCAGCTTATCCCATCTATTTCTGGGTTCACTGGAGTCACCCTGGCTTGTTTTGTGTCTTGGCCAGGGTTTTAATGCCAGATGCCCTTCCTGACGCTACGTGATTATTCTGGCGAAAATTCTTACCCAGGACTGATCGGGAATCGACCCTCAGCTGTCCGGTCGGAAAGCCAGCGGCTAAGTCTCTACTTTAACCGCGCCCCCGTTGTTGTTATTATTATTATTATTATTATTATTATTATTATTATTATTATTTATTTATTTATTTATTTATTTATTTATTTATTTATTTATTTATTTATTTATTTATTTGAGAATGGACCACTGAGGATCACGCTACAATTTCAGTTTTTCTTTGTCTGAAGTCTCCTCTTCCTCAGTACTCCATACGGGCGCTATGCTGTTTCTTCTGTTCATCCATCCAGGCTCTTCCTGTCTTTGCAGTTCTTTCGACTTGAAACTCTTCCAAATTTTGAATCATGGTCCGAAATGTTTTCCTATCTAACATCGGAACTTCCTGCATGTTGGACTTCTGTAGATCTTTACGAACTTCCTTAATCCATGCCGTCGTTGTCTTCCTGATGCACAGGTAGTCGAATAACTTTTTGGTTAGTATGGATTTGTCCATTCTGTACAAATGTCCGAGAAATGATAAGCTCCTCCTTTTCATGGTCTCTGAAAATTTCTCCGCATTTTTGTACACTTCATTTTTGTTCCGAAGTTTCCAGTCGGTTTCAGTCTGGATTAGGCCCAAGATTTTCCGTATTCTTCTTCTTTCTAGGATCTCCAGCTTCTCCAACTTGTAATGCATCGAGAGGCATTCGCTGGCATTCAGACATTCTGTTTTTACTACAGTGTAGTAATGTCTTATTTTGGCATTTCATGAGATGCATTTCTTGTTGTAGATGTTTTTAGTCAGTCTATAAGCTCTCTCCATTTTTGAAATACGATCGTCTACAGTAGCTTTCTCTAGTCCGTTCTCTTGTATGAATTTATCAAGATATTTGAACCCTCTGAATCCGACCAATCTCTGTTTCAAGGAATTGTGGTCCATGTTTGTCGTTCATCATGAACTTGGCCTTCCCTTTTGAGATCGTAAGTCCCGTCTTGCTAGCGATATTCTCTACGACGTTGATCGGTATAGCCGCTTCCTCTAGGTTTTCTGAAAGTATCGCAAAATCATCAGCGAAACCCAAGCAGTTGACTTTGATTACTCCCAATTTTCTTCATAAGCAGATCGGGATTATCCCTTGATTTTTAAGTCGGGAATTCCAAATTCTCACGATCTTCTCCAGGACACAGTTGAATAATAGTGGTGATAATCCATCACCTCATTATTATTATTATTATTATTATTATTATTATTATTATTATTATTATTATTATTATTGTTACCGTGTTTTAGCGGTAGTTATGCGTAAAAGAAGGTGCGGGTGTGAATGGGTTTCAAGCTACGAAATTATAGTGCATGTAAAATTAATTTAAAATTTAACAAAGTTATATTTTCTTTTCCAAAAACAAAGCAATAACAGACATGGCAGGTACAATGTAGCAAAACAAGGGGAGTTACAATATTTACAGGTTTTGGGCTTCACGCCCTGACTTCAGCGATCAGCTCAGTTTTACCACAAACACAAGTTTTAACAGAGGGGCAGAAAACCCCATTCATCCCTAGGAGCCCCTGGCTCCGAATTACACAGAAAAGCCTCCACGAGGCATATGACACTCCATTTTCAAAAGAGCGATCCGCTCTCAAAATTTAAGCCTCTCAAAGGCCACACCAAACTCTACCTTCAAGCTGTCCTCTAAGGACGTATTCACAGGGGTAAAATACCCAACCTACTGAGGTCTATTACATGAAAAGAAGGTTGATTACATGACCTCTAAAATAACAATTTGAGAGGAGGCTAACCGCACTCCTGATACACTTTGTTTAAGACCTACTTGGCACTAGGCCGTTAATACAAGGGCTAATCCCATACTACAGAGGTGACTTAAGAAAATAACAATTTACATTACATCACGGAAGAATGGGTTTGAGAAAATAAGTTCACCTCAAAACAATATGAGTGGGAACTCGAGAGGGTTAGCACTCTCTATCCCAGTATGTAGTTTTAGAAGATAGGATAGGTACCAGTAGACTTTACATTTTAAAGGAAGGTTACATGGTGGAAGGCCTAGAACCCGCCCCGAAGGTTAAACTGCTGAGCAAGCAAAGAAAGAAGTTATTACTTGGCCATTACCTGGTTGTAGACGCCGCCGAAGAAAGAGGCGCTTCCCGCCTCCTGCTATGTACTTAATACACTGAAAGATGGAACAGAAGTGGCCCCGAGACCCTAAAATCAGCAGTTTATATCCTCTCGCGGAAGATTCTAGGCGTTAGGGGAAAGAAAACACCCTCCCACAAAATTTTTATTGGCTAGGGAAAAGAAACCCCTACATAGAGGAAGAAGAAACACATTATTGGTGGAAAAATTAATTAAAGAAATTCGGGATTGGCTAGATCCCAAATAAGGGGAAAAAGAGGGGTATACAGCCAACTTAAACAATGACAGAAAGAAATTTAACAAAGAACAAACTCTTGAAATAAAAATTTCTCCAACAAAATAGTTCTTTGACTCCGCACTAGGTCGCACTATTGTTGATCTTCAGTAGTGTCCTCTAGAAGAGAAAGTTCACACTTCTTACTTCAAGCGAAACAAAAACACATCAAAAATGACACAGTTCACAAACTCAAAAATTTCCAGGTAGTGACATCTTCTGAGAAATTAGTAGATTAATAGTGTAGATAAAAGTTCAGACTTCCTCCAGAAGAGGAGTTTCAACTGGCGCAACTTTTAAATAAACCGAGTAGAGGTGTACCGCCCGGTACAGACCTCCCCCCCCAAAAGTTCCTCCAGGGGTGACACATGAAATCAGTTTGAAACAAGTTCCAAGTTATAAGGTGAATATGAAAATAGATTACAAGATTCTCAGAATGTTGTGTGATTCAGTTTCACAATTTGTTGTTGCAGGTGAAGCGAAGTCTTTCAGTTTGTAGAAGTTGAATTTTTGAAGATAAACTTTTAATACTTGAAAGTGATGAAAAATTTGGCAATGTCCACCAAATATTGTTTTTGAATTCCCAAGTGTAATCATTACTTATAGTAACTGTTCATGTAGTTGATGTCGATGAAGTGAGGTGGCCAGACCGGCCGTTGCAGCTTGCGTCCAAAGGAGGCCGCTCGGACCCCTCAAGTACCCTGAGATACCGCTCGCCCGCACTATGAGGGGAGCAGAGGAGTTGAAACACGCCGCGCCCGCGGTGAACATATACAGGCTGCGGGCAAGTAGCAGGTCGTGCGCCGCACATCAGCCTTGGCCGGGAGGAGAGCTCCGGCTCGCCGGGCACATGTCGTCTTCGCTGGAGAGGAGGGGGCCCATCCCCCTCCCCAGTTGCTGCACGGCGCTGCGTGGCTGCGGGGGCACTGAAACATTAAAGCTAGGCGGCAGAATTGTGTTGGACCATCATGTTTCTTTGAGGGCACAGGCTTGTAGAGAGATTGAGGGGCCAGCGGCGTGCAGATATTCATGGTATTCATTAAGCCACTGTGTAGAGTGGAGCAGGAGACGGGAGCGTGGTAATGGCCGTGGCAAAGACAGGATGGCAGTTTAATGGGTCGGGGCAGGTTTCACAAACATGCTTACATAAGAAACAAAATCCTATAGAAGGGGCAGAATGCCTAGAATTTGGAAACTCAAAAAAAAAAAAATATAACCTTCATATTCCTTTCAAATTATATGAAGCAAGTTGACACAAAATTTACACCGGTTTCACCTGGGACAGGTGAACCCTAAATATCCTCTCGGTGGCTGGATTGCTTACTAACAATGTAACCGGCGTGAGAAAATCGAGAATTATACAAGGCCCATGAAATCTGGGGGCAAGCTTGCCCGCGGGCACAAAATTCTTGACCATAACTTGGTCACCTACCTTCAAAGGGGTGGGTCTCCGTCCACGATCATACCTTTCCCTAACCTTTTCATGAGACACTTTAAGATTGGCTTTAGCCTTCTTCCAAAGATCTTTAATGTTATCCGGATCTATTGTCTCGGGTAGAATGTCATTCAGAGACCAGAGGTTAGAGAGCGGCGAGTTGGGAACAAACTTAAACATCAAAGAAGCTGGAGTAAACTTGTGAGATTCATGAACCGCCGAATTCAAAGCAAAAGCTATCCAATGCAGGGACGTGTCCCACCTGGAAGGATCTTCATGATGATAGGCAATGAGTGCGGACCTGAGATTACGGTTAACCCGTTCAGCCAGAGATGGTTGAGGGTAATAAGCCGAAGTAGTTACATGAGAGATGGACAAGTCAAAACAGAATTTTCGAAATAAATTAGATGTAAAAGCCTTAGCATTATCAGATACAATATATTGGCACGGACCAAAAGAAGCAAAAATAGAATTTAAGCAAGTAATGGTAGACTGAGCGGTAGCCAGCTTAGTCGGAAATAACCAGGAAAATCTGGTAAAACCATCTACACATACAAAGATGAATTTGTTGGCATTTCCCTTCGACTGGGGGAAGGGTCCTACATAATCAATATACAGGCGTTCCATGGGGCGCGATGCTTGATGCGAAGACAAGAGGCCTACCTTGGTGGACATGGTGGGTTTACTAATCAAACAGGATTTACAAGCCTTTACTAGTTCACGGATTTCACCGTCCATACCTTTCCAGATGAACATTTCACGAATCTTTTCACGAGTTTTAAAGATACCCAGGTGCCCCCCCAATGGGGTCTCATGATAGTATTTGAAGATCATAGGCACAAGAACCGCTGGAACGACAACCTTCATCATCTTATCATGCCTCGATGGGCAACATAAAACACCATTCCTCAGAACATAAGGGACGACATGTTCCCCAGAAGAAAGGGTTTCCATTATCGGACCCAGCGTCGGATCTTCACGTTGGTATTTCTCAATATCCCGAAAGAGCATGGGAGCATCCGTTAAGATGGCATTAACCTCAGATAGTATGGACTCGGGAGGTGATGAACTGTCGGCCGGTTCCTGGGTCTCGACGTCGTTAGAAAACATACGGCTGAGTCCATCAGCCACAACATTTTCAGTACCTCTGATATGCCGTACATCGAATTGGAAGGCAGAAATACGGATGGCCCAACGGGCTATACGACCTGTACGACGCGGCCTACCTAAGACCCAGCTTAAGGTTTGATTATCTGTCTCCAGATCGAATTTGACGTGTTCCAGATAGAGACGGAACTTTTCTAATGCGAATAAGACTGCCAAACCTTCAAGCTCATATATGGAGTACTTTGCTTCTTGAGCTGACAATGTCCTAGACGCATAGGCGATGGGTCGCCTCCCTCGTTCAGTCTCTTGAAGAAGGACTGCAGCTACCGCCGACGACGACGTGTCGGTTTGGACGATGAATTTCTTCGAGAAATCGGGCATAGCAAGTACAGGGGCATTACAGAGAGCTAATTTAAGGTCTTCAAAAGCGGCTTGTTGAGAAGGTCCCCACTCAAATTTGATGCCTTTCCTACGTAGAAGGTTTAAGGGCGCCGCTCTATTAGCAAAATTAGGAATGAACTTCCTGAAGAAATTCACCATACCGATGAACCTGGCGATACCTTTAATGTCCTTGGGAGGTTTAAAATCACGGATGGCCTGTGTTCTAGAATGATCGACTGCTACTCCATCGGGTGACACAATATGCCCTAGGAATGACATAGAGGGCTTAGCAAAGGCAACCTTGGACAACTTAACAGTTAACCCAGCCTTACGAAGGCGATCGAGAACTTCTCGCAGATGATCTAGATGTTCTTCAAAAGTCTCTGAAAATACGACGACATCATCTAAGTAGTGATATAAGTACTCGAATTTGATGTCGGAGAAGACCCTATCTAGCAGCCTAGTGAGTACAGCTGCTCCCGTAGGGAGCCCGAAAGGCACGCGGTTGTATTCATATAAATTCCAGTCCGTGGCAAACGCTGTAAGATGTTTAGACTCTTCGGCAAGGGGAATTTGATTATAGGCCTGATTTAAATCCAAGATGGTGAAGAACTTGGCCTTACGAAACCATGAAAAACAAGAATGAAGGTCGGGAAGGGGCACAGATTGCAACACCACCTTCCGATTGAGAGCCCTGTAATCAATGACAGGCCTGAAGCCTCCTTGGGGTTTCGGGACTAGAAAAATAGGCGAAGAATACGCTGACTTAGATGGCCTAATAATACCATCCTTCAACATCTGATCGATGATTTCTTTCAGAGCTTTCATTTTAGGAGGAGACAGCCTATAAGGTGGAAAGCGAACAGGAATCGAATCCGTGACCTCAATTTTGTATTCAATAAGGTCAGTAACACCAAGAGTATCAGAGAACACCTCGGGAAACGACTGACACAATTTGCGAATACTATCAGCCTGCTCCTCAGGTAGATGTCTAAGGTCAAACAACATCTCATCCTGGGTAGGCGAAATAGATGAACATGATGCAGAATTACACTTTAATAGAGGGATTTTACAATTAGAGGCAAATTTGAATGTGCACGACTTACTCAGAAGATCGAGCACAAGACCAGTGTGAGACATGAAGTCCACTCCCAGTATGATGGGGCAAGACAAATGCTTGGCCACAAACAATTTGATTTTCCATGTAAATTTAAAAACACGAATTTTGACATGTAAGGAACCTAGAATTTCCAATGGAGATGAATTAGCCGAAACATATTTAACAGGAGATGAGTCATAGTCAGGGAGTTTACAAACAGATTTCAATTTAGAATACCAATCAGCCGAAATAATGGAACAAACACTGCCTGAATCTAAGAGAGCTGTTATAGGCTCGTTATTTAACTCAATCTTAAGAAAAGGAACAGGTGCGGGGGTATCCGCCGCAATCCTAAGACACTCTCTGGGGCATTCAAAAAAAGAATTTGAAGATTGCTCATTCCCTGAATTCTCGACCTTTTTGCCCGGGGCTGAGCCTTGGAAAGCAGAATTAGTCGACTCAGCCGAAGCCGCAAGTCACTTTTTATTATTGGCATAGGTGGAATTTGCACCAGAAGTTGAGCAGGAGGGGGTGCTATTTGAGTTTGGGCAATTCTTGGCGATATGTGAGAAAGCCCCACATTTAAAGCAGCCTTGTGATGAACCAGCTCCATTCCTAGTCCCACTTGGCTTGATCAGTGGACACTTGTTGCGCAGATGGTCAGGCGACCCGCAAGCATAACATTTACGGGGATTGATTGGTCGGCGAGGTGGAGGCCGAGTGTTACTAAAGGAAGGCGGGGGTTCTTTCGCGACACGCAAAGAATCGGCGTATCTAACTCCTTCCGCTGAGACGGCCAATGCTTCAAGTTCAGAGAAGGTTTGCGGACACGCCGCGAAACACAAATATGACCTGTAGGATTGCGAAATACCTTCTACAATAGCCTGCACAATCTGATCTTCAGGAAAGTGCAGAGCAAACACCCTAGTGTAGAATTTGATATCTTGTATGAAATCAGCCAAGTTTTCATCCAAGCGCTGTACACGGTAATAGTACTTCTGAATCAGGGAGGACCTGGCCCTAGCCGGGATGAAGTTAGCTAGCAAATGGGCATGGAAATCCTCAATAGATGATTGCTCGGCAATGGCTCTTACGATTTTATCAGAGAGAATACCAATAGCATACGGATAGATAATTTGCAAAATTTGACATGGCGAAAGAGAAAAAACAAGAGCATGATCCTGAAATTCCACTAGAAATCTTAAAAATGAAATTACATCACTGGTGGTGGTGACGGAAAACTTAGAGATACCTCTAAGCAACATTGCCAATGGATGAGGCAAGCTACTGAACCCAGGTGACATAGTCGTTAAAGGTTTCAATGGCAAAGAAGTTAATTCAGAGCGGATGTTACCCAATGACTCACGGCGTTCAGATTCGTTGTTCGATGGGGCAGAGATAGTTTGAGCAGCAACGGTTATCCTATTGACTTCTCCCTGAGGAGGCTCTTTATCACTACCTACATTCACTGTGGCGGGTTGATCAGTTTTGGGAGGAACTTCGCCGGTTAGCAATAGAGTGACCTTATTAGACAATTCAGAAATAGTTTCAAGGAGCGTATTAGCGTCCTTCCTCTGAACGTCATTCACCTTTAGAGACAACAGATCATTAACTCTATTTGCAAAGTGATACAGCCTGCCTTGCACACGCTTAATTTGATTAGGAGACGGATCGTTTTCATCAAAAAAGCTGACTACAGATGCTAGCCCAGTAATATTCTCGACGATCGTGGAAAGAGAATCATCAATTTCTTTCTCTCCCAAATTGGGGATGGAAATGGGCAAATCAAGGGACTCTCTAAGCTTGTTGGTGTCGATTGCAACCGTGCCTCCAGATTGCACATTTCTGATAGTTAACTCGTATATCAACTCCTCTTTGCGCAAATAGTTAAGGAGGAGAACATCGCGAGGGCCGGGCATGATGACAGAACAATTTTGAAAAACTCAAAAAATTCCAGCAACTGAGAAAATTGTTAGAGTTCGAATCAAAGCAATGTTTAGCCGTCAAAAGGGGCTAAATTGAGACCCATTCAACCACGCTCTGCTACCACTTGTTACCGTGTTTTAGCGGTAGTTATGCGTAAAAGAAGGTGCGGGTGTGAATGGGTTTCAAGCTACGAAATTATAGTGCATGTAAAATTAATTTAAAATTTAACAAAGTTATATTTTCTTTTCCAAAAACAAAGCAATAACAGACATGGCAGGTACAATGTAGCAAAACAAGGGGAGTTACAATATTTACAGGTTTTGGGCTTCACGCCCTGACTTCAGCGATCAGCTCAGTTTTACCACAAACACAAGTTTTAACAGAGGGGCAGAAAACCCCATTCATCCCTAGGAGCCCCTGGCTCCGAATTACACAGAAAAGCCTCCACGAGGCATATGACACTCCATTTTCAAAAGAGCGATCCGCTCTCAAAATTTAAGCCTCTCAAAGGCCACACCAAACTCTACCTTCAAGCTGTCCTCTAAGGACGTATTCACAGGGGTAAAATACCCAACCTACTGAGGTCTATTACATGAAAAGAAGGTTGATTACATGACCTCTAAAATAACAATTTGAGAGGAGGCTAACCGCACTCCTGATACACTTTGTTTAAGACCTACTTGGCACTAGGCCGTTAATACAAGGGCTAATCCCATACTACAGAGGTGACTTAAGAAAATAACAATTTACATTACATCACGGAAGAATGGGTTTGAGAAAATAAGTTCACCTCAAAACAATATGAGTGGGAACTCGAGAGGGTTAGCACTCTCTATCCCAGTATGTAGTTTTAGAAGATAGGATAGGTACCAGTAGACTTTACATTTTAAAGGAAGGTTACATGGTGGAAGGCCTAGAACCCGCCCCGAAGGTTAAACTGCTGAGCAAGCAAAGAAAGAAGTTATTACTTGGCCATTACCTGGTTGTAGACGCCGCCGAAGAAAGAGGCGCTTCCCGCCTCCTGCTATGTACTTAATACACTGAAAGATGGAACAGAAGTGGCCCCGAGACCCTAAAATCAGCAGTTTATATCCTCTCGCGGAAGATTCTAGGCGTTAGGGGAAAGAAAACACCCTCCCACAAAATTTTTATTGGCTAGGGAAAAGAAACCCCTACATAGAGGAAGAAGAAACACATTATTGGTGGAAAAATTAATTAAAGAAATTCGGGATTGGCTAGATCCCAAATAAGGGGAAAAAGAGGGGTATACAGCCAACTTAAACAACGACAGAAAGAAATTTAACAAAGAACAAACTCTTGAAATAAAAATTTCTCCAACAAAATAGTTCTTTGACTCCGCACTAGGTCGCACTATTGTTGATCTTCAGTAGTGTCCTCTAGAAGAGAAAGTTCACACTTCTTACTTCAAGCGAAACAAAAACACATCAAAAATGACACAGTTCACAAACTCAAAAATTTCCAGGTAGTGACATCTTCTGAGAAATTAGTAGATTAATAGTGTAGATAAAAGTTCAGACTTCCTCCAGAAGAGGAGTTTCAACTGGCGCAACTTTTAAATAAACCGAGTAGAGGTGTACCGCCCGGTACAATTATTATTATTATTATATAATTCGCTGGGACCATCAAGAACCACGTTAAGTCTTGTTGCATTTGACACTGAACTTGGCCTTCTTTAGAGCCCAAATTTCCCTCATTCTTTGTGAGTGGGCCTGCTTACGCTTCTCTGTCCAAGGGGCACCGTGTCTTCTCTTCGGTTGCTCATCTCGGCTTAGCCCGTTCGTCAATATTTTCTTGCGGAAGAGATCTCTGTTAAGGGTGTCTTCAGCTGAGATATGTAGCATTTGCAGGTCTTCTTTGGTATTTCTAAACCAGGGAATTGTGGTTTTGGGGTTTGAATAAAAAAAAGTGAAAGATTTCTTTAGTTAAATTTCTTCCGTCCATTCTTTTCAGATGACCGTAAAATCGTGCCCGTCTCGTTCTGATTGTGTCGGTAATTTTCTCTATTTTGCAGTAGACTTCCTTGTTGAATCTCTTTTGATGGATTCCATTTCTGTACTTTTATCTCAAGATTCCTCTCACAATTTTGCGTTCTCTTTTCTCCAGTTCTTCAAGGAGTCCTTTGTTGGCATTTAGAGACAGGGTTTCGGCTGCAGATAGAACTACCGGCTTCAGAACTGTTTCATAGTGACGTATCTTGGTGTTTTAGGAAAGGCATTTTTTGTTGTAGATTGTGCGGGATGTTTGGTAGGCTATTTCCAGTTTGCGTACTCGCTCCTGAAGTGCTTCTTTGTCCAGTCCATTTTTCATGATGATCTCACTCAGGGGTATTATTATTATTATTATTATTATTATTATTATTATTATTATTATTATTATTATTATTATTCCCGGCTCCATGGTTAAACGGTTAGCATGCTGGTCTTTGGCCACATGGGTCCTGGGTTCGATTCCCGGCCGGGTCGGGGATTTTAACTTTCATTAGTTTATTCCTATGGCTTGTGGGGTGGGTGTTTGTGATGTCTTCAGCGATAGAAATCATCTTAGGTAGGGCCCCATCCTCACTGATGAACAGGCCACCTACACGGCGTCAACACGAAAGACCTGCACCAGACCTCTTCGGAGACCACACGGTTTGACATGTTCATGATGGTGATGATGATGATGATGATGATGATTCTTTCCTCGTTATGCCCAACTAAGGAGCGCAATTGAACTTAATTTAGCTGTTATCTTTGCCTTTTTGTTCTCCAAAAATCTCTTCATCTTCTCGCTGTGGCTTTTCTTGCGATCTTCTGACCAGGTTTTGTTGGTGGTAGCAGTTGGATGGTGTTTAAAGCGGTGATTGTCGACTAATTTCTTAACTTAGATCTGTCTAACACAATGCCACCTGTGATGCCTGAAGATCTTTTCCAACTTCGAGCAGCCAACTGTCTTTTACTTTCATTGATATGGCAAGGTTCTGATTACTCATTCTGAGAATATGTCCATACAATGTCAAAACGTCTTTTCCTAAATGTATCTGAGATTTTCTCTGAATGTTGGTGCAGCTCATGAGATTTCCTTATCATCCAAATTCTCCCTGTACAGACTGGTCCAAAATTTTCCTTAAGATTTTTGTTTCTTGCTTTTCTACATCTTTGATCAATAATCCTCCCGCAATGAACCGTGTTTCAGATGCATATAGTGCTTCAGTCTTGATTACAGTATTAACATTTCTTAATTTTGCATTTCGGGATTCAGATTTTTTATCATATCTGCTCCAAGTGAGACTGTGTGCTCTTTGTAGTTTAGAGACCCTTTCTATGTTTGCTTCGCGATTGAGTCCTGAAGCACCGAGCTCGATAGCTGCAGTCGCTTAAGTGCGGCCAGTATCCAGTATTCGGGAGATAGTAGGTTCGAGCCCCACTGTCGGCAGCCCTGAAGATGGTTTTCCGTGGTTTCCCATTTTCACACCAGGCAAATGCTGGGGCTGTACCTTAATTAAGGCCACGGCCGCTTCCTTCCCACTCCTAGACCTTCCCTGTCCCATCATCGCCATAAGACCTATCTGTGTCGGTGCGACGTAAAGCAACTAGAGTCCTGAAGCTGGATGACTTCTCCCAGGTATTTGAATTTAGACACTTGGAATATTTTGCCATATTGGGTTTTCATTGGTTGTCCATCTGTATACCGAAGAGATTCTTCAATGTAGTGAGGTTTCCGAGCCTGTTCTGGATGCAATTTCGTGGAGTTTTTCAATGGATACAATCGCTTCCTGTCTGTTATTGGACAACACTGCTAAGTCATCAGGGAAGGCCAAACACTGTAAATTAATTTTTTGACCTAATCTGCCAAGGGTTATTCCTTTAACTTCTTCTTCCCCAAGTCCTAATTATCTTTTTCAAAGCAAGAATAAACTATTACTGTTATTATTATTATTATTATTATTATTATTATTATTATTATTATTATTATTATTATTATTATTATTATTATTATTATTCCCTCCTATGGAGCACGGTTGAACTCATTTAGTTGGTGTTTTTGCATTCGTCTTTTCCCAAAATCTCTTCATCCTCTCACTAAGTTTTTCCCTGCGTTTTTCTGTCCAGGTGTTAGTGGTTCTTGTGTTGGTTTTGTCTGCAAATTGGTGATTATTGATTAGTGTTCGTAATTTACATCTATCCCATATAATTTCCTCTGTGATGAGTTTCTGGAGGTCTGTTGTTCTTGGTTCTTAATGAAAGGGCAACTCTGAAAATTATTTTAATCATTCTATCCTCGCTCATTCTGAAAATATGCCCACAGAAATTCAATCGCCTTTTTCCGAAGGTGTGTGAGAATTTTCGGCATAACAACATATATCCTGAAATTTCCTATTCATCCAGATTCCATATCTACAAAATGGGCCGAAGGTTTTCAGTAGAATTTTCCCTTCTTCCTTTTCTCTGTCTTTCATTAATGATTTACCACCCATGATAAGGTTTTCCAATGTATATACTGCTTTGGGATTGATTGCTGTATTATCAAACAGTCACTACTGATCTACATTTAGGGCAGTCGCCCAGGTGGCAGATTCCCTATCTGTTGTTTCCCAAGCCTTTTCTTAAATGATTGCAAAGAAGTTGGAAATTTATTGAACATCTCCCTTGGTAAGTTATTCCAATCACTAACTCCGATTCCTATAAACGAATATTTGCCCCAATTGGGTCCTCTTGAATTCCATCTTCATATTCACATTGTGTTCTTTCCTACTTTCAAAGACACCACTCACACTTATTCGTCTACTAATGTCATTCCACGCCATCTCTCCACTGACAGCTCGGAACATACCGCTTAGTCGAGCAGCTCGTCTCTTTTCTCCCAAGTCTTCCCAGCCCAAACTTTGCAACATTTTTGTTACGCTAATCTTTTATCGGAAATCGCCCAGAACAAATTGAGCTGCTTTGCTTTGGATTTCTTTCCAGTTCTTGAATCAAGTAATCCTGGTGAGGGTCCCATACACTGGAACCATACTCTACTTGGGGTCTTACCAGAGACTTATATGCCATCTCCTTTACATCATTACTACAACCCATAAATACCCTATATTAATACTTTATAGAACCTTTTTTAAAGCCCAGAATAATTGACTGTATGCTTTCTCTGGCAGCCTGCCTTCTATTCTCTATTCATCTGCTGTTCTGCTTGTCTTTTTCATTGACGCCATTGAAGCTGTTGTTCTGCAATCTGTATCGTGGTCGATCTGAGATCTTCTTCGTGCTGATATCCTGTCTGACCTCCTGAAACGACTTATCTGGAACAGAGGTCTTTTGTCCAGTATTATGGAGATCTGCTCTTTCACCCGTTCTTCATCCATTCTGTACACAATGAATGTTCATACAAATTCAGTCTTCGTTTACTTATTGACTCCAGCTGTCCTTCGTTTTCCTGGTACAGTTATTCGGTTCCTCTTAACCTCCAGTTTATTGTTCATCTACCACCTTCGGACCTCGAATCTTGCGAAGAATCTTTCTTTCAAATTTCTCGGCTCTCTAAGTCCAGCTTTTCCAGTCATTCGGAAGCAGTCTTGCATTAAGACACTGTTTTTATTAATGTGCTGTAAAGTCTAAGCTTAGCTTGCCTTCCACAAACTGTGTGTTCCACAGAAGTAAATGGCCATCTTCCCTCACCTGCTGCCATTGGTTTTCTTTACACTAGTTTTCATCCGGTCCATCTCACGGAGGAACATCATGCTGTCGACCCTTTCAGTCCTTCCATACTCTATTCTTAGGTGATGGGGGACAGTTCTTATCATGTACTTAGTTTCCTCAAAGGAAATCTGGAGGGGAAAAAATGGCGTAACAGCCGTGAAGGGCCATGGCCTACCAAGCGACCGCTGCTCAGCCCGAAGGCCTACAGATTGTGAGGTGTCGAATCCTCTTGACCGTTATTCTTGGCTTTCTAGACCAGGGCCACTATCTCACCGTCAAATAGCTCCTCAATTGTAATCGCGTAGGTTGAGTGGACCTCGAACCAACCCTCAGATCCAGGTAAAAATCCCTGACCTGGCCGGGAATTGAACATAGGACCTCCGGGTAAAAGGCAGGCACGATACAGCTACACAGCGGGGCCGGCCCAATGTGGAGCCAAGATTATTTATTTATTTATTTATTTATTTATTTATTTATTTATTTATTTATTTATTTATTTATTTATTTATTTATTTATTTATTTATTTATTTATTTATTATTCGCTAATCGGCCAGCTAGGAATCACGATGAGTTTCATCGTACATTCTGCAGTTTACTCAGTTTTCGAATGATGCAGCAGGTTTTCATTAGCTCTCTGTGATGAGGACAGCATACGTCTGACCACTTTGCACCAGTTGTCCATTTCTCATCCCAGAAAGTCCCAAACGTCTTGATGCTTGTTCCGAAAAGGTCTCGTTTGTGCGCCTCATCTGAACGTAGTCCCATTTCTTCGAGGTCTTTCTTGACGTTAACGTACCAGGAACTTGTTATTTTTAGTTTTAAGTCAAAATTATCAAAAATACGTTGTACAACTTCGCTCCACGTCTTCAGAAGAAAATCTCGACCGTTTACGAGGAAGACTTCTAAAATTATTATTATTATTACTATTATTATTATTATTATTATTATTATTATTATTATTATTATTAATATTTCCGACTCGTTGGCTGAATGGTCAGCACTATCCTCCACCACAATAACACTCAGTTACCTACACATGGCAGATGTCGCCCACCCTCATCGGAGGGTCTGCCTTACAAGGGCTGCACTCGGCTAGAGATAACTTAGCCACACGAAATTATTATTATTATTATTATTATTATTAGTCGGACCCGTGGTGTAAGGGTAGCGTGCCTGCCTCTTACCCGGAGGCCCCGGGTTCGATTCCCGGTGTCAGGGATTTTTACCTGGACCAGAGGGCTGCTTCGATGTCCATTCAGCGTACGTGATTAGAATTGAGGAGCTCTCTGACGGTGAGATAATGGCCCCGGTCTCGAAAGACAACAATAATGGCCGAGAGGATTCGTCATGCTGACCACACGACACCTCGTAATCTGCAGGCCTTCGGGCTGAGCAGCGGTCGCTTGGTAGGCCAATGCCCTTCAAGGGCTGTAGTGCCATGGGGTTTGGTTTTTGTATTATTCTTATTCTTATTCTTATTCTTATTCTTATTCTTATTCTTATTCTTATTCTTATTCTTATTCTTATTCTTATTCTTATTCTTATTCTTATTCTTATTCTTACATCAAGAGACTCTACTAATCTGAAAAGACAGTGTCAGGTGCTGTAATAGTCAGTGAGTGGTCACTCCGGCAGGTGGTGTGGTCTGGTGGTTAAGCAGATGTGACCCACATCCCCATTGACCACTTGACCAACAACAACAACACAATACCTACCGTCTTCTTCTTAGAAGGGTTGGTCACCCTTTTCACTCGTCATACAACTGTCACGGCTGCAAATAACTCACAATGGTATTAGCCAGACCTTGCCCACTGTCCACACCAGATAAAAATATTTCTGTTTACAGTAATATCGCTCACTCAGCTCTCACTTCGGATAGGAACACGCTTTCAAATATGCCAGCAGCCACGGTTCGGATTTTTTTGACCTAATCATTCTCAAGAAAGATTCATCAAATCCCAAAATTAATGTCAAAATATAACGACTGAGAAATAGCCGAAAATTATACCCAAAAATAATATGTTTTAGTAATTTAACTGGTAAATACATTTCCAATGTTGTCCACATGACCTATAATTCGTAATCGAGTAAGTGAAATTTATTTATTTATTTATTTAATTCATTCATTCATTCATTCATTCATTCATTTATGTATTTAGTTATTGCCTTTGCATTCGACGAAGTTAGAGATCACGGTCCTCTTTTACACTTAAATTTATTTATTTATTTATTTATTTATTTATTTATTTATTTATTTATTTATTTATTTATTTATTTATTTATTTATTTATTTATTTATTTATTTGTCTCTGTGAAAGTACAGAGGCAGTAGGATCAATAAAGTACCATTTTCTCTCTCTCACATTCACCTCAACCTGATGGTTGGTGGGTAGCATTACTGTCCTCGTCCAACGACCTTCTGTCTTGAGCCAGCTGCTTGATTATTTTATAAATATCATCATATAATTATAATTCAACATTGAGGTCTCCCCACCAATGTAGTTATCCCAGAAGCTTCAAGGATGAAACTTCACATTAAAACAGCAAGAATCAACCCGAAAGACGATCATATTTGTGTTTACACCATGGGCACACTATGACAAGCAGATGTAATGATGTCTATCTATCTATCTATCTATCTATCTATCTATCTATCTATCTATCTATCTATCTATCTATCTATCTATCTATCTATCTATCTATCTATCAATCACTCAATCAATCACTACTGATATGCATTTAGAGCAGTCGCCCAGGTGGCAGATTCCCTATCTGTTGTTTTCCGAGCTTTTTCTTAAATGATTGCAAATAAAATGGAAATTTATTGAACATTTCCCTTGGTAAGTTATTCCAATCCCTAACTCCCCTTCCTATAAACGAATATTTGGTCCCATTTGTCCTCTTGAATTCCAGCTTTATCTTCATATTGTGATCTTTCCTACTTTTAAAGACACCACTCAAACTTATTCGTTTACTTATGCCATTCCACGCCATCTCCCCACTGACAGCTCGGAACATACCACTTCGTCGAGCAGCTCGTCTCTTTTCTCCCAAGTCTTCCCAGCCCAAACTTTGCAACATTTTTGTAACACTACTCTTTCGTCGGAAACCACCCAGAACAAATCGAGCTGACTTTCTTTGGATTTTTTCCAGTTCTTGGATCAAGTAATCCTGGTGAGGGTTCCATACACTGGAACCGTACTCCAGTTGGGGTCTTATCAGAGATTTATGTGGCCTCTCTTTTACATCCTTCCTACAAGCCCTAAATACCCTCATAACCATGTGCAGAGAACTGTAGCCTTTATTTACAATGCTATTTATGTGATTACTCCAATGATGATATTTCTATATATTAACACCTAGGTACTTACAATGATCCCCATCAGGAACTTTCACCCTATCAACGCAGTAATTAAAACTGAGAGGACTTTTCCTATTTGTGACACTCACTAACTGACTTTTAACCCCGTGTATCATCATACCCTTGCCTACTATCCATTTCAGAGCATTATCGAGGTCATTTTGCAGTTGCTCACAATCTTGTAACGTATTTATTACTGTATGCAGAATAACATCATCCGCGGAAAACCTTATCTGCCTGATATATACGGATGGCTCCAGAATGGATGTTTGGGCAGCATTAGAAGTTGAAAAACGTCCGAAGGAAATTTATGTCGGCGACGAAGACTATACACGGATTGCCCCTCTGAACTACTGTACACGCAATTTTCATGGCCGTAGATTAGATTCAAGACAAATCACCAAGTGACCGCGCTACGCTAAATATGTAGATTCCCAAGCAGCCGAACTTGCTATCGCAAACAGACGCACAACGCATAAATTATCTTGGGATTACAATAAGAAAGCAAATCATTCATCTAAATAAGATCTAAATAAGATCACCTTTCACTGGGTCAAAAAATAAGCAGGAATTTGAGGGAATGGAGGAGCGGACTCTCTAGCCAAAACAGCAACCACTGATCTAGATACTACCTCCTATAGTTCAATTCCAATGACAAGATGCAGGAAATTACTGGAACAATATTGCATCAAAATTTGGAATGCAACGTACATCAACTCGCGGAATGCTTCTCACACTAAACTATTCATTCCCAGCATCCACCACAGACCTTCTTGGTACATCTGTCGGTCTCAATTACACCCTCTTGCAATTCCTTACAAAACATGGCTGCTTTGGATCATACCTCCAGAGAATGACTATAAGTACTTCACCACTCTGCTACTGTCCAGAGAAATCAAGACAAACGGCTCTCCACCTCATGACAGAATACACCCTTTTTGCAAGGGAATGTCCTTAAACATCACATCAACACTGTCAGCATTCCAAGTTTGATCATACTGATCTTTCGTAAGCTTCGAGAATAACGTGACTATACAATAATGCACAAACTCTGTAAATATCCCGCGGTAGAGCGAAAGGTGAAACACGAATGATGTATCTTTTATCTGCTAAAAGGACAGAGTTATTTTTAAAAATATTTCTTACATTCTGTAGTAAAGGGGGTCGTTTCTTTCCTTCTTCTTGTTCTTGAGGCGCCTTCTCTTAGCGGAGGTTGGCGGTCCACGTAGCCAGCTCTGGACGTGATGTTGCAGCATGGAAAGCATCTTCTGAAGTGCAGTTGTGCCATCTTCGGATGTCCTTCAGCCATGAATTTTTCCTCCTGCCAACAGACCTTTTCCCCTGTATTTTACCTTCAATGATGAGTTGTAATAGCTGGTACTTCTCGCCTCTCATAATGTGCCCTAGATATTGGGTTTTTCTTTTTTTAACAGTAAGTAATAGTTCTTTTTGTTTCTTCATGCGATGAAGGACTTCGTCATTTGAAATTTTCAGCACCCATGGTATTCGGAGTAGGCGGCGATAGAGATACATTTCAAAAGCATCAATTCTTTTCTCTAGATTTTGGTCAAGGGTCCAGCTTTCACATCCAAAGAGAAAATGAAGAATACATAGCACCGAATCATTCGCATTCTTAATTGCACACTTAGGTCCGATTTTGTAAATAGCTGTTTCATGCTAAAAAAATTGCCTCCTGGCCTCTTCTATTCTAGATTTTATCTCTCTCTTGGAATGACATTCCTCATCTAGCACAGTACCCAAGTATTTGAAGGAGGATACTTGTTCAATCTTACTCCCGTTTATTGACAGGGTTGCTGGAATTTTTCTTTTAGAGAAGACTACAACTTTGGTCTTGGAAGCGTTGACAAACAGGCCAAACTCTTCACTGCGCTGGACTCAAGCAAAACCCAGTGTTAAATGTAATTAAATAATATTACTATATTTCTTCAAAGTTAAATGATTTATAATGAAAATAAACATTATTTATCTTGCTTTTGGTTGAGTTACGAGATAAGATACAGTTTAATCTATATATATATATAATAAGAGTTTTGTCTGTACATTGCTCAGAATTTGAAAAGAATGGTATTTCTGTATCGGTCATGTCCATAATAACAAGGAAGTGCAATTTTTACTTTTCCGTAATGTCTGTCTGTCTGTCTGTCTGTCTGTCTGTCTGTCTGTCTGTCTGTCTGTCTGTCTGTCTGTCTGTCTGTCTGTCTGTCTGTCTGTCTGTCTGTCTGTCTGTCTGTCTGTCTGTCTGTACACGCATCAAGAGAAAACGGCTGAAGAGAATTTAATGAAAATCGGTATGTGAAGTCGGGAGATGAGCCACTACACTCTAGGCTATAAATAATTTGACTCACGCTGAGTGAAATGGTAGTTTAGGGGAAAGCGTAAAACGTAATTCTCAAATATTTATATTATTGGTGGTCCTATCGATAAATACTACATAACGAAAGTTATATAGAATTAAATTTCCGATCATTTATGTCATACATTGTTACTGTACCGGCTTTGATAACACAGATATTAATGCATTTGTACTTTTGTTGCCAAGTCCATATCAACGCCGAGCCACGTGAAAATGGGTTAACAGAATTTAATGAAAGTCGGTATACAAAGTCGGGGAATAAGAAACTACAGACTAAGTTATAAATCATTTTATTCACCCTGGATGAAATTGTAGTTTAGGGGAAGGCGCCTAAAATGTAATTTTTAAATATCTATATTATTGGTCCTATCGAGAAGTACTACATAACAAAAGTTATAGAGAATACAATTTCCGAACATTTATGGTGTATTCACTTTTATCGTACCGGTACCGACTATGATAAGAGTGGTATTTCAGAGTCGGAAGAAAACTAAATGTGAAGGCCTACAATATTGAAAGCGCATAACATTGATCAACAATAACATTACATTGACCATTGTTTGTTGTGATGTTCTCTGTCTCCTATGCTGCCGCTCAACTCAGATAGATGGGATTATTGCTGCGTACCGAGTATAACAGCCTGACTAAATACTGACCGGAAATAGCTGGGAAGTTAGAAAACTTTCTTCTCTAGCATGCCATTCCTCTGGTTCATACATTTTCTGATACTGCCGGTACGTAACAGACTGGTTCATCATAGTATTCCAGCTATTCGATTCCTTCTCGAGGCGCTATTTTGAATGAGCAATGTACACACTTAAGGCAGAGGCTCACTTAATAGTAGTAAATAGTATTCACTAAATAACTCAAAATTCAACCCTGAAAAGAGCCGTTTCTTAAGAAAAAGCTTCTTGCTCTTCACTTTTATTAAATTCTACATTAATTTTATTCCAAATTAGCAGTAAAGAAGGGGGTTTCTCCTCTGACTTGGAGGAAAAATTTACCTCCAAGTCAGATAGATTCTTCCGCCGCCTGTGTAGTGAACTGAGATTTTCCGACTCATCGGGTACTCCTAGGAAACAGGGTAAAAGGGGATAGTTTTTGCCCTGGGAATCTATTCAACACCCCCATCCGGCCGAAATAAGACGAAGTGTGTTCACGGATCACGGCTGCCTTCGGCTTGGTCATTCCAGCTCTGGAACTTTGGACTGTTAGAACGGCAACGTAGTACTGTTCGTTAACACTGAGAAAATGTGTAGTTTTTCATTTGATCGAGTATTTCATATGAAAGCATTGCTTTTAATCGCGTCATTCCTACTGACGTCATTGTAATGACCTATGTTCATTTCAGTTGGGAAAACTACTAAGACGGTCTTTCTGAGGATGTAAAAAGGCAGGTGGAGAGTGAGTGTTTGCCATTATAATGAAAACTCTCCAACCTGATTGTGACTGATTGTAGGCAAGGGGGCCTACCATTACAGTGAAAATTCCCTAACCCAGTCTTCATATGAGAAAAGACGTTTGGTGATTTCTCCGTCGCGTTTCTAGGGTAACGTTAAGAGCTATGCAATTTAATACAGTCTTCCACACAACGTGTACTGTACCTAACCCAGAATTCTGTATACAATGTAGAATTCCGTAGCGAAGCACGGGTACATCAGCTAGTATTTAGTAAAACATGTCTTCATATCAAAAGTCCACCATAAAACTTGCTTGAAATATCGGTCACAGTCATCGTTCTTAATGGAAGCTGGCCACAATAAAGATCTGTTGGTAAAAAAAAAAAGTATTTGTGGTCGACAGGAGCGTAATGATTTCAGTATGCTTTTTCCTTCTTTATGGGAAACTTTCCTTCGTACCTTCTGACGGCAGGAAGGATGACATCATCACTCTCGTACGGGTTAAGCACATCGCTGGTTAAACCATCAGTAAAGCTTTCTAAAATTGTGTTATCCATTTTGCATTCAAATAGTACTATAGATGTACTCGTTGGAAAGGTAACTGTGAGACACTTACTGATATTCAAATGTATTTTATTGTTTGTTCCTGCTCCACATATACTGTACATTATTGATATCATTCTGTAATTTCAAGCATGTAGGCTATAAATGATATTTGGCAGCTCTATTGTTATGTGGCAGCTAGGTCATTGCCCCCGATGTTATCGGCTGGAGTTAGAACCCTTGCTTATCTATTACACAAGGAAGGGTTGTGTATTTACTGCACGACTTTCAACTCCATAGAACATTTACATAGTGATTGCGGTGGTGAGATATGTAACATGGGTCTTGGTACGCTTCCCTTTTACCCTCCAGGGGCTGTCAATTTGGTGACCACTGTGTGCCTAGCTGACTCTGGCATTGATTCCATTAACTTGTTCCAGGCCTCGCTTTTATCTTTCCTGTCCAACCTCCCTTGGCCATCTTTTGTTCTCTTCCGACCCCGACGGTACGTAGCGCGTTCTTTTTATCCAGCTAGGACGTTTTATTGCATAATCTTGATCATATTCCTCGTTCCTTTTTAAAGGAGATTCCAAATACCAAACTTTACGTCTGTAACATATTCCATTGTTGAGAAGTATGTAGGCATACCCATAAAAAGAATTCAACCCCTTTTTCAGTCCTTTTCCCTCCCCCTCACCATTAAATTGATTCCAAATACCAGTTTTCATGTCTGTAACATCTTCAGCTTTTGAGATATAAGCAACCTCATAAAAAAATTCAACCCCTTTTTAACTTCTTTCCACCCCCTTAACTGGATTTTCCGAAAAGAAAGTGATTATTTATTTTTAAAATAGATTCCAAATACCTATTTTTTACGTCTGTAAACGGTTCAGTTTTTCAGATAAAGATATACTCATTTAAAAAATTCATCCCCTCTTTTTACCCCCAACATTTTATAATATATTTTATTGCAGCCAATGGCGATACAGATGTAAGATCATGTTACGAGAGGTAATGTCGAGTAAACTGCGTTTGTATATTTAGTGCAAGTGCAAGCTATGTGGGTCAAATTGCAGCCGATACCATGTAATGTGGGGCTGCCTGGCCGAGGCGGTAAAGGCGTGCTCGGTTCGCCCGGAAGGACGTGGGTTCGAATCCCCGTCAGGAAGTCGTAAAATTTAAGAAACGAGATTTCCACTTCCAGAGGTGCATAGGGCCCCGAGATTCACTCTGCCTACACCAAAAATGAGTACCAGGTTAATTCCTGGGGGCAAAGGCGACCGGGCGTAGAGTTAACCACTCTACCCCATCACGTGCCGAGGTTAACCTTCCACCCCTCCAAAGGCCTTCATGGCCTGTACGGAGGTGGTTGCTTTGCTTACCATGTAATGTGCTGGAGAAACAGAGTCACCTCCTAACAGACTTCTATAAGACCTAAAACGGATTCAATATCAACAAAATTTCATTTATTAATGTCCAGTAGTTTTGGCTCGGCGATGATAAATCAATCAGTGAGTCAGGACATGTTACTTTATGTACAGAGTATATGAGAACTACATTCCTCTTCTTCTTCTTCTTCTTCTTCTTCTTCTTCTTCTTCTTCTTCTTAATCTGTTTACCCTCCAGGGTTGGTTTTTCCCTCGGACTCAGCGAGGGATTTCACCTCTACTGCCTCAAGGGCAGTGTCCTGAAGCTTCAGACTCTGGGTCGGGCGATACAACTGGGGTGGATGACCAGTACCTCGCCCAGGCGACCTCACCTGCTATGCTGAACAGGGGCCTTGCGGGGGGATGGGAAGATTGGAAGGGACTGACAAGGAAGAGGGAAGGAAGCGGTCGAGGCTTTAAGTTAGGTACCATCCCAGCATTAGCCTGGAGGAAAAGTGGTTTGTATGATGGAGACGATAATACTCCTCGTTTGACTCACACAGGTTTGTCCTTGTCTCTGACAGGCTATGTCCACAGATCATTTATTAATGAGACGTAACTGCGCACACAGTACAAGAACACACTGTAATTACGACACACTTGTCAGTCAAGGAATACACCAGATCGTTTCTCCTCTCGTCTGTTGGTCGCAGTAACGTTCTTTATTATTTAACATGCTCGAAATCATTTAAGAAAATACCAGGTAAACAACTGATACGGATTGATTGATGATACCAGCAACAGTTGATCAGGGGAATGGGATACAAAAAATGGAAAAGAGATAGAGGAAGAATGGATGTTCCTTTTTAATGAAGACAATGGTCTACAGGAGAACATAGAAAATTGTAACTGTATTTCAGAGTGGCGGCGATTCCATTTTAGTCACCTAAAATCAGTATTTGTCCGAATTGTCCGCCTCCGTGCTGTAGTTATTAGTGTATTAGTGTAATTAGCTCCTAGAGGACCGGGTTCTATTCCGGGCTCTGTCACGAAATTTGTAAAGTGGTACGAAGGCTAGAACGGAGTCCACTCAGCCTCGGGAGGTCAACTGAGTAGAGGGGTGTTTGATTCCCCGCTCAGCCATCCTCGGAGTGGTTTTCCTACTTCTCCTCCAGGCAAATGCCGGGATGGTACCTAACTTAAGGCCTCAGCCGATTCTTTTCCTCTTCCTTGTCTATCCCTTCGAAACTTCCCATCCCCCACAAGGCCCCTGTTCACCATAGCAAGTGAGGCCACCTGAGCGAGGTACTGGTCCTTCTTCCCAGTTGTAAACCCACCGACCCAAAGTCTCACACACCGAAACACTGCCCTTGAGGCGCTAGAGGTGGGATCCCTCTCTGAGTCTGAGGGATAAACCAACCCCGGAGGGTAAACAGATTAAGGAAAAACTAGGAATTCTTTTTAAAAAAATAATTTATACGAACTCTATTATCGATTACCTACCTCTTTCCTTTAATTTCTTTAAATGTTAAAAAAAAACGTAGCGGAAATACACAAAAAATGTCATTCGACACACATAACAGGTTTTTCAGCGCCACAACAAGTAGTGGAGATCCGCGCAGCAGCGTGTATAGAAGCGGGATGGTATAAAACCTTAAAAGCGCCCTATACACATACGAACATGGTTCGGCGAACTTGGCTCGCGAACCAAATTCGCTTCTGTTCCGCTACACACACCTTCATCCAGCACGAAGAACTCGGTCTCACACATGTGGAAATTAACGTTTTCAAAGCTGGGCTTGACGAGTTGGGTACGGAGAGGAACACGTGATGTAAAGACTGGTTACGAGAAAGAGACAAGTTGTCGTATATGAATCTTTTAAACATGCTCAAAGACACAAGTGAAAAATACTTTCTGCGAATGCCAGATGTGGAATATAGAAATTAGTTAAAACGCAGAGCAAATTGGATTATGTGAGTTATTTTAATACCCGGAGAAAAGTTGCCTGGCAAGACCGAATGGTATCCTCAATATAAAATGAACAATATAATGTATTGAATGTTTAAATCCTTGGCACCGAGCTCGATAGTTGCAGTCGCTTATGTGCGGCCAGTATCCAGTATTCGGGAGATAGTAGGTTCAAATCCCACTGTCGGCAGCCCTAAAAATGGTTTTCCGTGGTTTCCCATTTTCACACCAGGCAACTGCTGGGGTTGTACCTTAATTAAGGCCACGGTCGCTTCCTTCCCGGTCCTAGCCCTGTCCTGTCCCATCGTCGCCGTAAGACCTATCTGTGTCGGTGCGACGTAAAGCAAAAAAAAAAAATCCTTGTTAGAATCAATTTAATAAATACTAATATTTAAATGCATCAAATTATCATCTGCGATTCCAGTAGTTGACTGGCTGTCATTATCCGCCTCTCCTTCCTCAGTGAATGGAACATCAATGTTGGATTTCGAGTTTCGTATTGGTCGGTGAGAAATGGAGGAAGGCCGAAGTACCACAATGTTGGTACATAGGCACTTTCTTTCGACGAAGCCGTTTTACTTTCCGACTCTTTAATTTTCTGAAATAATAATACATAATAAATAATGGCTTTACGTCCCACTAACTACTTTTACAGTTTTCGGGAACGCCGAGGTGCCGGAAGTTTGTCCCGCAGGAGTTGTTTACGTGCCAATAAATATAACGACACGAGGCTGACGTATTTGACCACCTTCAAATACCACCGAATTGAGCCAGGATCGAACCTGCCAAGTTGGGGTCAGAAGCCCAGCACCTCAACTGTCTGAGCCACTCAGGCCAGCTTTAAACATTCCTAATTTTCCTACGGAAACTTTGTCTCAACGAAGTAACTCTCGCAGTTAAAAAACGCTAAATCTGCCTCGGGTATCTTCTCACGCATCGGCTCTTGTAATGCCTCATCCCGCTTATATCTCCCTCTATAATTCACTTGACATAACTTTCCAAAGACAAGGAAAGCCTCTGGAAGGCAATAACATTTGTCATGAAATTAGGTTGCATCAACGTCGCAGTGTTTGCCATCTCGACTACTGTACTTATCAACCGCTAGCTGCCAATGACTGGTCTCATATCAACTCAGCCGGTCAAAACCGGTTTGTACAGTTGACAGGAAGACCATGTTCGCACTCTCCACTACACAGGCGCGAACATGGTTCGTCGCTGGTAATTCTACGAAGCAAGCTTTCCAACTCGACAGAAATTCCTGTTCGCCACGAACATGGTTCGTGAGACAACACACACAAGCGATCTTGATTCGTAAACTTTGAAACAGACCAAGTTCGCCGAACCATCTTCGTATGAGTACAGGCCGCTTTTTGCTGCACACATGTGTAATTGTTCGTTTGGGGAAAGTTTTATTGTATAATATTGAATCGAAATTTAAAAAAAGAATAATTAAGAAATCACTATTATTACCGCAGTTGGTAAATGGCCAACCTAATTAGGCTACGCTGGCTTCCTTCCCATTCCTATGCCTTTCCTGTCCCATCGTCGCCGTAAGACCTATCTGTGTCGTGCGACGTACAGCAAATTGTAAAATGGTCAACCTTTACTTCTCTGTCGACGTTCGCTCAGAGAGCATCAAAATACCTATTTTGTTTCAATTATGTTGTCTACTCCCTCCCCACCCACCTCAACTATACTGTACCCCTAGCCCCCCAGTACTATTTTGTTTTCTATACATTTTTGTGCTTCCCCACTTTAACTTCCAATCGCCGCTACTCTACATTTGTAATACTTCTTTGTCTTATGTTCAAGCTGCCAAATTTATTTTATGACATACTCACAGAGCTTTCATATGACACATCATGTCCCCCTAAAGCATTTGATAGGGTGGATCATGGGAGACTACTGACAAAAATTAGTGCAATTGGACTAGACAAAAGAGTGACTGAATGGCTTACTATATTTCTAGAAAATAGATCTCAGAGAATTAGAGTAGGTGAAACTTTATCTGACCCTGTAATAATTAAGAGGGGAATTCTTCAAGGCAGTATTATCGGACTTTTATGTTTTCTTATATATATAAATGATAGGAGTAAAGGAGTGGAATCAGAGGTAAGGCTTTTTGCGGATGATGTTATTCTCTACAGAGTAATAAATAAGTTACAAGATTGTGAGCAACTGCAAGGTGACCTCGAAAATATTGTGAGATGGACAGCAGGCGATGGTATGCTGATAAACGGGGTTAAAAGTCAGGTTGTGAGTTTCACAAATAGGAAAAGACCTCTCAGTTTTAATTACTGCGTTGATGGGGTGAAAGTTCCTTTTGGGGATCATTGTAGGTATCTAGGTGTTAATATAAGGAAAGATCTTCATTGGGGTAATCACATAAATGGGATTGTAAATAAAGGGTACAGATCTACATGGTTATGAGGGTGTTTAGGGGTTGTAGTAAGGATATAAAGGAGAGGGCATATAAGTCCTTGTAAGACCCCAACTAGAGTATGGTTCCAGTGTATGGGACCCTCACCAGGATTACCTGATTCAAGAACTGGAAAAAATCCAAAGAAAAGCAGCTCGATTTGTTCTGGGTGATTTCCGACAAAAGAATAGCGTTACAAAAATTTGCAAAGTTTGGGCTGGGAAGATTTGAGAGAAAGAAGAAGAGCTGCTCGACTAAGTGATATGTTTCGAGCTGTCAGTGGAGAGATGGCGTGGAATGACATTAGTAGACGAATAAGTTTGAGTGGCGTTTATAAAAGTAGGAAAGATCACAATATGAAGATAAAGTTGGAATTCAAGAGGACAAACTGGGGCAAATATTCATTTATAGGTAGGGGAGTTTGGGATTGGAATAACTTACCAAGGGAGATGTTCAATAAATTTCCAATTTCTATGAAATCATTTAGGAAAATGCTAGGAAAACAACAGATAGGGAATCTGCCACCTGGGCGACTGCCCTAAATGCAGATCAGGATTGATTGATTGATTGATTGATTGATTGATTGATTGATTGATTGATTGATTGATTGATTGATTGATTGATTGATTGATTGATTGATTGATTGATTCAATAAATTTGCAGTACAAGTCCAGCCGTAAAATGATGAGGAAGAAAGTAAACACGAGGGCATGTGATGTGACTCACATAACGCAGCACTGATCACGTACTGTAGTGTGGTTATCCCTTATCTCTAAAGCACCGAATGTGGAGAGATTACTCCAAGAAATGTTCACGTACAATACAGCTTTAATTTCGAAATCGTTCTTAGGCACGATCTGTGTATATTTACTTAAAGTATCTAGCAATGTTATGCCTCTATAACTATTTGGGTTTGATTTCTCTGCTTTCTTCTTAAAATTGGGCAAATTACTCCCTCTTGCCAAGATTTCGGAAATTCTCCCCTTTCAATATTTTATTAAATAATTTAACAATACTTTCTGGCATATGTTTGTTCTTCGCCACTTGTTTCCAAAATTCGTTTGATACACCCGAAATAGCTCCTGCTTTCCCTTTCTTAGCTTTCTCTACAACCTCTCTTGTTTCTTCTATCAAAATTTCCTTATCTAATGAAGGCACAGTACATCCCAATCCTCCTGATAGTCCACTTCCTTCTATTTTCGGTCTCCATCTGTCTTCACCTCCAAATCATTTCTTATAGTACTCCACCTAGTCAGCATGACTTATTTCAGTTTGCCGAGCAGCTTCCTGATTGCCACATAACCACCTAATCGTACTTCACACTTTCCTACTTTCATTATGTTTAGAATTTCTATTCAGGTCAGCAACCCTTTGCCGCTGCCATTCAAATTTTGCTATATCCAACAATTCTCTGTATTATTTCCTCTTAGCGCAGAATTCCATTCTCTGATTGTCTCCCCACTGTTTCTTGTACGCCTTTAATGCTTTCATTACTTCCAACTTGTTATATCTACAGTCATGATTGTACCATCCCTTCACCTCCTTTACCCGAATCTTCTCTCCCGCCACCTTAACGGCGTGTTCTAATAATTTTACTGCCCTACCCGTCTGATTAGGGGCTGCCTGGCCGAGGCGGTAAAGGCGTGCTCGGTTCGCCCGGAAGGACGTGGGTTCGAATCCCCGTCAGGAAGTCGTAAAATTTAAGAAACGAGATTTCCACTTCCGGAGGTGCACGTGGCTCTGAGGTTCACTCAGCCAGGTTAATTCCAGGGGGCAAAGGCGGCCGGGCGTAGAGCTAACCACTCTACCCCAACAAGTGCCGAGGTTACGGATAGTGGAAACCTTTACCTTCCACCCCTCCAAGGGGTTTCATGGCCTGTACGGAGATGACTTTGCCTTTGCTTTGCTTTACCCGTCTGATTATTCTCTATCATTATGTACGTTCCAATTTTTACTATTTTACACGTTTCTCCTTCATAATAATTAGTAAACTATTTCCCTAGCTCCTATTTCCACCTGCATTTTGCAATTGGCCTTTCTTTAAAATTCCTCGTACAGTTCGTTTAAGTATTACTCTCTCTACATTCTATTAGCTGCCTCTGTGGATCCGTGGTAGAGTGTCGGCCTCCGAATCCCAAGATAGCGGGTTCAAACCCGGCATAGGTAGTCGGATTTTTGAAGGGCGGAAAAAAGTCCATTCGACACTCCATGTCGTTCGATGTCGGCATGTAAAAGATCTCTGGTGATACATTTGGTATTTACCCGACAAAATTAATTAAATCTCAGCCATATGCGCCCAAGAGAGATCCGGTTTACTCAGTCTGCCATCTAGCGGACCTAGAGTAAAACGGAACGTCGAAATTGACGAGCAGACAGCCAGATGGCGTCAAATCGAAATGTCTGCACACGGTAGCTGAGGCCACACGAAAAAAAAAAATCTATTATGATAATAATTGGTAAATGCACCTTTATACTCTTAATGATAAGTAACGCATTGCTTGAACATGAATACTCTCATTTAAGGCTATAGACTGTTCCTAGAAATAGACTACATAGTAAAATCAATTTTAGTATACTCAGATAGGTCTTATGACAACGACAGGATAGGAAAGGGCTAGAAATGGGAAGGAAGCAGCCGTGGCCTGAATTAAGGCACAGCCCCAACATTTGCCTGGTATGAAAATGGGAAAGCACGGAAAACCACCTTCAGGGCTACCGACAGTGGGGTTCGAACCCACTATCTCACGAATGCAAGCTCACAGCTGCGCACCCCAAACCGCATGGCCAACTCGCTCGGTGCAGGTTACGTTTTATGGCTGACGATCAACTGAAATTAGCAGCCTTTCATGGATGGCCACGACCGACAGACATATTTATGAACATTTGATTTTCCCATAGGGAAATCTGACATCATTTTATACAAACGTCTGGAACAGATTCAGCTTACCAAAGTCCAGAATCCATATTTTGACAGACGCCACTTGACGGGGTTGTCTGCTTCTTTTATCTTTCCAGCCGTGAGTCACAACATAGAGTTTAACAATTGAATCGAGGCTCCTCTTATCTCGAAATGTTGCAATAATTTTTCAGACCAATATCCGACCTATCTGGAGGATTGTGTATACGTGGTGCATACATGACCCTAACGAAAGGAATAATAATTAAAAATTATGAAAGAATACTAATACAATATTTTTCCTCGTAATTTTCAGACCAATATCCGACCTATTTCTATTTACAATGCTGCATTTATTTTTATCCCACCTCCATATCGCTTCTGTACTCCCAAACTAGATTACGCGATGCTCTAGTGCAAAGGTTTCCAAACTTTGTGTCATGTCGACACCCTTTTACACCGCCTGATATTACGCGACACACATCCAACAACAATAATTACGAGGCGAATGGATATCAAAATATTAAATCCTTAGTATCCTTCGTGAGTTTGGTTTAGATGATAAATCCCTCGTTTTAATCAAGCAGCCATCGACAGGCACCTCATATGATGTTAGATTCTAGGGTGAATACTCAGAACCATTGAGATATAAATGGCTCTGAGACAAGGGGACTGCCTTTCACCACCGCTGTTTAACTGAATCCTGGAAAAGGTCATCAGAAAATGGAGATCAAGAATGACTGAAAGAGAAAAACAGAACGGGATAAAGATAGGATATGGGAAAGGTGCTATCATAGTTGACTGCCCAGGCCTTGCGGATGTACCTGACAATCTACACTCAGCCGCAAAACAAGCAGAGGAATAACAAACTGGGGGCACTAAGACTGATTTATTTTTTGATGCATATTTGGACTCAGAGAAAACAGATCCCGCATACAGAATTAAACCAAATTTGGGGAAAACCACCCTGTTCAGAAATCCAGTGCATGGGAGAAATTCTCACTCCGAATGGAAATGAGTAAGAAGCTATAAATAGAAGGGTGTGCGACACGTTGGCTGGCCTTCGGTTCAGAGGGTGCCGGGTTCGATTCCCGGCCAGTTCGGGGATTTTAATCTTCATTGGTTAATTCCAATGGCTCCAGGGCTGGGTGTTTGTGCTGTTCGCAACAACCCTGCAACTCACACACCACACATAACACTATCCTCCACCACAATAACACGCTGTTACCTACACATGGCAGATGACACCCACCTCATCGGAGGGTCGGCCTTACAAGGGCAGAACTCGGCTAGAAATAGCCACACGAAATTATTATTATTATTATTATTATTATTATTATTATTATTATTATTATTATTATTATTAAAGCAGAAGGGTGGGAAAGATGGAAGTGGCTTTCAGACTATGTCATGGAACTTATAAATCCAAGTCCATATCCATCCAAGAAAAATTAAATCATAATTGTACGGTGGTCAGAGCAGAGTGCGGTGTAAATCATGACGAGAGGAACGGACACAGTCATTGAGAAAAGGGAAAGGAGATTCCTTAGGAAAATCTTAGGTCCAAAGACGTCTCTAGATTCACAACCCATGTACCGACTGAGACCGAATCGAGAACTTTATGAAAAAGTTGAAAATATAACAATAAAGAAAAGAAGAATATAATTTTATGGGCACATTAAGAGATTGGCACACGAGATACTTTATCTACAAGAAAAGTGGAATGCACGACCTTTATGGCTTAAGGAATTTCGCAAGGACCTGTTAGAAGTGGGCATCCAGGAGGGAGATGTACAGGAAAGAATAATCTCTAGGAGGAAAATTGCGAGAATGAGGGATACACTGGAGAAACTCGTGAAGTCACGCAACATCTCGGTTGAAGAGCGACAGAAGCGAAATCAAAGACTTAAAGACCACCTGGAAGGAGTGCAAAGAAAAGATCTAAGTATGAGAGAGAGATCTGGAGGATTGTGTATACGTGGTGCATACATGACCCTAACGAAAGGAATAATAATTAAAAATTATGAAAGAATACCAATACAATATTTTTCCTCGTAATTTTCAAGCAACCGCCTCTGTGGAGTAGTGGTTAGCATGATTAGCTGCCACCCGCCGGAGGCTCGGCTTCGATTCCCGGCTCCGCCACGAAATTTATAAAGTAGTACGAGGGCTGGAACGGGCTCCACTCAGCCTCGGGAGGTCAAATATGTAGAGGGGGGTTCGATTCCTACCTCAGCCATCCTCGAAACGGTTTCCCGCTTCTCCTCCAGGCGAATGCCAGGATGGTACCTAACTTAAGGACAGGGCCACTTCATTCCCCCTTCCTTGTCTATCCCTTGCGATCTTCCCATCACCCCACAAGGTCCCTGTACAGCCTAGTCCTCCTCTCCAGTTGTATCCCCCGGCCCAAAGTTTCACGCTCCATGACACTGCCCTTGAGGCGGTAGAAGTGGGACCCTCGCTGAGTCCGAGGGAAAAACCAACCCTGGAGCGTAAACAAATTAAGAAAGAAAGAAAGAAAGAAAGAAAGAATGAAAGAAAGAAAGAAAGAAAGAAAGAAAGAAA